>NW_020799101.1:14183338-14224161 GCF_003259725.1 Athene cunicularia
CACCACACACCCCCCCTCCGATTCATTAAGTATTTGGGAGTATCTGTAGTTTGGAAGGGAAAGTGTAGCTTGGTTACAAAGAGGCTGTTACACTGATGGCAAGGTGCGGGCTGCTCTGATGGAAGACACAAACAAATCACAGTCTTCTTTTTGCTTGGCATTTGCGCAGCACTTTCCAGAAGACATCAGCATAAATAAAGACTACTTTAATGGGGTGCAATAGGCAAGGTTTGGGCAGCGCTGTAGCTTTCAGCAGCTGTTATGTCCAGAAACATCTCCGTTGTCTGAAGGAGGAGCAGACCTATTTTTGAAGCTGTAGCATGGTGTGTGTTAGTATTCAGCAAAGGGACAGGAATGGCTTTCGTGTTTCTGCATCAGAGTAACCACAAGGGAAGGTTGGCAGGATAGGACCATCCTTTCCCTGCTGCCACCTCCTTCCTACCCTTTTCAGGGAGTTGAATGCCTCTTGGTGAACACTTCCTAAAAAGAGAAGAAATCAACTGCAGGAAGAGAAGGAAGGAAGCAATCACCTCGAAAGCGACAAAATTAGGGGTAGTGTTTGTCAGGTGCCTTGCCTTTTGGTTGGGCAACGCACCAGCTTTCTGAGAGCTGATTTTTTTTAATACACATGCACGAGGCATAAATGTTTGCAATTATTCTTTCTTTCTCTGAGTAAATTGCCATTCATTTGTACATAGCGTATGCTAAACAGTTCACTTGTACAGCCTCACCTGGCATATTCAGGATGGAGTTTTCTCCTGCCCCTTCAGCAGTAGCTTTTTGTCATCACTTTTCTTCTCGCTTTCTGTCAGATATGTGCGGATGCATTTGTGTGTCTGAGCCAGGAAGTGAATTGGGCTGTTCAGTTTGTGAGAACAGAGATAAATCTCTTGTGCACAAATATAATGCTCAGTGTCAAAGGAAGTAGGGCAAGACATGCTGTATGGTGTAGGTAGTTGTGATGAGAAACGCTTTTTTAGTTCACAAGCCAGAGTGGGAAAGGTAGAGGCAACAGTGAGGCATTGTACATTTTGTAGTGAAATAACTTTATTTTATTTTTTAAGACAAATTGGATCACATATTCCTGGGGTAGCTCACGTTTAAGCCAGAGAACTGCAAAAAATTACCGCATGTCCCTTCAGAGCTGCCTGTTTTTGTTTTTTTTTTTTTCTTTTCTAAATGCTTCACAAAAAGAGATGAAAGGAAGAGTTCCATGCTCAGATGGGACACTTCATGTTTAGAAAGGGGTTTGAGTCAAAGAAGCCAGACTGTTGCACCTAGCGTGTCCCCATTGGGCTCCTGTGTGCTGCACGGTCCTTCTTTCGGCTGAGCAGTAAACAGCTGAGCAACTGTTAGCAACATACTTTATTATGCCGTTCGCTTTCTTTTGGACAGGCTTTTTCCAAGCATTTTTGCAGTACATACAGAAATCTGGTAGGCTAGAGTATGGTACGTGCCTTTGCTATCTTTATTTCCCTCTTGTTTTTGTCTTAAACAAACCATTTCTGTGGGTCCCTGTTCTAGCTAACACAACCTGCCGTAGCACAAGCTGGGGAAGCCAGGTTCAATGAGTCAGTAAAATGTGCACTTGGAAGGGAGCAGGCAAAAATCTCACATAGTGAGGGCTTACATTTTTTATGAATTCAGCTGTAAGAGTCAGAGGTCCTGGGACTTCTGGAATGAGGTTAATGCAGACACTAAGCAAGGCGGTGGGGAGACATAGGCACTGGAATCATGCCATGAAATAGTGCTTTCTAAATTATTGTCTTTGCTATTAACATGGTTAATCTCTGGTTAGAGAGAGGCCAGTTTGCACAGCATACCTGCAGTGTTTATGCTTATTTAAACGTCACTTGGCTATTTGGAACCAACTGTAAATGTATTATTTTCAGTATATCCCCTGGCAATGTGACAGGAGCATCCTATCCTTTCTGTGTGTCAGCCTGTCTCCTTACATGCCCTGTACTGACCTAGATTATTTCACGTGAGACCCATATCTAAACCTGATCCTTACGTCTCTTCCATGGCTGCGTGACAAGCACAGTGCTGCCAGGGCGTGCTGTACCACGCCAGCAGCCCACTGAGGGTTGGATTAGGGACTGCCTAGGGATGCTTAGCTGAGCATCTTTCTACGAGGTGTTTTATGACTTCAGTGGCATTCTTCTGTTATGCCAGCTGTGAACATGGTCTATGGAATTCAGGGATGTACAGAGATTTCAGTAAGAATCAGAGTATTGTTGGGAAATACGTACTATTTAAAACTGTCCATAGCAATCAGGGTGAAAACCAAAAATTCCTGGAACCTTGTAAGACCTCGGCATAGCACCAGTGATCTTTGCCTGCGGGGGAACTATTTTTTCAGTTTGCATCTTCTAACAGAGATTTAGGTTATTTTCTCCCCTCCTCTGGTTGAACAGGGAGAGAGTAAGTTCATTTATTATGGCACAGACAGGTTTATAATGTAAAGTCTTTCCAAAAACTAGGTCTGTTTATCGATTGGTTAATCCAAATCCTTTATAAAAATGTGCGAACTGTTGATTAAACTGGGAATAGGATCATTCTGGTTTTGCCTACAGTGAGGACAAGATTAGTGAATAACTTACGCCTTTCTGCAAAACCTTATAAAATACAAAATTAATAAAAACCCATGTTTTTTCTTTGTATTTTTTTTTGTTTCTTCTTAAACTGAACCTCTGTTGCAAATTTGAGGTAGAATCTTAAAAACTGTGTAGCCTACTGAAGCCAAACACTTCACTATCATTATCAGTAGATACATAGAATAATTGTGAAATAATCCTGTGAAATTGCTGCAAACTCCCTCTCAATTTCCTTCAGACTTTCTCTGCACATTTTCCATGAGTGGCACTGTGAAAACTGCAGTGGTGCTAGCCCCTGCCTTCACCACCACTGTCAATGTTCATTAGTGCAGCTGAGCACACTTGTAAATGTCTGAACTTTTCCCATATTTAGAACCCTCTAGCCAGCAAATCTTCCCTCTGCTCTCTCCTTTTCAAGGAAAAACCCAATGGTCACGATTTGAGGTGGGCACTTGAGGTATAATTTTAATTCTGTGGCCTCGTATCATCCAGAGCTGTAAGGGAGAGCAAAAGTGTGTGGGAGACAGTACCATCACTGCCTTAAATAATTTGCTCATTGCCCTTTCCTGCTAGGTTTGCCAGGCCGTGTCTTGTGATTATAAACTGAGATTTCTTAAATTTGTTTTATCTTTAATAGGTAAAGATGAGCGAATGCTCTTTCTCACTTTCTCCTCACTCTTCTTTGCAGGTGTCTTTGCTCTCTGGGGCTGGGTGGGACTGCTGGGGAGGTATTACCCAGAGGATTTCATTGCCCCAGGGTTAGATTTGCCCCTCTGCATGGCAGCACGGGGCTGTATGGCATATAGCCCCTTCCCAGCAAGTCCCAGTGAGTCACCATCCTACTTGCTGGGCTGCCTGATGGGAACAGGCTGCTCTGTAGCCAGCCTGGCCATAGAGCTTCTCCCCCTCTGCACCTTTCTCTTCCTCTGCTCTGCCTCAAACATTCGTACTTTTTTTAAACATATCATTTCAACTTTGCCATCAGGTAGGTCCTTCATTCATGCTGTCAGTGCCAGTGGTCCCTGCAATAATAATTACAGCATTTTTTTCTAAAAATCAAGTCCAAAGTGAATATACTGGTTTTTTTTTTGTGTTTTTTTTTTTTAACATCACATTTTTTAAAATGGAAATGACTGCTGAAAGTAAACACAGCTTGCAATGTACAGACTTACTGGGCCAGCATGAATTTCCTTAATAAGCTGGGGTATGCATGTGTGCACGCGTGTGCATGTGTTTTTTTTCCATCTTAAACCTTGGAATAAGAATGCTGTCTCTTTAAATCCTAACTCAAACTTTACTGGCGATTTTACAGAGCCTGGTTTCATTTATAGTGGAGCCAGACTTGCTGTGTGAGAGCCGTCCGCATGCTGGAATTAGTCTTAAGCTCGCTTCTGTGGCGTTGCCAAATTCCATGTTTGTGTTTTATTTAGAATTCTTTTCACGGCCAGTCGAATCTGTTCAGGCACACATAGGCAGTGTTGCGCCCCATGGAGAAAATAAGCAAGTTTGCGTTTTCTTTGGCATAGGCCATGGCCACAAAAGACTGCGGTCTAAAAAAACATTTTTTAAAAGCTATTTTAACCCATAACAGATGTATAAAGTAGGCACACGCATGCCAGCTTCCTTAGTTTTAATTAAAAAATAATTACGGCTTTAATGGGATGCTAGTGACAAATTTGGATGAATGGTGGGTGACATTATCTCAAGGCTTGCTTCAACTTATAAATTAGTGCATTTCTCTTGGCCAGTGGTACAGATGAAATTAAATGAAGGAGTAGATTAATATTTCTTAAAGTTACATTGAACCAAATGAAAAATCAAATCAAATAAAAAAACAAGGCCCCTTCCTCCCTCTCTCACTCAGATTCCTGTTTGCATGAGATCACAGAACATGGAGGAAAGGTTATTTTCTCTGGCTGATAAACGATCTGGCCAACAATAAACTGGGCTTAGGTTTGCAAGGTACCTGTCCCTTTCATAATTTCACATCAGTAGCCACATCGCCAAATTATTGTGATTAATGTCAGCAGGCGCTTCTATTTATAACCACATCTAACTAACTAACACAGTACCTGCGAGCCAGGAAATCTTAAATATAAAAACATCTCTCCATGCTGCATGTTGCAATGTTTCTCTCTCCATACTTCAGCTAACTGGCTGCCTTTTGGGCTGCAATACTGCCTGTGATTCTTCACATCTTTAGGCTATTTTCAGTTTGGGGCTTTTAAGGCTCACCAGAACTGGGCTAGATGCACAGGCTTGCACAGGTAACAACAGTTTATATTTATGAAGAAATAAACAAAGGAGTAATAAACATGTAATGAGCTAACCCCAGATGGTATCTCTGCTGTTATTACAGTCAGGTGTATGTGGAGCTGGGGAAGGGAGAGGGAAGGATCAGCATAGGAGGCTGTGGATATCGAAGGAGGAGGAGGAGAGGTTTGACGAGTTCACTGGAAAAAGTATCTTCCTCCTTCCTACGCAAGCCTCCATCCCACCCACGGACACCCTTAATAGGTGCTGAGAGGAAAGGTGATAAAGCAGCATAAGTTTCACGACGTGCAGCAGAGCCGTGTTTCCTCTGGACCTGCTCGTCCCACCCTGACACTTTGAAGCAGCAGAGGCAGCCTAGCACAGGATGGGGCTTTCTAGATGGGAGCAGATGATCGGCTTCACATTCTATGGCAGAGGCAGATGAGGATCATTTTGTGTGTGGACAGCCAAACCCTGCTTGCTGTCTCAGACGTATTCTTTCATGAAACTTCTCATCTGCTTAACATTTAGCTCCCCTTATAAAAAGCCCCTGAAATGCTGCTGATACATGTAATCTAGATGGTGAGAGCTCTTCTTCACTCAGGCATTGCCAGTTTTCTGTAACAAACGGTACATTGTTTCCTCATTAAAAAAATACAAGCAATATTTGGAAAAAGCAATTGAAGGAAAGAGAGAGAGAGTATCAGGTATTTGGTGGATTGCTGTGTACCTCCCACTAGACCAGTCCAGGTTTGTCTTGTGATCTACAGATGTTTTGTTACTAATTTCCACACAAATGTGGCAGTGTCCCCCACCTTGCTTGCTGAGAGCTGTCTGCCATGTTAAGCTGGGGAAGCCCAGCAAGAGGAAGCTGCTCTTCTTGGTTAGAGCTAGTCTGGAGAGTTTGATCTCAGGGTGATCTGCTTGAGCCCTTGGGAGAGTGGTATCTCTCCTCGGTGTGCAGGATATCCATTGCCTGAAGCTGAACCAAGCCAGACACACCGAAGATACGATTCTTGGGCTTTGTTTAACTGCAGCAAAAGAGAGAGAGATTTTCCTTTGTTGATTGAATGAGGATTTCTGTGGTAACATTTCCCTGAGCTTGAATTCCTCATGAGTGAAAATTAAGTTCCAGCATTAAAAACATGAGTCATGCAGTGCAGATGAGAGTCATTTTTGCATTCCTGGAATTTTTCAAAGGGAAACATTACATTCACGATAATCCTTTCAATTATACCTTATTGCTAAAACAATCCATGAGGCATTGTGCAGTAGAACTCTCTGCTATTTGGTTACAGTTGAGGCTTTGAAAATAGCACCTGAAAGCTTTTAAACTCCTGTGTGTCAGTATCTTAGTTTTCTTTTTATGTTGCTCCATACAGTATGGTCTGGTGTCTTTTTTATTTACTCCTTAGGACTTTTTTGTTTAATAAATAAGGCTAATTTGATTTGTTCTGATCTGTCTCAAGTATCTAATTGCTGCTGTAGAGAATGATTAATGTCCAGCTGAAAGGACTCCACATCTATAAATGAGAATTGAAAGCAGATGTTAGTTCGATGAACGTGTGCTGCCCATTCCTTGTCTGCAGTGGCTCAGAGACCAGGCTGCTGAGATATCGCTATCTATCAAAAGAGAGATGTTAGATGCCAGATACAGTTCAGAGTCACACACCTATCATGAGCTGAGTGAACAGTTAACAAATAATGTATCCCAGGTACTTTTTTTTCCTCTGTTTGTGAAATATCTACACACAAGACAGTGTTATCCTCAAATTGTCAGAAGTACTTGACAAACTCCAGTTCAGGAGAATGCATTGTAAATCGATTACAACCAGGATTTTGTCTCTCAGTTTTTACTCAAGAAGTAGTGTTGGTATGTTGTCTGAGGGCAGGTAAGTTCAGTTTCCAGTGCTACTGCATGTGCAGTGCTGATTCTGAAGTTAATTCATCCCATTCTAAAAAAAAAAAAAAAAAAAAAAAAAAAAAAAAAAAAAAAAAAAAAAAAGCACAGTTGATGACTCTTTTCTATTTGTGGATTGGCTAGGAGCTCAAGCATTTCTGGCAAGCGAGGCCAAATGCTTTTCAGAGTTTGCTAGCTTGAGTTCATGTAGACCTGTGGAGAGCAGACAGTAAAAGGAGCAAAAGACTGAATTGCCTGGGCACAAGATCAGGTTTTGTAGTGTCCAGCCTACTTTGACATACACCGGCACACAATAAAGCACAACAGCTTTTTAGATAAAAGCAGGTATAAACAGGATCTTTTCATATAGACTCTCCAGTTTAGTAATGCATGATGCTTTACAGTCCTTTCACAAGCGGTGGTCTCTTGGTTGTTGCAGAACGCCTTCCTAGCCAGTGGGTAACAGCAGGTTAGCAGCCAGTGTGTGTCAGAGTGCAGGAGAAATTTTGGCCAGGGGCAGGCATTTCTGGTAATAGCAGTAGGATTGTCAGTGTTTCCAGAAAACAGAGAGTGCTTGCTTTTAAAGCCCCTTTTAAAAATCTTTCCTATACTTTAAAAATGTTCACCAGTACTGCTGTGAACAAAAGAGAAAAGGTAGTTAACAGATTCAGTCACTTCGATTTTTTTGTGAAATAGTCTGCATTTTTACTTTTTGTTAAATCTCTATTCAGGTAATTCTATGACTAGAAAACTATTGCACAGATGGACAGACGGAGATGTAAAGACTAACACAAATCTTCCTTGCTGTCTATAAATCACCAAGGCTGCCTTGGGATGTGTGTATGGCAGGAGAGGGAAAGAGAGGAGGAGAGAAGGAGGATAAAAGGGACAGAAAAAGGACTTGAAGTCATGGAGAAGGATAGGTACAGGCATCTCAGAGCTCTGGCTACATCAGCTTCTGTACTGTAGTCATGTCAGAATTAAAGCAGAGTACTTCCAGTGGGACCTTCAGTTTCTCTGGTGCCTGAATAGAACTCTACATAGAGCAGGCTGAAGAGAACAGAGAGACTTCTTACATTTAGCTGTTTTTTCCATTTGGGATGTAACTATAACAACATCAATTTCAAATACGATTATTTATTAAAATCTTTGCATGTTGTTTCATAGATGATACTGAACTGAGAAGTGAGACCTTTTCAGTTAAAATAACTGCACCTTACTGGCATAAAATCTGGCCTTTTAGATTGTTTATGATGATTTTTCCTGACCTGTATCTACCTGACTATGCTATAATGTCAACAGTTCCCAACTGATACATCTCACATAGTGACTGAAAATCTGAAAGTGGACCAAAATAAAATAAATGGTAGCTCTCTCCCTATCAGTTCATACTTTCAAGTTATTAAAAAACAACACTGCTTTTTGTCTTCCTTTACTTCGCTCTCTTCCTCCACTCTCTTCTTAGCTTTCTTTTCCTACAGGGAAGAAATGTAATTGATGCAAATACGACTACCCTAAATTAAGCTGGTAAGATACTCATATGGCTGTTATCATTACTGATCAGTCTGTAGTGCATGGTAGACTTCATTTCTGTGGAGGAGAGCCAGGACTGAAGTCAAGAGATGGGACACAGCTTAGAGTGCAGTCAGCAAAATATGTTCCAGTTTCTCTTAGTGAAGTCTCCTGACTGGTTGTTTCTACATCCTTTGTGGGGTAAGAGGAAACATCCTTGAGAAAATGTGTAAAGAAAGCTAGCCTTTGTAACACGATGGCTTTCCTCAGCGCGATGAATTTAGCCTGCCGAATGAGCTGCGAATGTGTAATTGTTACAGGACAGGGCTTGTCCTCAGTATTTTATTGTTTCTGGAAGTGGTCACTTGAGCAAGTACACATGGTGCTGTGAGTCAGTATTGGTTTGCTCTGGCTGCTTCTTAGGAGGTTTTCCTATGAATAAAGGTGTGCCTGGCCCCGAGCAAATTGTGGAACTCCCTCTTGTTGGCTGTGGAAAGGTGTAAACGGGTTGGGAACTTCACGTGGAGCACATCTGAGGCTCAGCATCAGGAATCTCATGTTTGCTCTGCATGGGCAGATATTCTGTGGGCCTTACACAACTGAGGGCATGGCTGTAAGTTTTAATCATGCAACTAAAATCAAAGGAGAGCACTGCCGAGGAGGCGTTCCTTGGAAAAGGCACGTTTAGGAGACCAACAACAGGCTCTGTTTACAAGTGGGAGAAAATAAAGCATTCCTGTCCAGGGTTCCCCAGTGGTATCAATGAAAGGACCCTGTATCTGGCTAAAAAAGGAAAATCCATGTTGAAAAATATTGTGAGTGAATTTGCTGTATGCTTTTATTTCTAAGTGAGAAGTATTGACAGCAGAAGGGAATTCTTCTATTACATGTCCTATTCCCTACAGTTTGGGAAATCTAAATCCAAGCCTCCACTGAATTTTCCCTGTGATTTTGGAAAAGTCCCTTAATTTCTCCATAGAAAGTCTTCCACTAATTCAGTCAGGAATTCCAACTCTTCACTCTGTGATGGGAGTATTATGAGGATAAAGATGTGGAAATTTCTGAGGTGCTCAAATACTAAAATAATAAAAAGCTACAGAAGTATATTAAATGAATGGCAATAATTTAGGCTAATTTTTAAGGAATAGTTTGTCCTGGTTGGAAGGGGTGGAAATGAGACTGAGAGCCATTGATGGTGACTGATGTTTGTCTAACTGTTACCATGTTTAAAATACTCACAAGTGTATAAGAGGTACTGCTGTTACTCCTCTCTGTGAAAACGGTGGATCAAATTGTGCTCTCAGGTACAGCAGCTCAAGACCATTGCAAATTAAGCCATTGGAAATCAATGGGGTTGCACATTTGTAACTGAGATCAGAATTTGGCTTGGCCTTGTACGGTGCTCTGTGTTAATTCTTGCATCTAAACCTGGAAGAAATGGCTTTTTTATTACTGCAGTGCTTGAAGAGACCCCAGGAAAGTAAGGTATAAATATTAGAGGCTGCCAACAGCTAGTGGCAGTTTCGGCCTAATAAACTGGAAGTAAATAACTTGGTGATTAGCTGGAATTGGCAGGCCACTTAAAAACAGCACTGACTGGGTACATGGTTTTCCCTGTTCACACCTTAATACTATATAACAGCATGGATGGATGCCTGGAAGATATATGAGTCTCAGCAGAACTTGTTCTGAATCTACCCTGACACTTCCATTTGTGAATAATCTTAATGATAACAACAACAACAACAACAACAACAACAACAACAGTATGTACTTAGCTAGAACCTTTCATCCCAAGGAGCCCAGAGTGGTTCTAATTTGAAGAGTGAGCAAACAATAAAATTCAAGATAGTTTTACAACTCAAATGCTGATTTAGGAAGCCAGTAGAAATTGGGGTTTCTTGCTGCTGGCCCACCACACAGTCCCTCTTTGAACCTGGCCAATTTACTTTCCCCCCAGCGTGTCTCTAGTGGGGATGTGTGAGGCTTAATCTCAGGCAAACAGGTACGTGAATAAGGCAAGCAGTGAATAGACTTGTATGTTCAGAGAAATTCAACCCCTGGAGATCCACTCTAGGAAGAAATATGATCAAATAGCTAGGGAACAAATGAACTCTTTCAGGGCAGGGCACAGACAAAGTCCATGGGAGTTATCAGAAAAATCAATTGCTATTGATTCAGTGAGCATTAGATCAGGCTTCTTGCTCCCTCACTGCCATTAAGTTGTATTTCAGGAGACAACAGGGCATTTTGGCAAGGGAGTAAGAGAAAGTTTGGCGCAGTCCACTCATTTTTGCCATTGCCATGCTCCTGTCTCACTCCTCTCTCTTACGTCTGTGTACCGTAAGTAGCAGGAGAAGATTCTGGCTCAGTTGTCATTTGCTGTCTTTCTGAGTCCCACTTTAAGTTCTAATATACAGGCTTGCTGTAACATTTTGCTGTTCCTCTGGATGACTTTACTTTTTCCTTTGCAGCAACGAGGTTCCTGCTGCAAGGAGGAATTCCCCTCTCCTATCTAATAAAATGACCAGACTGGGTTGGCATGGTGTTCCCAAAGAGAAAAGGTTATAAAATACACAGACAGTGCCAGGCTCCCTGACAGAGTTAATACCTCACAGTATTGTGTCACTCCTGCGGCCTCTACTTTTGAGTTACCCATCCCTCTTAGTCATTTAATTAGTCATTATTTTTGGCAATGGGTGTAGTGATTTGGTTTGATTGGAAAGCACCAGGGTACAGTGTCCAGGTTTGTTCCTTATGAATAGTGGCCATCATGTTGACATGTAGATTCCTCAGAATTTAAGCCATGTAGGGGCCAGAGAATGCAGTAGTTTTGACTCCTCTGCTCTCTGAAGTGTAGTCTTTTAGTGGTTTACAAATGGAGCGATAACCCTTAAAAATGGTATGATTTGCCTGAGAGCCGGAGACTGTCTAGCATAGTTAATCTTTGTGTTTTTTCCTAATCAGCCCTCACAGGTGAATATGACCATTCTATAGGCAGGGAAAAAAAACAAAAGGGGGGGGGCTTGAGCACAGACTTGGCTTGTAAATTCCTGGCCTCCAGAAATCTGGTCTGGTCACGTTACTACATGAACAACAGGTATAAAAAGGATATACGGTTGAAAGTGATTTGCTTTAGGTTTGGATTAGGCCCATAATCCAGGTCAGCAGTTACCAAATTATCTTGCAGAAGATAAGAGTATTTTGGCCCAAGGTAGTCAGAATTGAAATGTATAACAAAAGTATGTCTAAAATTCCTATTTAGAAGGGCTAAAACTTATACATGGGGATACTGGAGCATTTCTGATCAAATCATGGGTTCTATTTGGCTTTTAAGTTTAACTGTAATTGAGAACATGCAAAATAAATTAAAAACCGAGGGGACCTGAAAGATTTAAATACAGCTAATTTTATTTTGTTGAGATTAAGTACTTTATACCTGAAGCCCGCTAGGAAAGGAAACCAAGGTTGGCTCTACGGTGTGAATCTTTGGGTTTTGAAGAAGCCAAGAATCCAGAATGGCTGCTTTATGTGGGATTTCTTAATTCCTTCAACCTCCTGGGCGAAAGTCAGAGCTATGAAGATAGGTGTGCGTGGTATTTTGCAAGCAGACATGAGCTTGTTCTGCCCATGCTTCAAGCCAACTGGACAGAAGCCAGCCCTGCACCGGAAGCCACACAGCTGTGTGAGTGAGGATGTTGAGCCCCAGCCCTGTCTCTCTGCAGGGCTTGTTAGCGCGGGTTTGGGGTTGTACTAACCACAGCTACACGTCCTCTGCATTGGTGCTGGCTTGTGTATGGCCAGGTTGGAGTGCAGGCAGGGTGAGCCTTTGTCAGCCTGCCAAATACCATGTAGACATACCCTTCCTCACCCTAGGTAGCAGTTTCTCAGGCACTTAATTTTCGTTGAAGTCAGCATGAGCAAACGTTAGTCATCTTGAGTAGTGGCTGCCAAAGGAGGTCCTTTGTGTAACGCATAGATTTAGCAATCTAGGCATTGACTTTGCATTACTAATGTTTGGTCTGCTTTCTCCCAGGCCTTTCCACTCTCTTGGTCACTGTCAATCCCCTTTTCTGCTAGCTGCTCCAGCCCTTAATTGCATCTGACTGCAGTGATACAGTTGTCAGCCCTGGAGAAGTCTCTAGACTTTATTGCTACCCTCCCTCAGGCAATGCAGCTTGCCACCAGTCCTGAGAGGCTGGTGTGGAGTCTCTTGAAATTGTTGAGATCTCCATAGTGCATTATGGTGATATTGCCCTTTCTCTTCATGCTGAAGACAGGAGTGGCAATTAATCCATAAGAGAATGAGTGACTTTAGCAAGCTGGTGTTTCTTCCCTAGAGAGTATAATAAAGGTTTCACCCTAGAGGGTACAAACTATACTTCACAGAGTAAAACAAAAACAGTAAAAAAATATTAGTAAAACTCATATTTTGAAGTTGTCTGAGCTTTGATTGCTTTGTGTAATTCAAGGAATTGTAGAAGTAAATGATACATTTCCTTTTATTGTCTGTTACTAATGCACTAGTATTCCTTCTTACTTCTAGTTAGGAAACTTGAGCTTCATAGTGATACAAAAGCTTGAAATTGCCCAGAAAAATTCAACTTCATTCACTTTTTCAGGTGCTAACACTGGTGTTCTAGAAAAAGCCCCCCATGATCTAGATGTGAAACTGTGGTCTGTTCAACCCACTAGAAACTTTTGGTGACTTCTGTCAGGTTTCTCATAAGAATTTGCATCCTAAGAATTGAGAAGAATAACAAATATTCAATTTGCATCAATTATTAAAGTTTCAAATTGTGTTTTTCTTCCTACTGGAATGAAACCCAAACTCAAAGATTTCTGAGAAATGGAATTTTGGTTTTAGTTTTTTAGGCAAACCCTGATATTTTGGTTCAAACACAATGGCTTCTGAGTCAGCATCAATGTTGTTTCAGCATCTTTCTCCCAGATCAGTGGCGAGTTGAATATGGGTCTTGTGACTACTAGGGTAGGTCTCTGACCACTAGGCAACTGTCTCTCTCTTGCACAGTCTTGTGTTTCATCACAATTCTGATGAAAAACTGAAACTCGGCTCTAATACAGGTAATCTTAGCTGTCAAGAATCTTTGGTAAAACTGTTCTGAGCAGCTCTAGCCCACAGTCTTCAAACTTGTTTAACCATGCAAGTCAAAGCTGTAAGATAGGATCTGTGGTGTCCTATGAAAAGGAATAGGCTTTATACATTAACTACATTGCTTGGCTGGTACAATTATCCTCCAAGGGTTTTTTTTTAATGTGATAGTCATAAAGTACAGCCTTTCAGTTGTCTCTTCCATGCCCTGTGTATCCCAGCTAGATTCCAAATAGGATCTGAAAGTCCAGACGTGGGTCAGTTATCCCTGGGGTATTACGGATGCCCTCTTTCCCCTGGGAGGAAAGCAGTGGAAACATACTCTGTAGAGCTGATGCAATTCAGAGTCGGAGGGATGTAACCTAATTTGCAGCTATCACAAAACACTCATTTCCATTGCTACAGTTGTGGGTAGAACTGGTCAAGCCCTGCAGGGTTCAGTTCACAAGGTTCTGTGTGAACTGGACACTGTTCTCAGGTTGAGGAAGGGTGAGTGGAGAATCAAACCTTTCAAGTTTGCTTAGAGGGATGAGTCTGAGAAAAGACACCTTCAAAATTCCTCATTCTCTTGTTCTACTCACATATGCACTGAGCCCTTTAGTACTCTTTACTCAGGACTTCATGGTGATCCTGGTAATACTTTCTCACTATTTGTGTTTCTGGCTTTCTCTGCTGAGTCACCCAAAGTGCTATACAGTGCTTTCTTCTCCTTCAGGGCTCCAGGTGCTGCCACTAATTAGCTCTTGCATTGTTGTAAAGTACATTCAGGATCTGCCCCACACTGTCGGTTACCTCATTGCAGATTTGATCTTCTCTTGGTAATTCACACGTGAAATCTGTCTCTCTGCTCAAGTTCATGAGATGTGTGGTTTATAAGTTGTAGAAAATACAATAGGGATACAGTTATGCTCAAGCTACTGAGAACAAAACACCAATGCAATATTGTGGCTAATTAAGGCTATTGGCAGCAGGATCCACATTCAAAAAAACTCAACCCAAAATTCAGTGGGCAAAATCATATTCCAGGTTCCACAGCCTTGATATGGCACATGCAAGGACTTGGTAGCATTCTTAATTCACATTTGTGTCACTATCTGTGTCCTCTTCTTGAACACCTGTATTAATTCCAACTCTCTTTCAGTGTGTTGTCCATATTCTGTTCTTGCTTACACCCAGTTGATTACCAGGAATTAAGTACTCGTAGTGGCAAAACATATTAAAGATGAGATAATAAAAGAACATGATTTTGTGTATGCTCCTAATTACCTTAATGAGTATATATATATATATATATATATATATATTCACTTTGTCTGTAGAGATGTTTTAATGTGGCTCCTCAACTTGGCACAAAGTAACTCCCTTTCTTGCTACTTCCCGTAGGTGTTACAAGAAGGAATAATCCAAGCCTGTGAGTGATTTAGTTGCATGGTCCACCTCACTTTTCTCTCAGTGACAGTATCACTTCTCTGTTTAAGTGTAATACAGAACATGTGGCTTTGAACATGTGGATTTTGGTGGAAGACAAACAGATTCCCTCTCCCCTTGATGCTAGAAATAGCAACAGCACTGAGCAGTCAAAATATTTCAGTCTCTCTTTCTAACTGTATTTGAGTGTGCCTGTGTTTCATGTCCTGTTATCATTGCAGGAAAGAATCTCCCATCCTTGATAGCTTTTTTTGGTGCTTTTTTGCAAACATGAGAGTGAAGAAGTAAGGGGGAGCTCTTCCACAACAAATATCGCTGCATACTCTGGAATCTTTTGGAAACAAACCTTTTTTATTTTAAATTTATCTTCCAACAGTCCTTATCAAGATATTCATTCTTATAAAACAATGTTAAATAATTAAGCCCGTGGAAGGGGCAACATCAACAAATGTTGGAATATATTTAAATAACGAAGAACATCTTTAATTTGTACATGTAAAATAATTGTGGGCCGGTGGCAGGTTAAGCATTCATATTTATTAAAATGTACTTGCCTCTTCTTTAGAGGAAGAAGGTTGTCATTTCCTATACTCTCCCTCAGCCTGAGCCGCTTCAAGCCTTCCTTCTCTTCAGTCAAAAAGAATCAATTATGCGTTGTGGTTGCTTTCCCCCAAAATACTTTGATTGCCTCATTTTGGTTTAGCTGAGTGCACTCAAGTCATTCCTCTTTACACAGGAGGGAAAAGGGGTGTAGAAATTACCCAGTCTGTAACCAAATAACCTGTCCTTTAGTGCAGATTCCTAGTGATTCAGAATATTGACAGCAATCAGGAGTCTCAGGCTGTTGAAACTTCCCCTCTAATTGAACTGGGAAAGGTAAACCAGTTTCAGTGCTCTGCATGCTGTAATTGCAATAATTTAATTTAGCTATTTAACCTGTAATTCAGTGGTATTTATTAAAGAGCATAGGAGAAAATGAGGCCATTAGGAGCCAGAGATGAATACATTGAAATGAAAATGAACACTTCTAACTGCTAGTTGACCTTCGTTTTGTAGCAGTTTTTATTAGGCTGGTCACGGTAATTACTGGGACGTGAATCATGGAGAAAAGTGAATAATTCTGTAATGAACATTTTTATTCATTATCTCACATTTTCAGGAACCAGAAAAGTATCATGTAAAAGTATCTCCAATGTTCTCCTTTTGTTTGTTTTTCTACAAATAATGGTTTGTGGACAATAGCCCGGTGCAAAACATCACTCCACTGTGAGAATTCGTGTCATGCTGAATTGATGGGCCTGTGGTGTTCAGCATGCAGTGTGTGGGTCTGTGGGGCATGCTCAGGGAGTCTGAGCAGTTTTTAAATCAAGCAGGAATTGTAATAGTAGATGTAGGACATGCTGGTCACCTGTGTTAAAACTCAGGAGGGCACATTTTGGAACAAAAGCTGAGGTATTAAAATTTTCCAGTGACTTGTGCTGGGTTCTCTGGGCTCAAGTCCTTTCACCCTGGCTCCTGCCAAGGGGCAGTTGTTTGGGAACAGGTTTTCCTGACCGTCAACAGGCTGTTTTGGGGAGCAAAGTCAGCATCTGTGGAGGCTTCCAAATGTTTTTTGTAAGGCAAGAGTGAGGCTTCTCCCAACACCACTGTGTGAGCAGCAGAGTGTCCTCCATTCCTCTCCTGCCTCAGCTCACACCAGCATTTCTTACGCCAGCCTAGCTCTGGAGCACAGGAGGGTGCTCCCCAGGGTTTGCTCTGGAGGAGAAAGGGTGGAGGGAGAACAGGAGTGGGTGGATTTGTGGCTCTGCCTCTTGCATGGCTGCTGTGGGACTGCCATCTTGCTGGGGAGCTGGGGAGGGGATCAGCACCCTACAAGGGGGTGGGAGCCCATGTGCTGCGTAGCACAGTCTGCTGGGCGTCCTGCCACCACAACCCTTCTGGCCATGTTGTTTCATTAAATCTGCCCCTTTGCTGCAGCAAATTGTTTGGAGTTAGTGTCTCGGCAAGGAGGAGAATGGGCAGTATTTGGCAGTTGTGCTGTGATTGATATTCTGTTCACTGCTCTTGAACACTCTGATCGTTCTTTTTACCACTCTTGTTTTCTTACTAGTGTTATTAAACCAGCCAGACTCTACAGGGACCTGGCCTCCTGCACTCCCATAGTTCACAAGATCTGGAGGGCTTTTTCTTTTGGCTTTGTGGTCTTTTCAAATATATTTTTTTCCAGTTTTTTTGTTTTTGTTAATTACTGCTCAGTACGATGAGATCTAAGTTTAGTAAGAGCAGTGCAGTGAGGAGGGTTTTTCCCCAAATCCGTCCAGCATATCTGCACTATCCATGGCCACAATAATTCTAACATGGATGAAGATGAATTTATTGACTGCAATTATTCACCCTGAAAAGGATACTAATAGTTCCAGGTTCGAAGCTCTGTGTGCTGCAGATGATCTTTGCTAGGCATTCTTTTCTCTACTTAAAAGTGGCCAATAAACCTAGACTAAGTGGCAGTGATGAAAAACTACAGCTGCACTAACCTCTTAATTTCCTGAAGTGTGTGTTTTCTTACTTAAAGGTCTTTGATTTTCAGCCTGACTTCGAAAAGGAACATAGGTCTCATTTAGCTTTGAAGTATCCCAGTGATGCACATTCCCAAGATAATTTTCCTGATTTCTTTCACATCTTCACTTTGAGGCACATCTCAGTCCCTCTGGCAGATCTTTCACTGGGACTGACATTGACTTGAGGCTTGGTATTCAAATGGCTGAGGCTATATTCTGTGGGTTTAAGGTGGTAAAAAACAAATGGAGTTGTAAGCACTGGCTGCTCGTGTCTTGGATGATCACACGCTTCACTGAGTAAAACTGGTTGGATGGCTGGGCCCGAAGAGTTGTGGTAAATGGAGTTAAATCCAGTTGGTGGCCGGTCATGAGTGGTGTCCCCCAGGGCTCGGTTTTGGGGCCACTCCTGTTTAACATCTTTACTGATGATCTGGACGAGGGGATCGAGTGCACCCTCAGTCAGTTTGCAGATGACACCCAGTTGGGTGGGAGTGTTGATCTGCTCTAGGGTAGGGAGTCTCTGCAGAGAGACCTGGACAGGCTGGAGCCATGGGCTGAGGCCAACTGGGGGAGTTTCCATAAGGCCAAATGCCGGGGGCTGCCCTTGGGCCACAACAACCCCCAGCAGCGCTACAGGCTTGGGGAGGAGTGGCTGGAGAGCTGCCAGTCAGAGAGGGACCTGGGGGGGTTGATTGACAGCTGGCTGAACAGGAGCCAGCAGTGTGCCCAGGGGGCCAAGAAGGCCAATGGCATCCTGGCTTGTGTCAGCAATAGCGTGGCCAGCAGGGACAGGGAAGGGATCTGACCCCTGTACTCGGCACTGGTGAGGCCGCCCCTCGATTCCTGTGTTCAGTTTTGGGCCCCTCCCTACAAAAAGGACATTGAATGACTCGAGAGTGTCCAGAGAAGGGCAACGGAGCTGGTGCAGGGTCTGGAGCACAGGTCGTACAAGGAGTGGCTGAGGGAACTGGGGGGGTTTAGTCTGGAGAAGAGGAGGCTGAGGGGAGACCTCATCGCCCTCTACAGCTCCCTGAAAGGAGGGTGCAGAGAGCTGGGGATGAGTCTCTTTAGTGAAGTGACAAGTGATAGGCCAAGAGGGAATGGCCTTAAGTTGCACCAGGGAAGGTTTAGACTGGATATTAGGAAGCATTTCTTTACAGAACGGGTTGTTACTTGTTGGAATGGGCTTCCCAGGAAGGTGGTGGAGTCCCCATCCCTGGAGGTGTTTAAGAGTTGTGTTGACACAGTGCTTAGGGACATGGTGTAGTTGAGAACGGTCAGTGTTAGGTTAATGGTTGATCTAGATGATCTTCAAGGTCATTTCCAACCTAGATGATTCTGTGATTCTGTAAGGTGTGAATACTTTTCAACATTCACCTGGCATCAGAAATTGGATGTAACTTAAAAACTGAGATTGGAAGAGTGTGCTTATGGAGAGGCACCAAGGAGCTGGGTTGAAGAAAGGAAATGTGATATTTTTCAGTTGACTGATTTTCCTGCCTTATCCCCTTATCTGTAAGCTACTTCTTACTGTGCAGCCTAGAACCCCAGCTTGGTAAAGATGCCACCAATTTTCTCTACCTGATACTGATTTAACCTCTACATCAATGAAGAGTCTAACCTCAATACCTTCTGGGGATTGGAAAGCACTCACCCCCCCCTTTGGAATTTGGCAGCGTGACCTCAGGGTGGCTTGCCAAGTCTTTTCTGGGGGGTTTAGTTACCTATGACTAGTTTTCTTTAGAATACTGCCACCTGCTTCTGGGCCCCTGTGCTAAATGAAGATGTACAAATGCATGTCTGACCCCACCTCCATTCAGTGATCAGCCAGAAAACTTAATCTTGGGTCAGCCGAATAGAGTGAAGTTTTATTACTAATGGTTTTCATCTGTGGTGGATAGTTAACAATTATGGATGATATGTGAATGCTGACTCAGTATTGCCAGGATACTCAAGGATTTGTGAAGGCTTAATACAGCTCAGAGTTTGAAAACAATTAGCAGATTCTGGACTACGTTTCTTTTAAAGACATTTATTTGCCTTGTTGATCCAAATGGATAGAACTGAATGTCCTTACAATAGACATTCTCTTTACAGTGCAAGAGTTAAAAATCCATGCTGTACATTTTTTACATCTACATCAAAGATACTGTTGTGGTCAGAGTTACAGACATATGAATAGATATACATTCAACACATTCCTTTTATATTCAATGTATATTTTATATACACACACATGTATCCACATGTGTGTGTGGGTAGACAATAAGCAATTTTGCCATTGAAATTTTGTTTGGAAACAAATGCCAGCCTGTGATAATGGTATACTTTTTCTAGCATAGGATCTTTTTAAGCCATAGAGTCTGCCACTGGGGATTGTACTATGAGATAATTGACCTCCACGTGAGTTATGTGTCCTGAGTCTAAAGCAAGGGCGCACGTGGTGGCATCAAAATCAATTATCTCACAATCCATCCCCCAGTGGAAAGGGCTACTGCAGTTAGAATAGACCCATGAAAAAGATTTAGATATTGCAAAATGTTTTCAATGACTTAATTCTTATAAATAATGTTATTGCATTATACAAAGAAATAGAATAGTGGTGGTGTATTAAACTGTTCTAAGTGTAAGTACGATGGCCTTTGTATGAGGTTTCACTAGCTGGAGATGAAATTTCATTGGGGTGTCACTGATGGAGTATCACCAAGGCTGTATTAACTGGGCTGCCTCCATTGCTACCATGTAGATGACTGTCAAGTAGAGACATCTTCATTTCCTCTGTGGTCAACATCCTCTCGCATGTGTCAGGGAACATCAGAAGTAATGGACAGAGCTGCTAAGCTCTGAGGACAAAATTCTACCTCTGCCAACCCTTGCAGACCCTTGCCAGGGTAAAACTATTTGGAGAGAGCGAAGGTATTTAACTCAGGGATGGTGTCTCCAGTCAGAGCCTGATCACTCAAATGATCATAGCTAAACTATGATGTACTGGAACTTTGAAACTCTTCAGTTGCCCATTTGCCTGGTTACAGGATCATTTGTCATCAATTCCTATAGCAGGGTGAGAGGTGGGGGAACTGGAGGGAAGAGGGGAGAAGATTACATGTGCTGTTGAAAATGCAATGAGCACATTCGATCGTATCTAATTCCCATTTATATTACTGTGGACATCCCTACTGCCCAGCTGCCCTCTCAAAGACTCAGAGCTATGGGATTTTTTGATGCATGAATGAAGACTGGGAAGAGGGCCAGCATGCTGTTCATAGGCTCCTTCATCATTTATTACCTTCTAGTTTTAATTGTTTCCCTGCTTCTCTCGAGATATTTATCTAGGAGGAATTGTACTATGCAATGCAGACACGCGAGGTGGCAACTGAAGATTGCTGTTAACTCAGTGCACCATATAGTAGATGAATCTTAATAAAATAGAGAAGACTATTTACATTAATAGAAGAGGCCTATTTGTAAACCTTTTATTACTTAAATGCACAAGTTTGACTCCTGTTTGTTCGTGACAGAGGTGTGGGTTATGTAGTAATCACCATATAACTGCATTGTCTGTATCTTTATAGTAATGAAAATCAGATCTCTCTGTGTGCCACTCTGTTGCACCTTATTGTGTCTGCAGGCCTATATTTATCTCCAGTAAAAGGCTGTGGTAGATTTACAATAGGGTAAAACTTGGTCTGCTTAGTTTCTGATTGCTACTTCAGCAGTGGAGAAATTAAACAGAAGCCACCAGAAGAAAGCTTGATGATAGGAGGTAAAACAAAGGGGAAGTTGGCAAAGGAGGAAGGATAATTAGTGAGGAAAAAATAGGAAGGGAGTGCACGTATCACAGAGTGAGATGTGAAGGGAGGTATTCAGATCTCTAGCTCCCTGTGGCTTCAGTGGATCTTCACGGTCCTTTTCTGTGGGCAGCTCTCAGATATTATCCTCGCTGCCATTTGGATTCCCTCATCAGATCCTGTTGGCTTTGTTACAGGCAGTACCTCTGGTTACCTTTCACAGTCCCCATGCTGTTTCCCAGTCCTGTCCCCATCTTGCTGAAATTGTGTGTGCTGTGGCCACAGCCTTTCCTTCTTGCAAAGCTAGCTGGTGATGGCTGTAAGGTGGGCAGCACATGGGCAAGGTGCAGAGGAACTTCTGCGTTCGGTCATCCTCCAGCTCCAAAACCCAACACAAACACATTGGTGTACCCAGGGGAGGGAGAACTGGTAGTGTGGAGCCGTGTGAAATACAGCTCCAGCCTACACCGGTCGGTGCTTTATGTTTTCAGAGCACCCCACACTGTGCAGGAGATGTGACAAAGCACTCTGAGTCTCCGAGGAAGGTCAGGCCTGTAGGCTGAAGCAGGAGTGACCACTTTGATTTGAGTCCTCTTTGATTTGAAGAATAAAAAGATGCAAGTCCCTTTTCATGCTTTGAGGGCTAGAGAATTAGGGGAGCTTTCATGCTTCTGTCCCACTTTAGTCTTCAGGAAGGCAAGGTTTATGCATTACTCCAATTTCTTTTTTTCAAACACGAGTGCAGTTGAGAACAATTGTGCGTGCATTGGGGCTTGGAAGAATTGAAGGCCACTAAATGTAGGGGATCTTCCTGGGTGGAGACAGTGGCTTTAGAAATGGTCATTTTGGAATCAGTAAATTAGTACCTCAACAATTATTTTATTATTTCTCCCAACACTTCAATGACCTTGAGTGTTTATCTCACCGCTTGTGGGAGTGGATAAGGCTGCTCATTTTTTCATTGTAAAAGTTCACGCTATTAACTGAAGCAGTCAGGACTTCTCTGTTTGTCTGGTACCTAGCATTCACTGTTAGTTAATTGGGAGAGTATTTGTTGACTTTGATGGGTCTGCTGAGCAGAGTCCGTGTTGCCAAGTTCAGTAGACAAAGCATATACACCAGATTTATCCATTCCTCATCCATCTTGACAAAGGGATAAATATTGACTCAAGTGTTCAATCTTGTTTCCCTTCCATCCCCCTTCCCAGCAAAACCCAAATAACATGTTTTATGGATAGAGCCAAATGACCAAGCTTAGACAAAAATACCCTGTGCTTGTAGATATTAAATAGAATCAGTTAGTCTGAGTAACAGGTCATCTTGAGCAAGACAGCACACATCATTAGGTCTAAAAAGATCTTAATATGTAATTTATAAATATATATCATATATATTTCCTAATAAGTTAGGAAAAAACCTTTACTGTCATATATTTTTAGTTGTATAAGGAATGTTAAAAGTATGTGAATCAACTTGATTTAAAAATAGAAAAGAGCTGAAGTACCCTAATAATAAATCCGTAGGTGTATGTTGGGAAAGAGATGCAGTCTGTGTGACTGATGAGATATTAACAGTTTTGACCTGATCTCTCAGTGACTGATATTGATAATACTCATTTCTAGAGTGCACCAAGGCTCCCATAAGGCACAGCCTCTGTTGAGGTTGGAGGGGGTGTGTGCAGCTCATGCTGAGTCCGGTGTTTCTAAATAGGGCACTTGGAGCTACACGATTCATTTTTTTGTGAATCACGGCTGTAAATTTAGAAAGCAGAAAATGCCTGTTTCATAATGCTGCCCTGACTCTGGCAATGTCACATTATTTTTGTTGTGTATTCTCAAGTGCTCCTCCTTGTCTGAGACACCACCGGCTTGGGGCTTCTCTTAAGGATTTGCCAGCCTTGGAGTTAGGAAACATTTTCCTGATAATCGGCCTACATTGTCACCGTCCCAATTAAATCCCATTACTTCTTGTTATACCCCTTGGCATCCCCCAAACAATTCCTTGGCATCCTCACTATCTGTCCCCTGTCAGACACTCTGAGATGCTTATCTGGAGCTCCTGCCAAATTTGGCCTGTAAGTCAGACTGATTGCTGTCTGCTCTGTGCATGTCCAGGACCCTTCTTGCTGCTTTGCATCCCATGTCCCTCCATTGTATTTTTTTGTAAATCTGGTGTGCCATCATGTTTTGATTAGAAAGTAACTTCTATGTAGAGTTAAGCATCTGCCTGAGATTGATATAGGCAAAATAGTCCAAACTGAAGGTAGTTAATTAATCCCTGTGTCACTCAGCTCTGTCTGCCGGTCTCAGGGGTCATAAAGAAGGGAAGATCCAGGGACAGTGACACCACACTGTGGAAAATACCCTTACTTCTCAATTTATACACTTCAGTCAGCCTTTGTTATCCACATGGGCCAAATCACTCCTCAGTTTCACCATCCCAGGGTGTTCTTGAAGTCAGCAACTGATCCACAGCAAGACTAAATGGAAAACTATTTTTTCCACAGAACAATGACCCAAGACTGTGTATAATTGTGTGCACCTTGCTAATTGGAGGGTGTTGTCAAATTGGAGGTAATTCAGAGAAGAACAACAGAAGTGATTAAAATATTGGCAGGATCATTTCATAGGGAAAGATGAAAAGAACTAAAAATACATGAACAAGTTAAATAAGGAGCAGGTAAAAGAAATGTGATTCAAGTAACAAGGAACACTGGGGGTGATTCAGTAGTGTGACCCCCCCTCCAGGCCACATTTCCAGAAAGTTTGGAGTGAGGTTATGAAGTCTGTGAAGCCAGTGGGGCTTCAGTATCAGCTTGACGCTACACAGCAGGTGCATTTTCAGAATGAGAGCTATAGCCATGAAGAGTAGGTATACTGAACTATGTGTGAAATGAGCATTAGGAAAAACTTCCAGACCATTACTAATTTTCAGGTTGTAGAGTGTTTTCAAGAGGTGGAAAAATGTCAGGTTTCAGAAAAGTATGTATAAACCATCTCCTAGCATTTGGTGAATGTGTCTCCTTGAGGCATTTAAACCTAGATTAGATGTTATACCTAGACTAGGAATAGAACAAACTATTCAGTCAATCAGAAATCGAGAGCAAACAAACTAAAGGAAGGATGGTTCGGGAAGGAGCTGCTGTATCTGACTTGTGCCCAATCCTGAAGTGTTCCCTCTCTGTTAGAAGTCAGTCTCCTGTGGAATCAGCAAGGATTTGGCTGAAGTAAGAATTGTGTAAAAGCAGAGAGTGATTTTGCTGTCCTTATCGCTAGTGAGTATTTTGTGATGGTCTGTTGCTGTGGCACACTCAGGTTGCACTTGGCAGTGCAAGTGTCCTCGGTAAATGCCATGTGAGTCAGGCAGCAGACCTAAAGCTGATGGTTTATTTACTCACACTGAATGGAGGTGTGGAACTTATTGCTGAAGGATATTGCAGTGGCCAGAAGTAACAAACAGGTTCAAAAAAGGACTAGGCAAAACCAGGAAGATTTGGTGAGTGGTTAATAAAAATGCTAGTCTGGTCTGGATCAACCCCTGGCACTGAAAGCCTCTAAATCATTGATTGCTAGCAGCTGGGATGTCTGGATAGGGTCTATCTGTGAACTTCTTTCTACTTTGACTCAAATGTTCTTTCCCTAAGCTTCTGGTGGTGGTTGAAAACAGGGTGCCACCTGTGGGAGTAACCCAGGGGGTTTATGTTCTTATCTGAGCAAGAGCAGTAGTGTCTGGCTGATTGGATCTCACTGATTTCATTCCATCCTGAAAGAGACCTCGAGGTTCCTGCCCAGGATGCCATCATTTCTCTTTACAGGCTTCCTGTGTGAAGCCAGTGCAGCATTTGGGTCTAGCCTGAACACCCTCTTCCACTGGTTTAACTAAAGTGGTCTTTCAGACAGATAATCCAGAATATTTCAGGGTATAGCTTGTTTTAACTACCACCCCAGTTTAACTGACCTGTTTTAGCATACCTATATAAAATTACAGTGAGAAATTTCCTGATACAGCTAGTTTTAAGCTGACAGAAATAGAGGCTACACTGGGGTTTGCACTGGTTGAAGTGAGTCCTTGTGATTAAACTGGTGCCAAATTCTGTGTGGACAAATCTTCATATTGTAACAAACCCACACATCCTCCCTTTCCTCTGACAATCATATCAGGCTGGTGAGTCCTATGGACCCAATCTAATAGAAACGGAATTTTTACCATGCAAATCTTATTACCTAAAGTGCCAATGAAACTAATGGGATTTTGGATAGTAAAAAATACTCTGTATGTGATACATAGTTTGGAATGTAAATTCACTGATGGGGAGGGGGGGGAGAATGCAAGGAAAAGGAGCTGTTTTTGCATGTGGTCCTTTGTGACTTTGGGGGATCTGTTTCTCCCACAGCCCTCAGCTCCCCCGTAATTTCAGTGGGACTAAAGCAGTGTTTAACGTCTTGCTGAAAACACTGAGCTCCTTGCAGAATTCAGTTTTCAAAATATACAACTAAGTGTCTGTTTGTTTTAGAGCAGGGAGCAGGAGGGAGTGGAACAGAAATAAAAAATATCTCAAATGCTCCACTCCAAGGACAGACATCTAGAGGAGTATGTATTTTTCCAAAGGGAACCATTTTTGCTGTGGAATCTGGCTTAATGCGTCAAGAACACAGGGAGTATTTGGACATATTTTGACAATCCCTGGATTAAAAAAAAAGAGGTTCTTTAGATAACATTTTAATTTACACCCCACCCCCCCAATTTACACACACATATAGATAATGTATGTTATATATATGCTAGTGACCTGTGTGGCAGCTCTCAGGCTGAGGACAGTGTCAGCAGGGAGATCCAAAGTTAATAACTGAAGTGCTGCAACCTTTAAAACTGTCTCCTATAGTTCCTGTATGTTAAAATAACACAGCACAGCTTGCAGAATGTTCAACACCCCTTGTCATTGCTTGGGCAGAATTCCTGTCAACTTTTCTGGGAACTTAGTTTATGTGTACATTCATACCTAAAACATTTTAACATAAAATCTTTTTAATAACCCACCAAAATCTTTTTAATAACCCACCGCATTGTGCCATTTTGATAGTGATTCTGATTACTTGGTGTTGTGGTTTAACCCTGCTGGCTACTAAGCACCACACAACCACTCGCTCATCTCTCCCCTGGTGGGATGGGGGAGAGAAGTAGAAGGGTAGAAGTAAGAAAACTTGTGGGTTGAGATAAGAACAGTTTAATAATCGAAATAAAATAAAATTTAAATAATATTAAATTGTAATGAAAAGAAAAGTAACAAAAAGAAAGAGAAATAAACCCGAAGAAACACAAGTGATGCAAATTAAAAACAATTACTTATCACCAACTGACTGATGCCCAGCCTGCTCCTGAGCACTGTCCCTCTGGTCAGCTTTCCCACTAGTTTATATGCTGGGTATGATTTGATATGATATGGAATATTCCTTTAGCCAGTTGGGGTCAGCTGTCCTGGCTGTGTCCCCTCCAGCTTCTTGTGCACCCCCAGCCTACTTGCTGGCAGGGCATGAGAAACTGAAATGTCCTTGACTTAGTGTAAGCACTGCTCAGCAACAACTAAAACATCGGTGTGTTATCAATGTTATGCTCATCCTAAATTGAAAACAGTACTATACGAGCTAGAAAATTAACTCTATCCCAGCCAAAGCCAGGACACTTGGTTTCCTGTCACCTTGGAAGCAAAGATGCAATAAATGATAGCTTTATTTTTGTATTTATTTTACTGAAACGCACAGAAAAGGCACTTCAGAAAAGTGGAGGAAAGAGGAGGAGGTCAGATAAAAACAACTGCAGTCTGATGTTCGTTTTTGTGGCGTTGATAGTTATTATTCCCAAAGAAAATAATGTCCTTTTTTATTTGCTTTTAACATTTCGCCCTTGGCATCTGTTCCATCCATTGTGGACTAACCTAGACTCTGTTCTCTGATGATGGGTTAAAGCGAGCACTTACTGAAAAGCATTCTCTACTTAATTACTTTTCCTTCTTCTGGAAGCTATTTTTTTTATAGTCACATGTTAATTGTGTATTAGTAGGCCTTTCTGATTAGTTGAAAACATAATGAAACCTTTGTAAACAACAGGGAGAAAGAGAGAGGGAGGCAGGGAGCGGGAAGGGGGGGAGCAAGGGACAGGGAGAAAGAGAGGTGTGAAGTGGGGGCTGGACCGGTGGGGGGGAGGTCGGTGAAATTTTGAAAGGCAGAAATAATGCCAGTGGAAATTTCTGGTTTTTTGAATGACAACTTCCCTCGCCCAAATTAATCAACTTACTTAACGAGAAATGAGATGCATGGAGATGCAAATTGCTGTCGATCTCCAAAAGCAGGGTGGCAAAGGCAGCAAGTTGGAATGGCGTGGAGGGGGGCTGAGCTGCAGCTGTCCACTAACAAGTCAGTCCTATTTGTAAAGGGCACGGAGCTGAATAACGGTTTTGTTATTGGCTTTCTCTCTCTCTCAGCCGTAGGTAGAAATGGTGCATTTGTTTCCTGCGACTATTTCAGCGAGATAGATGTCCTCCTCTTTCATCTTGCCTGCCCATTTGATTCCCACAGTGGAGCCCTGTGTTCCCCATGTACCCCAGCCTTCCCCTGACGGGGCAGAAGATTGGGATGCACAAGGAGCACAGGCTCAGGTGCAGGGTTTCAAACACGCAAGGTAATACCAGGAATTATTAAGTTATCTTTGTGCCCCTTACAAGGGCAAGAATTTTTTTTTTTTTTAAAAAAGAAAATAAACAGTACTTAGGACCCAATTCAGTGATGCTCGGAGCCCAGCCAGTGCAGATCAGATTCAGTGAATCAGCTGAATCAGGCCCTCTTCTCGGAGATGCTTTCTTCTTTTCCTGGAAAGCTGCTCCTTAAACACAATTCACATTGGTTGTTTTTAAAAGGACTATCCTCTGTTTGCAGCGCTGGATTTTAACGGGCAGAGCCTCCCCCTGCTCCGGTCCTCCGCCCCCACCCCCTTCTGTTACTGCTTTAAAGAGCTGTGCTTATAGGGATTTTGCAGCTCTCCGTGTGTTATTAGAAAACGTGTGGCTGGGACGGTTAAAATGGGAGCGCTACTGTATGCAAGAGCAATGTTCACTGTAAGCAATCCAAGGAAATCCTGCCAAGGCAGTATATGAACAGCAGCCAAACAAAACACAGGCGCCTTTCCAGTGAAAACCAGCACACTTCTGCAAATAGAGGAAAAATTGACTTTCTGATTTGGAGTGTTTCTACAACTAAGAAGAATTACTACAGTGATTGTTCTAAAAATATTTTTCGGCAGCACATTCTGAAAGGGGTTGGGATGCTTAGCATTGTTTAATTATTCTTGTCTTAGGTGATCAATCTGGATTGTGTAGAAATAAAATAGGAAGTTTTTAGGATCTTCCTTTAAGCCAACATTGGCATTATTTTCTGCAGTGTTATAGTAGCATAAACCACCACCTATTCAAGGAGCAAAAACTGTGTTTTTATCTTTGCACTTCAGGAATTGTGATTGGAGATTTACCTTTTGCAACTTCATAGTCATAGTTTGCAATTTAACTGCTTAATCTAGAGCAACCCCCAAGATCCCAGCTTCTGTAACTGATGGGTTTTATTTTTCATGAGAAGGATTTTATACCTTACTCATTCCCTTGTCCCCCCCTTGCCCCCCTATATTTAGCTTTTTAAAGCTTCTGCTCATTTTTCTCCTTTGTTCACCCAGTCTGGGATTTTCCTTTACAGGACTTTTGAGTCCTGTAGGAACCCTTTAGTGTAAGATGTGTTTGCAGACATTCTGGCATTCAAAATTTCCATAGTGATCGAAATTGAATGGGATTCCACAAATTTGTTTATTGCCAAGAATAAATATGTTATTAAAAAAAATTGTTTTACTAGTCTCAGCTACAATTTTTTCAAAGAATTCTTAAGAATTAAGTCAGTTTATCTAAAGTGAGCTAAAGAAATAGGATTCATCTACAGAGAATTATTATTATTCTTTTTTACTTCCAAAACCCAACATTATATCAGCATAAGAAAAAAACCCAGAATTGTCAAGGATTAATTTAAGTTTATGTATTTCTCCTGTTTCAACTGGTTTTCTTTTAACTAAAGATACAAAAGATACTTTACTAGATATGTCTCCATTTATCCCTCTAAAATATTTACAGCTGAGTTCTTTGGGCTTATAGCTGCTGTGAACTCAGTTCTCTTCTTTTAACTACACCACCACAAACCAGATTTATCACTGTATTGAAGACAGTGTTTTGAGACTAACAAATCCCAGTGTGGAAGAGGACCCTCATCCAGCGCCTATTGAAGCCAGTGGAAAGATCTGTATTGACTTTGGTGGGCTTTGTATTGGGATATTAAACATTCATTTCCTCTTCTTCTTTTGAATTTAACTACCCATTTTCAGAGTCAGTTACTCTCTATTTTAAACAAATCCTAAAGTAGCCCTGATTTACTAAATTAACTTGTGCTGTATTTACCATTCAGGCAAAACTTCCAGTAGGGTGAAACTGTTGTATACACTTTCCCAAGATAATATTGTGTTTTTGAAGGGCTAGGTGAAACAACTGGGGAAGGACGGACTTCTGCCCTGTACTCAGCTCCCTTTCTCCTTTGTGCATAGTGCTGTATTCATAGCCAGTCTTACAGAGCAAATCGTGTGTGTATGTATATATATATATATAAAACACACACACATACACAAGTACATATACATGTATATATGTAAAAATAAAAGAAAGCTTGAAAATGTGTTCCTGCCTTGAATCTGAGGTATATCATCCACTGTGTTCAAATTAGGACATGGAAGTTGTGGCATATGCCGTGTCAAGGCAGCACAGCAGGGCAGTTCTGTGTCTTTAAATGTTGGTGCACAACAGTGAAACCAGGTGAGATCTGGCCCCAGGTGCTGGCTGCTGCATGCATTGCTGAACAATTTTTAAAGGATGCAGACTGGGTAGTTGGAGGAGGAAAAAGTAGGTCTTTTTCTAAATAGATCTCTTTTTTTTTTTTTTTTTTTTTTTTTTTTTTTTTTTTTTTTTAAAATGATCGACTTACTTAAGCTTCGTACATTCCTCCAATAGCAGCTCAGCTTAACCTAGTCCTGACCTGGCTCCCCATGATGTGCAGTACTAGTTGTCATGGAGCCCCAATTATGCCAAACTGGGGGAAGATTTTGTTGAGACCATGAAACTCATTTCTCTGGTGACTGTACACAAATGTAGAATTAAGGGTTCTTCACAGAATTACTCTGAAGGGAGAGATTGGATGCTGAAGAGGTGCTCCAAGAACTGCTTCTGCTTTCCCTGTCTGCACATCAAGAGCTTACATGGCTTGAAAAAGAGCTCCACAGCAAAGTTTTTTTCCTTCATTCCTTTCAGTGTAAATCCGGTTTTGAATAATTTTACCTTCGAGTCCATAGGTTCAAATTCTGTGGTCACCAGAGATGAGGCATCAAGGTATATTTGCAGATAATTTGGATAGTGGCCCATGCTGAAGGTGTGTGGTTTCTAAACCTAATTAGAGGTGTAGTTTGTTGCAGGCAAAAATTATTGATACACAAGGAAGGTTTTATTCGGAGACATCTGTAGGTTGGCAGCTGTGCCAGCCATGTCTGTTCTTCTAAGTAACGGAAGCCACACAGCCAGGAATAGCAGTGTTTTGGTGACAAGTGTTGAGAATATTGGTTGAATTGCACTATGAAAATATTTTCATTATTTTTATTATTACTGTTCTGCAAGCGGATTTGAGATACTTGCCTGCCTATGTCTGTGAGTGCGAGCTGATGAGGTAGAGAGGGAGGGCTGTTATTTTTATTTTTTTTTTCAATCACACCTCCTTAGCATTTTGTACATATCAGCATTCTAGCCGAGCGATTTGCTAATTGCACTGGAAGACCCACTTTAAATTCAGGAATACTGAAACTTTGAAACTGTAACATTTTGACTGGCGAGAATGACCAGTCTTCTTTTCTCTTTCGCAGTGAGCTAGTTGAAGGAAGCTGGCATTGTCGCAGAGTGAAAGCTCTGCAGAAGTGCCGCAGGTTTTTCATATGGAAATGTGAAATAATGGGGTGATTAAATAGAGCTGTATATTAAAGTACATCTGACATTAGAATTAGCATAATGTGCTCTAGCCCTAGGCTGAGTACTTTATTTGCCATCTGCGTCGGACCAAAATCCCCTGGGGAAGCGCTAAAATATTCTGAATAAACTCAGCCCGAGTTCTTATTGAGAGTAAAATACCATTTGTGGCACGTCGTATTGATTCGTCTTAATTGCGGTGCAGAAAAGAACATTCAGTTGCTGATGACTTTTGTACTCTGTGACAAGTCGGCTGGAGTTATTCTAACACTGCAGTTGGTTAACCTGAACAGACTGTCGTGCTCAGAGAAGGAGAAAACCTTATCTTCGGTAGCATAAACTACAGTATCATCTCCTGGCTTTACTCCTTTCTATTTTGATGCAGCCTTTTTTTTTTTTTTTTTTTTTTTTTTTTTTTTTTTTTTTTTTTTTTTGAGCTTCACTGTATCAGTCCAAGAAAATTCACGTTCTTATCTAGTTACTCTCCCTAGTCTCCTTCCCCACACTTCCACTCCCACATCTTCTTAAAAAAAAATAATCCAGAAACCAGCTTTCATCTAAGGGAGTGAAAATCAGTGGAACTTGTCCTTGAGGATCCATCTCCGGAACCATTAGTTCAAGAGATTTATTATGTATATTCTGTAAAAAGCTGTGGCTTCTCCTGTGCATAAGCCCACAGTCTTAGTCGGTTGTAATGGTTTGATTTTTGTCAACTCTCCACTCAAATAGGTTGCTGAATACCTTTGAAAAAGTGCTTATAACATGCATAAAAGATAAATATTTCATCTGAAGGAAAATACTTTGATGCTCCATGCAATTCTGTAACATTCATAAGGTCCAGTTTTTACCCTATAATTGCCTATCATTATACACAATTTACATATTCAAACATTCTCTACAAACCTTAGTCTAGCATGTTTTTATTACAAATTCAGATCAAGGGAATAACCTTTAACTTCAGAGACAAATGAGACAAATTTACAAGTGCATGTCTGCTGTTTTCTTGTGTTTTATAAATCCCTGCAGACCTGAACACTTTTGCTATAACGCCACTCAGAACAATATACATATATTACTACTTGTTTGTAGTGCTTCTGTAATGAGTCCCCTTTGTATTAGATAACCTATATAATTCAGCATCTAGGCCCTCCATAACGTCAATTATCTCCTCATAGCTAAATGTACATTCCATTAAAACAAGATTTACAGCCTTTCTAATACTTCTTAGGATTGAATGTGGAGATTTTGTGGATTTAAAGAAGCAGAGATGGGAGTTAGCATTTGTTAAAGAAGCAATGAATTAAAACAGAAATGCTATTTCATTTACTAACTATGAATAGGCACCTAATACCCTTAAGAAATAGTTGTAGTAAAACAGACTGAAGTACTCCTGGGGAAAAAAACAGGAAAATTTGTTTTCACCCTTTGGCTTTTTTTATTGTTTCCTAATTTACTCTTTATTTTTCCATTATATGACATGGACAATTTCCTTTATGTATCCTCCTTTGAGTTCCTATTCAGATTACTGAGAATTCTTGCTTGTAAGATGAGAAAATGGCACCTTAGAAAAGTCTGTGGGAAAAAAAAAAATCCCAGCACTTGCCAGTTTTCAAACAAAACTACTTACAGGAAACTGATTTAAAGGGAAGCTGCTGGCATATTTCATATGTTGTAGAAAAGACTGACATTATTTCAAATGCATTTGAATACCTTATGCAAAGAAAAGGCCTAAAAGTGTCCTTGAGCAGTACAAGGGTTTTTCACGAATGCTGTAAATGGGATCCTATATATTAAACCACCAGCCATGGGTAGTCCTATGGTCTTTTCATCTTATGAGTGGGTTCATTTCCCCCCCCCTTACATTCCCCATTTTCACTATTTTATATTGCAGGTTTGTACAGCATCTTTTCAGTCTGTTAGCTGATGTCTTAGGTTCAGAGAAACTAACTAAAAGACACAAAGCTGTTTAGATGCTAAAGGTGGAGTCAATTGAAACTGTTGTATAACAAAGGGCTAATTTAAAAGTTAACTCATTCATTATTGATCTTTTAAAATTGATTTTCCGGTTTGCTCCTTACTTTTCACACTTGTCACTTTCTCTGCTTTATAAATTGCCTTTGTATTTTAGAATTTAGCACCAATTAGAAGAAGGTGTTCAGAGATGATGAACATGTTTTTTATCTCTCATTTTAGTAGGGCTTCTGGGTCTAAGTCCCTGTGTCATGAGTTCCAGTTTTTGCTATGCATTTTTCTTTCTTTTTCTGCACTAAGCAGAGGCATTTCTTATACTTCTGTAGGCTGAACATTAACTTCCAGTAAGCCACACTCTCTTTTAAGGAATGAGAAATTAGACATCCAGAAGGAAGTTACCCAAAATGACTATTGACATTTTATACCTAAAAATGTAATATTGCCATTTTGTAATGCACTAGAAATTAAACAGAGCTGTGCATTTGGCTCATTTATGTGAATCTGGCAGTACAGATCTGAGGTATGATTAAGTCTCAGAGAAAATGGGACTATTGAACACAAGCTGCATCTTCAGCCAAAGGTCGCCTGTGTCCATTAAGAAGCAGGAAGCATCTGTTTGTGTTATGCATGGCTGTAGTCTGCCTGCAGTCTCCTTTTTTATAAGTATAAATGCCAGAGAGGACATATAAAATGCTTCTGGGGAGAGTTTAATGAAAATAAAATGCACAACTTGGTATATTCATGTAAGCCTAGTTAGATCCTTGTTTGTGATAACCTGGTATAGTTTATCTGGAAAAATTCAAAGCCTGTAGTGGTGGTCATCAGAGCTACTTTTAATTCACAGCAGGGTAATTCAGATCAGAGTTTGACTAAGAGTATGATTTTAAGGTATCAGGTTGATATCTCTAAGTCTTTCAAGGATTCATGCTCTTTGTTCTTGGAATTATGAAAGGATTGGCTGTAGACAAACAGCATGACAGTCTGACTTCTCAAATATGTGACTGGTAATTAATCTGGTTTTCCACTCATATGATAAAGTAGTTCATTTGACAAAAAATATATTTGTTACTACAAGAATGATAAACAGACAATGTGCAATCCTGCCTAATAGAAAAGGAACACCGCTGAAAAGCACAAATGGCTTCAGAAAATAAAATAGGCTTCCAAAAGTGGGACGGCATTTAATCCACCAAAGACAGAGTTTGGCAGTTGTCTTTAGCATAGAAAGAATTAATAGTGCATTATTAATAGTAGTGTAATATTAATATATTTTAATATTGGTGTCAACCAGTGCTATTGTAGATCTTTTTCAACAGGTAGAAAATGCTCTCGAGAATATTCGCATCCCTAATTAAAATCAGTGCTGAGAATGAGAGGGTCTTGTGGGGTTTGTAGGTTCTCTTGGCATAAAGCTTCTTGCATAATCTCTGTAGAGAACTTGCAGTCTCACTAGTCAAGGTAGAAACAGGATGAGAAAAGCTGTAAAACACGCAGGCAGTGTGTGGGAGAGGAATATTGCATGAAGTCGTGATTTTTCTTCTGTTTGAAGATGGCACTGGAGGAGATAGGCTATTCAAGAAGCAAGTCAGAAAAAGAGAACAGGGCCTAGTATGGGAGGAAACAGGGTTCTGTTACTGAGAAGTAACACTTATTGGTTACTTCTCTTCCTTTCTTCAGACCCATCTATTTTTCCATCCACCTCTTAAAAACATTTCATTTTTGTTTCCCTGTCACATTCTTTGCTTTCACTGACCTCATCCGGAGATTCCCCGTTTCCAGATGATGACAGACTTTGTGGTCCCTCATGCTTGGGCTCTTGCACCTAAACCTTCATCTTCTCTTGGCTGAGATGCACTTCAGGTCAGCTGAGCTTTATAAGAGGAGAGTGGCTGTTTATCTGAGTGGAGAACTGGAGGTGCTTAGGTTGTGAGACTGCAGGCATCTTGCTAAATCATAAAACACCAACTTCAGTTGCCAGCTGATGCTTATTTTATGATTTGTTGGTGATAGTCCCTATCACCTTCAGTAGGATATGCTTCAAGACTCTCCTGAGCCCTTTCTTTAGCCAAAGCAGTGTAGGGATGTATAGAGGAGTTGCTCTTGTTTTACATCTTTAGCTCATGTTGTCATCAAAACAAAATTAATATGAAGGGAGATATAAAGAGAAATGGTTCTTTTGCATTTAATGGTTAAAACTAGTGACTGGCATTGGACTGACAGTGGTGATCCTCACCCAGGCTTGGACCCTAATTCACACTTCTGTCTTTTTTATTGGGACTGTCAGTGTCTCCGAGATGGAGGTAGCAGCACTTACAAACACCCCAGGGAGTGCACGGAGGGTAAAACTCTCAATACTGGGTGTGTTCAGCATGTGTTTATTCAATCATAAACATATGTAAGCAAATGTTCTTGCTAACTTGGATAATTTAGAGTGGTAATATGGCTTGTAAAACCTCTTCAGCAGAAGTATCGATATTAGAAATATTTCTGTATACCCAGTCAAGCATCAGGTATGAACCAATATAGTTCACACTGCAGATCCATACTGCAGACACCTGGGAACATTTGACCCTTGTCTAGGTGGCCTGTCAAACCACATATAACCATATATTTTCTTCACTGTGAAACACTAAATCTTTCCAGTATTTAATGCTCTTTAATGTCAGCTGGTCTTACAAGGAGACTTGTTAAACTAGTGTTCTCAATTATGGCATTTTAATTTAATAATAATTCAATTAAAGGTGTGTTTTTTATGGGGCATCCACGCTACCTTTATTGGTATTATTAGAGTAACCATCATAATAACAAGGAGTAATTATTTAAATGCTCATTAAAAATTGAGTGGTGGAGAAGAGAGTAACATTGGTGGAAAGATTGTAGGAACCTGATACATGTCTGTTCCTGAGTTCTACAATAAAAGGTGTCCTTTCTTTAAAGCTTGCAAGTTTCTACTTTTCCTGAACTTCTAAAGGTGCAGTAAAGCGGCATTAAAATTCCTTAACTTTTTTATTACTGCTGTTGTAACTTTGTAAAGGGAACCAGAAACATTATCTGGAATGTATTGCTAGAGGTAAAGAATGGCAGTGGTTATGTGGACCTGACTACAGGTCCTCCCTGCAGTCCTGGCAGGGGTTATGGGTGGGTGATTAAAAAGAGGAGAGTTTGTTCTCTGTTACAGCTAATGAAATTATTCAGGCATGCTGAGGGGAGGATTCGTAAGGCACTGGATGTCACTGTAGCCCAGCAGAAAATAGTGAATTCTCAACACTGATTATTGTTTGATGGTATCCAGAATAACTGAAGATATTTTAAGGGAAATTTATCTCCAGGGTAAAGGCACTCAGCATTCAGGGTATACAGAAAGTCATGTACCAACCGGGCAAGGAAGATCTGTGTATCACTAAATGATACAAATCAGACTGCAGAGGACAGATAAATCGGGGGATTCAGGCTGCCTGCTGCAATGGGATGAATGTCCACAGACCCAGGCTACTCTTTTTCTTGTCTGGGCAAACCAACTTGTCTTTTCTCACTATCCCCTGTAAGGGCAGAATTTGGGAGGCAGGATCTGAATTTAGCTTTGTTTTGTGCTGTTGATGAAAGAGAAGAAAGCTCATTATTGCTTTGACATTTTGAACGGAACATAATCTGTCATGCAGTAATGGAGGAAACACATTTTAATATTTCTGGAAAAGACCATCTTTTGTCATAATATGCAGGAAAGGCAAGAGCGTTCAATAAGTTCATAGTTTATAATTACCTGCTTAGGGAGAAGATACTAGAGAGATTTTTAATCTACCGGATAAAAACATAATGAGATCTAATGGTTGGCAGTTGAACTCAGCAATTTGAAATGGAAAGAACACAGTTTTTTTAATACTGAAGATAGTCGACCATTGCCACAGACTACTCCAATACATGGCTCTCTCACTTGGTATTTCCAAATCAAGTTGGGAGAAGGGGGTGCTAAAAGACATGAAGTGGTTCAAATGCAAATCTTTAGGGTGGATGATACCTGTATGTGAGGTGCAGACTAAATTGTTTCCTATGTTTTTCCATGTACATGTAAGTAGGACAAAATATTATGATTTAAATTGCAGGAAGAAAGATTGAGATTAGACATTTGGGGAACCTACATGATGGTAAAGGAGAGAAGGAATGAGGCAGACTTTAGGAAGGTTGTAGACTCTCTCTCTGGGTAGCCTTTGAAGTGGGATAATGGAGCATCTGCTATAGATATCTACAGATGCATAGATAGGGACATCCCTTGGGTAAGGAACTGGGCAAGGGCAACCCTTATGTTTTGTCCCAGTCCTCTTATTCTTTAATTTCATGGTCCTTCCTAGCCTTCAAATCAGTATTTCTGAACCTATACATCTGTGTCTCAGTAGGATCCAACCTTACAAACCTGTCTCATGTCTGAACTCAGTGGCTTTAGTGCAACCTTGAAGCTACTATTGACTGCTCAGGGCTTGTGGCCTGCATGTATCAACTCAGTACATACATCTACCAACTAATGTAAAGATAAAAAACTGTACTTGAGCCATCAGCCCCCAAAATCATGCCTAGCTGCAGACTGTAGGGTTGAATCCACATGCAATTCATTGAACAGTATTAATGAAGTCTTGGCTTGTGCTTAACTCTAAGCACATGAATAATTTCATCACTATCCAACAGAGCACTTCAGTCTGTGCTTAAGTTTCACTGATGTTGATTACTCATATGCTCAAAGTCAAGCACATGCTAAAGTGATAAAGACTGCATATGGCAAAGCCTATATAGGTAGTTGTCATAAAGTGGGTATTTAGGCAGACTTCAGTGCAGGTGGCAAGGGATTAAGATAGCCATATATCAAAAGTAGCCTTATAACAAAGAGTTTTATAGTGTAGGTGCACTGCATTATTAAATATAAGGATCATTCTTGAGCAATATGTGGCTGTTTCAGGGCATGTTTAAAATATTTAGCAAGTTTTTGAATATAAAAATGTTCGGAGTGGATCTTCAAAGACTTTTTGACATTGTTCTGTTCTTAAAAGTGAAGATCTACACTGCTCAGGGCAACTTCTAGGCAAGATAACCATGAAGTGATAACATGGAAATGAACATTTTTTTTTTTTTTTTTTTTTTTTTTAATGGGGAGTCTGGGGAGAGTCTTTGAGGGTTGTGAAAGTTAAACTATATATATACACACAGGCACGCACACACAAACACTGATGAAGCAGTCAGCGATTGGTAGCCAGGTAGCCTGCAGTCAATTTTGCCATTGTGTTGGGGTCTACTGAAGAGAGCAGTGTTAAGGAGCATAAAAGCAAAACAAAACAAAAAAGAAGAGAAGACTGTTTTATGACTGCTAGCTTGTAAATCTTAGATTACTAATAGCACTAATTTGCCCTGTTTGAACGAAAACTAAAAAGCAGGGGGATTTACTTTCCTCACTTGAATTTCACAGAGGTGAAGTTTTGGAGAACAAAATAAAACAAAACATCTCAGTTCCATATAACATGTAGTAGCAAGCATCCAGCCAGCTGCCATTTTGAGGGTAATTTTTTTAATCAGCCATTTCAGTTTTAGATTGGCCTTGATCCTCAGCCTGCTCAGGAATTTTTCTCCTTATGTATGTGCCTTTGCTGAAGTAAATGTGTTGCTGTCTTCGTTGTCGTCTAATACACAGCTGCTTTCTTCCTCCTGTCAGCCCTTGAGCTAAGCAAGGAGAATGCATGCACACACACACACTCACACACTTTATTTTTTTAAATAAAAAAACCCCACAACAAAAAAGAATGCACGCTGTGACTTTAAAAATGAAAGAATCGAACAGCTGTGGGTAATAAATTGATTAATTAGAGTGGATAAAATGAAGGTGAAGGGTGCAGAGCACTCTTTAATTTGAAGATATATGACCTTGTAAGATGCTGCACTTCATTTGCTATTAGATCACACTTCAGAAGGGGCTTTATTAAAATCTATTCTAGGGTGAGCTGAGGTAAAACATATTGTTAAAAAAAGCGTTTGACAGAGTATGTTATATACTTTAGTCTGCTTCAGTGATTTCTGTCACTTTTTATACTACACATGTTGCTGTGCAAGAAAAGTTAAAGGTCTAGACATTTTCATCATATTTCTGTAAGAAACAGAAATTTAAATATTTGAAGTAATAATGGGAGCATTTACTGTTTCTTTGGCTACAGAGCTGACATAAAACTCCCTAACTGCCTCAGTGCTGAGTAGATTTTTAAGGGATAATGTATCAGTTCCTTTCCATGTTTGTATGTGGCTTTCATTAATGTCAATAGCAGTTACGGGCACTTTTTCCAAGCTGACTACAGTTCCCAAACTTGAGTTTTTTCTCACAGCAGTTGTTAGAGATTAATCAAAGCAACTGGGTCTGTCCTCTATGATGCAGCGTGCAGGGCCGGGGCAGCGGGGCCGGGGCAGCCAGGCAGAAACACTCAACGTGTTTCTCAGCTGTGAAGAGCCAGCTTCTCTGAAATCGGGGTCTGAAGCTGCTATCCACAGCAATAGCTCTACTAAATCAATAGGAACGTGAGGAACTGCACCACATTTATCACCTACCTTTGTAAATAAGTCTCAATCTAATAGATGCTTTTTCCTTTACGCTTTTATGGATGTTCATTGGGTGATAAGATTAGATAGACTGACAGGTTGATAGGTAGGCAGATATTCTTCTAGCCTCCTTGTCTAAGGTTTTGTAGGTTTTGTTAGCAGCAGCCATTCCTGCAACAGCCAGAAGAGGGGAATTCAGTCAGCAGCAATCCTGCTTTGCCGGGTGTGACTGAGTTTAATATTTTTTTTTTTTTTTTTTTTTTTTTAACTGTTATGAGTCATTCCTCTTTACAAAGGTAGTTTCGATAATATTGTTCACCTTATAAACTCTTTCATTTTCAAGCTCAAGCAACAGACTTTTGTGAACTGCAGTCCCCCGATCTAGAAGGGGGTTATGTCATTCAGCTTCAGATCGGAGGTCTTGTGGAGGGGCTGGGACTGGGCTTCGTTCAGGTACGGGTCAGGCAGGAAGCTTGGTTCAGGCTTTGAACTTTCAGGAAGTTTAGTGCCTTTAGGTGCAGTGGGGCAATTGCTAGCCAAAATACGTGCTTTCATAAACAAACAAACTAGCAAGAAATTAATTTTAGGTTTTCCAAAATGGGTAGTTGTTTTTTCAGGAAACCTCCCCCTCATTTAAAAAAAAGCAACAACAAAACAAATCCTGGATCATGTTTTTCAAGCTGACACATATCAGAAGAGGACCACTGTACGTGGCACATCATGGAACAGGTTGCCCCAGTGTGTATCTGAGGAAGCTGATCTTATCAAATACAGAAACCAAAGAGAAGGTAGAAGGCCACATTTCCTTACAGACAGCATTGTACAGAGGGAGAGGGAGAATAATCATCACTCTTTGTAAGAGTGGATAGCGAAGTAGCAATGCTGCAAAGAAAGCAAAATTATTTAGGAACTTGAAGCAGGGTCCTATCCGAATTAGGTGAAAAAGCAATATGCTGATATTAATTCTAAGTGATAAATAGAAATTAATCTATACTGGAAAAATCATCCTCAGAACTATCTGATCATATCTGGTTCTGATTTCACTATAGCTACTC
>NW_020799101.1:14224211-14264346 GCF_003259725.1 Athene cunicularia
GGTGAGAGGTGCTGGGGCGGGGGGGGCCCTTAGCTTCTTTCTGCCTGCTCAATTTTGACGTCATTTGTCAGCAAATGTTCTCCATGCCACTTTTTCATGTGTTTCTCCAGGGTGCTGTAAACACTGAAGGGCATCTGGCAAATGTCGCAGCGGTAGACCTCCTTCCCTATCTGGCCATGCGTTTTCATATGGCGCGTCAGCTTACTGCTCTGGGCACATGCATAGTTGCAGAGCTCGCATTTGTAAGGCCGCTCTCCAGTGTGGCTCCGACGGTGCACCGTCAAATTGCTGCAGTTCTTAAAGACCTTGCCACAGTACTCACATGTATCGCTCCTGCGCCCTTCCTTCGAACTGGGTCGCCCGGGGCCAGGACCACTGATGTGGGGGGTGCTGCCTCCACTCGCCGTGCCGCTGCGCCCTGAGAGCCCCCCATCCAGCATGTCCCCTGGCGGGGTGGAGAAACGCAGGCTCCCATTCTCTGACGAGTGCTCGGAAGAGGTCGCAAAGGGGGATTGTCGGGAGTCTGTGAATCCGAGGAACGGATCCTTCATGAAGTGCCGCGATGCTGCGTACCCTACCAGCCACTGGGAGTAAACGTTTTCAGAAGGTATTATCGTTGCTGGTGGCAAGTCCAAATCTTTCTCTACCTTTATTCTTTTAGAGGAATTGTTTAAACTGGGGCTCGTGATAGGCGTCGGCTTGCGGGGGAACAAGTTTGGGAAGGGTTCACCCGGTCCAAAGTTTCTTCCATTGACCGTCCCTTCCTCAGTGCGATCCAGCTCTCCTACCACAGAGTCTTCATCACCTGGATCTCTCTGACAAAGGTCTCGAGGACACAAGTCTCGTTGGTCAGAAGACCTTTTCATGAAGCTACTCCTCTTTTGTTTTTCCGCTAGCATGTCATTATATTGCTGGATGGCACCTAGACTTACATTCTCAATGACTTTTCCCAGGACAAGGGATTTCTCATCTGGCAGCGACTTGGAGCCATTTTCTCGGTTACGACTCAGCTCCGAGTCCATACTGAAGCTCGACTCTGGCCGGCTCTCATTTTCGAGCTCCTCTTCCTCCTCCTCCTCCTCTTCCTCTTCTTCATTGTCATGGCCCAGGGAAGGATCACTCTCGTTCCTGAAATCTGCTTCACTGGATTTCAGTCCCTCTCCAGTGAGCTCGCTTGTGCCCGGCTCAGGGGAACTAGTGGTGGACAGTCCATCGTCTGACCTGCCTGTCATGGAGCCAGCTTTATGCATATGCGTTTTCATGTGGCGTTTTAGCTTGCTGGCCTGGGAGCAAGCGTGGTCACAGAGCTGACACTTGTAGGGCTTTTCTCCTGTGTGACTACGCCGGTGCACGATAAGGTTACTCTGGAACTTGAATGTTTTCCCACAAAATTCACAGGACTTGCTCTTGGCCTGAGGCTGGGGAGGCGTAGTGCTGCTGGGGGGCATGGGGGGCAGTGGTGGGGTGCTCAAAAAAGGTGATTTAGGACTCGGCTGGAAAGGATTCAACAGGCGATGCATAGGGTTGGTGCGACTGGGTGAGACTGGCGGAGGGGTGGAACTGTTTCCTGCCAGCTCTCGAAGCCTTCTGGAGAAATCCATCGCTGGGGACTCAATTGCCATGGGGTTTAAACGCATAACTCTGTCAAAGGCACTGGGATGCTGGGCAACTAACCCCATTTCTTCGGCACTAAGGCGATGTGGATCCAGATGATGACGAGGCGGTGGGCTGAACAGTGGAGGCGTGTTTGGGAGCCGACCCTCACCAAAGCCAGGGTGTTCACGCAAGATGGGTCCTGTCATCCGCAAAAGATTGAAAGGGTTGTTGTCTCCAAGGAAATTCATCAGTGGGGACTGTGCAACAGTCTCCGGTCCCAGAGGAGGAGGGATGGTGATGCGTGGAGTAAGGGAACTGTTTGAAGGGCTTGTTTCCAGGTAGATGCGGAATCCATGTGTGTTCTGGGCATGCTGAAGCAAAAACCAAGCGCTATTAAAAGGCTGCTTGCATGTTGTGCAAATATAGCTTGAAGGCTCATCTTTACCTATAAAAGAAAAACAGAAAGAACATTCAAAAAATAATACAGCAGAGAACATTTAAATACAGTTGGCATGTGCTTTATTTTGCTAACACACTTCCTCCTTGGCATTTCTGAAAGAAGGACTTAATTGCAATGTATTGACTGATATAAATTGTTGAACAGCACATTTACTCACCACACTTATTCACTTAACATGTATGACAAATATCACACATACGCATTCGTGCTATATACGTCTATGTCGTCTAACTTGCAAATAAAACTTTCCTTTATGACGCGTAAAGATCCAAATCCTTTCATGTGTTTATTCCACAAAAAGGAATTTGTTTCAAGGGATTTATGACTACAGACAAAAAACAAGGAAAATGCAGTGTGGTAGGTTTTACAAGGCACCTGCAAGGAGCTTCAGTGTCATTTTCACTCTTTCATTTTATATTTGTATATACTTCATGAAGCAGTCCCCTGACATCTTGCTGAATTTAATTTATACATGTTTCAGTCATGCCAGCGCTTCCATTTTTAAAATACTATGTAGGTATTTAACTGCACAAGTCCTATTCAAGTCAACAGGAACTTGGAAAACGAACCCTTGCATAAACCACTTCTGACATTCTTTTTGCCAAAACACCAAGAAGCCACTCAAATGAAACATCCGGTAATCAAAGCCGACAGCACAGTTGCAATTAACAGTAACAAATGTCGGGCCGTGCTTGAACTGGGTCCCAAGAATTTCTGAGCCTGAGCCTGCCCTCCAATGCAGAAATGCTCACCAGAGCCAAAAACATTGTTCTGTTTGCCTTTCTAGCCTCTTTGAAAGACTGCATAAAGGTGGAAAGCATTCCTTTAACCTTGATTCAGCTTTATATAAAGGACAGGTGTGGACAAGTCTGCACTACAGTCGTAATTTTGCTAGCTAGAAAATTCCAGTTCCGGGCACAATATAAACTATGTGTTGTCTTCAAAAAGCACTCTCTCCCCCCCCAGCTAGGTTAAATTTCAGGGGTCTAGGTAACATTTTATTTGTACAGTTTAACTATTGCCAACTGAGAAAAGATGACCTAACTTGCCTCCGTAAACATAACTTAGCATAACTATGGTAGGTGCCAGACTTTGGCACTTAAATATAACCTGTGTCTACAAAGTTCTATTAAACCCGAGGGTTGATTAAGGCAGTAAAAATTGTGGAGCCTTTTAACTGTGCAATAATTTCTGTATTTATTGGGTTTTTGTAATTTTTTGGCATGTGCAGGTACTTTTTTTTATTCTTTCTGTTTAAATTTCTTTTAAAATTTTGTTGGGTATCCCTTTTTAATTTTACCCAGTCGTAGCCTGAGATTACTTGCATTGTAGGAGAGAAACATATCTTTTAAAATTATAATTTTGGGCCGCTGCTTTGTTGAAATTTAAGCTAAGCGTGTGTAATTTCTTGTGAAGAAGCCAGCCTTTGAACAGAAATCTTTCCTTCTTTTTTGTTCTTCCTTTTTTTTTTTTTTTTTTTTTTTTTCTTTTTTTTTTTTTTTTTTTCCTTTCCTCTTATTAAATAACCTTGAAGATTAGGGAAAACAAAATTGTACGGCGAATAACAATCTTTAAAATTAGCACTTTCTTTTGGAATTGGATCGAATATGTAGCACAGACAATGTTACTGATGATAGAGGCCTTTTCTAGATGGATTTCATCACTAATGTTATGGCAAGAAAAAAGACATAGGTGCAGAAGGCAGCTACATACAAAACCCAGAAACATTCTTAATTGTGCATTACTACCAGACTACCAGATAGTTTCTTCCTGTTGTTAAAAGCTATGGCAACATAATGGTGCCATTTTGTCACTTTTTGGGGTGTCTTTCCCTTCCTCTTCTCCTTCCACCACTCTGCCCAGAGACAGGAAAAGTACATCCTGAGCATTGTAATATTCTTTTCAAACCTTGCCATCTTTTTTTTTTTTTTAAATGGCAAAATCATAAATTTGAGTTCAGGACATCAACTTTAGCCCAGACTTACTGTAGTTAAAATAATTACTAGAGGACGAGAAAGTGTGAATTTCTCAATGAAAAGCTTCAATTCATAGCAATTTGGTTTATAAATAGAAATATTAGAACTATTTTATATGAAGTACAATGATGTTATTATAAAGAAGGGAAAAATAAATTCTAGTTGATTTACCTGTCTTGGCAAGATTCTGCTCCTATTGAAGTTGGTAAGAGTTTTCTCCTTGACTTAATGAGGAACAGAATGGAATTGTATTCAGATAAAAGCATTACGACAGAAAAACGTAAAGAAAAGGAAAATGCACCTGCTCTACTTTCAAATTCAAATTTTTTTAAAGCTTTTTATGACTAATATTAGCAAACAGTGGACAATTATGGTTAGATACTTTAATTATGTTGACCCGCACTTTAAAGCTTTTGTTTGTGGTTAAGAAAATAATGGCTTCTCAACAAGAAATTACATCATATTCTTCTATTTGGCCCAAAGGTGGGTTAAACTGTAAGGGAACAGCTGAGATTAAGTGTCAGTGTTGCTAAGCATGGCATTCACAATACTGGCACTATAAAGAAAAAAAAATAAAAATAATTTATTGGACAGTTTTTCTACTGCCATTCAATTTGACGTGAGTGCCTTGAAAACTGATCTTCCTATTTGAGTCTCTTGAGACAAATGCAAAACGTTTTTGTGAAATGAAAAGACTTTTAAAAAAAAAGTAAAACAAGAAAAGTACATTCTTTAGAAAAAAAGAGCCACATTTACTTAAAAAAAATAAATTACTGGTTGAAGATAGTGGACATGAAAATGCCATAAGACCCAATCAAATGAAGATGTATACCCAGCACAACTTCGGACATCCATTAGCTGAATTATTCTCAGCCTTTTTTTTTTTTCAGGACAACGCTGCTTAGGAAATGGAATGGAAATGATTTACTGCTGAATTAAAACTCAAATGACACAAATTACAAGTTGTTATCATTGAATGAAAAAAAAACAATTCAGGAACAACGGCTAATTTTTTTTAAAAGTTAAATTTAGTGCACTCTGTCTTAAAATACGTTTACAGTATTGAATACATACAAGGGTAAAAAAGAAATTGTGTGTATGTGTGTTTGAGCAATCTTTTTTTTTTCAAAGTTTGCTTAATAGGTTATTAAAAAAAATGCCATAATGGCCATGTGTATATTGTTTTCTTTTGGTGACGGGGTTTTAGTATATATTATATATATTAAAATTTCTTGATTACTGTAAAAGTGGACCAGTATTTGTAATAATGGAGAATGCCTGGGCATTTTACAAAACCAGAAAGAAAAAAAAAAACCTTTTCTTTTTTCCTTGAAAATGTTGCAGTAAAATTTAAATGGTGGGTCTATAAATTTGTTCTTGTCACTGTAACTGTAAAGTCTTGAGTTTTAGTAAATTTTTTTCTGCCTTGGGTGTTGAATTTTTATTTCAAAAAATGTATAGAATCTTGTATTTGGGGATTAAAAGGTGATTGCTACACCATGTAGAAAAAGTATGTAGAAAAAAGTGCTTAATATTGTTATTGCTTTGCAGAAAAAAAAAATCACGTTTCTGACCTGTACCTATTTTTCTCTTTTTTTCTCCCCTTCCCCCCTTCTCTTCCCCTTCTGGAATGGATATTGATATTGGTTGATTCATATGATGTAGGCACTTGCTGTATTTTTACTGAAGCTTGTAATTTTTTAACTGTACGCTTGTCCTTTTAAAGGGATTTAATGTACCTTTTTGTTAGTGAATTTGGAAATAAAAATAAAAACAAACAAACAGGCTGCCATAATATATTTTTTTAATTTGGCAGGATAAAATATTGCAAAAATAAAAAAAAATTTGTATGTGAAGTCCTTATTGTACAGGAAAAAAGGGGGTTGTTAGACGACCTCTGAGTAAAAGAAACAAAACAAAATAATTAAGTGCTTCTTTATTTTTATTTTTTTGTTGTTGTTGTTCACAAATAATTTTAGTTGTATATATATATATTTTTTTTTTTTTGTCAGAAATGGCCTACAAAAAAGTGCTGTTCCCACAGGGCTCTAAATAACTTCAAAGTTGCCTGGACCCCTTGCATCAAGGTTTTACCAGGTATGGTTGAACCAGGCTGGATGGTTATTACCTATTTGTGTGAAATGAAATTCTGTTCCTGTAAAGGTGTCTGGGGTGACATCCCACAGCTTCCCCATAGATTTGAGAGAGAGAGAGGAGTTTTTTTTTTTTTTTTCTCCCCCTTCCAAACAAGAAGATGTCCAACACATCACATCTTCTCTCTCCTGGCCACCTCCACTGACTTCTGCCTGCACCCTGCCACTGCCCTCTGAAAGAAAGTTGTTTTATAGCAAAAAGTGAGAGCTGTTGCATCCACTTTGACATCAAATGGTAAAATGGTCTGCTGTTGGTACAGCTGTAACCGGATTGAAGTAAAATTGGTCCAGGCACAGCCCTCCTCTTCCCTGTTAGAACAGGACCTACTCCGTGTACAGGTCTTGCCAGTCCATGTTATTAGCTGCTTTGCTGCTGTTCACTCCTAATTGTACATTCCATAAATTTCTGAATGTTTGAGGGACTGGGATGAAATCCTGTGCCTTTTGATTTCTCTCTTCTCTGCTGTTCTTTCTCTCTCTCTCTCTCTCACGCTCTCTCCCTTTTGGGTCGAGGGGAAGACAAGTGGCAGAAGAGGCACTGATGCTCTAGTGAAGGGGAGAAGGAGAAAAAGCTCACCGCTCTTGCAGGAAATGACGGTAAAACTTAAAACAAAAACAACAAAATTGCCATGCCAAATTCTGCTGCTGCTTTCATCGGTGCAGAACTCTTGGAGCAATTGGAGAGCTGTGGGTGTGACAGCAGGGAGAATTTGGTCCAGCTACCTAACAGAGATATATGTCTTCCTGGCTTGAATAATGTACCCTTAAGACTTCTGGACAAATTCTGGATCTCAATTAAACTGATATAAATCAGGAATTATTCACAGTTTTTAGTCCTGGATTACTCCAGCATAGCTGAGGCTGGAATTTGGTCCCTTGAAGGCACATTTTCACTTTTTGGTGAAAATTCAAATCTCTAGCTTTTGTATAAATCCAGAGTCATGTTACAGAACTCAGCAGAATCCCTTGGACATGCATCAGTGTAACGAAGATTAGAAGTTAACCGCATATTTTCAGTCCACAGTTTGTTGATTTAAGAAAGAATTTCACTTTTTATTTTAGTGTAAGTTACTTAGGAGCTCCAGTGTCCCTGTTGTTTTTAATTATCCAGGATAGCTAACACCAGCAGTTGTCTAATTTTGTGACTTAGATCACTGAAAATAACAATAAGTCACCAAAAAGCACAAGGGTTGTGTTTCTGCAGACTGTAGTGATAATGAAATGGCCCTCCTTTTCTTCTTGCTTAGAAGAACTGTAGTTTACTAGGCCATAAGCACAATATAACATAGACATAAAATAGCTACAATGCTGCCATAGTTCTTTTCACAATTTAAATAGTTTTTTTGGTTATTATTTTAAGGTTGAATTTATTACTTTCATTGTGTCTGGTCCTGCTGCCTTTGAAGTCCAGAGAAAAACTCCATTCAATTTCCTTGGCAACAGGACAGGTCCGAGAACCTGGCTTTAGACAGAAAAATACCTATTTTTAAGGAAAGGGTCAAAAAATCAGCATTTCATCCCAGTCCTATGTAAAAGACAGTCCAAGGTTTTGTTTATCACAGGCAAACTCATTTTTATGGTGCTCTTTGTATTTTAGAACTGCAAAGCAAAGTAACGTTGATTTAAGTTGTTTGCATTTGTACCGGCAAGGCAAAATATTTTTATTACCTTTTTCTATTACTTATTGTATGAGCTTTTGTTGTTTACTTGGAGGTTTTGTCTTTTACTACAAGTTTGGAACTATTTATTATTGCTTGGTATTTGTGCTCTGTTTAAAAAACGAGAGCACTTTTTTTTTTATGGATAAAATGTTGAGATGGCTGGAGGTCATTTCAATATGGCTTAGTAAAATATTTATTGTTCCTTTTATTCTCTGTACAAGATTTTTGGCCTCTTTTTTTTTCCCTTATTGTCACAATGTTGAGTTCAGCATGTGTCTACCATTTCATTTGTACGCTCGTTCAAAACAACGTTTGTTCCAGTTTCAAGTTATAAAAATAAATTGGACATTTGACTTGATCTCCAAATCTTGTCTTTCCTGTTTTTTTGAAATTGAGGGATGGGAAGGGGAAAAAAGAAGGGAGTGAGGAGTTGAAGCTTCAGATGATAGAGCTTGTGCCATATTTTCTGCCAGTTCTCTTGGGATTCAACCAGGGGAGAATTCATGTTTGGGGAGGACACATGAATATGTGCATGATGCTAAGCAGATGCTCAAGTCCTGCTTACATCCCTTGGACTTATATATAATGAAAAGTATTTCCATTACGGATCTTGAGAGAAAATGGTAGATTAATGCTTGAAACAAATTTATCATGTGAAATTATGTTTGGGGCAATTAATGCAGTTTTCTGAAGATAGTGAGAAGAACCTTGCTCTTGTGTTTCTTTCCAACCCCATAAACTTTGTGCTGTATGCACCTAAGGCTGTTAATATCTTTTGCTTCTTGGACGCCAACACAGATAGGGAGAGAACACTTACCAGTTTAACCAGGAGCTGAATTTGGGCCACAGTCTGTGTATTATTACATGAGAAGCACCAAAATGTAACTGCAGCTAAACATCTGCTCCTCCTCCTCAGCTAAGGACAAAGGCATGCACAGTTAAAGGCAGAATTTTGCACAGTTTGCAGTTTGAGGGTAAGAGCTGACGGTTACAGGCAGTTCACGGTCTTGGTACTTTTTATCAAGCCAACCTGTTAGCAAATGCATGGAAATCTTAAATGAGAGAATTGTTATTCAAGCCATTATTGGAAAGCTCAGGAAAGATTTGGAGTGTCAGAGACCAGATTCTGATTTCCTGGAGGCCCTGGTCCAACAAACCATGTAACAGGCTTCTGATTCAAAGCAGGTGGGTAATTGAAATTCATTTCAAAGAACTGCTCCTGGACTTTAAAGTATTTGGCTCAACTCAGAAGTCAGGAGGGGAAGCGAAGTGGTTTGTGCTACAGAAGAGCTCCTACAGATGGTCCCTTCCTGATCTCAGGCTCCCTGAATCTACAGTCTAAATTTAGGTATGTGTGTAAGTGCTTTGCTGGATCAAGGCTTCAGGCTGATATAAAAGTTACAGGCTTTGGAAAGTTGCACTCATGAAAAAACAGTGAAAATGAAATCAGAACCCGACACTGACAATTATATTGGGCAATAGTTCATGCTGTAATTCCCAAAATGCCACATTCATTTTGAATGCCTTCTGCAGTGAGCTGTAAAGGCTGTTACATTTTACTTCTAAATTTTGTACAGTTTGCATTTGAATGGGGTGTTTTTGACACCCCATAAACATGACTTCACTCTAGTGGAGCTTTGCTGCTGTGTCATTTTGTCAGTTTTAGAGGCACTGTAGGCCTTGCAGATGCTGATGTGGTGTTTGAAGATTTAGTGGCAGGAGCTGCTCCAGTGCATCCTGGCCTGTGCCTGGGAGGGTTTGGAGGCATGAGGGGACATTCCATCCACTGCTTCTGCTAGGGGAGGCTGTATCTGACTGTCAAGGGGAAGCATGGGCCTCCTGGAAGCAGTAATGCCTTAACTCTTCGCTATTGAGCTGCTAGAGTTTGTCAGAGCCCTGATTGCTCAGACACGTTGGGATGAGGGAAAAAGCAGGATCGCGCCCTTTTGACAGAGGAAATGTGAGAAATCACACAAACAAGGCTGCAAACAACTAAATCCAAATGAATCTCTTTGCAGCATCCTAGGGTTGGATACTCCTGTTTCACACATGCTTATGTAACCCAAGAAGAAGAAAAAACATTTAGAAAAATCTTTGTGAAATCCAGATGAAACCAATGGAGTTCAAACTTTGATATGAAAGGAGAGGTACTTTAAGTCAGCATTGTAATTATTATAATGAAGAAACATGTTATAAAGATAATTTTATTTCTCAAGGGCCTTATTCCTCACACTGATTCTACACCATATTGCTTCTTTGGATTCAAAAGATTTACATAAGTATTCCATTAGATTGAATCTGGTTTAGCACTTAAAAAAAACCCAAAACAAAACAAAACCCCAAAAATTACATAAATGATAGGGACATATAACAGAATAGCAGTGGCCATTGAACTCTAACTCCATAATTGGGATATTTCCACCAGAAAGTGGAGCCAAAGAGTTACATATACCCTATCAAAGGACAGAAAGGTACCATGTGATCTGTACGTCCAATTAAAACAGCTTGAAAACTGAGCACTCAAAATGAAAGGCTTGTGAACAGACCAATAATTATACACCAAAATCATTCAGGAAATAATTCTGAATAATGAATATATTTGAGAAAATTGTGATCTATTTGCAGACAACTTGTAAGCAAAAAAGAGGCAACATTTGCCTAATAGTTGATTTGCTCTGAATTATTCTCCTAGCTCAGCTAAACACTGACCTTTAACTACTCAATGACAACATGCAATTCACTGACAGATAACGGACTGTTCTCTGGGATCACACATGTTACAGATTGAATAGACCTATTCACTCCTTTTGCCCATCCACTACCAATATAAGGTTATTTTTTTCAGTACATTTCCTAAACAGGATGTTATGCAGAACAGCAATTTTATACTTGTGCATTGAAAAAAAATCTGGCTGGTAAGAAAAGTTTCTTCATCCAGTTTTCTCGCTGTCCATTTCCCCATGGGTTTAATCACAGGATATAACAATATGGTACTACATTTATTGAGAGTGGACTCATGCTTCAGGGCTTGGCTGAACTGTAGTTTGAGGGAGAGGCTAGTTCCAAAAGATGTTCTATTTCCCATATTAATCAGGAGACCATTGTGTTATACAGAAAATGTACTGATTTACAGATTAATCTTCTACACAGAAGTTAGATGTAGATTTCCTTTTATCTGTATCTTTTTACTTATTTCTTATTCTGTCAGGGTACCTGTGAAAAGCCTCTTGTGCAAGTGAAGATCATTTACTTGTTTTCATGTAGAGTTGGCAAATGCCAGTGCTGGTTATGGTAAAAATCATAGGTATAATCAGAGAACATCAAAGCTAAAAAAAGTGTGAAGGAAAACAATGATGTTTTAATTATTCCTATGATTAACTGTCTAGGAATTACAATAATGCAAAAAAACATATAGTGCTCTTCAAAAATACTTTAAACATAAAGAATGGATGACCAATGACTAACAAGTTATATGTGTGCAAGTGTGCGAAAACGACGTACACATCTCTGTGTAAATAACTTAGATTTCAAATGTACATGTAGAAAGCTAGAGCATAATATTGATTTCTCCCGATTAACAGAAAAGTAACTGATCTCAGTCCACAGCACTATATCCTTAAGATTGCCAGTTACTTTAGCAAAACCGATTTAAAATGGATATTACAGTGATAAATGAAGACCCCTTGCTTCCCCTCTAGAAATCACAATTGAAGTGGCCATTGCATGTGGGCAACGTCCATATAACATTCTAAGTAGACACTATTAAAATCTCTAAGATGCTGCTTTGTACTAGAAGCCAATAGATCATAAAGTTCAGTGACTAGCCAGACTAATCTGGGACATGTGAAGTTTCCACAGTACCAAAGTACCACTAGGAAGTTGTCCTTTATAACTTTTTCTCACTATATTTATTAATTTATATGAAAAGATGGATATAACTACCTGTGTGTTTGGGGGATGTGGGACTTCAATTGTCGTGGTGCATGGGTCTTCCCACTGGTGTGAGATACAGAGAGGTGAGTGAAATTAGGATAAATTACAAAAGCTGATCAGACATGGAGACACTCCAGAACAAACTCTCATCATTTAACTCTTCATGATGTGACAGTGAGAAGAATTTTGCAGTGAAGAAGGAGGCCAAAGGAGTAGTCTTCATATGATATATTCCCAATGTGAAACATCAGTGAAACCAGGGAAAATTGATATTGATAGCAATAGTAGTTTCTATTCAGGATGTGGCTGCAGCAATCTAATCAGAAACCAGGCACTTATCACAGAATACTTTGAATTCTTAGCAATGATGTAACATAATGCAGCTTCACTGAGAAAAGCATCATTCCTGCAAAATCCCCCCAAATGACTGACAGAACGAAATGATGCAATTACAGAATTAGAAGAGGAGAGGGAAGGAGATTTCAAGAGGTATAAACAAGGGAGAAAATCATGTTTCACATGGTAATAATGTTCAGATGAAAAGAATGTGTTGGAGGATCATTGATGAATCAAGCCTGTTAGACATTTCAAAATACCTAAGTGAAATGGGAGTTTAAATCCCATTTTAGAGGTAACTTGAGTTCTAAGACCCACTGATTTTTAACAAGCCTTGCATTTCCAAATGACTTCTGAAAATAAGCCAGTGGTCCAAAGTTATTTTTAAAAAAAATCTCCTGTCATAGATATTATTCTGCTCATATTCCAATGGCTTAAATTATTACTTTTAATGTCTGAACACTTTTGAACAGAGAAATTGAAATGTCAGACTCATCCCGTCTCAGTTTGTGGCTTAACCTCATCTTTACAAAAGAGAGACATAACTCCTAACTCCCCATATTTCAGGTGTAGAAACCCATCACTGTGCCCAACAGATAGCACAAATTTGGGGTAAACAGCACACGGCCAGGACAGTGGTCTAACTAAAGTTCATTAGATATGAAAGGCTGCAGAGTCATTTCCTTAGAAAGTGTTCCAGTAGTCCTATGGAGAAACTCTCAGAATGACACTCTGGTGGAAACCTTTCTATCTGCAGGAGGTTCACATTTAGATCCGTAATTTGGCTCATTGCAAAGACTCTTGAAGTAATAGTAGGAAATTGTAGCTGTTTAAAATAACCAAACTACCAGAAACTAACATGAACTTTCTTGTTGAGGAAAACACATTTTGAGTCAAAGGTTATGTCTCTGTATGAAAAATGTTCACTGATGAAAATGTTTCTATGTATGTGCTAGTTTGAAGTTTGATATGTGAAGTATTTGCTGTTTACTTCTCTGCCATTGTTTATCCTTTCTATAAAAGAGTCACAGATTAACTCTCACGGCTGCTCCTGATCTACTCTAGTGCAAAGTCAGGTAGATTACTGGTTCTCCGCTGACAGATCAAGCTAGTCTGAGAAGAGGAGAGGACCTCAGCAGTTCAATTGGCACGTCTTGTTCTGCAGCGGATGTTTGACCATGGCTATAGAACGTCTTGTTGATCCATGATGCTACGGTACTCCACAGCAGGTGTATGCAGAACAGGGGTAATTATAATGGAGATGGGGATATGTCTATGAAGATGGATTCTCTGCCCAGGTGTGTATCTGAAAACAGATTTTTTTTTTTTTTTTGTAGCAAGTTAGAGAAATACATTTTCCAATTCTGCTTTGTGATGAAGAAAACCAAAATGGGACATTGCCTGGTGTAAATCAGCATTGCTCGGTTGTGCCAAGGCAGCTAGGCTTACGTATTTATCACCTGAGAGTTATTTTCTAATTTGTGCTATCCACCCCAGCTTGGTAAATGGTTTTAATATCTGATCTATTTTTCAAAAAGACTAAGATGTCTTTCAGATTTTTTAAAGCAAGAAGTGTTTTAAAACAAATTACCTTGATTGCTTTGTGATACTGAGTGTGACTTCCCCTGTAAGTCAATCCTCAAAAAGTGTGGTAGGAAGCAGTAGCTCTCGGTAAATTAAGTAGACTGTGCATGTCAGTAGGAACTTCTGTGATGTATGTGAATGATCAGCCAGCAGAATTAAGTAGCTTTTTTGTCATTTGAGTCTGACGTAATCTCTCAAGCAATTTTTCCAAGAAGTATGTACTTGTCTTGATATGCAGAAACTCTATCCACAGAGTTCACATGATTTTCCATACTCAGAGACTGTTATTCAGATGTGATTTCATGTTATCACTTTAATCCTGGTGATAAGTGATTCCTTGATGTAAAACCAGTATGTTTCTCTACCCCATTCTGTTTTCCCATGGATGAAGTTTTGGTCATCCTTACTCTGGCCAGGCAAGACTGGACAGAGACTTCTTCCTAAACTGTTAATGTGAACTAATTTGTATAGAGGGTTGTGCCTCAAGCGAAGTTTCTTGGTTCCTGCAAACCACTCCTGGCTCAGAGGACTGGTGATCTGCTTCTGCAATTCTCCCATACAATAGCTGTTTAAGCAAAATAGGAGCTTAAGTAAAAATTAATTCAGATCCTCTGAGCACAAAGGACACTTGAACTACCTGCATGCCTGCAAATAAAGTGTTGTTTGGCTTGCCTCTGTGTCTACCAGCTGCACATCATATTTCAGTTTGTCTGAATTCCCTGAGGCTCCCGATTTTCTCTTTGGGTTTTCTGAAGAGGGAGGGATTCTGTTCAGGGAGAGAAAGTCACATACAGCCTGAGGAGAACAAAGCCATCTTGGATAACCATTCTCAAAATGGAGCAGGTTTTAAGGGATCAGTACTGGGATCAGTTCTGTACAAAATTTCATTAAAACCTTAGATGTTGGGCTAAAGACAACACTTAACTATATTTGGGAGAGACCAAAAGTGTGTTGAAGGCTGGTGGGGGTGTTCAAAGTGAATTTAATATCTGACTAAGTTCACTAAATAGCTGTTGGTCAGAAAAGGGGGTATGAAGTATCACAAGTGACAGGGAGACAACAAAGTGCTGTCCACTCTGGCCAGCACTAGTGAGGACTTTGGACATCTAATACAATTCAAGAAAAATGTAAGCCACTTGGAGGGCTGTCCTGAGGGGAGCAAAGGAAATGATCAGAAGTCTACAGTGTACATTTAATGAGGAAATAATGAAATAATTTGGATTCTTTATCCAAAAAAGGCAGAAGGATCCAAAGTGAAGGAGGGAGATAACTCTTCTCAAGTAGTGGACAACTTGTTGTAAAGATGTTCTCCCCATCCATCTTTTCAAGTGCCTCCATGGTACCTCAAAGAAGAAACATGCATCTTCACAAGGAATTTCACCTCATGCATTTCTCATAACCTTTCCTTGGCAAACCTTTTCTTTCCTCACAAATCAGTGGTCATGGCTTCTTTGATTGGCATCTTAAAACAGCAAAGATTTTTTGGAAATGTTTACTAAACAAGGAAGTTCAATGGAAACATTTGCCTTCACCCAGAAGTTATCAAATGTTATGCAGAGAACTGTGGATCAGATTTAGACCTGGTGTAAGCTAGTGCAACATAACCTTTGAAAGAGTGCCTCTTTCTTTCACCAGGCCCGAATTTAGCCCTCAATTTAACTCAGAGAAAAATGCAAATTAGCCTAATTAAACATACAGTTCAAGCAATCAAGATACTGGGTTTATACTATATTGATCTATTTTAAAATACCAACGTAGGACAGTTAAAAGCAAAGGGGGCAATTAATGTCTTTGCCTGGAAAGGTGTGAAAGGTACCTGTCAGGTTTCATTAAGTGTATTTATTCTTTCCTTTCAAATTGTCTCTCATTTGAGCAGACCAGTCTTCTGGGTTAATGGTGACAGAAGACAGCAGCACTGCTGTAATCATCCTACACAGCAAATGTGGCCTATTAGTGAAAGAGGGGGAATCCTGAAAATGAAATACTTTATTGTTGGTGAATCTGAAATACCCCATATGCCTATAACTGTCTCAGAAAAGCAATGCTGGAGCTTCCTTCCTCTGGCTTTGTGCGATACTTAATATATTTGGAAAGCACATATAAACAACAAGAGAAGAAATTGTTATTATAATAGCTTTATGAATGGGGATCTGAAGCACAAAAAGGTTAAGTTATTTGTTCAAGGTCATAGAAAAAAGTCAGTGAAGTGACCATAAGTTTTGTGCAGATCTCCTAAGTGCCACTCTGGTGGGTTTTGATCTTGTTCATCAATGCTAAAGGAACATCCGTCTTTTGGTAGATGTGTTGTTATGGCAAGTGACATCTGAAGGTGTAAGAAAAGATGGTTTTCCATACAAGCTTCACCCAGAGCTTGTCCAAGTCAATGAAAAATCTCCCATTGGCTTCAATGTGTCAGCTAAAAACTGAAAGGGGTAAGGCCATCCTCTGCTTGTGGGGGGAACACAGCATGACAGTATTGGACCATGAAGGATCAGCCTGACCTCAGCCAACCAACACACCTGCCTATTACCTGGAGACCCTGAGCTGCCATGGAGAGCAAGAAGGAGCTGGGGGCAGTTTTCTTACTGGGCTTGCTATGTTGGAAGATATGGGACTAGAGGGAAAAGAAGGAAGCAGAGGAAATGAGCAAGGAGGACTCTCTTAGTGTATTTCCTGATGAAACCTGTACTGTGCCTTGTGTGTATTTCTGTGAGTTGCTCTGGAGCAAGTACTGTAGGGCTGTGATCACAGCCATACAGTTTGCAAATAACCAACAAATGTGAGCAGCCATAAGTCTCTGAGTTGTGACCTTTGATGGTGGAATAGATTTCCCTTGTGATGCTGAGATTCTCTGACAGCTGAGTCTGACTCCAAGTTTACATGTTTTGTCAGGCCAGCATCTCTCAGGGTTTGTGGTTAGGGTGGCCTTGGTGACAGTCACTGTTTTCAGTTCAGGCTGTAAAAGAGATGCTGGGCCACAGCAACAATTCTTTGGATATTTCTCCAGCTGAAAATCTGCACATCTCTGAGCCTGACTTTTTCTTCTCAGTAGTTTTTAATGTTATATGGATTTTTAAGGAGTGTAATTTATGCCAGTGCCATTTAATGATGCACCTTCAACCAAAGATAAAACACTACCTATGTTGCTTCTGATTTAGCCTTTTTGGCCCAGTTGCTGCAGATCATTTTAGCAAGGGAAAGGTTGTCTGCAGTATGAATCCCCCAACCAGTGAAACTACTTTGTCTTAATTACCTCAGGACGAGAGAGTGCCCCTGAAGCAATCATCTTTGTTTGTTAACACACCCTATCTGCTGCACTACTCCCCATAAATAAAACATGACCAAGATTACAATGTCATGTTCCTGTGGACTCCAGATCCTGGTAACTGCTCAAGTAGAATGCACAAAAACATCCCACTGCAGCCCGGTGCATATTGGAGGGCATATCGAAGGGATGTTTCTCATTCCTAAGCAACCACATGCATGCCGGCTTCTAATATTAAACACGATGTTTGCTCAAATGCTAACAGGACATATAAGACATACTCTTTCTTGCCTTTGTCAGAGGTAAGCACCAGATCTCAGGCCAGATCTGTAGCTGCTAAAAATCAGCAGAAGCTTTAAGATCTGGCCCAAGTGTTTACCCTCTGCAGATTGCCTAATTGCAGCCCCTTCCCACAGTGCTAGCAAGTACTGGGCACTTGTGGGAGAGGATTGTAGGTGATACTGAGGATTTCCAAGCATTTTGTCTTGGTTTTCTCTTGCTTTTCTCTAGAAGCATTTGTCTGTTAGTGCTCTGCCAGTGTTGCTGTGCTCCCCAGGCAGGACAGCACTTGATTGCTTAGGCTAGGACAAATGAGTACTATAAACAAATAGACTGGTCTCTTAAATATCTGGGAGGGGGAGTTAACAGGTATCAGCTGTGAAATAGTTTCCTAGGCTTTGATTCTTAGAGGCAAAAATGGAGGGTAGGGTTACTCCTGCACTGAATAGTGTCTTAATCTGTGGTTGATCTCACTAAAATTAAGGGGCACTGTAGGGTTGAAGATGATTTAATGGAAGTTAAGATAAGTACGCTGCAAAATCACCTCCTCTGAGAATAATTTAGGGTTAGAGTAAGGGAGGTGGGATGAAGCTACCGAGGTAGCTCAGAAAGGCTGTCCTGCTCATTAGGAGGAAGGCATATTTGGCTGCTATCTTTAAGTGGCTTCAGCTTTCGGTGCAGTGGCAATGTGGACCAGTGTGTTAAGATGGGAGGGAAGAAGGGCTGGTCTGAGATCTGGAAATTTCTGCCTATTTTGCTGGGCTGCTTCAGAGCCATGTGGCTTCAAAAGGGTTGAGGGAGGACTCTTCTGACCTTCTGGTTGTACAGGCCACTTCTATTATAGAAATGCTGTTATATCTACACATGTGTTGGGCCTAAATAAATTAGTTTCAATGTACTCTCAACTCTCCCTTGCCTTCTTTTTCTTAAAAAAATACTGTTTCCCATTCCGGTCCCTTCTGTCCTTAAAAAACACCCCCATTAATCCTGACAGAAAACTGTTTTCCATTGGTCCACATATCAGCTAAAAAGACCATTGGTGGTGCTTGCTTTTTCAAGTGGTTAGCATGGTTCTCATTCAGATAAGGTCTACAGGAAAGAACCAAGATGTGGAAAGATGACAGTTAAAAAAAGGTCTATTCAGACTGTGAAAGAGATATCTGAGGTGTGTAAAATTTTGTGGGTGGGTAGGGATGGATGGAATGGTGCTGCCTGGGGAAGGTCAGAAGTGGTTTTTCACCCTGTGTGAAGGTAAGTTGCAGAACTCCTTGCTGTATGTTTCTAAAGATTTACATGTCTTAAAGGGAAACTTTGTAAGCTTGCAGAAGAGAAACTTGAATACACAGAAACCATCTCTGGTCTGAGAAATTGCTGAGCCGTAAAGGGCTGGAAACTGGAAGACTATTTATAGAAATGTTGTACATGTTGCCTTGATCTTAGATCCTTCTTATGCACCTGTATTTGTGCACTGTTGGAGAAAGAAGATGCAGACCTTTGTTCTGATCCTACAGATCACTCCTATGGTCATAGTCAGGAGCTGAGAGTCAAATCTCTATTGCTGGTGTTACAGGCTGGTGTATGCACTTCATGTCATCTTTCTAAAATTTTCTGAAGCAATCTTCAAAGGCTCTCCTAGTTGGGGCCATCTTGTATATTTGCAACTATGATGCTGTATTTGTTCATTCAGAATATCTCTGTTTCTGTGGCCCACAGTATACAATAATGTATTCCTCTACGTCCAGTCAGCTGTCAGCATTTCTGCTCAGAGAATCAGTTGTGCCAACCGCCCTGGTGTTTTCTGTGAGAGAGACAAACATCTCCTGCAAGGGCAACCAACAGCTCTTTTTATACAGGACACCAAACACACATCAGAAAGGGCACACTGCTGTCTGACAGGCTGTTCCATGAATTATCAAAGGTAACTACCTGCCAGTACCTTGACCTATTGTACACTTTGGTCAGGCCACGCATTTCATTCATTTGTGATTTCAGAGGTGCTTTTTGAAGGCAAAAACTCTTTTCTCAGCTAGTTTCTCTAAACGCAGGACTCAGTCTCTGTAGAATACTCCAGTCCTTTTAATGATTTGTGCCCTGTCACTTACAGAGTCTTTTTCCCAGCACTGCAATAAAATGATATTTCCCTCTTTTGTGCTTTCTTCCTACTACTGTACTTTCAAATTTTCATTTGTTTGTTTAGTATTGTCTTGATAAATTCAATATTGTTCTTCTTGGTTTCCTCTCTCATCTTTGTCTTTATATCATTGTTCTGATTTACAAAAATCTGTTTTATTTCTTGAGTTTAAATTTCTGTATCTTCCTTCTTATCTCTTGCAGTTGCCTTGTATTCTCAGAAACATCCCTGGCTTTTATCTGGTATCTCACAGCCTCTCTTGGCAACTTTCTGCTAAGTGTCTTCTGTATTTTCATTTGTAGCACCATTATTCAGGTGAGTTTTACTCCAAGATTCACTGGCTTTCATCAGTCAGGATGGCACACAGGAAATTATGTAAGCACTTTTTTTTTTTTTTTTTTTTTTTTTTTTTTTTTAATTTAAAAGCTATCAGGTTAAAATGCACAAAAAAAGAGGTGAGAAAGAGGGATGACAAAACCAGTAGCATAATCTCTAACAGCAAGAAGAATCTGCTGGACAACAGCTTTGGTTTGCAGGGAAATATATAAGGGGGGGTGCAGGGAGGGGGAGAGCAAATCTCCATATTGCATCAAATCAGTGCAGCTCTAAATCTCCCCAGCTGAGGGTTTGGCCCTGGCTGTTAATTCATTTATCTTGCTCAGAGACCTATCATCTGCAGAATGTTTCAGTCATTTTGCAGCTGGTGAGAGAAACCTGTTGGAGCAGATTTATGTGTCCGTGCAGAGGAGTAAGGTTATTGTGAACCTGTCTGTGCCCAGGTGTGCAGCGCTAGGGGTGGAGCTCCTCAGCTGCTCCCCTCTCCCACGGACAGGCTGTGGGCAGTGGCTGTGGGGCGGCTGAGCCGTCAGGAGGAGGGCTATAGGCTGATGCTGGAAGAGGGTGATGGCAGATAGCACCTTCTGCCCCGAGGAAAGGGGCAGGAGGGAGACTGTGTGCTGCCGGGGCTGTCTCTGAGATGTTCAAGCCTCCCAGGTCTGCTCCTGGGATGACTTGCCATCATCACCTACTGCTGTCCCGGGGCTGTGCCTGGAGGCATGATCTGAGCCATAATTTGTTGATGAAAGGATCTCATAACGCAGAAAGTCTGAGTTACTGACCTCTGAGTCCTGTTAATTAAAGATTGGTTATCTAGGAAGGAGGAGGACCTGAAAAATCACGTTTTGCCTTACGCAGACGTTGGTTATTGGAGTCCGCTGCTTTCCCATGCCGACACTAGGAGAGACTCCAGACAGACCAGCAGAGTTGAGCAGACAGAAACTGGCCTTATAAATCTGAACTGCCAGTTTTTGCAACAATGAACAAAAATGTAATTGTTTAACCAAATGTATGTGTCATAACTTGGTGACCTCAGTGAATACTCTTTAATTAAGTCCTTTTGTTGCTTTTCACCCCTTTCCCCCCAAGCAATTCCAAGTTTTTGAAAACAGCCAAACAAAGTCTGTTGTGATTATTATGTATCTATCTGACAGAACTGTGAATGACCCACAATTATAAAAAAAAAATATACAAGCTCCCATCTTCAGCTTTTAGGCAGGACTAGCCGTAGCCATTACTGGGGTAGTGAGAACTTCTCAACTCTCAGTGTGATGTGCGGCAGTCATTCTCTAGCGCGAAGCTGTGTGTGAGCTGCTCAGCTGCTCTGAGCCTGCACCCTTCCCCTGAAATCAGGGGAGCCAAACTGGTATATATCAATTCAGGATCTGGCCCAAAGGCATTTGTTTTTGTCTTGGGAAAGCGATGGTCCCTTACTGTATCATTCAAATTGGAAACCTGACCTAAAGGGATGAAGCACAGGAGATAATAGGAGTTGCAGGTGAGATGGAGCTATGGAAGCCCTTCAGGTAGGTTTGAAGACAAGGTTCAAAAAGCTTGAGTGATGTAAAAAATGCAAAATAGGGGATAGACTAAAAGAAGCAAGGACAGAATGAGGAATGCATGGGAATAAAATCCAGGCCAGGGAAATGAGAAGGCCGTGAGAGAGAGAAGGGCTTTGTGGAAGGTGAGAGTCGGCAGAGTGTTTAGGTGGGTTTCAGTGCTGGGCACTGGAGCAGGAAGTGGGAGAAGGGGGAAAGATTTGGAAATTGAAAGAACTCGTATGCCAGTTGGGATAATAAGGCATAAGAGCATCAGGAGGTCCCAGCAAGGTGGGAAGTGGTATGATCTGAGCCAAAGGGATGAATAGGGCTGGTGAAGTGTGTTTGAGTTTTTATTGCAGAAGCAGGTGGAGAAAGAAGCTTGACTGAACAGGTAATTTTTCTGCTTTGGCAGACCATTGAAAATAACTAAGTGGATGATCTCATTCCATTATTTTTAACTCCATATACCATCGATAATTAATTTGTCTGACACTATATTGATTTTCTGTCTCTTGTTTTATTGTCAGTATTTTGTTTGCAATATATAACTGGTAAGGTTGCAATTAACCCGTATTGCCTTGTCCAAACACATCTGTGCATGTTTAGAAGCACAACATGGGTATGATGCCTTGAAATGATGCTTGCAATGTATAGTAAAATGCTCATGCCTGTACTAATGAAAGAGATTATGAGAGGGGTGCTTTCATGGATGAAGGAAAAGCTAGAACTGATGCTATACAGAGCCCTGTTTGGCGACCATTGTAGATATAAGGAAATTATTTCTGTTCCACCCATATCTAGGACAAAAGATCTGTACAAAATATTCTTTTGTAGATTTTTACCTAACTGATTAGCATTTCTAAGAGAATGCTTGTGTTCAAGCCAAATCAGGATACTTTGCATTTCTTGAAAGAACTTCCCTTCTGATAACATTAAAAACCTTGATATGCATATGCTAAACATGTGATTCTCTGTTTTTTCTTGGTAGCCTGACATTGTTTTCATTGTCTTAAATGTAAGCTTTCTTGCTTCTAGAACAATTAATTCTGTTTTGAATCTACAGGATAGCTAATATGCATATTTACACAAACACACACACATTTTCTCCTTTCTTTGACTTAGGTTTTCTGTTTCACACCGTGAACCTCAGCCACAAGGAACAGCAGTTCCTTTGGGTAATTTGCAACAGAATAACGAAAATGCTCAAACCAAACTAGTAGCAAAGTCCTGCTGTGCACCTTGGCTTCTGCACTCTCAGTTCTGCATGGCAGAATGGCTTTGCTTTGCCATCAAAATGCACAGGGTCAACTGGAGACAATCCCAGAGAAGCACTTCCCAGCCATGATGAGAGTGCTCACAGTTCCCTTCTCCCAGATGTTCATTCTCCTGCAACTGAGATACCCGGACCCTCCAAAATGTTTAATCCACCTGCAATTTCCCTGATGACTGCCCCAAACTGTCCTTCCTGGCTGTCAACAGCTCTCGATACATCCTGGAGAAGCTGACTAAACATCCTCCTTCCTCTCATGATATATGCCAGCAATCATGGCCGTGCGGTGTTGTCACATCTTGCAACTGGATTTGATGTAACTTTATGGTCTGGAGTTGAGTCCGTAAGTTCATTCTTCATTGTGAGTTGGTCTGTGGTTAGTGTTGGTGCAGTTTGTGTTCATGCTGGCATGAGGAAACTGGCATAAGAGCCTGGGCATCTGGTAGGATGAGTAGGCTCCTAGCTGTGAACCCCCAGCCTCTGAACACATGGGAGTTCAGTCTTAAATTAGTCACCAAAGCTCTCTCCTGAAGTTAAATGGTGTGAACATTTGTTGCAGAGGTTGCTTTGGGTGTTAAATAAAGCTACAGCACCTATATTTTCTCTTGTCATGGTTCATATGTGGACCATTAGGTTTAGTCATTTCTGATCAGAAATGGGCCCAAGACAGAACTCCTCACTTGGATTCTCCAGGGAACACCTGGGATTTATCTGCTGAAGTTTGTAGAAAATTACATAAATGACATTCTGGTTGTGGACACTGATAGTTTTGCTCTTCTGTCTCAAAAGAGCAGTCTTCCATTTGGATAAAGCTTGTTTGTGAAGAAAACACAGCCTTAAGAAAGCTCTCCGTCAATGAAAACAAAGGCCTAAGAAGCTAAGGACCATCACAAACCCCACGGTTTTCCACTCCAAGTGTGAGACATGATCTGTGACCTTGCTTTATCCAGTATGCAGCAACATGTGCAGACAAAACCAGAAAAAAAAATCCCTAGGAAAACAAGAGGCCTGGTGCCACATACTCCTCCTCCATGGGGAGATGATGAGAGAACAAAGAACATGTGATGGATGTGAGACATAATGCGATGTCCTCAGATACTCAGATGAGCAAGTATCCAAGTTTCGACAGGATAGAAAGGCACCTGAATTCCTGCAACAGATTTCAATGGAAAGTGAAGGTGGTGGGGTGAGTGTTTCAGTGCCACAGTACTCTTCTTGCACTGAACGTTCATGGATCATCAAATCTAGCGGTTAGTATAGACATGTTTTCTTCTGGACATTTCATGGCATTCCTGACTTTATTAAAATCATGTGTTGTACTGCTGTGCTTTTTTTTTTTTTTTTTTTAAATTTTATTCTTCCTTGTATGTAGAATGTCCTAGTTTGACTGCTGGTCCGGTGGCTATTTTCCAGGAAAACTGTTTTGTAACAGCTGGCTCACGTTCCTTGACTTTAGCTCATAGACTATCAGAGTTGAAAGCCTGCCTGTAATCATGTAATGGAGACAGGGCATGTTTTTGACTTAAATAGTGAGGCTGAAGCTATGACAGCAAATATGACTTTCCTCACAGAGAAAGCTATAGATAGGCAGAGAGAAAAAAATGATTGTGACCGAAGGAAGAAAATCTTCAGTTCTGCTCTCACCTTGAGTGACTGGAAGTCTTTAGGTGATATTGTTGGTACCTGTTGTGACTACTTGCCTGTGGGAGATAATTTTCACACAGAAGGATTAATAATAACCAATTCCAATACTTCCCCAAATCAGGAGCTGTTTTCAGTGGGGAAAAAAAATATTATTGGTTGCTTTTTGGAAGTGAAGCTTTGAAGAGAATCCTTCTGGAAATTAAACTTTAGACAACCAACAGCCATCATTTAATAGTCTCACATAAACACACAGGGAGAACTGAAATGATAAAGGGGTTTTGGAATTTGCTGACCATAACCATCAGACATATCAGATCCAATCTTCAGCCACTGTAGTATTGTAGAGATTGTTGAATTTGATGCTTTTTACAATTTATGATAAACTGTCTTTGTGATTTTTCAGGGTCTACAGGAGAGAATGGTTCACTAGGCAAGAGATGTTTTTGACATATTCAGGGAAAAACAATTCATGGATTTCTTTGTCCCTCTGAGTGTTGCCTCAGTTGGTGGGGTTTGGGGACATATGTAATGGGAAGACCTGGCAGGGTTATTGGTTAGCACAGGAGCTGCCCATCTCCTTAATTTCTTCTGATCCCTCTTACATGATTTACATTGTTCTAAAAGGACAGACCAACAATTCAGGGCATTTGCAGTAGCTTCCTTGCTTGTCTTTCTGATTTTGAGTTGAGACAGAGCAAATTCTGCCTCAGAAGGCTGACCCTGGCTCTAGTTGCCCTCCCACTGCAAGCTGTCCTTGCTGCCTGGGGCTCAGAATCAGAGGCCCTGCTCACCCATGACAATGCACTGCTGGGCAGGCGTGCCATGCAGATACAAGTCTGCTCACTGTGTTTGTCTGTGCTGGGGTCTTCAGCCCCCCAGTTTTGTTCTCTTGTGTTTCATTCTCCCCTGTGAAAGACAGTTGGTTGTCTGGGCGACATCTCCAACCAGATACCTGCTGAAATGACACATGCTGTTCTAGTATATATCCAGTCTGCCTAGTGTAAAGATTCAATCTGGAAAGTGGGCTCTAAGGCACATAATTAAATAGGAAGTTGAAAATTATTTAAACATGAGTCTTAGCAGGGGAAAGCTGTAATCTGAATGTGTGTTTTAGCTCACTGCAAATATTTAGTGGCTGTAGATACACGAAATGAATCCATTGGCTTGGCTTCCTCTCAGAGGTGGGTGCCTTGATATGGTATGTGAGCTGCACACTCATTTGCCATGTAGGAGCACATAACCCTGCTGAGCTGCAAAAAATGGGACACTGTAAGCAGGGGGATAGTCGTCTGCCTTCCTGCAGTCAGCATATTTGGGTTCATTATCAGCTGGGCTTACTATGTCAGTTTTAATGCTTTGCTAACTGTGGTTGAGTGGAGCGTGGTTGGTTTAGCACACTGGCAGAGTGTTCATGTCTATTCACAATACAGGGTATAGTCACGTTATGTGATCGTTCCTATGCTGTGTGGAGATCGGTCTCAACAGAAAAGTGAATTCAAAATATTGGAATTTTCTCTTGTAGATAATAAGAAATGGAAACGTTGGATTTTGGGTCACTGTGTACAAAAACACTATGGGAAAAAAACTGCATGCATTGTTCTGCAGATAAAAACAAAATAAACAGCAAAACAAAGGCCCACAGAAGCCAAAGGAGCTGCTAGGGGAAAAAAAAAAAAAAAAAGTGAAATCCACTTTAAAGAGAAAAAAAGCAATAAGTCAGCACAGCACTAACAGGTAACCCAGAAGTTGACAAGTAACATGTCTCTTCAGAACCTCAGACAATGCCTTCTCTTCTACAGCTGTTGTCGTTTCATTTGAAGGACATTAGTAGCTTCATGTTTACTGCATTCACAGGAAGAAAGGAGAAGAGTCAGCACCTAGGAGTTACACTTCCCTGAAAGGAAGTGTTAAGGGTTATTGGGTAAGCTAAAAAGGTGAACCAGAAGTGAAGTGATGTCCTTGGTGAACATCAAAATGTTCAAGCACAGAAAGAGAGAGAGCCAAAGTGGTAGGTTTTAGTCCTTCCTACATGTATAGTATAGTGTCCTCTCTCGTGAGGCACTTCTTAATAGCAGAGTTTTTTTAAGATATCAGACATAAATGTCTCACATAAGCAGCCTATCAAAACACAGTATCCGTTCTTGGGAAGCCACCTTTCCTAATGTGCTTTTTACCACACTTAAAATAGCCACATTAAATGGTTACCAGAATTTTCTTACACAGTTAAAATTCTAATCAATTATATAACTTAACACCATTTCACATCGTTATTTCTTTTATAGCTTTTGTGAGCTTCCAGCTTGCTTGGAGAATTAAGGTGTTTTCTTCTGGTTTTAAGAGAATTACTTTTTTCATGCCAGTATTGTACAAAGTCTTGTGCATACCTTGCAGGCATCTTGATGTTGGTGCCAATGCAATTTATTCTTGTGATGATAAGAGACTGGCTTGTACTTGGTTCTTCTGTTAGCAGGGTGTTTTGAAAGTCTGTTCTGATGTTTACTGGTTGTTTGTCTGCTATGTTCCTTTCCACATCCTGCTGACTGAGTCTCAGTACCACCTTCATGTTAATGTCCTGCATTTGTAATAAGTGTGTATCTGTGATATTTGTGAATAATATGCTCAGCCACTGCTGTGTTACGTGATTGAAGCTTTATCTGATCAACACACATATCTTCCTTACAAATATATTATTTCTCCTGAGATTACATTTGATCCCAACAGGGTCTCCTGATGGTAGTTTTGAGATGTTGCTAGTTCATCAACTATTATATGCTTTGAACTGTGGAAGTCTCAATTTTTGTCTTACTTATCCTTTCACTGTTGGCTCTAATAAAGCTCTAACAACAGAGGGACTATCGGTATGCATCTAAATATCAACCTAGTAAGGTCTTGTGTGAGAGACATCCTCTCCCTCTATTTTTTTTTTTCATTGAGGTTTTCTGTAATAGGCTGGAAATTTTTTCCTTTCTCTACTCGACCAGCTTTCACATTTCCTGGTAAATTGCTCAAACTCATTGTGAACAAACTAGTGTCTATTGTCTGAAATTACACAGTGTGGGATAACATTCATGATGAAATGCTTTACTGCTTTGTTTGGGATGGTCACTGTGGTAGTGTCTGACAGTTTGTCTCGTTTCCAGGAGGAGGGTTTTATATTAAACAGTTTAGCATGAGCGTATCCCTTGTTTTGACCAGATCGTTTTCTCTCAAGATGCTGCTCTCTGCAGTGCCCTGGCCAGACTCCAAGTCAGCGAATAATTTTCTGTCTATAAAAATCCCTCTCAAAGTTACAAACAGTCAAGTCCTAAAGACTCTTGAATTTAATTTATCAGGTTAAGGAAATGTCAGCTTAAGATAATGAGGAGAAAGCCTGAGATGCTTATTCCTTTTTTATATTTGTCTAAGTTTAGAGGAAATAGTGCTTTGGGTTTTATTAAAAATCTGCAAAATGTTTTGGAATGTTGAATATGTTTCTCCTATTTTTTGACATATCCTCTGTTTCAGGCAGCTGTTGGGGTGTGTATCTCACAAATCAATCTGTATTTCTATCTTAAAAAAAGATGTTATGGTATTGAACTCTGACATCTTTCTGTAAATTATGTATTCCAGTGTAATGAATTATCAATTTAAATTGCTTTGTTTGTTTAACAGAAATTTTGATCAAAAGTTTTTTTTTTTCTTTTTAAAAAGATAATTCTCACTTCTCATTTCCTCAGTTTTCATTGACTGAACTGAGATTTTGTTTCTGTGCAAATCCTTTCAAAATAAGATTTTATCAGTTTTCTTATTGCATAACTAAAATTGCCCAACCATCTCCAATATTTGAGTAAAAGGCTTGCAAAATATCTGCAATGAAGAAGGAAGGTATGATTTATGAACAAAATTTTGTTTGTATTTGAGCAAAGATGCCTATTTATCAAGATCGCGTGGAATCACAAGTCACTGGAAAAAAACCCCAAACAAATGCACATTGGCAGTTTAATGAGAATGAAAAGAGAAGTAGGAAATTTAAGTACATATTGTACTGTATGGAACAAAATAGTTAAAGGTTGACATGTTATTTTTTGGAACGAGAAAAATGGAATTAGTGACAAGTCCCTTTGAGATCCTTTGGGATGGAAGATGGCACATAGTAGCAGGATGCACAGTATTTGCTGTATTATTATAATCTTTCTAATTGTTCAGAGAAATAAAATGTACTTTGCTTGCCATCCTGTCCCTCAAATTTCCATCCCCTCTTAGAATATGCATTTGAACAGTATAAAATGATGTTTTGGCAAGCCCTGTTGAAGATAATTACACAGACACTTTATTTAGGTCAAAGCAACTGGGACTACAGTTTCTTCTTCCAAGTTCCTAGAGATTGTTATTTTTGCGGAGGGGTCATCTGCATAACTTAGAAATGAAGAGGCCCTTGCATTGCATATGAGGCATTTTTTTTTTCCCCCCATTTGCCTTTGATCTGCACAGAATGAGGAAAACCTCCTCCAGTTTGAATTTCAGAATTACACAAATTCTGAGTTTGGAGAATCACAGTGTGCTAGGAAGAAAAGGGAGAGCTGGTTTGTCTTCTGTAATGCTTTCTATAGGAAAGGAAGGAAATATCTTAGCACGTTGCAGCAACAAGTGTGTTGTGTGTGCGTGTGCAAGCGTGTGTATGAGTGCACGCATGCTCATGACTCCAACTCTGTGGTTGGATTTGGCACAGAGCGCCCAACTAATAAATAAAGCTCTGATGAGTTGTGTTAATCATTGCTACTCATGGAAAACCACTTTTGTAGGCTTTAGTCTGTAAAGCTCATGCATTACTCAGATGTTCAGTGCTCTCCTTCTGGGGAAACGTTTTGTAAACCACATGTGTCGTTTCTCTTCTGTAAACAGAGGAGGAGAACATAATTTTGGGGTTCTCCAGATTTACAAGGTAAATTTGCAAATTTGCAAAAAGTAGTCCCAGGCTATGCACTAAAAGTTGCAATTACAGGTGCATCCTAAATAGAACATGAGGCTTGTTTTAAAATAAAATTGCTGGTAAGCTAATTAACCTTGTGTAATGTGCAAGCATACAAAAAGCTATGGCAGTTCATCCACCATCTAATTCAATGATGTTCCAGAAGTGGTGAATTTGGCTCACTCTTTTTTCATGCTAAAGTAATAGCCTAAGAGTGATGGGATGTGATATATGTTGATAGTTTCCAAATAAGTTAAGAACTATGATCTCTTCTTGTTTTTCCACTATTTGTATAAGTGATGTGTTCCATATAAAATTATTAAATAACAGGATATCATGGACATAAGTCCTTTAGTCCCTGACATTACAGTAGATAATTTTCCTATGTTTTTATATAGGCCCTACAGAATACCCATATATTTACTCTTATCTATGAAACCACAACCATATATTTTGTGTATATTATTATATCTGTATTTGTAAAAAAATAATGTGTTTATGTTTGTTTCAAATATTTCTTTATAAATATAATAAAATGTTAGAAAAGCTCTTGCTGACTTGAGAGTACAAATGGAAAACAGGGTTTTCTCGTATTGTCACAGAACTCCAAAAATCCTTCTGTAAAACTGCAGCTGTGTGGTGCTCTTTGGCTGATAGCCTGTGTAGTGGAGGGATAGCATCAGGCTCCTGCCATTACTTACCAAATGATTCCCTCCTTGGCTCAGTGCTGGGAGAATAGTCTCCTTTAGTTATCTTAATTTTTATCCTAATGTTATCCTAATTTTTGGAAAAGAATAGAAGCTTTCTTTAATCAGAAGGAGGAGAAATTTAGCATATAATTAAGTAAGGATATCTTGGGGTGCTTTTTTTTGAAAATATATGTGCCACAGGGATGCTGAGTTCCATAATACCTTATGTTACTTATTCTTCAGAATTGTTTTCCATTCTTATATTTCCTACCTTATGATAGGTGTAGAAGCAGAGGGATCATCTAAGACCAAAAGAAAATGAAGAAAAGGAAAAAAAACACTTTACTAAAATGATGGAAGTTTGTACAGTCCTTTATTTACTCAGTCAGAGAGATATATGGCTGTCCTTGTGGAGTAATTTAATTAGGAAATGGTACAATTATTCAACTGAAGTGCTATGGCTAAATTCTGTAACTTCCACATGGAACATCAGCTGTGTCTTCTTGTATGCTGTCTGCTCCTGTAAGATTGCATCAGTATGATCCGTTGTGTCATTGATATTACTTGTAATTTTCAATGGGAACTCCAGTGAGACTCTGCAGCCTTGTCAGACTCCTGAATAACTTGGAGCTGACTTGGTTACAATGGGATCCATTATTATAAAGGAAAATCATTAGGTTTCATCTCTCAAAATTAACTTTTGACTAGCATTCATTTAGTAGCTTTGATTGAAGTATCCCACAATCCAGAGAGACTGTATTTTAAGATGACAAACAAAATCCAATAGTGGTAACTGCAAAACAGTTATATAGAGGGAGGAATCCTCCCCAAAATCCCTGTTTGCTCATGTCCATATATCTATAGACAGGATGGTATAGGTACCCAGAGATATTGAAATAATTTTGGAGAGTTGTCCAAAAGAATCAGCTCAAGAGAGGTAAAGGGAGCATTAGGAATGATTAGATAAAGAATAGAGGGAAAAGTCAAAGCATTATTATGCTATTATGCATGTTCATTACTTACCTGTATCTTAAATACTGAATGCAGGTATGGCTATCCTATCTCACAAGATACAGAGGTAACCTGAAAGCGATACAGAGAAATGGGATATGTTTTTGAGATCCAGGAATGCCTTCTATACACTGTGGACTGGAAAGAGTTGGGCTTTTTAGCTTGGAAAAGAACTTCTGAGGGGATATGACAGAAATCCATAATATAACTAATATTGCAGAGAATGCAATTTGGGAGAGATTAGGCTCTGTTTTTCATAGTTCAGTGAAATTATTATGTTTAAAACAAACATCACCTTCCTTTTTGTGCAGTGCATAATCAAAATGGAGAATAGGATACAGTGGAAGTGAAAAGTAAAAATGAGTTAAAAAAAGAATTAGCCATATTCATTGAAGTCCAGTGGTGATCGTTAAACCATATGTTTCAGACCTAAACTCTGCTTCACATGGTCTTTTAAAACTGATTGAGGGAAGTTTGGCAGGTAGGTGAATTGGAGACAAGACCCAGCCTGGAGCTCCATCTCTGATGCTTCCCCAAACATACATCACTGGGCAGAGACTGGGCAGATTACCATCTGACCCAGGATGAGTTTTATGTTCCTATGTATCTAGTGCTTAGAAATCTTGTCTTATACTAGATTTATTTTATTCTTTTTATTAGGTTTTTTCTTACCACCTTGAGACCTTTTGTGTGCTGCTCTTCTCACCCTCACAGGTCCAATCAAACAAATCTGGGAGACAGACCCTGTGCTAATGGGCTTGAGTACAAAAACAAGTTGTGGGAGAGACCACAGGAGCCTGGAGAAGTGACTTGTTCTTGCTCACACAAGCACTGAGTGCTAGTCAGGAATAATTTTATCTATCTGTGGTGAATTCTTGACCTTGTTAAAATCAATGGCATAACTACCTTTGGCTCCAAAAGAGTTAGCTCTTCACCCTTTGTAATGAAAATTCTGTAGACATTAGTTAGTATACTGTATTCTGAATTATGATATATATTAGAATAGGCTAGTCCAGGCTAGAAAAGTAATTAAAGAATGCTCTTTCCAATTAATGGAAGCCTATTTACCTTACCTTCAGAAACTCTGAACTGCTTCCATCACTGTGCGTGATACTTATCACAAGCTGCCTTGGTGATTATCCAGCAAGGAGCTGCAACTCTGAACTCATAGAGAGCTCTGAGAACCCAGGAGAGGCAACAGACAGCCCTTAAGAGACAGCGTGCATCCAGTTTTAAAATGAGTTCATCCATTTTTTTCTGGTATATAGATTCCTGCCCTGCATATTGGTGCTTTAAGTCTCACTCTGTCTAAATTTTCTACCTGCATAAGTTCAGCATGGAAAACCCCTGGGGATTATAACAGTGCCTGTGAAAGGGGGACCTGGATGTTCTTGATTACGAGATGCATATCTCAAATAGAGTAGGAATGATTTTAATCCAGATTATAACATTTGTATTCTTTTCAAGTTAGTCTGCATAAGGGAAAACTTATTAACATCTCAAATCTATGGTAGAAAAATTATTTTCCATATTAAGATAAAAATCTTCAAGTTAATTTTAAATGTTACATATTTTTTTTTTTTCTTGGTTTGCTTTTTCTTTATGAGATTTCTCTTGTCCTAGTGAATTTCATGAATAATAATCTTAAATCATCAAAATAACAATAGCACTTGGATTTTCTTCCACATTAACTGGACTACATTTTTTGAACACATGCTAGAGATTTGGAGCCACATCCTTGTGAAAACTGAATCAAAGGAGCTTTGCTGATTTACACAGTCTGAAGACTTTTCTCTGTGTTCTGGGCTTTGCCACTAGCCCCAGATTTCATGCTACAAAAAACCATGAGTTTCCATCGTCACTGTATAACTGGCTCTATGCCTCCAAAAGCTAGAAGGAGAAATATAAATGGTCGGGAGAATGTTAGTACTAGAAATTGGTTTAAATTTAATAATACAAAGTGCAAAGTACTTCACTTTGGAAACAATGACAAGAATTTCTGCTAGAAAAAAGGAGATTCATTTAGACAAAAGACGAAAGTCTGCATTGCAAATATTTCAGACTAATACATAGATATGTGCCTAAGCTATTGGCAATGATTTGGCTGTGAAAAAAGGCAAATGAAATCCCAGGTAAGACATATCTAGTATAAACAGCAAAATACTACACATGGCATGAGAAGGATCTCCCCTGGTATAGGGTGTACAATGCTATTATGCTCACTCTTATTGAGCAAAGATTAATTCAAATGGGGGAAAAATGTATACATGTATCTACTGGGAAGAAGAGAGGGAAGCAACCTGTCTCGAAAAAGAGATGGGAAGAGCTTGATCAAGAGAGGCTAGTGTCCTGTCTCAACCCTCCTGCCTGAGAGCATTATTTCTAGCTTCACAAGGAAAAATGGCATAAAAATCACCCAGACCACCATTCTGTGGTCAAAAAATGGCCGAAAGCTACATGTAGACCCTAAAAACAATTGCTTATGTCCTTTGAGATTTCACAGCTTGCTTTCTCACAGATGAATTTTAATATATCTGTCAGTTGTCTTTAGGTAGGAAAAGTAGCATACAGTATGCAACACTGAAACTATTTCCTATCCACTCTCCATATGGATACCGTCACAGTATGCTGCCTCACATAAAGATATTCTTAGTGGGAGCATAACAGCATCAGCATGAGGTTTGAGTCTCCCTAACTGTAGGTGCCTAAGGTGCTTCACATAGAAGCCTAGTTGTATCCACAGGGCAATCAGATCTTAGGTGGGTTGAAACACCCTGAGGAGATGTCTCTCTCTTGACTAGGCAGTGTGATTTGGCACTTGGGTTTGGTGTCTCAGACAGTCTCTGTAACATATCATAGCTGAATCCCTCTCCTTCATGCAGAATTGCTGGTGTGCTGCAAATTCTCACCTCAATGTGGATTGACTTCAAGATGAAGACAAAGCCAGCATCAAAGAACAAAATCAATGGTTGCTTTGTCACTGATCTGAAGGCAAAAGGATTGGGTTTAAATTAACATTCCTACCCAGAATATGGCTTCTTAAAATGTATACTTTGCCATGAATCCCTTCCTCTCAGGGCAAGAAGATGGTAGTTAACTCATTCTAAGTTTCTTTAGAGGTCGCTTCTACATGATTAATTCAAACCTTTGAGGAAGAATTACTTCCAGGTTGACTTTTCCACCGGTTGGATTCTCTCCTGTCAGGATTATGAAGCTGTCTCCCACACAATTTAAAAATCTCTTTGATGTAACCTGTATCTTGCTCTAGCTACACTGTAAATATCTGGGAAATTAAACTCTCCAATGGGGAGGGTATCCTGTGGTTACAAGTATCTTGAGAGTTGGTCCAAGAATTATTATTCTTGCTTTCCTCCAGTCTTGGTGATCTATAGCATTTACCTCCTGTAGATTCCCCTTTGATTTTCATTCCTTTTGTCTTTATCCAAGAATTTCACTAGCCTATTCTCCATTTTCATATTGTCGTCTGCTGGAATTGGAGATGTTTTTCACACACAAAACCATCCCTCCCCTGTCTCTTCCCATTGTATCTCTTCTATATAAATTGAACCTGTCCGTACTGATATTCTGGTTATGAGAATCATTTTACAAGGTTTCACTTGCACTCATACTTTCCATTATTTAGCGATACTTCTCGTTCTTCTTGCTTGTTTCCCATACAAAATTTCCATTCACATAAAGCCACTTTATGACTAGTACTTTTATTATTCATCTTCTATGTCAGAGCCTCAACTTCTGTCTTATTTTGTGTGTTAAAATCACGCAGTTGATTCTTTGGATGAAGTAAAACTTCTCATTTCAGCTTATTTTAAAGCTCACATAACAATTTTGTACCTGAGAAGTTGTCACACTCTCTGTTTTAGTGGTGACCATCTAAGCAAAGCAGCCATCTCCCATCACAGAAGATAGCCGAATGTTCTTTGATTCTGAAATAATTTTCTCCGTGCTGTGGGAGAATATAGTGATCAGTGTCTCATATCTGTCTTCGTTTTTCTTTGCCAATGCATTGTATTGGAATGCTCTGTGAAAAAAATCACCTGGGCTGATTTCAGCTCTGTTTCTTTCCCTGTTTCTTTTCCTTGATCTCTGAGGAGGTCTTTCATCTTCCCTAAACAAAATTATAGCTGTTCCTTAAGTCAGAGATTGCTTATCAGAAAAAAAAAACACCCTTCTTTCTAAATAAATAAATAAATAAATAGAACAAAACTAGACGAATATGAAACAAATGTTTCACATTGCTGCAGTTATCAGTATGCTAATGTCCGTGCTCTGCAGTATTACTGTGGAAATACTGCGGTATTACTGTGGAAACAGTGATGTGAGTTACTAAAAGAAAGATGATCTACTGTCAAATGGCTGCCAAAAAAAGAGGGGTCAATTTTTTTATGAGCCTTCCTATGTAAAAAGAATAGCAGAAAACTGAAAGTCCAATCTGATTCATATTGCTGCAGATTTTGAAGGCTGAACTCAAGGCATCATAACAAAATTGCAGCTCCAGCACTCTGGGAGATGTTCCTGGACTGTGCAGGATCACTGAAAGCATAAGCAGAAATATTATTTGTATTTTAACAGGTAAATGTCAGTTAGATGTTTTCCTGTTTTAACAGGGAATTTGAATGATGATTCCTGTTTCTTTGAGGTTGGCTCACTTAGCAGCACTCTTTGATATTTGTGAAATGCCAGCTTTCTATGAATATAGGAGTTTGGCAAGAACGAGAGAACTATTCATTAAAATTCAAAAGTACATAAATGACAAATAAGGAAGTAATTTAGAGGATGTATTTGGCATGTGGGGTGTGGAAACCAACCAAGTAGCCTACTGCAACTTTGACTATATTTGAAGTTATGTATTTAACTCATCCTTCTGATCCCAGGCTGGCTGGAGTCTGCAGAGGAAGTGTTTTCAGTCCTGTGAAAGGCAGCAGGTGTGCTTTGTACTGAGGTCAAGTAGTGGCCTCTAGACACAGTGAGGCCAGGGTAAAGGCTGAAGAGCTGGGCCATCTGCTGCCTCTGCTCCATGGGGTTGATGGAAAGTGACAACACTGACGTAATCAAATGACAAATAGAGTAAACACAGTGATGTAAACAAGAGCTTAATTTTTTTATATCTATTGCCACATGAGGCCAGGAACGGGTGTTGTCCAACTGATGGCAGTTTTTTCTCAAGAAGGGACAAAAGCAACATATTATTATCTTTCCACAAGGATTAGAAGAGCTTGCTTTGTCTCTGCTGTGCTTAGAACTTGCCTGCCTTTGGATATCGTCTTGAACAGGCAACTTGAGGAGAGTTTTTGCCTTGCTTGAGCTAGAAGCCTGGGATGCAGAATATTTGTTGCTATTTGTACTTGGGATAGATAAAACCTATACTGGGATCACCATGTCAGCTGCACTGATGACATGTAGAAACACTGATTTCTACTCAAGCTCACATTGTCTACCAGGCAAAAAACATCTCAGAGATGTCAAATCTTCCTTTGCACGAGCAATTGTCTTTGCATGCCACAATGATTGTGCAGACTGCATTACAGATCTGTGTGCTGTCTGGAGTTTGCAAATATGCCTTTTCTCCCTTTTCACAGGCAGTTGCTTGCATGGGAAAAACCTAATGAGTTCAGAGGCAAGGTTTGAAAACATGCAGTACCACGAAAAAATATTGCAGAAGCTATCAACCCTACTCACAAAGAAAGAAATATCAATCTATTATTCCTTCTAATAGGTGCATAGGTACACACTAAAGCCAGGAATTACCTTTACTGGCTTGCATGCCATTTTAAGGTACACAAACTGCACGGTAACTTCATTGTTCACAATGGTAATTAAGTCACTACATTATCTCATCACAGTGAGTCACTTAACTGGCATTACTATTGCAAGATGGGAAAATTTACCAAGCTGGAAAATTATGGGTCAGATTAACTCCTGGTGTAAGATTCAGAAGTATTATGCCCGGAATACATTTGGCCCACCCTTTAAAAATTAGATTGTGTTTAATAAAAAAAAAAAAAAAAAAAGAAAAAAAAAAAAGAGAAGAATAAAACTGTCTCATGCTTTTAGTTTGCCCATTCCTTAGGGCAAATGGCTGTTGAAGTTGTGGAAATAATTTCTTGTTTTTCCAGAAAAGGCCTACCTGCAGCTTCTGCAGTAGATCACCAAGAGAGTGTATCTTCTGTACCAGGTCATGGGAGTTCAGTGCAGAGTTGTACAGTAGAAAGAGCATGCCTGCAGTCTCTTAAAGACATCAGACTGCTGTAAATCAGCTATGCACATGGCCCTGAAGGGATATCGACACAGTACTTAGAGCTATAACATCACACACAAAGGTCTGAGACAGGAATCGAGTCTAAAATATACAATTACATTTGAAACGTGTTTTAAAACAGGCCATGAATATCTGTTTTTTAAAAGCCCCTGTGACTGAATTTTCTTTCTGACCATTAATGTTTTTTTTTTTTTTTAAAAGAAGGAAAACAGAAACTGTTGATACTGTAATATTTTTTACTGATGACTTGCATTATCGCTGAGTGACAGGTCCTTATTTCAATTGCAAGAAAATATGGACATCATGCCCAGGTAAACACTCATTAACTTTTCTTGACAGCCCTTTTTAAATTAAAGGGAAAAAAACCTCCTGACACTCCAAGTTGCTGCCAAATTTGGCAGCTCTGATCTTGTCCTGACTCTAAGCCCAAGGAGCATTTACCAGGTTTCTTTTCTGAGGACACTGGTGTGCTCAAAGCAAAGCAGAGCTGCTGTCCCCGGCAGGCTCGGGGCTCCAGTGGCCCCCACCGCATTGGCCTTTCCAGCTGGGAAACGTGTGGAGCAAAACCCCTCGGTGGGTGTGGAGTGCTGCTCTCGGGTTTTAGTTTTGTGGAAAGAATTAAGCATTTAAAGACAAGGGTTCAGGGAAGGAGAGTCTGAGCCTGTTGAACTTGTTTTTCTCACCCCCAGAGCTGCCCAAGTTTACAGTCTGTGGCGCTATCTGTAGGGCTTCAGACAGCAAGAAAAGGGAGGCAGAGAGGTTCCCTGACAAAAGCTGAAACCCTGGTATCTCTTTTGTTTTCACCCTAGTCTATGGCCACTGACATTACTCCCTTACACCACGGATGGATAATAAGCCCCCTTCTCAGGAATAGAAAAGCTCTTATACATTTTAATGTGACCTTAGACAGTGCTTTTCAGAAATCACAGGCACATCTGACTACACTTGAGGTTGAATTGAGCTAATGGCATTCACCTCATCTTTAGATGCAAAATTGGAAGATAAAAAGACCTTGATGTGAAAAGGAAAGGGGGGTTGTGGGGAGCGGGTGTGGGGGGAAGAGAAGCAGATTAGAGATATTGCTTAAAAATCTTATGATTGCTAGTTGATAACGAAATGTCTCCTTCTCTTTCTAAAAACCCTATGGGCTTGCAAGATGTCCTTGCGCTTTTATTTTTAATGATAGAATCTTTTTATTCCCTGGCCAAGGAAATTTCAATGTTGCTGCATATGTGGCCAGGAGATACGTTGACCTTTAGCAAATCTTATTTTTAAAATCAGATGGAACAGTTATTGCAATATTCCAGCCCTGTAAGATTAAAAAAGAGCTTTCTTCCTCTGTAATCAGACGTGGATTAAATTTATTAAAGGTGCAGTATCTCTTTTTAAAATGACACTTGCCAGTCATACGGAATTCTTTTTTTTTTTTTTTTTTTTTTTTTTTTTTTAAGCTGAAACCAAGGCATTATAAAAAGAGTGGGATAACTTATCTGACTAGCAAAGAAACTTGATGTTAACAGGAGAAGGGCAGCAGACAAAAGAAAGCAGCTGAAACATTAATGAATGATAATGCTGAGCAATGAAACATGCAAAGGAGCACGCAACGAGGAAATTCAATGAGGAAAATACAATTTAAAGACCAAAGTAAATCTACTCAGTGAAAAGGTGCAACCAGCACAGAAAAAGGCTTAAAAAAATCAAGTGGTGAGTTGGTTATAATAATTTCAGCTCTATTCCTGAGCAGAACTGTCTGCCTGTTGGGTGAATATGTACATCTGAGAATGCAAGACCAGTCAATCCTATTTGAATGTGTTTGTATTTGCTAAATATGAAGAGTCACTTGGGGTTGTCCAAAATATAAGTAAAGCTATAATCCTTTCCCTTGGGAGTGTACAGACTGAGTAGATGTGTTCCTTGACAGTTATTGAAATTTTCAAAGCAAATTTGGAGACTTATTCAGCACCTTCTATTAAAATGAATCTATTCTGAGTCTTTCTTGAAAATCTTAACCTCTAAGTGTGGGTGCAAAAACACTGATGGCACAGGAAGTGTGGAGTGTGCAAAGATGCGGAGCAGAAGTTTCTTGTTAAGCATATCCATCCTTTCAAAATAATTAGTAGAGACCTAATTAGGAATCTGATCTATGCTTTCTGATTGTGCCTAGCAAGAAAGTCTTTCTATCTGACCTTCACAGTCCTACTTAGCCAAAATTTTCGGCAGTTCTAAACCTGCTTCGCAGAATCAGTCTTGATGTGTGATAATAATCGTGGTGTGAATCTTCACGGATGGTCTCCTGAAAAAAAGCAAAAATCCAGTTTTGCACTGCTGTATACTGAGCCTTGGGTTGTGAGCAGCGCTGCAGCCTCAGGGTCTGGCTGGGGTCTTGCTCAGGACGGTTTACTGCCCCCAGCACGGGGAGAAACTGTCCAGCACCAGGTGCTGTCAGACCATCTTCCAGCATTCCACCCTGAACTTCCCAGTTCTCTTTCTGGCTTCTGTGTCGTATTCCCCAGGAGATGTCTGCTATTGGAATTATATATGATAGTGTGATACTAGAGCCAAATGTATCCCCAGGGTAACTTTGCTGACACTAGTAGATTAGCACGTGCGATAAATTTGGCCATTCCCATAATGCAAAAACTCTTGTTTTTATCCCTAAATAAACATTAATTAAAATTTTTACATACATAAAATATATGGAAGGAAAAAAAAAATACCCAGCTGCTCCTGTATTAACACTGAAAGCTAGGAAATTCAGTAATTTGAGCTAGTATGGAAAATTGAAGCATCAATGCCAGCTAACAGGAGCTAAGAATTAAGTACCTGACTGCAATTTGTTAGTCATCTTATTCCCTTATGATTTTCATTATACATAGGAAAACAGTCCTACTTCTAATGTGTGATTTTTTTAAACCCAGATGATTTAGGAACCTTAAAACTTGTAAATCAAAACCAGAAGAAATTTCTTTCTTTTTCTTTCTTTCTTTCTTTCTTTCTTTCTTTCTTTCTTTCTTTCTTTCTTTCTTTCTTTCTTTCTTTCTTTCT
>NW_020799101.1:14264396-14343562 GCF_003259725.1 Athene cunicularia
GGCTGGGCTGGGCTGGGCTGGGCTGGGCTGGGAGCTGCCGGCCCCGCCCCGCCCCGGGGGATGGAAAATTGGAACAGAGGTTTGTTTTTGAAACGTCTGAAAAGCTGCTCTCCTCTCTTCCTTCCCAGCCCACCCGAGAGTGGGGATTGCCTGGTTTTAGTAGTGATGTAAACTCGGAAATATTTTATTTTTCGTCTTGCTTTGTCAACCTTTCGAGCTGAAAGCATAAGGCTACGGTCTGTGTACGGCTGGGTTCAGCTCTGGTTTATGTACGTGTGCACACCGGGCCATTCTTGCTCTGAACTGCGAGCTGCAATTGGACACAAACACAAGTACTTCTTGGGAGGAACTCGGGATTAATTTCTGTGAAACAGCAGTTTAGTTTACAGATGAAATACAGATAGGTTGTGTCACATAAATTTGTAGGAGTGATAAGTTCGGGAATATTTTCTGTGTCTTTGGGAGGGGAAGAAAAAGACATATATTCATTTGGAGGGGAGGATTTATTGTTAGTCTTGTTAATTTGTCTAACTAAAATATGAAATCTTAGAAAGCAAAAATGAAATGATAAAAGACTACAGTGTGCTTATTTGCCTCTGGTACAGGCTGTTTATAAATAAAGGAATTTGGCTGCAAATGATCTGAAGTAATATTTTAGCACAAGCCTTAAACCACACACTATTATTATCCATTCTCCTGCTTCTCTCTCTATGTATCTACAGATATTTTTGCTGTCCTTGCCTTGTGGAAACACAGTCCTTTCCGCAACTTTCTTTTTCATAAGTGGCTAGGATTTTAAGACCGAAATCTGACTTCTTGTCCCTCCTGATTCTTTAGTAGCTGCCTCTGCTCTGCAGTTTGCTACTGAAAATCCAGAACTACTGGAAAGATAAATAAATATTAAAAAAAATTATTTGCTTTAAATGTGTGAAGTGTTCCAATAATTTTAAACAGTTTAATTTAAATTTTAAACTGCAAATCTTCAACCTCTAATCACTTCTAAACTGAAGTGGTTTTAACCAAATGTGAAGTGCTGCAGAGTTGGAAATGATTATGCCTGGAGTAGATGACTGTAAACTTTGGAGAGGGTTGCAAACTATCCTTTTTTTTTTTTTTTTTTTTTTCTTTTTAAACAAGCACTTGCACAGCATTGAACTGTTCCTGCTAAAGAAGGCGAGGGGCTGAGGGGGAAGCTCTATTAATACCGCAGGACCAAAACTGAAAGAATTGAAGCATTTGAAAGTTTTCAGAGATAAAGTGTTCAATGTCAGACTGAGGCAAACTTAAAAAGCCCTTCCCAGGCTGAGGGCCTGGGTAGGGCTGGGGGCGTGCTGGGCTGTGGGTGCAAGGCAGGGAGGGTGCTGGGGGGGTCTGTGGTCCCTGGGCTCCTGTGCCACGCCACGGGAAGGCGAGCCTCGGCGAGCCTCTATGGAGAGGAAGGTATGTGTGCAGCAGGGGGATGGTTAACACTTCCAAATTCACAGCTATGTTTTTAGGACTCTTTCCAACATTAGTTTCTCTTCAACATTTTTATTTTAGGGCTTTCAGTCTTTGCATTATGTGTTTTTCCTGTTTGAGGGAGAGAGTAAGAAACTTAAACTAGAATTCAGAAGCTGGTCCAGGACTCGGCTCCAGCTGGAAAAACACATGTGCTGGCATTCAGCTCCTGTAAGCTCCTTTCTGACTATTTTGAATGCTGGCATTGTTACAATAGGCAGGGGAACAGCCATGATAGCCCAGGGTGACAAATTGCTCAGTCTTGTGCATATATGTTTTTGCCTGGCTGGTTTTTATTAGCATGTAAGCATCGTCTGCGGACTGTGCATTCTTTCCCTTTCATTTTCATGACCCCGTCCAGTCCAGACGACTGACAGATTCACTATGTGATTTTCAGCTTTTGATGATTAACTTTTTGACAGCGGTCCTTATCTTTTATTTAATATTGTTGTGATGATTATAACACAGGGCTGCATGTCGGGCAGCCTGGAAATCAGACTGGGTGCTGCCTTCTTAAGTCCAGTAATAGCTTTGTGTTGATTTAACAACAAAGCAGAACACAACTTTATGGATTAAATGAGGAAAAAGGGGGACAACTGCTGAATCTTATTATTTGAGTTACTGCAATAGGTAGCTGTTTTATCCCCTGCTCCTTCAAGGACTTTAGTACTTACTTAACTTTCCTCAGGCAAGTAATCCCATTGATTTAAGAGGGAGTACACATATGTGTGTAAGGGCCAGGGCCTTATTATGCAGAGAGGATGTAAATAAACATCAACTTTTTTCCCTTTGGTTAAAAGGAGACTCTTGTAAATGAATGAAACCAAATGAACAAACAGAAAACAGATGAAAGAGAAAACATCCCTTCTTCCTGAAAGAAAAACGTTACATGCATCACTTCAGATTTGGCAGCCTCTTGTCTCTTACAGACTCTGTTTTTGTTTGCATAGAGATGGCTGAATTACTATTTTTGATACCACTTAGGACCATGTGTTAGAAAAGGGTTCTCGTCAAAGCCTCCCAGTAGGGCTGGACAAGATCTCTCAAGCACGCTTGGTGCTCCCCAGCAGGGACAACGGGGGAAAGCAGTAAGGGGTAATTTTTGCTGTGCAGACCCTCTTTTGCATAGGAATTTGCATGAAAGATATAAACACACTTCGCGTGTGCAAATCAGAAATAGCTGCTTGTTGGGCATTTGCCAAGGAGAAAGGCTTGACTTTGCAGCTTGCTTTCATTGCTGGTCCAGGAGCTTAAATCTCTCATCCTCCAGGTGGTTATTAAATTATCCATGTCTATTGCTCTATGTTATAGCTGATTTTTGTTTAGTTTTGCTGTTTTTCCTGAGGATAGAGGCTGGTAGAAGGACACTAGATGCAGAAGACTGATTTCTTTTCTACTCCACTATCTGCTTGGTAGAAGACTCAAATTTCCCGGCCGTCCTTTCCCCATGTGAGTTAGATGCTGCTTTGTTGTTTTGATTTGAAACAGCTGCTAAAGGAATCTTTGCCACCGAGTTTTTGGTGACAAAATGGAGATTATATCCTCAAACACCCTCCCAGACACATCTCCTTCCTTCTCTGCCTTGCAGGGAAGGAGAGGAGTTTATATTATGAAATGCTTCGGGGGGTTTTATGCTAGTAGAAAATATTCCTTTGCTTTGGGAATTCAGTACTGGCAACCAATAGAGGCATGATATCCCCTTTTCAAAGATGAAGTGGAGCAAAGGGATTGAGTCAGGGCAGAATCCTGTATCCCTGTTTAGCAGATGTTCCTCTTTCATGAATTGAGATTTTCCAACCAGTACATCTCATGGTTGGACTCAAGCAATACAAGATAAAATCAGTCCTTTCAGTGGGTGGAAAAACAGTCATGAATGTGTGAAAACTGTCTGGGAACATCTACGCTCTTCATTAAGGTCTTTGTATATACTGAGGCTGATGGAAAACCTCCTGCCATGTTCTCTGAACTTTGGATCAAGCTTATACATGGATTTCAGTGATCAGCAGAGGTCTTGTTACAGGTTACTGTCTTGGCTAAATGCTGGAGGTTGATCTCTAAACGTTCAAGGTCTGAGCTGTGACAACATGAATGAAGAAACTGAGCTTTTATTTTTCTGGCTAAAGCAGACTCTCATATCCTGTAGAACAACTGCTGAGGAGGACATTTAGCAGACTGTGCTCCTCTGTGAATCTGGTCAAAACTTTTGTGCTGAAACATTTCTTCTGTTAAAAACACACTTGTTTGCTGGCACCGAGACATTACAAAAGAACAGGTCTGTTCTGACATACCTTCCAAATGATTTTAAAACTGGAGAAGCAGATTTCCATCAAAACCAGCCTGGCTCCTTACTGCTCCCTCTCTGTCTGTCCACCCCATGGGCTGCCTGGGTTGGTGTGGTCCCGGGCTTCATCCCTGCCACTGGTGTGACCCTCCTGCAGTCCCACAGTGCCCTTGCAGCTCCCAGTACCAGGCGTGCCTCTGTGGCACCAGGTTTCGGGGCTCCTGGACACCTTGCTCTGGTGCCCTCTTCTGCTTGTAGGTTCACAGCTGAGATGAAGGTGTCTGTGCTTGGGCTCTTCCACAGAATTTGATCTCAGGACATCTAACCAAAGCACTGCAATCATTCACAGTATCTTCCCCAGCCCAAATTTTCCTTTCCACACATGGCTTTGAAATCTCCACTCTTCACTCTGATGTGGACTTTTGATTTTTTCAAAACTGTGAAGTTTCCCTCAGAAAGATCACCTCGGAAGCCAGCTCTGGTCATGGTATACACCAGGCTAACATGGCCAGTGAGAAGATAAAGTGAGAAAGATATGTCAGAGTGTGGACTGGCAAACCAAGAGGGAGATTTTCTGGTGTCAGAAAATAAGTAACTAACGCCTCACTCTGCAAACACAAAGTGCTTATTTCTGGGGGAAGTCTGAAAACCTAAGTGAGACTGTGCCCTGGGAAGAAATGTGGGACTTTGGATCATCACTTTGTAAGTCAATATTGCTCCCTTTGGGTAAACAGAGTAATGGACTTCACTTGTGGTGGATCTGGCTCTGCTTTGTGGGAGGTTTTTGCAGCATGTGGCTTTCACTGAAGTTTTGTCCCTTCTCTAGGGGCTGCACTGGCAGTTCATCATTTCCCCCTGGCTTCTGCCCAGCCAAAAATTCAGATGTCGCTTATCGCTGGGTTCAGTGGGGCTGAGGAAACTGATGTGGGAGAGGCACCGTGGACAGGGACAGCTCTCAGGAGTGTGGCAAAGAAGCGCTTTCCGTTGCTGTGCTTTTCCGTCAGGGATGTTGACTAATTTGCTGGCTAATCTCTGGTGGTGAAATTAATTTCTGCTCTGTCTGTTTAGATTGCTGTGACACCCACCCATGCCAGCGTCCGCTGCACCCTTTGGCTGCCAGGCACTCCGGGTGGAGCAGAGCGAGGAGGGGTGCTGGTTGCTAATAGCTGCTCCCCCCATGCTTGGCTCTGGTGCAATGTAAAGAGATGACTGGGGTCTGCTCAGACATACCTGCTTCCTACGCAGAGCCCTAGTGAACTCATCACAGTGTCCATAACATTGGAGGTCTGAGATCGCCTGAGTTTTGTCCTTCCCTTCATAGGTTTTAGCACATAAATCAATGAGATAGTCTTAGTTCCTCCCCTTTGTTTTGTTGTTTTATTTTTTGTCATAAAATTTTCTCACATTGGGTAGAGGAGGAATGCAAACAGAAAAATAGAAGGGAAAGGTGAAAGCTTTCTGGTCCTGCTCACATGAGACAACATTTCAAAACTTCTACATTTTCCTCAGTATTTTGGCTCTGGTTTTAATAACTTTTAATCACTTTCCTCGTTAGCCTGATTGTTCATTTTTCAATATGGTCCTTTAACTACTTATATACCTCAGAAAGAATAGTGCAGAGAAAGCAAACTAATTTATTAGAAAAGCAGAACCACATGGCATTCCATATTGGGCAGATTTGTGATGAGCAATTAATTATTTCTATTTTCTTCCTCCCCAGTTTAAATACAGTTTAAGTTGTTGATGTTAATATTATCAAACCAACATTTTTATATCATTTGCCAGGCTTGACAAAATTAAGTGGATTTCTTTAAGTGATAATAGACATAATTAATTTGGTGTATAAGTTGCTTTGTTGCCTTTGAAGTTAAGTAAAAAATGAGATCTTAAGACAGAATTAGTGATATTTAATTGGAAACCATTATAAAGCATAAACTACATACAAGGTAGTTCCATGAAGTAGAAAAGAGAGAGTGTATGTATAACTACAGAAATTGTGGTTGAATGTTTTGCTTTAATAGCTGTAAGGGTGGCAGCAATGATTGCGAGCACAATGGGGAGAAGGCAGAGCGCCACAGAAAGGGCAGGGCTGAGCTGTTTGAACATGATTGGCAAGAATAGTTACGTGAAATTTCTTTATAGGTCATGCAAACAGACAGAATGAAACCATTGCTCTTGCAGATAGTGCAAGTGTTTCATTTTCCTTATTTCATCTTTTGTAGTCCTATAATAAATAGTGGTTATATGCAACATTAATACCTTGCAAAGGACGTTAGGTTCAGCCACGTGCCTCTGCACCTGGGTTCGTAGATATTTGGAAGATAGAAGATGTTATCATGTTTAATGGCTTTTAACATACAGCACTGCTTATCAGGAGCCCATTCTGAAAAATGACATGCCAGAGACCTGGCATTCTCCTGTGCATCAACTGGACAGCCTGGAAAATCTAATCTGTGATACCAGTATTATAAATTAGATATTACTCTCAGATATTATCAACTGATTATCATTTCAGTCCTGTGTAAGGTAAAATTTGGCTGTTTATTACAATGAGTAGGTTTCCAGACTGCCTTTTCTCTCAGAAATAGCCTAATTTAAGTCTTCATTTGTTAGAAGAAAGTTCTGGTTTATTTTCACCCACAATATTAAAACAGCTGCAGCTGTTTTAATACAGGAGAGTATGTGGAAGGAGAGGAGAAAGGATGGAGTTGACTTCCCTCAAGTGGAACAGGCCAGCCTAGCAAAGTAAGTAATTCCCCCCAATAATAGTGGTTTAGACAAGGTGAAAAATGGGGGCTAGGTGTATTTCTATACTGTTGTGGTGAGCTGGAATCTCTAGCTTATATTGGATGCTAGTTAGGTAAAGCTGGCTGTGTAAGTGAAGAGATTACAGTGGTGCCTATAGAAGGATGAAAACTAAAACTTTTAGTCCACCTGAATTTGCAAGGAAATAGTGTGGATTATAATACTGAGATTCCCTTCCCTTCCCTTACACCTTTGTTGACAGTGAAGACACACACCAGGTTCATTCTTGGTCAGGTATGTGCCCACAGACCTCTCCAGTCTGGGTGGAAGAAAGACAGGGTACTGTTGAGGAGTAAACAGAAGATGCCTGTGGTCACCTTTAAATTACTGTTATGGTGAAAGGTGCTAATAGCTGCCATCAAGTGAGCCTTTGATCCAAAGATAATAATAGATCTCATTAAAATCAGTGGGTTTGCCAAACACTCCTTTTCAGTCTCTGAAGAACTGAACCTCTTCAAATCGCAGAGACAATGGAGGGATTTCAGACAGCATGTGCCAGGTCAGAGCTGAGCATGTAGGCCAGGGGATTTCCTTGGTGGCACACAGGGGCTGGGATATTGGTTTTGCACTTGCTGAGTGTGCGATGGCAGCAAAGCCTCCCAGTATCCAGGAGGAGCAGTTATGAGTCAGGCTGGGGGAGCAGGAGTGGGACTGAGGGTCTTGAGTGGAGCTCAGTGGTGCTGGAAGGTGAATTCTGAGTACAGAAACTGGGTGCAGAAAAACCCTCCATGTTCAGGGAAACACACCTCTGGTCTGGCAAAAAAAAGGAAAAGTAAAAACAGAGCCTAGAGACTGTACTGTGTCACTGTTTTCTTATCTAGAGTGGTCCTGCGGGGGGGAACTGAATCTTGCACTTGAAAAACAGTCTGTGAAAGACTTCTATTGGCTTTTGTGAGCTCTGGTGTTGGGATTCTAGAGGGCTTTCTGTGAGAGAATGGACATGTGAGCAATCCTGCCTGAGAACAAGACTGACAAAAGCCTCAGCCGAGCAAGAATGTGCTAAGGATGTGACCCTGAATGAGTGGGGAGAAACTCGAAGAGACAAACAACCCCTGGAAGGGGTTGGGACGGAAGAGGAAGTGACACAGGTCAGGAAGCCTGGCAAGGCTGATGGGGCACTTTTTATCCAATCATAAGAAGGTTCAAAGTGCGGGCTAAGTTAACTGTCCAACCCTGAGGACTTGTACTGCATGTTACGTGTGCAGGAGAACATTATAAAAGGGCTTTCTTAGTTGTAATAAACGGGCATTGCTTGATCAGATCGGTCGTGTGCGTGCTCAGCTCTCCCGCACTCTGGATCAGGTCAGGGTTGCCAGGAGTTTGATACCGCTAAGATGATTATCTCAAGGGGATGTTTCTGAGGGAACTGTACAGTGCGGGAGACAATACTTGCTTTGCCTGGTTTTGACAGTATGTCACATTCGATGGATTCTCTCTTCACTTTCCAGTTTTTGACAGGCTGTAAAGGCTAATTAAACAAAACTACTAAATTTACATGTTTCTTTCAAAGAAGCACACATTTATCCTGCAAATAGTTAATACCTACTATCATGGTATGTAACTAGTCAGTGTAGTATAACACATATTGCAGAGCCTACTGAAGGCAGATATTGCCAATTAACACATGATATTACCAATCAGCATTTGTGCCATTTATAGAACATGTTGCCTTGCTGCTACTGGAGCTTCAAGACCCACAATGGTATGAAAGATTTTCTAAAGCAGGATTTTATGTCAGAGAGGGAGTAAAGCTCTGTCTTGTTGAAGAGATGGAAGAGTAACGGAGGGCTGAACTCTAAGGAAAGGAGCAGCACATTACAAACATACAAAAAGACAAGGTCTCTGCCCAGAGGGTCTTACAGTCTCAGGCTGAGGAAATTCTGTGTATGAGACATCAGAAGCTAGCAGTGGGAGGAAGGAGGGAGGGAGACAAGGTGCTGTGATAAAACACAGGTGTGTACCCTGGAGAACAGCTTTTTTTTTTTTGTATTGTGCTTTGTCAGCGGATTGCAGAGGTAGGGGAGGTTTCCATCTCATGGACAGCATTGATGGGAAACAGCAGGAAACAGCAGAGGAACACTGTTTGAAACAGGTATTTGAGAAAAGACAATGAATGGGTAAAATGCCACTTTCTACTTCCCCACTTGTGGGCTGCCTGGGGAAAAACTGACTCTCCAGGCAATATCAAGCAGCTCTGTGTTGCTGTGAGTTATATCAGCCCAGAAAATACTTTGATGTGGGCATCTGCTGAAGTATTTTTTATTCCTCACCACTCAAGAAAATGGTGCCTCCTTACCTTTTCTTCCTGTCCCTTTGCTGTCACAGCTGTCCAGAAAGTCTTCCATGGACTCCTGTCAGTGCTCGGGGCCAGAATCTGGTATTTTCATCTGTTCCCAACAAAGTGTAGTCGCCAGCAGAGAGGTCCCAGTGTTTGAGTGACAGCCCAGGGGTTGATGAGATGGACAGGCTCCTCATCAGTGAGGAGACATAGGAGAGAAATATATATATATATATATATATATATATATATATGTACGTATCATAGATACAGATACATAAATAGAAAATAAAGACACAACAGAGAAAGAACACTCTCTAAAAGTGGTTTGACATACAATTTCTCATGGGGCATTAATATATGCTGTCTTTAATGATGCAGTTTGCATGCACCAGGAGTAAAAAGGAGACAACACCTTAGGCTGAAGCAAAACAAACTGGGCCTGGAAAGTCCAAGAGTATCATCCTTCACTGTCCACCTTTTCTCTTTCCTTTTCTTTAAAGAAGAGCTTTTGCTACCTTCTGCTGCAGTCTAGATATTGGTATAAGCTGGTATTAGAATCTCATGAGGGATGTATTTTTTAATGTGTTTTTTCAGCTGAGGTGCTGTAGTATTAGGTTTTGTATTCTCTTGATACTAAATAATCACATTGTTCTCACTCAGCTTGTCAGGAGGTTGCACTGGGCCTCTGAGGTGACTGGACCTGGAAAGTTGCTAAAAAGAAAGATAGGTGAATAATTGCTAGGGGTATTTTAGAGGTGTTTCTGCCTCCTTTGTAATTAAGAAAGCACAGCTTGGGGTTTATATAGATGTTTGCACAATTTTTTTTCTCATCTCATTTATTTTTAACCAGTGGTCCCTTCCTTCATCTCCTTCCCTTTTTCTAAACGCTATGGGAAAAAAGAAACAGAAAGGAATTAACAAAAAGTCACCTCTGAAAATGTGCCTCTCCATCCACTGATGGGAAATGAATACAGAAAATAGCTAAACACCCTGTTTCTCATTAGTTCTAGATTCAAGAGGAAAATGAAGGGAGACCTTAAGGTTGGTAGTGCAGGTGTCTTTTCTTTGTAATGTTGGTCTTTAGTAGTCACTTCAGCCTTGAGTGTTTTACATTAAAATCATACTGTTCAATTACCTAATTTAATTCCTCTGTAAGTTTCCACTGGTCTCCAAGTACTTGTCTTTCCAATCATCTCTAGTAGTTTGCAAGAGCTGGTGAACTTTTTCAACAAGCATTTTCCATTTCTTGAGGCAAGACATTATGTTTCCTCTTCATGGCCACAATGGAAATTGCCAGGGGATTTCTGTGAGCCGAAGCAGATTTGGAGGATAGCTTCAGTAGAGATGGTTCCTTTATGACATCATTCTTGGAAAAAATCGTACAACACAGCTATACCACTCAGATGGGTTTTTCCCTCAGTAGTACCTACTTTAGGGCTCTACATTTTTCTTTTATTGCTGGTGAATGTAGATGCTGAACTAAAAGCATGTACAAATTTGATATGGAAGTAGACATTTTATTTTTCTTAAGAGAAAAATCAGAATTGCAAGGTACCTTTCCTTTACAAATTTTACGTGAGTTTTGATTAAAATGAACTAATTTTAAATAAAAACCTGCTTTTACCAAAATTCACAAGAGCAGCAATTTTCATAACCTACAAGAACACAGGAAATTTTTAAAATCACAATTATCCCTACCCCCAAATAGCTGAGGAAAAATGATAGACATTTGGTTAGCTTTACTGAGCACAAAATGTGCTGTTTGGCCTGCAGTACAATGTTTCAAAGTATTTGGATCCAAAATACCTCTCTGAGCCCTAGTGAATGTTTTATCTTCAGTGTTGTTGATTATGGGAGTGGGAGCTGTGATATTGATCATTAGACGCTGCATATTGCTAATATTTTAGCCATAAACTTATTATAACCTTAAAAAAAAAAAAAAGAAAAAAAAAAAAAGCATCCTCCCTAGTCTGGATTGAAATGCATATTTTACAAATGCCTGATGAAATTTCTGAAGTTGCATAAGTTGCATGAGGTTTCTTTTTAAACCTGAATGAAAAGGTTCTTTCTGTGTTAATTTATGAACTGTTTTACTTTCATTTGTGCCTGCCATTTAAAGGATAAAGCATGGCTGAGGTGCACCTTTGTTTTTCTTCCACAAACCCTCCCAAAGTGCAGAAATCCAGTCAATCACTTTCACACACCCACAAAAAATAATGGCTTGACCTGCTCGCGGCCAGATCTGACATGCCCTGCTGTGGTGGGAAAATTAATTCACCTCACTACACTGCAGTCACCCTCAGCTGAGTCCTGCAATTATTTCATTATGATCTAACTAGGGCTGATAACAGATCTCATTTGATACTGCGGATGGCTGGGGGGGCAGCATGGGGGTGGGAAGTGGATGCCCTCACATGTCAAGCCCTTGCATCTAACCAACCGAGCTTTTGTGAGGCTTTCTTGCCTGATGGAAACGGGGGTGATTAAAGACATGTTGTGCCCGTCTGTGTAGCTTCCACATGATTTTTCTCCCCTAGATGATGTACTGTGCAGTTAGCATATTTGAAAACCTAGAGGCTTTTGATCTTCTGCAGGGGGAGGGAAGAGGGATATTTTGATGGACTGGCTGGAGGAGCACACTCAGAGTCCGGTGTTTTCTGGAGAAAGGATCCATTATCATCTTTCCTTTCTTCTTTTTTTTTTTTTTTTTCACCTGTGCTGTGACAGATGGATGAAGGAAGCCCTGGAAAAGTGTTAATTGCTCTTTTTTTTTCATTCAAGTGGTTCGGAGGTTCAGGAGACCCTCTAATTAAAGAATCTGAGTGAGCTGGGCATCTGGCCTCTGCCATTTTAATCAAACTTGTAATATAAGGAGAGGGCAATGGTTGTCCAATTACTTGACAGCTTGAAGATGTATATATAGTAAGCAAATACATTTGCTCAGAAGATGCCAAATTGTCATAACAACAAAAATGCCTGGTATCTATTTTATATTTATAATTTTTTTAAAAAAAGTGGATAAACATGTACCCCATCCCCATCCACTGAATGGATCTGCGTGGGTTATAAAATTCTTCTGCATGATTTAGCATCTGCAACACTATTGGTATGCAGAAGTTTTGTAATATATGCAAATATCATGATCCTGAGTCAGAGAACGGTTTCTCTGATATGACAAATCCACTGAACTGCAGTTCTTTATTTTCAAGTCTGCTGTGAAATCTCTAATTTCACCCATTTGCCTACAGAGAGTTGCCATTCATTTGACTAAAGAACATAGCTACTTTTTTCCTATTTTTCAGAGGATCCAAATCCTAGCTCACACACCACACCTGGAATTTATCACAGAGTATATCAAGCCTCCTTCATGTTAGTGAACATTTTGTTGAGTATAAAATGATGTAGTGCTGTTTTCCTGAGTCTGATGACAACCTACAATAATTGCTGAGCAATGTGAATTTTGAAATTCTTCCTAAATGCTGTTAGCATTCTAATGTAAAGATGAATGTTCAGATGCCATCACTGTTACTTAAATGTAAACAATCTTGTTGAATCAGCTGAATTCACATTATTTCACTGTTTGTCTTTTTAAGGGAAACTACTCATAAAATACTTATCTTGTTACTACAAACTACATCCCATATTCTTCAAGGTGAGACTCTAGTATCAAATTAAACAAGGCAGATGCCTCTTTAATAACTGTATAATTCATATTTATATTTAATTAATTTAAAAAATGTCAGCATTAAGATACTGAAGGAAACTGCTGCAGACTTTAGAGTTTGCTGCAGAATCTGAAGGACCTTGCTGCAAATGTACGTCTTGCATCATACATATTCTTTGAAATGTGGAAGACTCAGCTGCTGGCATCTGGTCAATGGAGGTTTTCTTCTGTTGATCTTTGCATCAAGGTTGTGCAGTGTATATCAATAGATGGTATTTTTATTTTCTACAAACTTGTCAGAGCTATCACCTCTAAAACTCAGCTTCATAACTCTCAGTTGTATTGGAAATCTCAGCAGAAAAGCCAATATAGAATGGATTGTTAGACTCAGCATGGGCTCTTCTAGAGCCAAAATTAAAAGTCTCTGGCTGCACAGAGGAGTCTCTTCAACCCCATTGTGGTGCTCCAGTTATACATTTCCAGTTCTGTCAAAAGAGAAAGCTCTCCACTTCTTATTTTTTACATACCTTTATGATTAGTCCTGAGTTTTATTTTAAAATTTCCTCCACCGAGGAAGGTCTCTATCCAATTCTTGCTTGCACACAACACAGAATGCTGGCAACTGTCGGTACTTTTATAGCTGGCCGCCAAACCATCAATTTGAATGAACAAAGCAGACTATTTTCTCGTACTTATAAGACCTACATTTATAGTATCCACATGCTGGGGTAATTACTGCTAAATAATTTAATACTGTAAAAACTGACATATCCATTTAGGTGTATGCCTGTTATATTTTTAAACTGTATTGGGGTTCTGACCTCTATTAGACAGCAAATAATCCTGCTAAAGACTGGTCATTCTCTCTCACTCTCTCTTTCTTGCTCTCGTGGTGAATTTTATTCATAAAGCTTAGGGTTTTGCAGCTTTTTTCATTGTTGTGTGATTAGTAAATACACACTTGTGACAGCACTAAAAATTCAGTGCAATCACAATCACGTTTGATTACCAATTCAGAAGGATCTAACTATCTTGCTGCAAGGATAATTTTGCTCACTGTAAACAGCTTGGAGAATTGTGTGCGATCATGTTGTGTGACCAAAAAAAAAAATCGAATTAGATTATTTGCTAAATGCCAAGGCACATTAAATATTTTTGACAACAATGAAGATTCTTTGTAAATTGTAATTAGACTGGAAATTATTGCACAGAGCCTGCTTCTCTATAATCCTTTTAAATCAGAGTAGTTGTAATTGGCCTTAGAGACTCAAACTGTTTCGTGTTTTATTTTCTAGAAGTTCCGCTTCTGCATATGTAATAACAGAATCCTTTGTGGATACGATACAATAGACATGTGTGTAGGGTTATTTTAGTTTATTTGTTTTGGTAGTGAGTCAGATAACCAGAGAAAAAGAACATAGAAAAGAAAACATGCTGAATGCTCCTGGATATGAATGCTACTCATATGTAAAAAAAATGCAGAGATACCATAATGGTCCAGATGAGACTGAGGTAAGCACCATAGTGCTGCCGGATAATATCTGCCAAGAGTCTGGACCTATATTTTGCCCGTGGTACTGCCAGAGGCTTCAGGAAACCTAATAATTTGGGTTTTCTTGAACACAAACCATGGATTTTTTGCAAGTTCTAGAGTCCTTAAAGCTTCCTTTTCACATTTACATTTTTTTTTTCCTTCTGGTTTTAGATTAACAGGAATGGAAACTTCAGGAAAGCCTGTGGGAAAGGATGAATTCTGCTGCAGCCAGTGTACATCAAAAGAAGGCCCTTTTCAGCGAAAGATCCTTGTGCTACCAATGGTACTGGAGCATGAGCATGTCTGTCTGTTTGTATAAATAATAGCTGTGGGAATGGGAGGGAGCAGTGGCAGATAGTCAAGTAGTTAAGTGGAAGTCAAAATTAAGTGGGAATTTTGAGGTTTATTTGATGTAACACTTGGCTTTGAGGATGGAGGAAGTTGGACTTGAAGCAAACCTGAAAATTACAACCCAGCCTCATTAGAAATTAGCTGGTAGTAATCACAGAGCCTTAACAGAGTGTAAAAGTATCTTTAATCTAGAGATGTAGGATTCTGTTGGGTGACTATTGCTCATTCTCTGATAGGCTGAATTAACCAACAAAAACTTATCCGTCAATACATCCAATATAAATTTTCAGCTCACCTCTGCTGAGCTTTGATTTATCACCAATGCGAAGCAAGGTTTGTCTTGGAACAGTTTACACAGGACTAACGTTTATGTGATCGTGACTTTCACTGAAATGAGTATAACTGCTAGTCTGTAGATGTGATGAGAAAATAATGTATCTAGAGCCACTTCATCCACTTCATGTTTGGAAGTCACAAACCACATTCTCCAGTGATACTCTACATAAAACTACAAATTTTAGATCTAATTAATTATTTTGGCTTTTCCTTTATCTAGCTGAGGCTAAACATTGGCTTACATATGATCTTTTTATATTTTTAATATTTAGTTTACACCCATTACTCAGAAGTTAAAACTCAGCTGCTAATGTAGGTTTATTAAAAGTTGCTGGTGTCCAAAGATGAGATTTTGGTTGCATTATTAAAGTAAATGGCAAAATCCACAAGAAGGGACTAGAATTTTACTATACAAACCTGATTTTTAGAAGATTGAAAAATTAGAGTAAAACCAGAATAAATATGTCTTAAGTGTTTTGAGGAGATAAGAGCTGCTTGATGAAGTCCATCCAAAACAGTGAAAAAACTCTATTATCTTCAACGGGTTTTCAGTCAGATACTCTGAAATGAAGAGCTCAAACAATCTCTTTATCAGCATTGTCAAGGTCTATTTAAATGGATTATTCCCAGATCAAGCTGTTTTTGTCAATAAACTAGAAATTTCTAGCCGAGATAAATTTATAAATCGAGGTCTTATCCTAGGCACTAGGTTAACTTGCGCTTCTTTCCTTCAGAATAGCCACAAACATTTTTGTATTGTGAGATCAGTGAGATTCTTAGATCAAAAATGTGGGACTTGGTGAAGCTGTAAGGACATCTTTGGCAAAGGCTGTTGCCTTTTCTTCCTTCAGGTCTGTCTCATTGCTGGCTGAGCTAGCTTGCTGCAGAGCATGCAGACATGCGAAGTATTGAGGTATCCAAAGCTGGAAAGACAGGCTTTAAACAGATGGGACATATACATTCAGATGGGGCACTGAGAGAAACATCTGACTTGTGTCACGTTGTTGCATGTGGCTCCGAAGAGCCAAAACAGCTTAAAAAAATTCTGACAGTCTGAAGTCCCAGTGATTTCTGCAAGCTGGAAGAAGAGCCCTTGGGCAGTTGGTCAGTGTGGGAGAATGGGGAGGCTGCCCCAGCCCACAGCCCATTGCCTGTGTGGATCACAGGGCTGGTGGTGGGGCTGGGAGCGGGAAGGTCCAGGGCAGGCGGCAGCACTTCCCCAAAGCCTCTGGCTGGTGAGGAATGGCTGTTCCTGGGGCCTCTGCATTACACCCTGCTGGCCTGGCACCAAAAGGCAAGAGGCTCTGCTGTCTGCATCCTCTTGTCACCACACTGTGGTGGCCAAATCCCACAGACTTTGTTTAAGCCTCACTCAGGTGAACCACCCTTAGAGTCAGTGGAAACCGCTTCCAAACAGTGGTTGAATAAGGAAGTTGAAGAAGGTATTGCCAAGGGGACAGATGGATCAGGTGATCTAACTGGTCTTTTCCACCTAACAGAAAAATACCATGTGGGAGCCTGCAGTGCATTGGGAAAGAGGAGCAAACACATTGCTAAAGCAGCAGTGTTGGAAGGCATTAGGGCTTAGGGTGGTTTAATTATCTTGCTGCTGCTGCTGGGCAGTAATTCTTGCTTCATTAGTGCATGGGTCCTTTCTGTCTGCAGATCGGCAGCAGGGCCATAGCTGTGCATCACCCCCAAGCAGCATAGCCCTTGGGCTGCTCACTCAGGCTGCCAGGTCACTCTCCTCTCCAGTCCTGCTACTCTCAGTCCTGTGGTCACTGTCCTCTGACATGGAAAAGGCCTTTGTAACAGGACTCTATGTTTTGAAGCAAGCAGAGTTTTAATATGAAGAATGCTCAATTTCCCAGTATATATATATGTGTGTGTGTAAGTATATATGAAAAGAAGGAGAAAGAGACTTTGTATGTACACACATGCATGCATATATTTATTTACAAAGAGTGCACCTTTTGAAGGTAAAATAGATTATAAAAACAGCAGTGAGATGGAGTCAAACTTTGGGGTGTAGCTCTTGAGCTCTGGTCTCTGGCATCATGTTTTTTGTTAGCCTTGGTATTCTTATTTGAAAAGTCATTTATAATGATATTATTACCAGACACCTGACTCATAGCTGTGATGTAGAGGTTAATTAGCTATGAAGTTTGGAAGTTCAAGGAAGGTGAAGAGTGGTACAGTGTGCTGTTGCTATGTTGCTGTTTATTTCTGCAGTAGGTCCGGCTGATGGTGCACTGTGTGTTGCTGGTGCAAGCGCAGGTCCATGATGCATGTGTCGCCCCTGTGCTCTCCAGTTCAGAAGCACTAACGTACTGATGAATTATCAAGGGGATTTGGTAACAGTACCTCAAAGAACTGGTGGGGGCCACAAAACTGCAAAGTTTCTGCAGGTACCATCCTCTTGGTTTCCCTTGATTTGACAGATGTACCTGCTGACTAGGCATGTGCTCATGCCAGCTGCATGGTAAGGCAGTGTAAAGCAGGCTCTCCTTGCATCTTCTTTTCTGTTTGTTTTCTGGGGGAGAGATGAACCTCTTTTGTCCTCCCCCTCCTCTCTGTACTTGCTGCTTCCCTGGCCAGGATGACTGGCATGAGTGGCACATCCCCTGAGCACTGTGAGAAACTTCCTGACTTCCTTCCCCAGAGCCCAAATATCTCCTTTGATTTTCTTGATGCCTGTCACCCTGCCACTGCCACTGCCGATGTCATCAGCACCAGGGCCGCTGAACATGCAGGAGTGCATCACTGAAAGGGAATGAAAGGACTCAAACAAATGAATTTCTAACAATTATTAAAACTAAACTGTGATGTGATGTATGAAAGCTTTGCTTGTGCTTTGCTTCATTTGCTTCAAAGATTTGCTTGTGTTTTGCTTCATTTGTTTCTCAAGGACTCCTGATTCCTCAACTGTTTCCTTAGGTCCCTTAGTCTGTTTAGGTAAGATCGAAACGCTCATTAGGCTCCCTACGTAAATCACTGGTGGCAGACTCAAGGCCTTCAGTGGACACTTGGGCAACTCCTAGAATGAGCTATGGGGGGCTCTAACAAAGAGACACTGAGAGCCTGTTATAGGGAAACTGATTTTGCTGGTTTAGGAGGGAGACACCTGGACTTCACAGCACACGCTCTGGAGAGAGGGTCAACTAGCCAACACTGTGAAGAAGACTACTTACTTCCTTCCCCAACCACTGAAGACCCTCACACTATTTTAGCTACACATGCTCAGATTATGCAAATGAATTCTGGGAACTCATTATCATAAGACACCCCTTTCTAGAAATCTAATGAATATGTATGATCTGTGTGTATGTAAACTGATGTCCCTTGCTAACTCTTGGGAGCCCTTATGGCGGAGAATCCCCAGGTCAACCCCAGCACTGCCAATAAAAGAATACCTGCTTAACACTTCTATTGGATTCTCTCTGTTGAGGTAATTTCTTTGTTTCATCATGAAGCATGGGGGTCAGAGAGAGCCTCACACAAACCTGTGTTCACCACTGCTCTCCACAACCCCAGCATGTGGATAGCAGTGGTGGAGGGTTGAAGCTTAACCAGCAGTGGCTCTGCCCTGGCTATCCCTGCTCTGTGCAGTGGCTGCCCCCCAGCCACTCGCCTGATGGCCCTAAATATATGACTGCCTCCATCTTGTCACCCTGCCACAGCTCACCCTCTTGATGATGTGAACGGGTACTATATTTACCCAGGAGAGTTATGAAAATTGCCATGACAATGATTGTGGTTGCTGGGGAATGCAAGGAGCTAATTTTGCTTGAATAATAAGACACAGAGTCATCTGTCTCCCTTGGTAAAGCAACGAAGAGTTTATGCAGGTGAGAACAGGTAATCTTTGTGAGGGCATAATTGCAAAATATGAAAATGTTCCCGTATCAGTTCAGACCAGTGACTAATAAATAGCTCTAATGTGCTAATGGCTGAAGTTTGATGCACTCACTCATTGTACTGAAGATCTGCAGAAAACTGAGAGTCCCTGCCCCCTTGTTTCTCCGCCAAAGAGAAAAAAAATCCCATTAAAAAAAAAACCCTTTAGCCTGAAAATAACTCTCTACTGTACATCTTTGCCCAGGGCAAATTTTTCACTGATGAGTAACAGCATTTTCACAATCCACCTTTTATATTTATCACTCTAATACTATGTAGTATGCTAAAGTTCATTTAAAGGAGACTACAGCTTTTGCTTTTGGAAATCTGGAGGAGAAGAATAAGATATCTACCAAAATCTAAAACTTTCTCAGCTAGTGTTTTACCTACTCCATCACCCTCCATCACAAAACCTGTGAAGACTTTTTAAAGTGAAGTGGTGACAAAGGTCCTCTCCAAAAAAACTAAAAAGGCACCAAAAAAGTTCCCTGTTTGTTTCAGGAATGTTCTGACATCTCTGAACAAACAGAAAAGCCAGTCCCAGCAATGTAACACCCCCAAGAGGTGCAGAGATTTGGAAGAGGACGGTTTGATGAACGGGTGCTTCCTCTGTGAGCGCTGGAGCTGTTGGCTCACTGGTGCAGGAGCTCAGCGACCCGGTGCACACCTCCATTGTGAATAACAGCAAGGGGCTGATTCTGTGCATGGTTTAAAAAGAAGCGATTTCAGACATTTGTTAGTTTGTTCCACCCAGACACAGCAGTTCCCCTGTAATGTTGAGAAAGTGTTTTCTGCTACACCTGGCTGCAAGCGGTATTGAGTGAATACATACGGGCACAAACCCTCCCTCCCTCTCCAGTGTTTCTTTTGCTGCAGCACAGCAGTTTAAGGCAGCTTGTGGCTGTGTCTGAAGCACTTCTCTGCTCAGGTTCAGTCTGTGGGAGCAATTAACCTTCAAAGGTGTTGGTCAGACTCAGCAAAGTGTACTGGTGGCTTTAAAATTGCTCCCAGGAATTAGATAAACAGTCTCTTAGGGCTCAGAAGAAATCTCTCCCTCAATCTTAAAATATTTTTTGGTGTCTTGCACTTTTAGTAAGTGACAGTTTTGCAAATTGCTAGTAAAGAACTTAAATGTCTAATTAAATCTCGAAGATGTACAAGAGTTTGAAGAGCGTGATTGATGCCCACAAAGGTATGGCTGCCTAATGGAGTCGTCCTGACAGCAATCGCGAAAGCCCATTTAACGGCTGATGTCTTGTTGTGATCCATGTTGTCATTTTTTCATTACTGATTAAAATTAAAAATCTGCTTGGCAAATCCATTGTAAAAATTTCCTTCATGAAAATCGACGGGTACAAATTATTTTGTCAATCGCCTGGCAATCAAACTGTGACTGAAGACTTGTTTCATGCCCATAGAGTTTTTTTTTTTTTTCTTTTTGCTCATGCCAGTGAGTTTTCATAGCAAAGTTTTTTAAGCGTAGGTGGCAGTCTTGGCAATGCTTAATTTTTATTTTTTTTTTAATAAATAAAGTTGCAGCTCTATATTTTAATGAAATGTTTTGTTTATGTTGTCTTCCCATTCCCATTTGAAAGCAAATGGGAATGTTCCTCACTCTGAAAGTTGGGCCATGCTACTTAATTGTCTAATGCCATGTAATGACAGGTGAATAATAGTAATAAAAGCCTTTATTAGGATAAAATCTGTTTTGAGAGTGGAAGTGTAAACTGTCTAAAATGTATAACTGAAAAAAAAAAAAAGAGGAAAAAACCAATTAAGCCTGGAGACACTACATTCACTATAGCTAGAAGATATTTATGAGTCCACTTGGTGGGATTTCCAGCTCTGCATTCCCATACATGGGTGTAGTGGACCTGGGTGAGCTACCCCAGGGTGAGCTCAGCACTTCACCAGAGCCAGCCTGCAAATCCCCTGCGAGGGCTGATCTGGGTTAGCAAAGTGGTGTGAGGTTGTGAGTGAGCACTGATACACTCCTTGCAGAAACAGCACTGAAGGCTCAGTACTGTGGTGCTTCACTTTCAGAAGAAAGTCATTCAGAGATCCTAATTTCTCTGTAAAATTCAAAATATGCTTTGCTCTAACTAAAAACAAATGGACAACTCAAGCAGCAAGAAAAACATTATTGTCACAATAATAAACCTTTTCTCCACTTAATTGATATTTCTGCTTCTCATAATTGAGTCTCATCACTGAGTATAAATCAAAGATGATAAAAATAGCTCTCCATAGCTGATATGTGTGCTCGTTTCAAGTTTGATCCCTGTTGCTGTTCATGCTTATCTAATCTAATCAATGTATCTTTTTCTGCAGGTTCTTTTATCATCACTGTGAATACTTCTTATTTCAGAGAACAAGAGAAAATAAATGTTTTGCTTAAGTTGCAGAGTTTTTTCTTTATTGTGATATTTAAATTAAAATGTTGAAATGTGTGCCTTATATCTTTCTTCTAAACTCTTCTGAAAAGGAGAGTGCAGTGTTCACTCTGTATGAGTAAAAATTTTCTAAATAATTTTCTCCTTGTTTAAATCCATCATATTTTTAACACGAGTGATTTATTAGTAACATTTGAAAGATTGTGAAATATTTAAAACAAAATAAAGAGCTTGCAAGTAACTTTACAACACATACATTTACGCTTGTATGAAATGGGTTGCAGATTTCAAAGTGAAGACCTTGTCTGCTTGTGGCAAAATGTATTTATATGATAGTGTTTTTGGAAAGGACTAACACGCTCTACCTCAGAGTAAAGTGGTGGAAAAATAATTACTAGGAGAAAGCTGGCTGGCCAGTTCCCAGTTTTAAAGACTCTTCAATGCTTCTGGGGTAATGCTTTAGGCAGTTAGTACTTGGAACTGGTGTCTTTTTATTGCTGTTTAAATCAGAACATAGCAACAACATTAATAAGAACAATAACACTTTTTTCTTGAAATGTTAATTTCCAGAATAAAATGGATATTTTGACCTTTGCTGTATAGAGCTGTAAAAGTATGATCTTTCAAAAGTTGTGTGCTATGCTACCTGGGACTTGGCAGAGCACAGCGTGCTAGGGAACCACGTGCTGTCTACAGCTTGGTGCTGAGCTCCCCTCTAGAGGGGACTTGCAGAGCCAGTGACCCTCATCCACACGTGCTCCTTTTTTAACCACGAGTTTCCCCAATCTTTCTAGCTGGGAGAGGCAGATCTGAGCTATTGTAGACTGGTTTTGGTAACCTTGCACGCTGAACTGATATGCTGGGCCGAAATGCTGGCAGCATGATGAGACTACTGCTGCTCTCCAAACAATTGCGCAGGGTTTTTGCCGCTTCACTGGTTATTGTTCGTGGCATGGGTAATAAGTGAAAACAATGGGTTGGAGTAGAGTAAGGAAACAAACAAAATAACAATGCGAACACCAAAACAACAACAGCAAAAAACCCCCAAGTTTACATGTTTTTAATAATGTTAATGTGACTGAGAGAAAGGCCAAGGAATTTTAGCCATGTGGGATATGTCACTCTTTATTTCTGCCTCTGAGGCAAAAGCAAAGCGAAATGCTTAATAGTTTGAGTTTGGAGCAGGGTGTCAACCTCAGTTTATGAAAGGTTATTATTTATTTTACAGTAGTGCCCCAAATGTGCCAGCTGCTACATAAAAATACTGGGAAACATGTTTTTTCTTCTGAGAGCTGATATGATGTGACCCCTCTTTAAGGCTGTCTGCAGGGTTTGAGCTTGAGGCTTACATGCATTCAAAATGTGTACACACTGAGAATTTTCCCACTCTGCCGTCATATTGTGTCTTCATTACAGGGTAAAATCCTGGCATGTACCATCCTTCATCCCACAACCCTTTTTCCATGGAAAGGAAAGCAGTGTGGTTTTGGAGACTTGTTGGGAGGATTAGATGACAGAACCCCATGGTGTGCTACAGTGCTCTTTGGCCACAGAAGTTGGATGTCACAGGATTTAGGGGTGCAAAATTTAATTTGCGCAGCTAAATCAGAAAACATAATTCACAGAGCTCTTTCCTAGCCTCATGCCTTTGTTTAGTTTACAGCTATCTATATTAAAATTACAGCAGAAGCTCAGCAAAACTGACATCTTTGTAGGGCTGAACTTGTGTCCAAAGAAGAGCAATGAAACTAGTGAAGGGTCTAGGTGTCTTATGAGGAACCGCTGAAGTAACTGGGGTTGTTTAGTCTGGAGAAAAGGAGGCTCAGGGGAGACCTTATTGCTCTCTACAACTACCTGACAGGAGGTTGTAGTGGGGTGGGTGTGGGTCTCTTCTCCCTGGTAACAAGTAATAGGAGAAGAAGAAACATCCTGAAGTTGTGCCGGGGTGTGTGTGTGTGTGTTAGATTGGATATTAGGAAAAATTTCTTTGCTGAAAGCACTATCGAGTGTTGGAACAGGCTGCCCAGGGAAGTGGTTGAGTCACCATCCCTGGAGGTATTTAGAAGATGTGTAGATGTGGTGCTTAGGGACATGGCTTAATGGTAGAGTTGGCAGTGTTAGGTTAATGGTTGGGCTCGATCTTGAAGGTCTTTTCCAACCTAAAAAATTCTATTATTTGATGACTCTACGATTCTTTGTGCCTATGGTCAGTGGTTCTCTGGAGGACAACATAGGCAAGGCTATAAGTGTTCAAAGGATTTTTGCTTTGCACTCATCTTTCCAAACAGAGACATAGGTTATTCACTTGCTTAAGTGTTTGGTTTTGTTACTGAAGCTTCATGTTTGTATAAACATACCTAGCAATGGAATTCATTGCAGAGGTTGTCTGCCATTATTCTTAGTAAAACTAATGGAAAATCCAGTATCCAAATTCCTCATAAAGTATTACAGTGTCATCTGACTGAAGGGATGTTTGGGTAGTGTTGTAAGTAGTGCTTGCCAGACTTTTCTTTTAATGAACACTGTTTAATCAGAAATGACTGATTCACAAAAACAATGTTGTTTGCAGAAAAGAGATTGTCTCAAAGTATTTCTCTAAAGACCATAACTTTTTATGCATGTGTGAAAATGTTAAAGTTTGAAACAGAGAATGTCTGTCCTCTCTCTGAAATAGTTTTAGTTTGGAACATGTTCTATACACATGCAGTAGATGTCATATATAATAACATGTCCTATACAGTATGCATGTTCACTGGAGTATTATATACGCTGTGCAAATACATCATACTCAGTCATTTTATACTTTTATATAAGAAGCTGAATGTTTCTGAAAAAGCCAGAATCCAAGATTGTTTCCCTTGTGGGTGCAAAATGTCCAAAGTGAGTCTGGAACCAGTCATCTTCTGTATTTCTTTGTTTGTGCTTTGATTCAGCTCATGGACAAATGTGACTCTGTCACAAATATTAGTGAACCTAATCTAAAATAATCATTAATGGCGATGTACTATGTCTTTCATCTTTAACCTATCAAGGTAATGGATACCTGCTTTCCTTAGTTTTTCTCCAAACATGAATGACCAAGTCAGGAATCTCAGGCAGACACAGGTTCCTCTAGTGAGTGATGGACAAAAACTCATCTTGTATTCATCCCCTTCCTGAAGATGCTGTATCTAATTCAGTGTCTCCACTTATGGGCCTACACTTAGCTGCAATAGCATGAGTTTCACTTGGGCTGTACACTACTGCTGGAGAAACCAGGTTCTTGCTCATGAGGTTGAAGCCTCCGCTATCATGTTTTTGTTTCCTTGTTACCTGAGGGAGCTGCACTGGGGTGACAGCAGGTACATCTATCTGCACTGGAGTCATATCTCCTGACTGCAGCACATAGGTAACCTTTGTGTTCAGGACTAAATGTGTGGCATATGTATGACATACATGTCAAATATTTCAACTTTTGCCCTTGAGTGTGTTAGTAATTGTCTGTATATGCTAAATACATTACCATTTATTAAATTAATTATCCTTTATTCTTACATCAGACATTCCATGGTGATCCCATCAGTCTAGTGTCACTGAGTTGATAATCATATAATAAGTTTTAAATGACATAATATTTAATATTGAACTGTTTTGAGAAGTTCTTTACTTTTAAGACCTGTTACATTTAAATGTTCTTGTGCTGCTGGGATCAGAGTCTAGACTGAAAACAATTTAAAAGCAGGAGCCTTGTGTTTGAATGGGGAATGATTAGTTTATGTGCTGACAAATATTTTCACTAGTGATGAAGTTAATAAAAATAGTAATACCATAGAAAAATGTTAGAGGTTAGATGACAGCATTTTTTTCCCATGGTTGTCGGAATTTCTCTGTAATATTAAATATCTCAAAGCTAATGAGACAGTTACCACTTACAAATACAGCTAGTACATAATCTTGAAGTGTGTATGATTCTGTAAAGCTGCCCTACATGATCACATTTATCTACAGCTTTTTAATTATCTTCAGGAGCACACTATAGCTCATAAACCTAAGTTTTCATATTTGTAGAGTTTTGATCCCAGGAACAGTGGTTTAGGAAAAAAAAACCCCACAATTTTTTGAGAGTGTATGAAGTACTTGAAAATAAAGGAGTTCCTCTCAACATGGACCACTATAACTGAGATCAGAAACTGGACCCTTTCACTTTTGAGAGCTAGTAGGTTAATGCCTCATTACGCCACAACAGTCAAGGGATTAACAGTGTTTCCATTACATGCTCCTGTTTTGAGAGGTTAATATCTCAGACTATAAAAATTTGCTGTGTGCTGAAACTTGGCACACAAGGTCTCGGCACGGGAGAAACTTGTTTTTACAGAATATGGTTTAAATCACTTGGATATTTTTTGAGTTACAAGAAAGCAAAAAAAAAAAAAAAAAAGAAAGAAAAAAGAGAAAAAAAAGAAAAGGCAGAAGTTTGTGGTTTCACACTGGGATTTTTATGGTCCTAAAAATGCAAAACTAGCTTTGACTTAAGCAATGTAATTTTGCATAATGTAAGCTATTGTCTCTCAGTATTAAACAGAGCCTTGCAGATTTCTGCCATTTCATGTTCCTGACCACTTTTTTTACCCTCTGTTTTCAGTCTTAACTTTCATTTCTGATTAAAGTGAATGTAAAATCTAAAGTGAAACCAGGCTGAACTATATTGCACTTTGAGAAAACGACATGTTTCAAGAAGTCCTATCAAGATTTCTTGATGTTACTTGAGCATCCCTTAAAATCGAGATTGAGATGCCTCAGACTCACCTCAACATTTCTCTCCTGGTGTTAACGTACCCACAGTTTTATTAGTGACACTCCAAAGAACTGAATGATGAAGGTAAGAGATTTTGTTGACCTGTGTGAAAATCTTACAAGTGAACTTAAACTGTTTTAGTAGCTGCTGCTCAGAGATAAATGGTCATTTATCTTGGCATTCACAGGGTCACTTCTGTTTTTTAGGCCAAATTCTGCAGCACCTAGAAGTGCACTACTGAGTAAAAATATATGTGGCATATGTTTAATAATAAGGATCAAAATTTGTTTCAACTTTAACTGGTTTTGCATCTGATGATGCATCTTAAATCTCATTAGTCTTTCTGGCATCACCATTCACCCTATTGTGGTTAAAATATCTTACTCCTCTTGAGGGATTAACATTCAGCCTTAAAATGTGCTTACACTGGAGATCTAGTATTAAAACCATCAACTTAAAAAGTAATTCCTCAAAAAAATTCAGAAATAATAGAAAGTTGGACATCAAGCACATATAAATCCCATGAAATCTGTGTTTCCAAACTTTTTGGTATATTTCAGAACTTAAAAAAACCCCACTTTGTTTTGTTGATTTACAAGAGAGAACTTAGGCAAAAAAACTACAAAATTTTCATTGAGGCAAACAAGTAAATGGATTGAAAAGTTGTATGTGTCTGTGTAAGGCATGGAGCTGGGTTCTATTAAAGAGACATGTGCATTTCAAACAGTACTTTGAATAGCTGTGACAGAAAGAAAGCGCTGCAATTAATTAGTTATTTTGGGTTATTTCACATTCACATCTTTGTCCGTTTTCTCAATGGGAATATTTAGCACTGCTGCTGGTAAGTGACAGGACAGACTGTTGTGGTCTGCAGGGCCAAAAGATGCTTTTAGAAAAATGAAAATGAAATGAGTTTGAAAGGTAATGTAGAGAGACTTGCACTTGTGTGAAGCCAGCTAGATTTGGTGATGGCACCATGGATCTCAGCAGGGTCCATCTCTCCTCCCAAGACACTGAACGCTGACCTGAGTGTTCCTGTGGTACTGCAGTCCGTGACACTGGCATACCTAGCTTATAACTCCACATCCTTCCCCTAGAAATGTTATACACTACTGTGTATGTACATACACAGATATAGCGTGTGATGTCCATGATGCAGTTAAAAGGGATGTGAGAAGAATGCTGCTAAACATCAGCTGAGGCCCCAGGAGTCAGACTATACTGGATTTAAATTTCCCTGTGAAACTGAAAATTGGTATCTTGTTAGCAGGCTTAAAATACTAATCTTTAGTCATGCTAATTACATAAACTGAAATATATGAAAAAAAGAGAAAGAAGAACAGTGAATCTACCTTTCCCACAGGACTCTGTAGAATGAATCGGGTTGTGTGGTGAGAAAATATGTTGTGGGTAGGAGCCTAGGGAGTCCAACCTGCCCTGCTGGACAGGTGTACTCTTTCCAGCCCATGTTAGCAGTGAAGTGGGAGGCATTGCTCACTAGTAAGCACCAACACCAAAAATAAACTACACCAGTAAACAGGTTAAGAGTTGATGTTGCATGCTGCTGGTTCCCAGCCCAGTTCACCTGAAAATCATTTTCTTTTCTGTAAGGAAAGTAAAACCAAAGATGTATATTTTTGGTGACCCATGTGGAGTTGGAAGAGAGAAGCTATGGTGACACATGAGCAATAACATAAAGACACAGACTCTAAGTACCAGTGATGGAAATAATTTTCCATCAATTTATAACCCTGCCAAATCTGAAGATACATCCACAGGGTGGGCAAAAGACACCTCCCCAGACAAAAAACTACTCCTGTGCCAGTTTTCATAGTCTAACTGCAAGCAGTGGTGGTATTTTAGTTCTCCAAGCTGCCAAAGGGTTTTAATCAAGGAATATGTTAGACAACCTAAGTATAGGAGTCACTGCTACTTTATAATAGTGTGCTCTAACCCTAACTAACACATTTATATGTGTATGTGTATTTCAGATGACATCTTTTTGGGAACATCTTCAGATGAATGTTACTGTTCATATTGCACCTTTGCAATGTTTGCTATCACTGAAAATGCTTGAGTAATTTCACATGTAAATGACTGACACAAAAAAGTTATTGTAACCACAGCCCAGCAACTTAGGCTTCCTGATTTTCAGTAAATTTTCCTCTTTTATATGTTCAGGAATAATTGTTTTCATGGTTATGGCCATTATACCAATTATTTTTCCAATCCTACTTTAGAAAGCCATACTATTCCAAGTCAGTCTAGTGAGGAATTGTTTTGCAAATGATATGAAAGGATTTAAAAGAGAAGGAAAAGGCACAATTTTGGCAAGAGGTTTGTGACTTTTTTAAGTATTAAAGAAAAAAAAAGGATTGGATTTTCCATAAAGGAATTGTAACATTAAGTCCCTTGCCATTTCAAATGATAAAGTATTTTTTTATATTCCTTTCTGTCCTAATCTCTTTTGTGACGTTGTTGTGTTGTATTGTGTTGATAAGAGGCTATCTTGGGGCCAGCAAGGGATAAGATGTTAATAAAATTCTTGTTTGCTGTTACAGAATCAAACAATTTAAGTGTAGTCTGAGGCTTCATGTCAAATTATTGCTGGCTTCTCTTTGTATCAATCACTGCGAGAAATGCCTCTTAACCCTTTATAGAAGGCACAAAAAATAAAATAACCTAGAAATCTTTAAAGATATAAAGAATTAAGTTTAGAGGGAAAGCTTTCATTTATTTATTTTCTTTTTAGTGACATTGAGTCTTCTATGGGGAAGTCCCTGCTTGTCAGCCTCTTATATGAGATGACATTTAAAGCTGATTGGAAAACTGCAACATTTTTATCACCAAAAAAAGAAAAAAGAAAAAAAAGCAGTTTCTTTGAAATCAAAATGCCAAACTTTGATTTTGAAGAGAAACAAACTACCTTGCTTCTACATTTTAAATTAAAAAGTTTTCTTTTTTTTTTTTTGTTTTGAGATATTCTTTTTATTGTGTCTGCCATAATGACAAAATAAAAGGGTAAAAATAGACATGAAAACTTTGTTGTTTTATTGGAGGAATAATTTTTCTTCATCTCCAATCAGTTTTGAGGTAAAATTCTGTTCATCATTAATCTGAAAATCTGTAGGAATATTCATGTAATTCAGAAGTAAGAAAGCAGACAATTTTCTTCTCCTCTTTTCCCGAAGGTCCAACCACAGCTATAATGTCTAGATTTAAATGTTGGTTGTTTTTCTTTTTTAAAAAAATTAGAAATAGTTGAATTTGTCTGGAGCAACTGGTGCTACTGTAGCAGTATTTTAAAGTAAAGAAAAGACAAAAATAAGCATGAATAAATAATAGCAATGGCAGAAAATACAGCTTCACTTTCCAATGCATACTTTTGTTAGCTGTTGAGCTTCTGGGAAATTACACAAGCACAACAGAGGGTGTTAGGCACAGAGAAACTTGGCAAAATTTTACCAAGATCAGCCTGTTTAATGAACTGTGATAACTTGTATCTCTATTTACAATTCTCAGAAGTGATACAAAATGCGAATTTGCCTGTCCCCACCAACACAGGTTGTTTTTAGACAGAGATAGAGAGAAAGGTAGTGTGGTGGGAAAGCAAAATGTTAGAATGGGGTGGATGGAAAAAACTAATGTTTGCATCCCAGATATGGCTTAAGTTTTACTTAAAGCCCATGGACACAGTGATGCCATCTGGTTTCAACCCACCTAGTGAGGATACAAGTGGTCACAAGTGGTGTTCCTTAGGGATTGGTGTTGGGACCATTTCTGTTTTTTTTTCATCTTTATTGATGATCTTGATAAGGACATAGAGTGTATCATCAGTAAGTTCACAGATGACACCAAGTTAAGCTGGAGTATTCATCTGCGTGAGGATAGGGAGGCTCTACAGAGAGACTTGGATAGATTGGATCAGTGGGCCAACGTTAACGGGATGAGCTTCAACAAGGCCAAGTGCCAGGTCCTGCACTTGGGCCACAACAACCCCCTGCATGGCTACAGGCTTGGGGAGGTGTGGTTGGAGCTGTCTGGAAGAAAAGGATCTGGGGGTTCTAACTGACCAACAGCTGAACAGGAGCCGGCAGCGTGCCCGGGTGGCCAAGAACGGCAACAGTCTCCGGGCTTGTATTAGAAACAGTGTGACCAGCAGAAGGAGGGAGGTGACAGTCCCCCTGTGCTCTGCACTGGTGAGGCCACACCTGGAGTATTGTGTCCAGTTTTGGGCACCTCAATATGAGAGAGATATTGAGGTGCCGGAGCGAGTGCAGAGGAGGGCAACGAAGCTGGTGAAGGGCCTGGAGAACAAATCCTGTGAGGAGCGATTGAAGGAGCTGGGAGTGTTTAGTTTGAGGAAGAGAAGGCTGAGGGGAGACCTCATCACTCTACAACTACCTGAAAGGACATTGTGGAGAGGCTGGTGCTGGTCTCTTCTCACAGGTGATTAGTGACAGATCAAGAGGGAATGGCTTTAAACTGCAACAGGGGAGATTTAGACTGGACATTAGGAAAAAAATTTTCACAGAAAGAGTGGTCAGACAGTGGAATAGGCTGTCCAGGGAGGGGGTGGAGTCACCATCCCTGGATGTGTTTAAGGGTCGTTTGGATGAGATATTGGGGGATATGGTGTAGGGGAGAACTTTGTAGAGTAGGGCTGATGGTTGGACTCGATGATCCCAAGGGTCTTTTCCAATCTGAATGATTCTGTGATTCTGTGATATTGTGGATGATCAAAACTGAATGATGTGGCACTAGATACTGGTATGATTGGCAACAGCCATACTGGTAAAGCTCATTTCTTCCAGACTATCATGGTTTTCTTCAGCAACTGTCAAATAAATGTTGTGCAGAGAAAACTCACATCCATGTTGTTAAAGTGAACCAAACAAAATACATTCTGGTGATCTGAGCTGTATACATTTTCTCCTATTTCTAGACACTCTGAGCTTGTTGTCATGCCAACATGTGACTTCACCAGGTAGCTCAAGGACCCCTTAGCTAAGCTACTTCAATAATAAGTAGGCAAAATTGACCAGTTTCTACTAGCATTCCTCCTTTATGTGACATTAAAAAAAATTAATATAATGGGTGAGCTGGACTTTTGTAACCTTGGACAACTTAGATTGCATTTCTCTATGTAACAGTTATAAAGTTACTCCAAGAGGTAACAGCACTTCAAGGACCTCTGAAATTATAGTGTTGCACAGAGATGGTGAGGTTTGTAAAGAAGCTAGAGACACTCTGAGAAGGAATAGTTATTCAATATTAACAAATATTACTTGAATAAAATAACTTAGCCCTTAACATTGAAAAGAGTTTTGTTGTATAATGATGTATATCAGAAATACAGAAATGCAACTAACACAAAATCACCATTTTGTATCAGGAATATTTTAAAATTGGAATATGTCTTTGGGGTTGTATTTTCAAACCTTGAAAGACTACTTGAAAATAAAAAGAAGGGAAAAAAATAGAAAAAAGAAATCAAGGTCAAATCCTGCAAAACTTCCTTCACACGACTTTCATTGAAGTTAGGCGACACACCTGCATGAGCAAAGTCTACTTTAAAATGTATAGATTTGCAAGAAAATTTTAAATCTCCTCTCCTCTCCTCTCCTCCTGAAAATTTAATAATAAAAATATTTTTGGATTTGCTTGTAAAAGAAATACCTGTACCATTTATTGTTATTATTTATTTCTTCATTTTGTTGTTAATGTCTACACAGTTTTAGAGGAGGAGATGGTAGTCTTATACAAGTGAAAGATTCTGACAATGCTGTGTATGAGGAAAGAGAGTTAAAGATTATTTCTTTATAGACCCAAAATGTCATCTCGGTTATTCTTCTTTCTTCAGTTTCCAAGCTGCTCTCTCAGTCACAGTTTGCATTCCCCCCCTTTAAAACATGTACACAAAAGGTTTTGTTCTTTGTGCCTGCAAAGCCTATAATACCATTTTTGGACAGGAGAATGCAATGTATGTAGAATAATTTAAGTGACTTTCAATTACATTTTCAGAAAGAAACTAAGCTATCCAGGGTTGCATGTATACATCTCAGAGGAAGTTCTACCCATAGAACAGCGGTTCATGTTTGACAAAGCAGTGATGTGACAAAGCTTGAGGCAAGTGCGGCACAAAGATTCTGGGTATTAAGGAAATTAAATGGTTTTAAAATAAAAGAAACCCCATGGTAATGTGTTCTTTAACAGTGGATTGCATACTGGTCAAATTCAATGACGCTAACACTTCTGAAAAAAGTAGAATACATATAATGTCAGAAATAAGCTGGTCTAAATGAAAGGCTTCTATCCTAACATTTGCCTTTTATATAACTAGTTACTACAGTAATAGAGTTCTCAGTAAATTTCAAACCAAAATTTTCATCTCAAGTGTTTTTGGAAGGGTATTATTATAGACCTTCTAATTTCCACTGCAGCTAAGCATGTATTAATAACAAGGAGAGCTAAGGAAACTGCTGGTATATCCAGTAGTGCTTGACATTTAGTAGATGAATTAAAGTTTACAGTCAAATTGGTTTTTAACTAATAACATTAGAGATCTTTGTTATGCAAGTCCATCTTTCCCTCCCTTCCTTCCTCTTTTTTCTTCCTCTCCCTCTCCCTCTCTCCCATATCACATATATCACATCATGCTGGACTAGTGAGAGTCACTTAGAATAAACTGCTCTCAAATCAAAATTTATCCTTGGGGAATTAGTATCCATAATTGCATAACTTGGGCTAAATTATGTTCTCATTTACACCCCTACTGTAAGTCAGTGAGGCTGTGGGAGTAATAACTGGGAAACCATGAGCCAAATTTTTCTTTCAGTCATATCAGTGTAAATCTGCAACGATTTATTTGAATTTAATGGCCAATTATGATCTACCTCTACATATATAATAAAAGAATTAAGTTATTAATCTTTAACCAATAACTATATTTTAATTAAAATTAACTTTGGGAATGTTTCAGGAAAAAAAAAAAAACAAACATTGTAAGAAAATAAGATATTTTTGCCAAAATTGTGGAACACTACAAACAACCTCATAAATCTGTGGTGATTAAAAATGAACAGGAGAAGGAAAGCATGATTAATGTTTCATTCTATCTATTTAATACACCTGTATGATGTGCATATTTTTCAAAGCTGTCCTGTTGGCATTTCTTCCCATCTCCTGACCATGTTTTATGACATATATTCTAACAAAGAGTGTAAAGTAATGCTGGGATCTGTGCTATTGCTGAAGTGGTTAATAACAGGATGGTTGCCAACCAACTCTGCTATTCTCTTTTGACTGCCATGTCAGGAGTTAAAGTAGCACTGCCAAAGAGTTCCACTTCTTTCTCATAGTTAAGAACATTTGAAATTAAGATTTATAAAATATTATTTCTTTTTAGTTTATTTTTATGTAATTTTTGCTGTCCAGTTATTAAATCCACATTTTCCCTTTAAAATACAGAATTTTCTGTGCACGGAAATAAAGGTTTTTCATGCAGTCTCTCTAGCGAGAGATAATGTCCAGAATAATAACTGCACATCAACCAGCTTTCGTGAAGGTTCTGACTATGGTGACAGACAGCAAGAACTTTTGTTTGCTTTTATTTGAACATGTGGGTGGAATAGCTGTTCCTGTCCTTGGCTCAGCCGTGTCCTTCACAGATACTTGAATGAGTTAATTATAGATTGTTACCTAATGACATAACTATGCTTTCTGAATCCCACAGAATGACAATTCCTGATCAAAATACTTCTTATTCCTGTATTTGCTCATCAGCATGAAAACCACTCTCTATGTATATGCACATACAGATATCTCCTCTCTAATCCTCTCTCTCCCCCCTCTCCCTTTCTGTCTCTTCTCCTCCTGCATCTGTTATATTTTCCTTTTGTTTATAAACAAATACTAGTCCAATCTTTTGAGTTACTGATTGTTCCTGTTGAGATATAAGGCAGGTCTGTATGTAACCTTTGGAAAAAAATTCCAAATTTACATGATTCCCACAGAAAAGACACAATCAGAAACTAAATGCAACAGGAAACGAAAGCTGAATAAATAAGACCATGATATCCATTCATCATTGTGCCAATATTGCTTTCTTTTACCAATTTTTAAAAGAGTGTAAAACTATATCCCAAGTTGCATAAACTGAAAAGGTACTCTGATGAAAGGGAAGACAGCCTGGGGAATGGCCTTATGTTTCTTCAGAGTCTAAGGGTGCTGCCACATGCATTTCCACTTTAGATTGCATTATTTAATGTTTGTCTTACATACAAATTGTTACTCCCATGCTGTTATTATACTAATGAGAAAAAACTTTCGCATCATGTTCCTGTGCAGTTATCTACAAGTCAGAGTCCAGGAGAAGCAAAAACCACCTGCAAGTCACTTGTCATATTAATAGTTTCCTCATAACCAAAAATGATAAAAGAAATAGCTGATTTCCATATTATAGGAAGCTTCAGTTGCTCTAGGAATCATGTTGCAACCCACTTTCCAAGTTTGCAGATTTGGTTAAAGTTTTGGAGGAGCATTTCAACTCCATTCTCTCCTTTTGCATAGAATATGTGACCCCATCACTTAAGTGTTGGATCTGAGTTCTGCACCTCCTTCTTTCCCCAACCCAGACTCCCTCTCTGCAGTAGAAACTGCTGCTGTTTATATTACAGCTAAGTGCTGGCTGCATTTTCCATAAAAGTGAAGTCTTCACTATGCTGAAAGTAAAATCCTAAAGACCCCTGGTCTTGCATAAATTATCAGTTAGATTAGTCCTTTTTCACAAAATTACTAGCTGCTCAAATGGGATGTAGACCACTATGCATGCAGGGTTATCCTGAAAATCTTTCTAAAGCAGGCCAGATTTTTTTCAGTTTCCATATGGGAAGTCCCCACCCCTGTATATGTAGCCATCTCTAGGAATATTTGCAGCCCACATCCAGCTTAAATTTTACTCGCCTTTTGCCAGTCTTAATGTAAAGATTTAGACTTCTGCAAAAGAGTGGAATATATGTTATAGTCAGACATGAAACATTCCCTTCTCTAGTGCAAGATCAGATACATTTCAAACTCTTCCATTTAACTCAACAAAAATACTCAGAAGTATTTACCTCTGAAATGAGCTTAGCAAATATGTTCAAAAACAGATACTCCTAAATGACTGATCAGAATCATAGTTAAAAGCTATCACATAGTGTACTCCAGTTTTCAAACTGATGGTGTCTTTCACTCTCTCAGCTTCAGCTATACTAGCGCAACCTTGCATATGGTTATTTTTCTGAGATAAAAGGAGCACATGGGTTGCTGCAGGGCAGAAGCTTTCCAGTAGCTTTCCACAGTTGTACCTGAATCAACCTTTCTCTTATTTTTCCACACCATCCATTTTTTTTTAAAGGAAGGAAAACCAAAATAAATTTTAAAATGTGAAAAAAAAAGGGAATTTTCTTTTACGTGCTTCTAGAATTTTATGGCATTGTATACTTTTTAACTGGGAAATGGCTATACTTACCTGAAAGGGTAGCAGAGTATAGTAAACAATTATTTGTTTAGAGGCAGTTTTGAAATATTAAAAGCCTTTTTCACCATTACTGGGTTTTGCTCAGATGTATCCATTAGCCTTTCAGTCAAAAGGTCTTTGAACTTGTTAAGAGAACAATGTAGTTCCAGGTTGTTCTAGTTACAGGCAAAAGCCCTAGGCAAGTCTGCTGTATTAGTCTTTGTTCCAATATCGTGATCCTTGATGAACAGAAAAACCTACAGAATACCATGGTGAAAACTCAGAAATTGTAGCAATTAAGCAGATTAAATTTATTGAGTGGACTTTAATACTTATTTCTAAGTTCTTTTCTTATTAACTGTGTCTCTCAAGGTTGTGTTTTAGTGTCCTAGAGAAAGGCTCATATTGCTGATGTGATAATAACATAAACATTGTGATTGCAAAGTACTGCATTTGTGGGTTTTCTTGGCTTGGAAAGTCTCAGTCAAGGAGGACATTTTCTTAAATATTTTTAAAATTAATTCAGCCATTATCAAGAAATCTATATGAATGCAGTAATCACGGAAGTTTAACATTTTATGATAATGTTTTCCATTTGTGTAACTAAATAAGTCATAAAATAGGTTCCAATCCAGTGCTGTCTGCTCCACAAAACTGTGACGGTTCTTTCAAAAATCATTCACAAAATGCTAGATGGTAAAATAGATGAAGACATGAGTATAAATATTATCATATAATTACACTAGTACATTTGTATAAATCATGAGGTACTGTTCAGTTCAAAAGGATGTTTATGTGAAAAGGGAATAAAATCTTTGGGCTCAGCTTTTTTCAAATCTTTTGAAAGGATGTAAAAATATGATTAAAAAAGCTTATGAATGTGTCAGGCTCATTTTTTTTTTAATTGTGCACATACTAGGATACATGTATACATGTCCTACTTCCATACATACACACACAGACATGCATGCATCATACAACAAGAACAGTGAGTCATGTTAATTGAAATAACTGTAATCCATTCTGAATCACAGGACTATATGAACAATACAAAATTCTAAGATCCACTTATGAGTTTCTAAATTTCACTGAACTTTCTCCACAAGGCAATATGTTTGTTCAAGTGTGTTTGTATGCTTGTTCAAACACTTTTACAGCATGACTTGATCTTTAATAAAAGAAAGGAATTGTTAACAATTATGATTGTAAGCTTGGTGAAGTCAGAGATGGGAAAGAAGCCTGTCATATAGTGTAGCTCCTCATTTTCCACTCTATGTATTTGTTTTGCACATTTGTATTTTAAAAGTCCAAAGAAATAGCTTTCCCCCCCCCCCCCAGTTCTATATGGGCATATTTTTAACATACACATTAAATACTGTCTCTTTATGGTTTTTGATATAACCTTTTCCCCTAGTATTTTGTTTCTCTGATGTGTGATTGTCTTAACTTGTTTGGGAGTTAAGGATGCTACATAATGTGTATTGAAGGGGAGGAGAGGGCAAAAGTTCTTGTGAAGTGAATTTAAAAGAGTTGGGTGGAAGGGGTTAAAATGTTTCAAACTGGCCATGCGTTACACTCGAGTGATTAGGTGTAACTCCCAATTAAAGATCAATAAGGCCTTTAAAGTGATTTATAAAAATGGATTAGTAAGAAATGTCCATTTAGAAACTACTGTGAGTAAAATCACTATACTCTCTGTCATATTGATCGGGCCTTTATGTCTAAACACGCATTAACTGGGCCAGACAATAAAAATTAATCCTCTTCTTTCGTAAAATGGAAGGTCATTTTCCCAACTGTCCCTAGGGGGAATGATGTCATTAAACATGCTACTAAGACATTTTATTAAATCTGACTAGGTTGTTTGCATAAAAGTAAATTAGAGCAGTCAATATTGAAAAGAAAGGGATTTTAAGGAGCAATAACTAGAGGTATTTATTGTAAGTGTATTATACAACAGATGCATAATTAAATTCAAAACAACTCCATTAAAATAATGTTAAGGGCCTGGCTTAAAATGACAAAAGGCAAGATTTTCAGAGCCCTAAGCATGCCCTGTTGTACCTAAGCATTTCAGGGGTCTCCAAGCAGTAGGGGATTTGACATACCATATGTGCTGATATTCTCTGCTCTCTCCCCTCCAGGATAATGTTATTTATAAATAAAACCACTGAGCAAGGGGGTGAAACTGTAACTAGTGCCAACCCGACCAAGACGGTGCCCTCAATAAAACACCTGCAGTTTAGGTTCCAGTATGCATCTCTTTACATGCATATTCCCTCGGATAAGAAGCATCTTTCAACACCAAAAGTAAAAAAAAATAAAATGAGGAGAAGTCAAGATTATATTCTGCTGAAGGCATGTGGCCTGCAAGCTGCTGCTGCCCACAGGAGCCATTTGCTTAGTCTCCTGTGGGAGCAGAGGTGGGAGAGTTTACACCTAAGCATAGCATCTCTGCCATGGCACCCTGTGCAATCATTTGTCTGAATGTACCCTAGGGCCACTCCTGGGCCAGCTATTATATGAGACAATTTCACTGAAGGTTAAAGTCAGAATTTCAAGTCGCATTTTTGTGTGTCCTTGTGTGGTGCAGACCTCACTGCCATACCTCTGGGTAGGTGACCTCCTTCCCATCCCCTCTGCTCCAAGGCCTGTGATTGACCTCCTCCCTTCTACAAAAAAAATTCAGCAGTGATTAAGTTGCTGAGGAGACTGCATATTGTACTGACCACATGCAACTACATTATCTCCACAGTCTCTTGTCAGCTATATGCATCAATTTGTTGTCTCTTATCTCTAAGGGAGATCGTAGATATTATGACATATGGGACACCTTTTTGTTAGCACTTTAACAGAGTGGAGGTCTTGGCCATGGCCAGATGACTGGGGTCCCATGTTAATTCTGATAATTTACACCCTAATGCTGCTCTTATTATTACAATTCCTGTATTTTGTCAAAGAGACTATAAATTAAATAATGATAAAAGATATTTTCTCTTTTTTTACCCCCAAATATCCTAAATTACACCATAGCAGTAGACAAATCTCAAGTTTGAATAATTCACCAGAGTTTGACAGAAAAGAGACAATCTTGTGATTGAGTCAAGAGAGCCCATGCTACAGAGTAAACACTTTGGGTCAGACCCCACGAAAGCCCTGGGGTGCCCTGGGGTGGCAGCTGTCTAAGAGCTTTAGAAGGAAATCAGTAGAGGGGATATAACCTGTAACCAGCCGAAAGGGATGAGGAGAGGGGATGGATGCCATGGGCATGAGAATGCTGCTGATCATGGTACTTGGAAACATGGATTTAGAACTGGCTGAAAAATATAGTCATAGTGCCTCTGTCTCATGCCTACTAAAATACAAGTTATTTCATTTCTGCATTTTGCCCAAAGAGTAAAAAGCTAATACCAGAGTTTGACAAGATGGTTGGCAGAGAAAAAAATGACCAGCTAGAAATGCTATTTTGACCATTTAAAATCTCCTGCCTGATCTCCTTTCAATAAAATGATTATAACAATCTTTAGATGTTATTGATTAAAAAGAAAAAATAATAACTGTAATATCTACCAGTTTCCTAAACTGTTTATTGAGGGGTTTGAACACATACAGACTTCCTGGTGATATTTACATCTGTTTCATGGTCTGAAACTCTGAAATTCATAGTTGAGAATGCATTAAACAATATAAAAATAAAACTTTGACATGAAAAGAAATACAAGGTTTCATAAATTATTTGCTAGGTAAATAGGTTCTGGCCACGTACCTCTTCAAGGAAAGTGTTTAAGCCAGTCTCATACCTGGTATGCAGTAAGCAGTATGCACGGAGTCAGCTCTGCAGAGAATACAGATAGTGAGTGTCCAATTTGAACACGTTAATCCAACCTAAGTCTGTTTTTTTTTTTTTCTTCCACCAAAGCTTCAATATGCATCTGATCTCAGGATATTGGATTTTTCTTTGAGGAAAGAAATAAATGACTTATCTGGGGAATAAACCCAGTCTTCTCTCACTGTATTGCTCACCATATATATTGTGCTAAAATAAGGTTCGCTGATTCTAATGTAAATCTCTAAAGCTGAACCATGATAATATGAGTTTCTGCATTTTATGTGGTAGGTAAGTAGGTTGCATCTTTGAAAAAAAGTAGTGAGAGAGATTAGTGATTGTACCTAAGGAGAAAGGGAACAGGCTCAAATACCTTTAGGGTCTGAAACTCCTTGACAGACTAGGAAAAAACTGTTCAAACACATTTGTTTTGGTTTAAAATTGAGATGCATCTTATGGTATGACTGCTTCCCCCCCATCTCCCCTTTTACACACATATTTTGTGACATCAAGATTTTGTCTATATGAGCAATTCATACCAGCACAAACCACCTTGCATCACTATTAAAAGATCTGCATCTGTAAGACCCCATCCTTTTTAAGAATGTCATTGCCAACATTTCTATGGAATTTTCATTCTTGCAGAAACAGAACTTAATTTCTCTTCCAAAGAAGTTACACTGTAGCACATTGTTGTCTGACATGATGCTTTCCCACATGGATTTGCTGCTAGCCCCAAATGTCCAATCTGTTTATTGAAATACCTTTTTCCAGCCTGAAGTCAGGGTAACTGGATGACAGCTCTTTGTGCTACCACAGACAGGTTCAGCTTCTTTGCATGTCCAGTGTGTCTATCAGAGGTGCCTCACGTGCTCCTCCACCATGCAGCACACTTCAGTGTCCCAAGTAGGCTGTAGATCATGTCTGTCCCTGGGATACTTTGATTTGGCAACTGCACTATAGCAATGACTGTGAGAGTGACTTCACAGGATCAAGGCTCGAGGATGGAGTATAAGAATAGAAATGAGAAAGGTGGAGATCTCATATTGGTGTGACTATTTTGCTTTGTTACAGCGATTCTGACAGGATTTTAGGCTGGGAATAGCATCATAGACTTGATGCCAGTGAGATGCCAATGGGCAGGAGTATTCCAGTAAATGGAATCTTCCTTTTCAGGAAGATGTGCTTGACAGAGAAGAAGCTGTTTGATGTGTAACAATTCAGCTGAGGCTTTGTAGTTTGATCCAGTCACCCAGGCTGTCATTCCCACTGTCACTAGTCTTTTGGTTCCTGGAAATGCTCAGGATGCCAAGAACATGGTAGAAAAGACTGGTAAGCATCACAGCACTTACAGTGGTACTGTGCTCTGTAATACAGACTGAACATTTATTTCCAGTGATGGATATGGACATATTTCATGGAAGCAAGATAGTTCATGTCCAAATACCACTATTTCTCTTTCCGGATCTGAGCTTCCCTGGGGATCCTGAGAACAAGCAATTACAATCAGTGATTGTGCCCACTGTAGAAGGGGCTGTCCCCACAGACTCTAGTTACTGGTGACTTCCTCCATCCTTCTGGATACTTTCCCCCATCTTTCTTATCAAGCCATCTTCTGGATCAGAACAGCTCTAGAAAACAGTATACTTCCTATCTATTCTCTGCTGGCCTCTTTTCCTTCTTCATGCTAGCCAGGCCAGATTTAAGAATACTTGCTATATTATGCGGCTGTTGAGAGCCATTATTCTGTAGCCACATTATAAAGTACCTATTGTGCTTTGATCATCCAGGAAATTAATCCAATTAATCAGTGCATAATTATTATCAACAAAAATCTTTAAAAGAGTTTTTTTCAAAATAAGGTTCTTATCAGGGCACCTTTTTTAATAAAAACCTCAGCAAGATTTTTTATTGATATAAATCTAAAAGGAAAGCACATTATAAGTAGAACTTCAACATTTTTTAAAGCTAGTAAAAGAGTACATTACAGCAACTGCCAAGAAAGATAGGCAACTTATCGTATAGCACTAGTAAGCCAGAAGAGCCTCAATTACAGAAAATAATTTTAAAATGTCTGCAGCTATATCAAGTGACAACTGAAACACAGAAAGAAGGGTTTAACACTCGCACAGTGAAACTACTTTTTCCTTTACCCTTTAACTAGTGAAAAAGCGTGCAGACCCACAGGAATTATAATTTGGTTGAACAGCAACAAGTTACCCAGGAACTTGTAGACAAGAGATTTTCTAGGGAACAGGAGAAAAAGGGTTACATTGGTGTAAGCCTATCTGGTCTACCAGGGAGACTAGGAAAACAGATAGGGAGACAAATAGGCAGTTGATGGTGTTAACGGATGGAAGACATTATTCTCAGAAAACATCCTCTGCCAGACTAGGCATCCCTCTTCTATCTCTTTCCCCTTAGGCGTATCCTGCTTTTAGGGAACTTGTCACGTTGAGAAAAACAATTTTTGGTTTGTTCTGCTATCACACTTTTCTGGCCTGGCAGGGAAACCAAGTGGTAGATGGCAGCTCCATTTCTTTGATCCCTCTATCTCTCTATCTCAGATAATGGGATTGAGGCCAATCACATCAGTTCCTTAAATTCCTGACCAAGCTTCAACAGCAAAGCCTAATATACTGTCTAGGAACCCTTTTTTACCTTTTCTCAAGTGACATCAAACTTCCAAATTTTGTGAACTGACATCTCACTTGTCCCTTAATTTAAAATCTTGTAGCTAGAATTGCTTGCTCTGCTTGTATATTTAGTAGTCTAGAGATTTGAAACAAAATTTTGGAAGATTTTTATTTTAATTTTTTTAGAAGTGTTTCTGCCTAGCTAACATCATGGTACAGAGAATTACTTAATTCATAATGAAATCACTGTATTTTAAAACAAAACCAACAGTTTTCAAGAGGCAAGGGATATGGCATAGTAAGAGACGAATTAAGTAATTCTCAAAGTTTGTTTTACAGAGATAGAGTGATTGTACTTCTGTGTATGCCCCAGTGTGCATAAAGTGCAGAATCCCACACTACATAAAGACTTTAAGTAATACAAAGGAGCGCAGGATACCTACCCACAGTGCTGAACACACACACTGGACAACAATCCTTTTGTGAGAGCAGATGTTCATAAGAATGTTATCTTTACTTAAATTCAGGTGCTTGTTTATAGGAACCATTGAATAATTTCTCTGAAATGCAAATTTTCTTGAGGAGATAAACCCCAGATACAAGTAGTTCAAAAATGGTTCTACAGCCCAATATACTACTCACCAATGTGGTCGATGTATTCACAGACCAACTTTCATTAGGGTTGTCATGGTTCTTCCAAAGGAACCCTGGTTGCCTCATTCATCTGATTCCTCTGAGACTTTACCAAAGACCAGTAGACATTGGTTAAAGAGTTTACAATTCTCAATAAAAATAACAAGACTTATACTTACAGAACAAAACTACTGAGATCCTTATTTGTGTCTGAGTTGGCAGTAGAGAGGGTCCAAGCAGTGTAATCCTGTGCTAGTAAAATCTGAGGGCGGATTGGATTTTTTTTCCAGGGGAGAAGAGAACAAAAGGACAGACCATTGTGTTCTGGAAGGTGAATAGCTGTGTGCATATAGAGTATTCCAGGTTAGAAATATTGTACAGAATATTGCTGAGAAGCTCTTAGGCAGTTCTCAGAAAATCTTTGGCCCTAGCTGTTCTGACGAGCTTATTTGCCTACTCTTAAAGTATCTGAGCAAAACTAAGGAATTTATAGCATTAAGCATTTCTATCTGAACACATCTATCCCTTGCTCTGAATAATAGGCCAACTAAAGAAATTCTGATTTTATAAAGGTTTCCATCAGCCTACAGGTGCTCTCTGTTCTTTTTTCTTGTTCTCTCTCTTTTTACTCTTAACATGCTCATTCCTCTCTAGACCAATACACCACTGTTTCTGTGATAGGCCCTTTTGTGACATTCAATGGGATGATGATGCCCTCTCTGCACTGCACACTTCTAATTTGCCCCTAAGTCTTTCCTCAAGCAAAGCTTCACTGAGAGCCCAGAATTAGCAGAAGTCAAGGAAAGAACCTCCCTGGTGTGTATTTTTCATGTGTAAAATTTTATTATTTGCATTTTCTTAGCTGTAAGTATATTTCAGATGCTAGCACTTGTATTATTGGACTGGTGAGGACTGCATTCAGTTGAAAACCTTCAGAAATGTAGTCAGGAGAGTCATGGTAGCAAGCATAATAGTGGAAGTAAGTGGCATTTGTAAGTTCACTGTTTCCTTTACAATGAATTTTTTAGTGTACCTTGGTAATGATGGTTAACTTTCTCTGACAGTTTTCTTTTATTAATTCTCCCATTAACTCAGGGATTTAACTCTCACCTTTCTTTGATTGAAATTATCCCAGCCCCAAGTTGCCCATATTACATCCCATATCTGCACTTTCTTATGAACATAACACTGGGGGAATAGCCTGGGATATTTTGTGCTCAGGTAAGTGCAACTCGTAACAGCCCAGTTCAAAAGCGTCCATGTGTCATTAACTCCTCACACCTTGGTCAATTAAGTCCTTGTCAATATCTTATAATAAATTTAAGGCCCTTAATAAAGACCAACATTCACAACTATAATTTGCTGCCAGGAGGGAGTGGGATAACCCTGGAGTATTGCTTCTACCTGGGTGTCTGCAATGGTCTGGATTCTGCTACACAGCCAGTGTATGATCGTGTGTAGCAAATCAATGAAATACCTTGTCATTCAGTATGCAACAGACTCTCAAGGCAACCACAAGGAACACTGAAATTTGGAATTGATAGTATAGTGCCAATGCAATGCAACTCCCCTTGATGTACCATGACATCATCTAATCCAGAAATTCATATATGAGCTTTAATTTTTTATTCTTGGGTTTTCTCTCATCTATTTACAAAATCCTTTTCGCAAGTTTATCAATTTCAATCTGAAACAATATAATTTTAATCTGGAAGAATGTTGTAGAGCTTTATGCATTTGGAGATTTAGAAATTTACCTAATTTTTATCTACAGTTATTCATGATTGATTTTGATCTTTTGATCTCATGCTCATATTTACCTTAAATAATTCTCTGCCACCAAATAGATTCACATCAGCTCATGATCTCCTATCATGCTTGCTGTTTCTATCCAGCCAACTCTTTCGGTAATGACCTGCCACATTTTAAAGGTGAGTGCTTTATGAATGTGACTGGTGAGTTTGTTGACAGACCTAAGGTTTCACAAGGACAAGTTCCCTGGGAAGAGGTGCATAAGGGTGCCTCAGGCTGGCTGGAGGCTCTTCTGACTCTTTCTTGGGGAACTGAGCTATGAGCACCACCAGAGACATGCAGGTTAAGACATCAGTAGGACACATTCACCTTGGTCATCATTCTACCTTCTGTCTTGTGTTGACATGAGTAAAGGGGAGATGTTGGGGGCAGATCGCGGCATAGAAAACTATTTCTACTGCAGTGCAGCAAGCATCTTTGCAGCCATGCAGCATCACAACTGCCATGGGGAGAGATCACTGGATATTGAGAGTGGAAAACCCAGACTGTGTGTTTTACATTGTAAAATAAATACATTTTTCAGAATCACTTTGTTTTGGAGTTAGTTTTTGCTTGTGATTGGGGCTAGATGGAGCTGTGGAGGTGAGAAGACAAACTTGTCTTTGGTTTTGTAGAAGAAAACAGGGCCTTCCCTGACCTTTGCTATGAGATTAGATTTACTTCAGGAGTGCTTTAACTTGGCTCTGAGAAAAAGACAGTAACAGCCATAACCTGTCCTCTAGTACTCTTTTGTTTCACTCCATATGTCCTGGTAGTGGCAGTCCTTGTACCACTTTTCCTTTGTGGAGATTTCCTGTAAGCAAGTTATTATCAGATGCCCTCCGTCTCTTTCCGATGACAGAATGACTGAAAGACTTTCAATATAATTCAAAATCAAGTGCCAGCCAAGGCTTAAAGACACCTCTGTATGGGTCACCAGGTTTATCTGAGCTCCTATCCCAGGTGGAGAACCAGAAAGTCTAAGAATCAGGTCTCCCACTTCTTGTAGGTAGTCTTAATAATTTTTACATAGCTCATACACATCAACCACATTATTTGGTGTGATGGTTTTTTTTTCAGAAACTCTGAAGGAAAAGACATTTTTTGAACACACTGTTAGAAGTGTGTGTCCCTCTCTGAGCTACTGCATGACCATCCCTTTTTGTTTGCAAAGCCACGCACCCGGAGCGTAAATGCAAGTTTCACATGAGGTGCAGAAGTTATGGCATAGAGTTGTGAGAATATGGCCTTTATCTGCATTCTGGGAATAGTTTTGTTCTGCACTCTCTGCTACATGACGAGGAAGGACTAAAAAGCCTGGACACCCAGACAAAAAGAGGGCCATTTAGCCTTTTCACTGAAGTCTAGGATCCTTGCTGAGGGATTATTTCATGCAGCCCTGTGTTTTGGCTAAGGGGGTCTGTTTTTTACTCAAAGCCAGGCAGCAGATGTCAGGCCTCAGAATTGCTCACAAAATGATGACCTTGCTGGGTCAAGGCCTATACAACCTGCTTCGCCTCAAGCTGTGTCAAACACAAGCGGTAGAAAGACTTTCCCTGGGCAGGCCTGTCTGGGCGACCAGCTATCCCCAATTTTCCCTGTAGATTGAATTCCTTGTGAAATTCTACAGCTCTGAGAAAAGAACTCCTGACAGTTAACTTGGCTTTTTCTTTTTATTTAAGTAATGAATTAGGCAGTGAAGGTTTTTTAGGGGGTAGAGGTCTAGTGCACTATTATGCTATTTTGTAGTAACAATTTATATTGTCAGGAAAGTTTGTTTGGGGTTTCCATGTGTGACTAAAATATGTTAGTACAGATAGTGTCAAATATAGAGATGATACGCTTGAAGAAACAGATGTGAAAAAGGGTGCAGTATATGAAATGTAATCTATGGCAAATTCACCCTGTGTATTGGATGTAAATATCTTCAGTGTGATGATCTTTAGAGGGGGAAGAACATCTACTGTGATTAAGAACAGCAAATTATATTTGCTATAATTATTGTCTTATTGGGAAATATTCACAGTCAGGGGTTTAAAAATGTAATAAAAAGTGGATCAATATATGTTTGAGGATTTCATCAATTGCATATTAACAGTACTAGTCCTGACCTCTTTTCTTTGAGCTATTGCCTTGATCAGAGCAAAAAAGATTTAATAAATTACGAGTTTATTCATCCATGTGCTGAATTTTCTTTCATGTTTTTTTTTTTCCTTGCATAGAAAATTGAAAAACAATGTGTGATTCCTGAACGTGGGTCTGATTCTTATAATGACCATTATATTTCTTATAAGTAAAGATTTCAACCGAATTTCTGCAGATCAAAATCAGAGAATTTTGAGTTATAAGATATTTAACACTTCAGTTTATACATACCAGTACAGCTTGGCAAATCAATGCTAGTTAACAGTTTTCACATTGAATTTATCCTTTTTGCACAGGCTGAATTTCTGCAAAGAGGATCACAAAGTTTTTGAAAAGTTTTGTGTTTTTTTTTTTTTTTCCTTTTGTGCATTTGTGCATGAAGGTCACTGCAACTGTTATTCACTGGATGTTGCAAATCTCATCTGCCTTCTGTATTTGTGGTGACCTGCATGTGTCTCAGTTCTGTATCCCAAGTGAATCATCAGGATGATGTTCCTAAAGATGAAATGTTTTGGACCAAGCTTTTTAGGACTCCATCAAACTGAGGAAGAACAAATATGAAAGATATTTCTGTAGCCTTTCTTATTCCCTCCTGAAGAAATTAGGCACAATTCACTTTATGTGAATGAAATTGTAGTTGCTAACAAGTCATCTACAACAACCTGAATTCTTTTATTGACAGAAGCACAGAGGCAGAGAGAGACTGATCATAGCATCTTTTGTTTTGAAATAATTTGTATTTTGTGAAGAGAATAATTAGCTTAATGTAAAACTACTCCATGTATAACTATAATAGCAGTCACTCAGTGGTGAATTTGGCCTAATACTTATGTTCATATATGCACAGGTCAACTAAACATTAATGAACTTTTACTCAGGAGTATTTGGAGTTGCACGGGTAAAAGGAATGCTGTCCATTAATAAGGTCAATATGAGCTTTTTCTTTGACGTGCATGGAGCCAAGATTTCATGCCATTCATGTTGTTACACACATATTCTTTTCAGTGTGGAGTAAAGCTTTTCTGGATAAGGATACTGAATGTTACATAACTCAGAATAGCATACATATTTTTTCTTAATTTACTTGAGTGTGTATGTGGAAATATGTATAAAACTATATTTATTTATAACTCCTAACTCCAGCATTTTTGGAATGTGTCATCTTTGCTGGGCCTCTATGCTTTAAGATATGTTTCTCAGGAAACACAGTGCTGAATTCTCTGCAGTGTTTGCAGAACACTTAGCTGTCCTAAGCCACACTCGCACATTACTTAATTTAATTGTGTTATAAACCTGAAGGGACTTCATGTTTTCACCTAGTACCAAATCTATTATAGAGCAAATAGAATTAAGAAGGGAAGCATTTGCTTACAAAAATGTTTTTTTCTTAAAAAATATTTCTGTACCACATGAACTTCTGGTGTGCCTGAACATCCTGTGTAATAACATTTTCTGCTTTTGTGGTTAAAGAGCAACTATCCCCAAGCTCAGGGGGTTCTGAGTGAGTTCCTGGACAGGGCTATTGATGTACTGCTCCCTTTACCCCAGGCCTTTGTTCAGAGCTATTAAAAAGGGACAAAAGGGCTTGCACAGATAATCAGGGAAAACTAACATATCTGTCTATTCAAAATCACAAAAGTTACATGAAGATCAATGTAAAATTCTGATATTTTAGTAGTTAGAACTTGACTTGTACTGCTGTGTTCTCCTGGAAGAAAACTGCAGTCTCTTTAAAAAAAGTCCATTTTTATCCTTCTTTCTCTCTCTGAAGATGGCTATCATAAAAAGAAATTAAAATTAAAAAAAGGGGAAAAAGAAGATATCTGTAGTTATTTCTCACAATATCTAAATGTCTGAAGCATGATAAGAGATACTCAAAAGGTCTAGAGCTGAATGATTTTCTAGATAAATGGTGAAAACTCGTAATTTCTAATACTAGACCTACCCATTTTTTGTCCATATTTCACTCTCAGGTTTATTTTAAATACTACTGTCCAATGGTCCTAAGAAAGACCTATCAAATGTCATTCCTTTCACATGTCACTACATACCTTTTAAAGTTGTACTGTATCGGATATTAAGGAAATATTCCCAGACTCTCTATTCACATGTTTTGTTGATGGATCTATTTCAAACAAGGTGTCAGTTAAATAAGAATGTTAAAGCAAATACAAACCCATTTACTTCAGGATATAAAAGACACTTCTTTTTTTCCCAGAGTTTACTGAATAGACAGGAAAATAATGCATACCTTTATTTATCCTGACATTTCTTGACAATTTGCAGTGCAAATCCTAATCTATATTAGAAATAATCATCTCTCTAACTATCATAAAAGTTTTTAGCTGAAGGTCAGACTCATATGTTTATAGACTCTGTTTTAATATCATCTGACTCAACAAACAACCCTATTGATTTCATAAGGATGGTTCCATTAGAGAAAGCAGAACTTCACCACAGTTAGCAGAGGAAAGGTAAAAACATATTATCTTTAAAACCACAACAGAGAGGCAAGATGAAAACCAGTATGGAGCCCTGTAACTGTGAGAATAGCATGACATTATTTGCCTTGAGTTAAATGAGTGCTAGACTTGTCCATTCTTGGGGAATATTACAAATACATATTGGTACTAAGGTAATATGAAATGCTCAGCTTGAAAATAGATATTCTTCGTTCACAGGAACTGAAGAGCTAATCTTAGAGTTTTGTCATGTGAGTAGGAGCATTGTCATCTGAAATTAAATGAGGCTTTTGAGCACTGAAGTTTTAATGCTGCTTTGATGCACAGATACAAGTGAAACTGTCTTACACAAGTAAAAATTATCACCAAGTTATTTTATTTGTGTCTTTCTTCAGTCAGAATTCAGTGCCTCGGAGCAGATCCAACATTAAAACTTCTATATATCTCAAAAGATTTATTAGAAGCAACTTGGCCTTTTTTGGTAGCATTTGGGAGATCAGCATTGCGTCAACCCAGAACATATTTAGTTTCATATGTCATACTTTAAAAAAGCTTTGTAAATGGTAGTTCCTAGATCTAGACTGATTACACATATTCTGGATGCTTAATGATATTCAACGCATAGAGAGACACAGAATACAATTTATAAAGATGTCATTCAGGTAGGCCTGATTATATAATAGAGGTTGTGCTTTTACATCTATTAACCTCAGAAACTGTGATATCCAACAGATTGATTTTGTGCAATCCTTGATCATCTCTTCTTTAAATAAGGCTATGTTTGCTTAGCCAGATTTTCAGCTGATTGGCAGACTCTTCCATACCTGACAGTACTGAACTGTCTTTGAGACAAAGTCCCAGTTTTCTCCATAATGCATCCATATTGCTCTCTTAATTTCCCATTGAACAGCACAGCAGATGTTCATGTGAAGGCTAATGTCCACTTCAAGGAAAGGGATAACAATTTTCCAACTTTCCTTTCTGTTTGGTTTCTGTTCATATAGAATATATCATGCACGAACAGTGCTCCCTGCAGCTGGTTACCTTATGGAAAAACAAGACCTTGAATACAGATATCAGTTATATCAAGCCCGGGGAGCTGAGAGATGAATTTGGCCCTCTATCTGTATTATCTGTGCCTTCCTTCAAAGGACAACAGCACTGGGAGGAAGTTAGTCATGTAAGGGTGCCAAATTTTGCTGTTCCAGGAACGAACGTTTCCACGCAGGAGTACATAAAAATGAAAAAACTTTAAAAATTTCAATTAGATTTAACAGAGACAAGTGAGTGCTTGCAACAATTTATTCCTAGGGTGGTGCGAGAGACTCAAGCCAGCGGTCAGCAAGCTGACAAATCTGTCAGCTTTGCTGGGTGGCTGTCAGTCAAACCAGGTGCCCGCTGTGTGTTGTGGCGCTCCTTGTATTAACACCCTGCTGAGATAATTCCTTTTTTTTTTTTTTTTTTTTTTGCCACCAAGAGGGTCTGCCACCACACGGCTGTTTTTCATCTTGTTAATTGAGTCATTTATTTCGTTAAAAGGTGAAACTTTATCAGGGTTTATGTGCCAAATGTGAGAAGGCATATTTAATGATACATCAAATGTTAGAAGCATGCAGGTGCCTCTGTGTACGCTCTTTAAAATGCTGAGAGGTGAGCTGGTTCTTGTAAATTAAAATCACCTGATATTAACTAAAAACAGGCATTTTGTTCCCAGGCAACAATGCAAATACACTGTACATATGTGTGCATGTGTTTGTTACTAAATATATAAAGCACATGGATATTTATATTTAATTTTCTATCAGCAGATTCATCCATATTTGAAAGCCGATAACTGGAGGGATAAACAACACAAGGGCAGAATTCAAAACTATGTAAAAAAAGTCAAGAATTTCTAGGGTGGCTGCTAAAAATGTTTGAAAAAACTTTCAGCCTTTCCCATCACAGATTCCCTATCACTCTTCCCAGGGTAATTTGTTAATTTTCATTTTCTAGGTATTTCTGAAGCAGCTAAATTGGGGGTTTTTGTACCCTTGTTAAGAAGGTTTAATTGTTTAATTAGAGTCTAGGCAAGCCTCCAATGAAATTTATGAGAATCTCTCCACTGCCATCAATGACTGCTGACTCATACCACCAGGTCTGCTTTTACAAGGGAACAAGTCTGGAGTCTTCAGAGAAACCTAAGCTCTGATAACAAACAGGATTTGGGCCCCTATCCTTCTCCTCTGACATCAAGAAATCACTGTAGGTTCATCACCAGGTAGGTGGATTTCACATGATCAGATCCATCCTCCCAGATACAAAATGAATGAATGTGTCCAGGAAAGGGGACTACCGAGATATTGGGAAGGCTGGTTTGTGCAACTACCAGTTTTTATGTAGTAGTCAGACTGGTAGCTGATGCTAGTGAAAACTCTTCTGTCTTCTTCTTCATGACTTTTTCCTCTTAGCAGAGCTAGAGGAGATTAACACCACCATCAGACTGTGCCTTTCTCTTTAAAAGAGCTGTGTCATTTGCAAAAAAAAGTGTTGATTCAGTAATTTTTTTTAAACAACCCAAATTACTTAATCCACTAACAAGCAAAAATTGCAGAAAGTCTGTCTTTGGTAGCTGGGTTTCTTTCCCTTGGAATCTACAGCGGAGTGTTGCCTTCCCATTTGGGGTTGGCCACCCCTCCCCCAGTTCCTGTCCCCCTTGTGATTGCAGAACTCTTATTAGTTTAGGAGGACTAATACCATCTGTGTCTGAAAGACATACTCCCACATGGTTTATTTAGTCAGCAGCTCTGAATTTGCCCTGCCTTCCAAGGCTGGGAGTAGGTGAGTGGATCTGAGATCAGGACGCTAAGATCAGGCTGGTGTTTCTGAACCCAACTAAATGTGTGGGTAGGTTGTGTAAGTAAGAGGTGCCTCACTTTGATTTCAGCATTAGTCACTGTGCTCATTTATTGCTTGAAAATGTTCTAGTCCAGGTGAGTAGTTCTCATTCATGCCACAGAATTAGTCTGAAAAATTTATCAGAACACTTTCTACCTCTCTCACCTAACATGCTTGTTCTTTCCTCACTTCATCCCACAGATAACAGAAAATGTATGATCATTTAGATAAATCTTCAGTTTCATTGCAATAGCCATCAAGCATATTCACTATGAAGAAGAGTACTGTGTTATCTGCTTATGTTTCTCCAAAATAGTTGAACCACAGTTCAACATTTGAATGGCAACTTCTTTCTCAATAAACCCACTCCTGTGTGAGTTCACAGTCCTAGCTCCTCTGTGAGTGCCAAAAATAAATGTTCACTGGTTTTTAGACCCAAACAAGCTCCAGGATAATAAACCAGTCTAGGAATGGATGTTACAGCACCAGGACTTCTAAGAGGTGATAATTTTAAGAACAGCCAATCAATAGGTAACTTTGTTGACCTCTTTCCTACTTCGAGCAGAAAAGTTTCTAATACTGGGCCGGAGCTGTCATAACTTCAGGAGCCCATGTGTTGTTTCTCTGTGGCTGATGTGGTAACAGCTCTGGTGCTCTGTGATCACCAGTCCACCTCCTGGAGAAAGCATGTCTTCAGCACTGCTTATTATTTTTCTTCACATGAATGTGCTGTCATCAGGTGACACTGTGTCAAAAGAAGGACTTTGGGTTACACTTGCTGCCCCATTGTCCATTGTCTGTTTCTTCTCAGCAATTGGCTTGGTGGAGACATTTATGGTGGGGCCATGCTGTTGGAGATGGCTCTTGTTTCACAGTTCTGAACAATATGTAGCACCCAAATGTTGTCAAAGTTCAGATGAACAATACCATTGGGGTTTGCCAAGTCAGAAATCTTTTTAACTGTCTGTCATTACAAACATATTTAGATAAAAATAGTACAATCTCACACAAAGGGGACACAATAACATTTCTATTGCCTCACGATGATCAGAATTATTTTTCTATTTGTCTGGATATACTATGATAGATACAGTTAGGTATTCTGCTTACCAAGTTTGTTTTTGTTGCATCAGAAGACAACTATAGATCAGATTATTATTGTGCTGTAGGGATAGAGAATTATTATTCTGGTCCCCCAGAATTTACAATCTAAAAATAAGACGGAAGCCATAGGAACAATAGGAATGACCATGCTAGTCTCTTAGACTAAGTTCATCTACCTCCATGTGTTGCATTAAAGTGGTTGTAGAGGTTGTTTAAGGGAAATATAGAGGAGATAAGGCAAACACAAGGCAGTGGACAAAGAAAACACCTTGATGAGATTGGAAAATACAATGAGACAATTTATATAATTTGGTTTGATAAGCACTGCATAGCTCATCATAGGTACGTAAGGAGAAAATCTCTGCTAAATCTCTGCCTTTTGGTATCAGTAGTAATTTGCACTTATGTTGTCTTATAGTCCTGGTTGACAAGATACTTTATAAATATTAATTCTTATAGAACTGAGATATTAGGTAGATAGAGTTGAATTTTATTTACAGCTGAAGAAACCAAATCACAGAAAAAATGTGCATGAGATCAGTGACAAGGGCTGGGTCTCATTCCCACAAACCTGGGCTTTCCATCATTTCTCTCTACTTACCAGTATTTTCTATGCAGTCTCACCACTCTTTTTAAAATCTATTATCCTCTTATGTGCATCAAATGGGAGTCAGTTTCTCCCCCACCATCACTCTTTCCAGTAGTCAACCCTCCCCCAAATCCTGGGACTTTCAAAGAGAAGTGTTAGTCAAACAGAGATTATTGAGCTCAGCGGAAATATGAATAGCTAAAAGGGAGGTTGCAATGTGCAATCTAATACTCTTTGAAACACGCTCTGAACATGTTTAAAACCTGATTTTTTTTCCTTCTATGCAGAGCAGAAACTGTTATCCAAGGGGCCATGCTTTGTCATGTTAATTTCTGAAAATTAGAGATGGTTGGGAAATCTGTTTCTGTCCCGCAACACCTTATATGATACAAAATACTGATTTTGCTTTCACCGAAATTATTCAGCATTGAAATTTTCCTGCTGCCTCAACTCAGAAATTCTGTCTTGGTTTCTTGTAATTGAAAAGCAGATGGCAAATGAAAGCAAGGTATCATTCTTTTCCCCCCAGAAGTTTGTATGTTATGTGGTCATTAATTGAAAAATTAACAATCATCCCAGAAGTAAGGACTGGAAACTGGGGTGTTTTTTTGGTTTTTTTTTGTTTTTTTCCAATTTAGAGGAGTTTGTGTTTGTAAACATCTTAAAAATACACTATTAGGAAAGTATATAAACCAAAGTGTTAAACTGGGATATTTATTTTCAGAATAGAAACCCTTTAACTTATTTACTGTGTTTGCCAATTTCCAAATGAATATGATAAGGCAAAATTGGATTCAAATCTGTAGTTCATCAAGTAGTGATCAGCAGGAATAGTGTTGATTTATACCCTAGACACTTTCTCCCAACCTTTTGCCTGTGATTAATACCCTGCTAAGGTTAGGTCGATTTCTTTTCTTCCATCCCGTCTGTATCTAGCTTACCACAGCTTACACACTGTAATAAGATAAAACCAGCTTAGGTAAGTAAAGCCATAATCTGACAAAAAGCTGGGCCTGGAGGCCTTATTCTTAGATTTGGGTCATGATCATGGTCCCACTTACTACGGGCCCATCAGGCAAAAACTAATGATTGTAAAATTGCCATTAGTTACCAGGGTGGCCTCGGGCCATAAGATCTCAGCTAATTTTGAACTCTGCTGATAGAGTCCTGGGCTTTGTGTCTGAAGATCAGCAGTTAGCTTTCTGTTTAAGGCAAACTTCACACTGAAGCCACTGACAGAGTAGTATTAAATTATCCTTGTCATCCAATGTATAAAGCTTGGGTGATAATGAAGCATAAAGTTCAAAGGGAAACACTTGCACTAAGAAAGTGAAAAAGAACTTGTCCATTGTCCCTGCACCATTTGCCATGTTGACTATTTATGAAGAAATGAACTTAATTTCCACTGTGAGGTCTTTTAAACACACTGCCCTAGAGACAGAGGGACATACAGCAGAACAGAGTGTTACCCTGGATCTAGTTGCTCTGCTTTGTGAGAAGAAAAGAAGTGAGATCAATGCCAGTAACTTCACACGGTCAGAAAACAAATTTGCTACTGTTTGAAAATGTAAGAGCAGTCAGAGCACACTGAAGTCAACATATAAGCATTTATTTAATGGAGCTTGGGATCATATATTCTGGTGACATAACAAATCCTGTTTTCTGTATGTTAGTTATTGCAAAGAATTAGGGATGTTATCACTTCAAATTTTACTTTTACTTTAGTTCAGCTAGGCGTGTGATCTCCCTAGCTCGTGTTTCCCTCATCATTATGAAATTCAGTGGTCTCCTTCAAAAGGTCTGCATTTGTACATGTTTTCACATGCAGAAATGCTCCTCCAGGCTAGTCTTCGTTGCTCAGTGCCATGCTATGCAGAAAGACTCAGCTAATTTAAAATGAGTTAACTGGGTTAACCTCTGTGACCACAGCACCACTATGGCTAAATTACAACCAGTAGCATAGACTTTCTGCAAGAGCATCACACATCTGCAATAGCTGTCATCTCCTTCTGTAGGTCTTGGAAGGAAATTTGGTGTCTCAGACACCACATTAATATAACTGCGGGTAAACTGATGATCTATTTTCTTGAGTAACATGTTCCATTGTCTTTCCTCCTCTAATTGCTCCTTCTCCTCTTCATTCATTCTCCCTTTCTCTGCATTACAGTAATTCTTTGACATCACAGTGAGCATCCAAGGACTCAAAAATCTGTGTAAACAGACAATAAATAATTAAACAGGTCTTTCCCCAAATGACAGAATAGAGGAAAAGTGCCCTCAGACAAAACTCTTGCTTTCTTTGCATCATGTAGTATTTCCTAAGAGGAAGCTCATAATGTGTTTGGTTCAGGACTTGGGTTCATCTCTTGATGTTTTTTTTCAAAATTCATTATTGATCAATAAAGTCCTACTGAACGTAGGCATTTGTCAAAGAATGAGTTATGGATCCTTTATCACAGTTGATTAGTACCTTAACCAAAAATGTCTGTCAGTCAAGGAAATGTTAAAGCAATATTTTTCAATGAGATGTCAAGATGCTTTCTGCTGGAGCTTTCTGAAACAATAAAGCAGAAATACAAAGGTGTTAAGTATGAATCATAAGGGTTTTCTTATTTATTTGCCCCTTTAGTAATTTTTGGTGCAATATAGCCAAGTATTGTATTTTGCTAGAAAAACATGACAGACTTTAAAAACTTTTTTCATAGTAATAGCTTATTTCTCCCTTCCACGTTTCCTTTATTCCTCTCCCCAATCTTTACCTGATGAATGAGAAACAGCAAAAAGTGATGCAAAGTGAGAAGGGAAGGACAAAGAGAAATTCCCTGTTCCCTAAAATACTAATACCAAGCTAACAAAAATGTCTTTCATTTTTTCATTCATGTATTAATTCCATTTTTTTTTTTTAAATGACAAAAGAAATAGAAAATCTTCCCTCATTTTTCCCCCCATTTTTTAAAGGCCATTTTAATTTTTAAAAGCTCCTAACAAAATATTTGCAGCACCTGTGTTTGCTCAGAGAATTTTAACCAGATTGTTTTTATTCTGATCATCATTCCAATTTTTGATGTAAAAGCACATTTTTGCTTGGTAGTAAGCTATATAACATCCCTCTTTCCATACAGCTATTTTTTTTAAATGTTTGGGCAGAGCACTAAACATTCCTGAAGTTCCTAGTACCCTTTCCTATTCCACTAATGCTGGGGTAGCATCAAGTTCTTTAAAATTATTTTGGAACTGCATCGAACACATCACAGCTTCTCCATTTGCATACACTGTAATAGAGTTTCCAGTGTTTTATATTATTTTTTCAAAGTATTTTTGTCAACTTATAAGATAGAGATGCTACACAAATTCCTACCACTGTTCTCTGGCTTATGTGGGCAGAAAAACTGCAATTAATTGAAAGCGCTATGGGACCCACTGTGATGAGATTGTAATGACAGCTTAATGCCCCATAGTGTTTAGCTAAAATGGAATGAAGGGGTGAAAACCTGAACTGTTTGGTGCTGCTCACCCTTCCGTCTGCCTACACTCATAATGTTGCTTGCATTGTGCTTCCTGCACTGATGAGCACAGGTATGACAAACACAACATCATATCTCTCTGCAAGTACAAGTGCAAAAGCCGTTCTGTTGATCTGCTCACATACCCAACTAACATCATTTGATGAAATGTATTCTCCTTTTAAGAGAATTTAAACAATTTCTGAAAGCTCCACAAATATCTCATGAACACCATATCAGACATTGCCTTGTTTGATTTATTGGTCTTTTATGCATTAACTTTGATCCTATTTTTAAGACCAGCATTTACATCAGTGCATCTTCACAGTTAGCAAACGATGGATTAGGTAAAACACAATGATATTAATATACTGTTTGTAAGGATGACAGTTACCGTTTATCTGTGGGCCTATAGTTATTCCTTATGGTAGGCTTTACACAAAGATGCATTTTTTCCAAAATACTTCAGAATTTCTGTGACATTTTATGAATTTTACATCCTGGAATCTTGTTCTTCATTAAGGCTGGTCTCATTGAACTCTGTGTGAATTGTGAGTGGATCAATGTGAGACTTTCAAAGAGAGAAAGAAGCAGAGATGCAGTTTAAGTATTATAGATTTTAGCTTAAAAGTTAGCATTTTTGCATTTAATAATTTCACTTAGCTATGTATCTGCATTATATGCACACACACATGAAATGTGTATATATACAAGACAGATAGGGAAGGAGAAATATATGTGGTATAAATATTGTATATCTTTGTTTAGAAGCTACCCTCATTTAGTAGCTGCACCTTAACCATGCACCTTTACTATGCAAGCCGCAGGGGAAAGTAATTAAATTTAATAGCTGCTGCCCTCGTTTTGAAGTCACCCTCAATATAAAGCTGCACAGGGAAGTAATTAAATTTAATAGAAGCTGCGGATTCTAAACAAAGATATACGGTATAAAGTCCATATAGTTCTTGGAAAGTTAATTTCTAGCAGTAGCAGGCCTGTCACTTGAAATATTCATGGGTTTGTAATTGTTTGAATCAAATCTCCAGCTACAAAGGAACTTTCTCTGTATCTGAAATGATGGAATGATGATGATCTGCGCATGTACTAAGATATCACCATAACAAGAATAACAAGAACAACAATAATAAAAGAATGAACAGCAAAATAAGATTATAAAAGAAGCCCCCCAAAAGTCACACGTTAATATTCCACTCTCATTTTCATCAATCACTGAGGCAATACCCCCTAGATCAGTGCATTAACTTGTTTATCTTTTACAATGAGGAAAAACTTCATAGCTTCATCATTCATTCCAGAGTGAGGGGAGAAAAAACAAAAGGCAGCCACCGAAATTTGCATGGTGCTCAATTATACATTAGTGAACATCACTTGGCAATCTGTTCATATCAATTTAATTGGATTTTAATACTGCCTCTGATCTTGTTTTCTAATTAACAGCAGTGCCTGGCAATAAAGCAGAACCATGCACCCAGCAACACCTTTGATCTCAACCATATGGAGCTTCTCCGTGCTCTTGAAAAAAATTTTTTTCCCTTGCCTCCAATGCAGGCCGAGAGATACTGGGGCCCCCAGATGGCCAAATACCACTCATGACTGTGACTTCATTGATTATTTTCTTTCCTGATTGATCCTGATTGAAAATAAATAAAACATGCACTTGGAACTGGATGCAAATTGGTGTCACAAGCTTTTGGTTATGTTGATGGTTTTCTCTGCTCCTGCTTTAGATGACAAGTACTTAAGTAAACATTAATTGACTCAATGGTCTGTATTTAGGAATATAACTTTATCACAAGGACCTTTTGTTTCATTTGTAGTTACTGTCCTACCACAGGCACACTGTTTAACTGGGATTAAATGAAGTTAACTGTTCATTCTTTATCTTTCTGATGCCATCATAGGCAAAATATTTAGTTATGATTTGAGCTCAGCAGTTTGATTTACATCTGCTTTTTGTTTTTTTTTTTTTTTTTTTTTTTTTTCAGGACCCCTAGGTAAAAAGCATGCAGAACAGAGCTCTGATCTTTGCTTCCTGCACAGGTCTGGCTTCAAGTACAGTATGCTCAAACAGAGCAAATGTTGGCATGTCACATTTCATATATTCTCCAGCCAGAGCTTGTAATAGTTCTCTGAGTTGCAAGGAAATGACTTGGTAGATTTCTTCGTTGGGTTTGAAAACAGATATGAAAAATGTTCCAGAATGTTAGTTTATGAAGTGGACTTTTATACTAACATTTTTAAATGCTATAAAAGATATATGTGTTACTTTGCAAGGGGATAAGCAACTAGAGATAAAAACACTGCTGTCTTCTTGTAACTTAAGTATTACGTAATGATAGCATAACGAACAATTTTGATTTCTGGCTTTTGGATAAATAAAGATAAGTCATCCTTCTCTTCCTTTTCCTTTCACTTTTTGTTCCGAACTTGCCATCTTAGCCTGTGCTTTGATTTGCATATGACCCGTGAGATCAAGTCACTCCTCTCTTGAAGACAAGATTTCCAGCAAACACCCCAATGTGCTGCGGCAGAAGCAGGTGCTGCTGACTTTGCAGGTGACACCTTTCCTTTTGTGTTAAGGTGTTAAGGACATTGGCTCCAGGGCAGTTGTTTTTCATCCGAGATGCAAACCAGCACCCTGACCACTTGTGTTCATTATAGAACTAACAGTCTTGTTCTTGTAGCTTGTAAATCATGTGCTGTTTATACAGTGCGTGTGTATTACATGGTGCCATCTCCTTTGGTTTCGGTTAGATGCTTTTCTTTGCATAGCTCTCAGGTTTTATGCAATATTTTTTCTGTGGTAATAAGCCACTGTTACACACTGACACTGATGAAACTGCACTAAGTGATGCCTCTCCCTTCCCTGCTTTGACATCCTAAATTGAAAATTCTCAGATGCAGAAAGCATACTAATTCTCTTAATTTTGTTGAAGTACTTTACCTTTTCTGTCTCCTCTTCAAAACCTATCTGATTAAATATATTTACTTTTAAACTTTAACCATTTCATTAAATAAACTTGATCAGAAGGTGTTTGGCTTCCACTTTTGTGGAGATATGCTGGTAGGTACCAGCCCCAGCCCAGAGCCAATGAAGCCATAAACAAAACCAACTGATAGTTGAGATACAGGCAAATAATCATTGAAGACACCAGCTTCCCTTCTCTGCAAATCCAGATCCCAATTCCTTCTGGTTTTGGATTATATTTCATATGTGCTATTTCACACATTTACTGCATTTCAATCAGTTTCTGCAAGTGAGAACTTCAGAGGGGAGAAACAAGCCTGCCTGCTCTGGACATAACCTTCCTTTATCATATGAATAAAAAGTAATTTGGAGCCCGTGTTCCAAGATGTTGGAAGGCTCCTCCAGACTGATTGTGGTGAGCAGATCTTCAGGCAGTTAAGATGACTCTGCAGGTCGAAGTGTCTGCCCTACCGGATTGATTTCAGAAACAGGGTTTATACACTTGTACCAAACATGATTTTTATCTGGATTTACCTTTTTCTTCATTTGCTTTCCAGAATTTCAAGCTACAAACTCTTGACTTTTATCATGTAGGGTGAAAAATAAAGCACCAAAGGAAATAAATGACTCAAAAGAAGAGAGAAGTTACATTTTTATTCTGTTTTTGATTTGCTGATAAATTAAAACAGGTTCTATGGAGTGCAGTGACATACACTGATGAAGGAGCAGAGATGATAAATGCTAGGGTTTCCTGTTTCACCCTGCAAGTAAACTGCTGCTGATTGGATGTGTTGCACCAAGATTAGTGCTGTGGTCTTTTTGAGCACTGAGACTCATAGACATTGTCAACATTAGTATGCTGAGACACCATTTTGATCTTTGTTGCTGATTTCCTTGCTCTGATAACATGCTAACTGCTGTCTTGTTTGCTTCCTGAACTGCTTGCTCCCAGTTTGGATGAAAGTTTGAAAGTTGGTTGTTTGGTGGTTTTTTAATCTTTAAGTTGTATATTTGAGTCTTATTTTTTGGACTAACCACTCCACTGCTTGCACTTTCCCTCTAGGAGTTAGAAATGGGTTCAGGTGTGTCACACCACATACTTTATTTAAAATAAAGGCTTCTTTGCTAGGCCTTTAAAATGTTGAGGGACCAGGCCTTGTTTACAGAAAAAAAGTTCAAGGCATTGATGTTTAACACCCACCCCACACCCCTACTATAAAGGTCTTCAAAACCAAAGTGGGTATAAATTTGTGATCATGCTTGAAAATGTGTGGCTAAGGGTTTGAAATGTGTAGCTAAGGGTATAATAGCTCATACCTCCAGCATGAAGAGTTGCTCTGACCATGTTCTCAGATCCTACAGTATAGAAGAGGCTGCTCAGTGAGAATAGATGGACAGAAATGTCATGCAGAAACATCTTCTCCCCTCTTTTTATTTTCTTTCTTTCTTAAAGAAAGGTAGAAGTAGGGATGTGCATGCAAATGATTATTCTCAAAGATGAACTGTGAGAAATGTGGATTCCTAGACATAAGAGGAGTAGGGCTAGGGATGGCTGGGGGCTGCAGCTGCCCAGCACTGCACCCTGATGCTGAGTTTGTGAGCAGGCAGCTCACATCAAGAGGACTCCTGCTATCCAGAAATGGACAGGAGATCATCCAGACCACCAATGAGATTTCTCCACGTGCATGGAATGTAATCAGGAGGTGAGTGTAAGTAGGACACTGGCTAGTAACATACTCATGTCTTTAGGAGGATACCAACTCCAAACTATTGGTGTGACTGTTTCATTATGGCTCATTATTCAGGTTTCCAAAGCTGACTCTTCTCCCCAAGTAAATGTGCATGTGTTTTCCAAACTACACTTGTCTGGAAACGTTGCTTATGCTAAGTACACAGAATAAGTAATTTAGTTTCTCTGTGTCTCTAGGTCTGTGTTCTTGTGCGTTTTTTTTTTTTTTTTTTTTTTTTTTTTTTTTTTTTTTAACAGGATTGCTAGAAAATGAACATAAGCTTTTTTGGGGGTATAAACCAATACTTGGTAGGATTATCACAGTGGCACTGGATAACAGGAGGAGGTTAGTCAGCTACTTTATTGACTTTTAGTGATGTTACTGCTTGTTATATTTAATATTAGACTCATCTGAGCAGTGTCTCCATTTACACATGCTTTGTCATATAGGATGGCAAGGATAAGCTGCATGACTGAGTGTCCCAGCATTAGAAACAATCTACATTCACTCTTTTTCCATTCTCAAAATATACACATACTGGTTATTTGTATTCAGGCCAAAATGATGAATTTGCAAAACAATCACTGCTGACTACTAATATTTGATACATTTCTTAGTAGTTGTTTTAATTTTTAAATACTGTTTCCTACATTTATTCTGAACAACGGATTCTTAAAGCATACAGAGTTTTGTGACGTTTCATTATACTGTATGCATTTTACTTTGCCTTTTTCTTTTTGTCTGCGGTAAATGTAATGATTCACTCATTATTATTTCACACATTCATTTAATATACTCTATTGTTCAGGGGAAAAAATACTGAATGATGGGTGGTTTCTTCCCTGAAGTATTTTTCTCCTCTTGGATTTAAGCATTTAAAGGCTTCCCCAGCAGTGAAACTTAAACATACATGCAGATGAAGACATGGTATCCTGTGAATGTATCATTGTGAAATGGGCTATATTCTCCTTCAAGGACCTGTCATCACACTAATGCCAGTCATAAAGAACAGCAGCTCTGGCAGCTGGCATTAAGCATATGGGTTATTTTCTGCATTTGTGCCTTATTTTGCTGATCTAGGCTATGGTTCATGGGTAACACTGACTTTTCAATGTCTTCTTCTTGCCTATTGATAATCAGGGAAGACTCTTGCTGTATCTACAAAATTAAAAGAAAATGAGCATATTCAGAAGTGTACTGCTCTATCTCCTCACCTTTAAACTTAATAAATAAGGTGACACTCGAGGCCATGTAAAAGAATGAATTGTTAAATGCTGTTGATTCTGCTACCTTATGAAGGATATCTGTATGGTGAGTTACAGCCTTATCTGATAAAAAGGCACAGTTAAGCTATCTCTAACAACAGACAGACATACCAAATCAGTGCAATGGCTTTGATAATCTGTCCTCAGCTTCTTACAGCCCTGAAATATAATTGCTTTCAATCTGCTTGCCTTGACTGAGACTTTTAGGCTAGTACTTTAGATTTCCGTCCGTGGTGGTGAACTGTCCCACCTTCCTGCTGTTGTCCTCAGTTTGTGATCAGCAGATTTTCTGGGCCTGACAGGCTCCCATGTGCCTTTGCAATTTCCCCTCCTCCCCTCATTTTTTATTTAAACTCACACAACTTCAACAGAATACTACCTTCATAAGCCAGTAAACATATCTTTGATGAAGCTGTGCTGAATTTTCTCTCTCCTTTCAGCCAGTGTATGCTGGCTTTGATATTTCAGAGATGATTTTGTTCTCACTTCTCTGTGAAGGAGACTACAACATGGGTAAGAGAGTCTCAAAGAAACTTTCACTACAAGATTTGAACTGGGCTGGTTTAGCTAATACTTTGTAGCCAGTGGAAAATAGCACTGTGCTCCAAGTAGGTCTGGGATGGCGTGGGCAGCTTCTGCAGAGACAGCGGAGAAGGCTCCTTGTATGGCAAACAGAGAGTGAACCTCTTCCACCTGGCGGTGTCATCTTCTTTCCAGGGCATGATGCTACTAGTCAGGCTTTGTAATACAGGTGTGTGGGATGACACACATACCCTGAAGACAGGATTCATGTTCTTCTATGGCTAGAAGTAAGTCTATTGGGTTTTTTTTGGCTTTGGCTTATGATTTATTTCATTTATTCTGTTTAGCAACAGTGCCCTTTGCCAGTGGGAAAGAATCATCATTCTGCAACATTTCTTCCAGCCAGGATACATACAGCTGAGCACACAGGGCTTCTCCAAGCTGGCATGCTTTGTTATCTTGTTCTGCTTCCTCCACTTTCCTTTCATCCCCAAGGGAAACAAAGCACTCCATCTGTGTCCGCAAACCCCTTGGACTTTCAGGTGTTTCCTCAGGGGAATTATTTTTCAGCTTAATGCAGTAAAACCCTGGACACCTATTGGTTCCCCCCCATGCTCTTTTCCCCACTAGACATGCTCTTCTGGAGAGGGAAGTGATTGCCTTAATATCTTGGGTTGCCTTTCCTAAAAGGGTAACCAGTTCCCTCACTATCAGCTGTTGGGTGTGAGAAAGGACTCAGATAGAAGAGCACAGATTTTTCCTTTTCACCCTTGCCTCTCTGCTCAGAGACTGGACAGCTTGGCTTAGTTTGTCTTGTTACTTCCTTACTGGTACCTATTTTCTTACCGACAGAGCAAGCCAAACATGACTCATTAGGCTGACCAGGCAAAAAAAATATTTTGTGGCTGTCATACCAGTGTGACTCCACAAAGGGAGTATCTAGAATGTATCTATTACATATCTATTATATATTCCATGTATCTTGTATCTACTATCATGTTTCCTTACTTAACTCTCAAGTCTTCCAGCAGTTCTTCATGAAGTCTTCCAGCAGTTCATGTTCTCAGCATAAACATCTACTGGAGTAACACTGCGAGGTGATGAGTTGATTTGGGTGTTGTGTATACAGTGAAATGGAAGCTACTCTACCTGTATAATTCTTCCATTTCCCCCCTCTTTTATAAAGAGTAAAACCAATGTGAGCATCTCTTAATTTAAAATATGGTTAGATAATATTTAGCTTGCTCTGCTGTCCAATGAAAGCTGGGTCAAAATCTTATTTGAGTGTTCAGATGTATGTTCTTGAAAGGTGGGAAACAAAAAAATAAGAATAAAAGCATGTGCTAAAATGATATGTCTATAGGGAGTGAAAGTTTTTTTTAAAAAAATTGGGTTACACTTAGAGTGGCTGCGGTTATGCTATAATTAGAATGTAATTACATTGTCTTTATAATTCTGGTTACTTGTAATTAACATGAATGCATATGAGGAAGTAAACTACATATCTGAATTGCTTATTAGTACCCTATTAGGACTGGAGCCTACAAACATATATGGAAGTTTACTCACCAAATATTTTCATTGGCTGTCACTGATGACTCATGTGACTAAAGCTGTGAATGGGTGTTAGTAAGCAGCAACCCTTAGATCCTAACTAAAATTAACATGAAGTTAACTGCACTAACTACTGCATTTACCCTGAAGTTACACTTTTTTTTTTTTTCTTTTTTTTTTGTGTATGTGGTAGGTATGTAAAGAATTAGTTCTGCTACAGACTTGATGCTCCAGCTATATGGAAAATAATCACCACAATGCAAATGCAGTAGAATCTCAGCCAGTTCAAACTATGTCATAGAGTGGAGCAGGCACCTTTTGGATACACTTGTTTGTAACTTAAATTTGGCCCAGGACATCATAGTTCCAGAAACTAACTATTTTAAAAATAGCTGCTAGCAATAGCAAGAGCCGGGAGTTCTCCATAAAAGGCAAGATGCAGCATTTTCAACTTTTCTATAAGAAGTGGTAGGTAGCAGGGCCCCTTTCTATCCTGACATTCCTAAAGGGAGTATAAGTAGATGAGCATATTTGTAATAAGATGCCTTGCAGAGATAGCGGGAGTCTTTAAAGAGTTTAAGAGGGAAAAGAAATGCTATTCTCTAAAAACAAGGCTACTTTTTTCCTTCTCTTTAAAATCTTAACTCTTCTTGTACAGAGAAAGCACGGCGCATGGAGAAAGAGGCATTGCATATAAGGATGTATCTATCATCTGAGTTAAAAAAATTTGTCTAAATGTATCCATTTTCAGCATTTCTGCTCATTGCCAATATATATGGTAACCTCATAATGAATGAATATCAGAAATAGGTTTCTATAGATTAGATGCATGATAGACTGCAGTGCTTCTGAAAGTCTATTGTGGCAATGACCATTGAACTAAGGACAATTTACATGATCAACCGTTATAATCGATCCAGTCTGTATTTTAGATAGTCCCTAAATACATATCAATATGACAAATGGCAATGGCTGTACTGTACAGGACAATAAGTTGTGCTTCAAGAGGATCATAAATACTTATTGACATATAGACTGCTCAAAATGAACCTTGATTTAATTAAGTAGAAATCGGATTTTGGAGTCTGTTAAAAAATATTGCATTATGCTAATTCGAGATCCCATTAGGTTACTTAAAGTTACTCTGTAGGCAGAAAAGGTTTCCTAATGAGTAAAATCCTGTCACACATATGGTCAGTACCATGGTTATGTATGGGGAATGGTCAGGCAGAAGGGAAGCTAAAGGAAGCCTTCACACTAATTTCTTTCCCACAACATGAGGATTTATCAGCTGTGGGGGTATTTGTGTCTCTGTTTCCCCTGTGGAAAGGTGTTGAGAGTGGAGGTCATCAGTAACACAGATGCACTGTATGAAACTTTCTGGTGTAAATAAAAGATACTGTCACCCTAGGAGATTCCTGAGTTTTGCCTCCCATTGATCTCAGGGGAATTCCCTTTTTATTTCAAGGGGAGGGGGGCATTATGAACATATTTACACCAGTCCTCTCTGGGGGACTGAGCAGAGGAATGGAGATTTTGGCACTGGCTGTACACACTAGATCAGGTTGTAGTAGATGTCATGATGCTTTGTTAATGTTATTTTTATCTCTAAGAATTTATTACACAGGTGTTATGCTGCCAGAAGATACAGATTGTTGATATTGATTTCAATTAGTGTTATCTGTTATCACTGAAATAGACATTTTTCACTGGCTATGGTGGGAACTTCTTGGGTTCAATGGGAGGTATTCAGACACTTGAATCCACGTATATGTCAGCATTTCAGATGCCTTGGGTATCTAAGACATCTTCATGGGACTAGCAAGACCTTCAGGAGCCCTTTTCCTTCTGGAGTGGCAGCTGGAAGCCAGCAGGGAAACTGTGAGCCATTTTAGCTCTATTTAGGCACCAGTCTTTGGCAACTGAATCTCGTCTCACATTGTGGGTCCTCCTAATGCTGTCCATGGCCTTGAAGGTGTAGAAGGAATCTTCTAAGTGACTCCTGAAATATTTTTTACAGTAAAGGAGCAGCTGACTAACCTTCCTTTCCAGCAGTTGCTCAGCAATTACAGTCAGTGCTGTTCATTCCTTTGCACTGAAAGAGCCAAAGATCTTTCTGCAAGGTAGCAAACCACTCTATGACTATCACAGACATTTGTCTCTTCATGGAAAGGAGAAGGTTTAAGTCAAGTTTTACACAAAGACAGGTGAAGTCTAAGGAAGTATGAAATTTAAGGATCTAATTTTCTATTGAGCCATCATCACTTTCACAACTACAAAGGAAACATCAAGTGGAGGGTGAATGAGTCCGTATGAGTATGGTAGCATTTGTCTCCACTATGAACATGTGCAGAGCAAGACAGAAACAGTCCCAAAGTCTAAATTTTTAGGTTGCTTGATTTGTCACTGTTCTAATTCCTTAATGCAAGTCATGTTTTGTCTGCTGAAAGAAACTCTTGGGTTTAAATGTGCATTTCAAATTCAAAATGTTTGTTTTTTTTAAAGTCAGAAAACAAAGAGTATTTGTAGATAATGTTTTTCGTTTGTTTAAGTTCTCCACCATAACTGAATAGACAGGATGCTTCACCTTCCTTTCCTTAAACCCTTGGGTTTTAACATGCAGTTCTTCCTGCAAAGAGTTAATTGAAGCAAATAAAGTTCTTAAATTGTTAATAATCCTCCCAATTTGATCTTGTTCTTTTTCCCCCTCAAGCAGTAAGAGGATAAGTGCGAGTGATAGCCAGATTTATAAATTATTTCTTGTGAGCTGAATGCTTTAAAAAGGAATATAAAAATCTGCTATGTGTCAGGCGATCCATGGAGGCATTAGCAAGCGTGGCTGATTCTCAGTCCCCTGAAAGCAGGAGTGATAATTTGTAAATCTAGGAACTGTACGTGGAGAATGGTAATTTGTCATTAGTAAGATTAACATGATCAAGGGAATAGAATAGATTATTTACATATAAAATACAGACGATCATTGATGCAGCAGTGATGAATAAATACATTTTGATAAAACTAAGACAATATTTTTGGGAATCAATACAAGAGTTTTAGCTGTCATATAACACTGCAGCTTATGTTTTGTGTTGTATAAAAAGTATTGCCTATTCGAGAATGGTTATATGGATGGATTTTTTTTTTGTCCTGGGCTTCTTTGTTTAATCTACCTGTAGAGCAATCCTTTTGAAACCCTACATTTAGCCACAAATTATTTTTGTTAGTTCCTTTAGAATGAAATACCACTTAAGATGTAGAATTTCTGAGCACTCACATACTATTTAAAGGACCATGACATTTTTATTATTGCAGTTTCATATTCTGGTTAATTTTTTTTTGTTCAAATAAATTTGCCTTCTTGCAGAGAGAAACTATTGCAAATAATTTAATAAATTTTGACCATGTTTTCAATGATGACTGAATTACAGCTGCTGACATGGTTCATTTGCTTACACAAACTGTTCTTGCTCAAAAATTCAACATTTTCAGGTGAAAAAAACTGCATGAAGATAGGAAGCCATTAACCTGACCACTAAGCAATGCAGAACGAAATATCAATTGGCAAGTTAACTCTGATTTTCAAAGATACTATTTGCAATGACTTGTAGCTACCTACAATAAACGATTATATTTTTTTTTCTATTTCTGAAAGCTTCATCATAGTGTTTAAAGAATTTAAAACAAATTACTTAAGGAATATTACTCAAAACAAGTGCTATGCAAGGCAGTAAGTGACTTTTGTGGGTGACTGAGCACTGAAGCAAAGCTATGAGGTTTGCTAACATAGATACTGTTTGTTTGCAGGAAGATTCCTTTGCCACAGATGTTCTCAACAAAACCAGTTCTTCATCTTGCTGTTGTGAATATGTGCAATGCTACACATGTGTAGACTTAGGATGTTCAGTGGGATTGCTCATGTGCATAAAATTACTTGTGTGGCTGCATGTCCAAGGCTCAGGGCATTGGAGAGATTTAATCATTGAAAGGTGAAATAGAGGCATTTTTGTTATACTTTGTTACACTGTGAAAAATCATAAGTCAGTCTTAGTTACAGGATTACTCTTCTCACAGAACAGCATATTCAAGAAAATAAAACAAACCAGAAGACAACACTGTTTTGTAGCAATATAAGCTTTGAATGTTCTCTGCCGTAGGTTGCTCAGACTTCCATTGACATCACAAGGGGGCTGTGTTTAGGTGAATAATTTTTCTGGCAAGGGCAAACAAATGAATAAATGCTCAAGGGAGAGCTAATCTAAAAGAAGAGGAAGCCAGAAGTCCAGGACTCATATATGTAAGGTTGCTATGACTTTACACACAACCGCAGTATTTCACTCAGTTACATGTTTTGCTTGTAATCAGAACAACTGATTCACAAATGCATTAGCCTGCAATAAGCATCCATTTGCTAACCAAACTGTTAGCCACAGAAGGCTCAAAATGGGTCCTTTTGCACTAATGTGTAGAAATAAATTAAAAGGAAATGGATGGATGGATGGATGGATGGATGGATGCATGCATGCACGCATGCACAGGAAGACATAAATAATATGGACTGTCTGACAACCACCCCATAGAACAGAGCTTAGTAAAGTATGAAAGAAAGAGGTAATTTTCTATTATCAGCTTTCACTACTGGAGGTTTGACCATATGGAGATTTCTCCTATCCTGCTCCAAAATGGACCTTAAAGTCTTCAGTGGCCAGACTGACAACTCCATAGAGACTGCAAATACTTCCTGAACATCAGATTTATGATTTAAAATAATTGTGGATTACAATGACTGCATATTTCCTGAATACGAAACAATGAATGAATTAATGCTCTTATCATTTCCTCCCCATCTTTAAATCTGAATGAAGGCTGGAATTTTCAGAGAAAACTAAGGTTGTGTGAAAGATGTATGCTTGACATCTGAGGTTAGTCTTTGTTGCTCCTAAACTAAGGCATTTATCCAGGGACAGAATTTAGAAGCACTGTTACCCCAAAATGACCATATAATCCAAATGAAAGTGGGACCTCTCCATGAATTGTGTAAGGGAGCATAGGGCAATTGTTTGCACAAATTACATACCTAGTAGAGCGGCCTAATATTACTTGGACTAGATTTGGGGTTAAAGTGCCTTTGAAATGCCTGAGCATGGCTTTCACCCTGAAATGAACTTCCTATAAAATACTTGATGAGAAATATTGTGATCTAACAGAGATAAGAGTCTGTGCTAACCCTTCAAATTAAGTATCTCAAATTACTTTTCCAAACTAAAGAGTTCAATTATAGGATATATATTGTGTGTTAATTAAGGATTATTAAAATATTTTAGAGGAAGTTTAGTAACTGTATAAGAATGATGTGGATAAACAGAAAAGATACATATATTCTGCTTTCTTGTTAAATCAGTAAATATTGGTAATATCCCTCAGAGCTTCACTTTATATTGAGCTTGCATAATGAGAAACAAAGGTGTTAAAATAGCGCAATTTTCACTTTAGCCCAGTCTCATTACTCAAAATTCTGTCATGATGGATGACAACTGGCCATGCCCTCTTAACTAGAGTAAGTATTTTCACCATAAAAATTAAAGGTAAAACAAAAGAAAAATGCTTATTTCAAATATGACTTTTGGGCATTAAATCTCTAGACAAAATTGATGGCAGCAACTGTATTCTGAGTAACTCCATAGACTGTTGTAGGCAAGCATTTTCATGAATCACTTCTTAAAATACAGTTTTAAAATATGTAATTTTTCATATATTAGTAAAAATTCCCATAAACCACTTCTAAATCAGATTGGCAATGGTTTTGTAGCTGATGGTTAAAATATATACTTGACATTATTGGAGTGGTGATTTTTAGCTGCCTTGACCTGAACTTTTTGGAACTGCAGGTCAGGAAGAGTTTGGGGGTTCAACTTTCATCTGAATAAGGAATGGAAAATTGTTTCAAATCGAGAAAAATATTCAGTAACAATACTCCATTTCCTCAGTGTCTATTAGCTGTGATGTAAAGAAAGAGCGAGCCTCTCAGCACCAAGGAGCATACACTATAAAGGTATTCTGCAAAGGTGCACTAATATACCATACCATATGTTTTAGAAAACTGAGCCTCAGGCTCTAGTAAATCTTGTGGTGAGGACCAACTGTATAGTGCTCTGCATCCTTGGGAGAGGTAACTACTCTTTCTGCAGCAATGCACATCCATAGCCTTCCCTTTGCTGTGCTTCCAGGATTCCTGACTTTTTTCTGTAGGCACCTGAGCTAGGACCCCATAGATTATCCTCACTGCACAGTTCTTCAGACATGGACTTCTGCGAGTCCCAACAATTCTGCAGGAAGTGAATCTGGCTCACAGAGGATTGTATGAAACTTTTCTCTGGCTTCAGGGGAAGATGGAATTTTGCTTTCTGTTTTGTATTTAAACAGACTCAAAATCTCAAATCGAGACACCATCGGAACTACTGATTTCCACCTGGCTCATGTCAAATCTATGTAATAGCCCAAGTTTTATATGGTTTGAGAAAAAACCCATAAATAGAATCAGAATAACTTGAAAGTCTGAACTTTAGGACAAACTGGAGCTGAGCTGCGAGCTTCTGTGAAACACAAAACCAAGCAGATTTTGCCTGGCTTCTTTTGAGGTTCATGAATTTTGAAAAGACCCATAGTATTGCCAGTTTTTATAATTTTATCATGAAACTTGCCCTAACTGGTGTTTTCATTAAAGCCTGCATTCTTGAAATGAAGTGACCATATGAGAGTCTCATCTTTCATTTAAAAGAGAGCGGAAGTTTCCAGTCCCTGTGGTTGAGGCAAAAAGCTTGGACATATGCCCCAGTACACCAACAGTCCAAAACCAAAGGTGATTCTAGAGACTCCAGTGTGCACCTCATTATTTTAAATTCATAATTTTAGGGTCTTAGCTAAGAGTTTTTGAGCATGAAATCTAGCCCACCATCTGTAATTCTACATTCTTGCCAGAGGACATTAAGTTTTTTCCCCTCTTATTGTTATGGTGCTTCAGAAGACAACTTCAAAGCAAAACACTAGATTTGGGTATCGGCATGCCTGGCTTCAGATCTGACAGTTGTGGCAATGTGTCTCTGCTGAAACCCTGCATCCCTGTGTACCTGAGTTTTGTGTAACCAGTGAGACAAAATCCAGAGAAATATTTAAGTCTTCTAACTCAGGCCCATATTCAATAAGCTAATTCCTTCCAACCCCCAAGTTTATTTTAACAGCACTGTTTTCCTTTGAAGGCTATAGGTAATTCACTCCTCTTTAACAATGTACAGATGGTTTCTGGAAAAACCCCTTTGTTCCTTCAAATAAATAACACAAATAGGCTTACTTATTATGCCTATGTAGGGCACTGTGTTGTGCTTTTCGTTTATTGGCTGATTGTGCCACTTGTTTTGGCTTGTGCCCCCTCTGGAAGTGTTAAAGACTTTTTCTTGCTCATGCTCAGAGAAAGAGTTTGTTTGATGGCAAAGCCAGGGAATTTCCTTGGTATCAAAGAGTCTTACAGTTTTACATTAAATACATTTCATGGACCAAAAATCCACCTAAATGGGCCACACATCTTTCCTGAATTTTGCTCAAAGACATTGTAACTGCTTCTGAAAATCCAGCCTCATAGAAATGTTTAGGTCAACAAAAGTGATAGTCACCAATACAGAGTATTTTGGTATGCCACTAGCAGAAAAATTTGTACTCATGTTTTCATGTTATTTAATTTAGGATAATTGATAATGCTAATAGTTGAGAATTAGCTGCCTTTTCTGAATTAAACTGAATCAGTTATCAGAAAGGCTCACAGAACTAAAGGCCCAGTAATTTGACATTTTGTTGTACAATAGCAGTCCATCTTATTTAGAAGCTGTAAAGCTATAATAGTGTTATGGAACAAGATCCCCTTATGCTAACAAAGATGACAACGTTATTGTTTCAGGAAGAGCGCAAAGTACATAGTGTTTGCTAAGGTTAATAGCAACCCTTCTTAATTTTATATAGTATAAAAGTTTATATTTTCTGGAGGCTTATTTTACGAAGGCAATATAGATAATTAATCTGCAGCTCAGTTGTAAAAATATTAAGTGTATTAGCCATGTAGTAATGACACTGCAAATTTAAACTAGTCTAGTAAGAGTACACTTTGGTAACAATCACATGAAACTGATGCTTCAACTGGCAACCAGTTTGTGGAGGAACACCTCAAAGCCTAGCATATAAAAAACCTTACAAATCTAAAAATCAGTAAATTGAAGCTTCTTGAAATAAAAGATAATTTATCCTTCCATTATTCCCGCTATATGACTGTATCTAGAAATAGTTGGGCAGCCTAGCTGGAAATACGGAATTCAAATTACTTGGGTTTATAAACAGTGACTTAGAGGGCAGCGATATACATTAATTTTCAGAGGTGCATTTCAAGTTCCATTAGCTTCAGTGAGAAATGTAGATAATCTGCAGTTTGGAAAATCGGGTCAATACAGTCTACTAAAGACTAATTTGCACATAACACCTCTTTCTGTATTCCGAAGTTTCACAGTACCAGAAGTCCTTCATCAGAAATGGCAAGAGTGATCTTTCCTGTGAGTATTTACTTTCTTTCTATTTAATGCCTCTGGAAAAGCCCCAGGACGTTAAAACATACAAAGAAATAAATGTCTATGTGGTATACATAGTTAAAATTGATCTCTTACTCTATCTCCATAAATCAGACCTAAAGAGTAATGAAAGAAAGATTGTGCAAATGATTAAATTACAAATCTTTTCATAGTCAAATATTTAATCATAAAGTGTGATATAGTTTTAAATGTAAACAAATCATGTTAGGGTTATTGGGTATATGCTTTAGGTAATATTCCTATATTATTTTCCCTCCAGAATACAGGATATGAGGTTGAAATACTGTATCATGTGCAGATTAAAGACAAATTACATATAGATGAGGTTACATTTAATTACCTGGAATAGCTTTGTATGTTGAGTGAAAAACACAGTTTTCATCAACACCATATTAATTACTGTTGCCGAAAGCTGTAATTGACTACTGTGTTTTTCGGCTCATGAGTCAATGGTGACTAAGTGTTTACTTTACTGCTCCTAATTGCCTGAAATGCAGCACTTGTTTTTTTCCCTGGAAAATCTGTGGTCTAAGTTTTGCTCTTGTTTTCATGCCTATAACCCCCAATGATTTACATGGATAGCTGAAAGCATAGTTTGGCTTCAAATTTCCTGGCAAAAAACTGGTATGTTAGGAGTACTAACTTAGCATCTAATGTGGAGAAAAAAGAAATGCTGTGTCAATACTATCCCACTTCTGGCTCTACTCTTCCATATGGGGCCTATAGGAAGCCTGAACTTGTGTTTAGATCAGGGTGCCTACAGACCTCATTTGACCTTGTGTCAGCTGAATTCAAGATCCCTGTGGTAAAGACACTAGATAGATCATCTCATTTGTATCAACCATGTAAGGGAATATGGTATACATGAAGATGAATGGGACTACCATCAGAATTTTCTGCCACAGGAATAGTTTTGGAGACAAGGAAACAGTGGAAAAGGACCGGAGGTGGAACCGGATGCTACAACCCACAAAGATTAGACTCTTCTCCACCTTTACAAGTGACAGGAGTAATATCTTCTCACAAGACCAAGCAGAGGCAATGTGGTTCCCAGGAGGTGCACAGCAGTAGGAAGTGTTTCTGCTACAGGAAATTTGAGAAATTGTATGGTGGAATCACCAGCCTTGAACTTGCATGATCTCTCCATTCAGAGTCAAGCTTCATCATGTGGAGGGGATAAAAAATGTTGCAGGAGATGAGCAGAAAATAAGAGGAAAGAAGTGGCCAAGCCCCTCTGGGAACTCAAAATGGAGAATCTTCTGAATGTTACTAAATCTTTCCATGCTGCCATCAGTTGAGTTATATGGACTAAGAGGCTCCTAAAGCATAAGGCCTGGGCCAGATCAGCACTGTGCATGTATCTCCACTATTTCCTTTGCATTGACTACCAATCTTTTGAAAATGGCATGCGTTCCCAATTGAAGCCAACCTGTCCATTGCTAACAAGGTGGTTCAGACATAGTTTTCATATCCATACTTGTAAACATAAAGTAGAAAAGATGTAGGGGACTGCACAAAAAGTTTTGTGCTGTCTAGGTAACTACTGCAGTGCTGAGCCACAATGACAAAGATGTGAGTAAATCAGACAACTCATGTTTAAAGAAAGCATACAGGTTAAATGAAATGAGATGTCAGTAAACCTTTCTGGAGTCTAAACAAATCACTTTTACTGTGCTTTTGACAAATGTATGTATTTGCCGTAAACAAAAATAATTAAAATATTTTGCTGTATATACTTTTTAAATTTGTTAGGTGATTTTAGCAGTGATTTTTACATGTCAGAATACAGTTTCAGTAATGACTACTTTCCTCAGTCTTGCAAATTTAAAACCTCTGGCATAAAATTTCATTCATATTATCAAGTTCTCACTCTTTCACCTCACTATTTTTTAAATGTGTTGTATCATCAAGGTTTTTGTCCCACTAATGGCAATGATCTGTTTTTTTCTTGGATTTGTGTACAGCCACTGTGTTAATTTTCTATTGCAGGAACCAGTCTGTGTTCAGATGCAGATTTTGTTCTTTCTTCATATCTCAAGACATTCTCATAATGGTCATTACTGTCCTTTTGAAATGTCTTTGCTTTTGTGGCTCCATATTTTGACAATTATTCCACAGTAAAATAAAAGACAGCATCTTTCTTTAGTGGTGAATTTATGATACACCTGTGCAGTTCCACATTCGATTTGAAATGCAATGTCGACAAAGCTCATCTGTCTGTATATGAATTGTTCATGAGGCTACTTTTTATTGGACACTCTAATACAGGAGAGATGGATATACGTGGGGATATGGTTGTCCAAAATATGATCTCTTTTCTCTCACATGTGTACATATAGAGACACATATATGGAGGTTTGTTGTTGTTGTCACCTCCAGATGGTGAACGCTGATCTACTGATCTGCAGTACTTGCAGAACTTTCCTTATTAATATATTTGATTAGCCTGCAAAAAATGGATACACGTAAGTGTATTTCAAGCTATATGGTTGCTGCCATCATGTGCACGTACACACACATGCATTCACCTTTGTCTATATTGGATCTTCAGCTTTTTAAAAATCAACACTAAAGGAGAAGAGTAGTTTCTAAAGAAGAATATCACAGGAAAAAACATAGGCAAGAACTCAAACCAAAAGCAGAAGCCTGTGTGAAGAATACATATGTTCTGATGTTTAGGTGTCAAAACGTTCCCTGAGTTTTGATGAAATATGTAGGAAATAGATCTCAAAATACTGGAGGGACGTAATTGTCAGTTTTCTTAGATTTCATTTTCTTTCTCTAGATGGCTCAATAGAAATTTAGATGCTTGCCTATGAACATCCATAGTTTGAAACAAGGCTCTTTTTTTAGAGAGTAGATCTTCTATTAGATCAAGATTCTTAAATGAATCACCATGATGTGACTCTTCATCATTTCACAATGAGATCTGCTGGCCTTCTCACCTTCCTTCAAGTCTGTTAGAATGGCAATATATGGCTTACCACATGAAAGATGCATTCTCTGCCAAGTAAATTAAATTCTTATAATAAGAGGCAGAGTGGTCCAGTGGTCGAAAAGTAGGGCTGGCAGCCAGCAACTCCTAAATTTTAATCCCAGTGAAACTTACTGAATGACTTCAGGCAAGTTACTTAACCTCCTAGTTTCCACCTCATAAAATTGTGATAATAAAAGTGTTTTTCCGAAGAGCAATTAGTTATTGCTTGTTCTCTACTCTGAAGAAAAAAAATGTAAAGCACAGTGGAGGTGCTAAGCCTTATTAATTCTTAAATTCTAATCATATCAAGAACTCATCATGATTACCACAGTTAAGTAAACTGGTAAGATTATAAAAAGTATACAACCATCCAACACTTTTGATTAACAGAATCTGTAAGGGACCTGTTGTTCATGTTGACCCAAGAGTGATGTGCACAGGCTGAAAAGTCAGCCCGTGGCTCTCCATGGCATTTGCCACCATCTCACAACTCCAGCCCTGCTCTCATCCCCTTGCATGCAGGTTGTTAGGCTGCAGTGAGAGTGTTTGGAGAGTCAAAGGGTGCTGCTGTGAGTCAAAAGTCCAGATGGCACTGAAGTGTGAAGCTGCTGTTTAGATCTCATATTTTGTTTAGGTTGGATGAGTGTCTGAGGAGGATGAAAAGCAAAAGTTATTCCTTCCAAGGCTCCAAATGCAACTGATGCCCACTTAAGTAGTTCCAGATCTGCTTTGTATAGACAGAAACATAGGAGTCATTTCAGTGTTTTGAGAGAAATATCCACTTCTTCCCAAGCCTCCTCTCTGTTGGAGACCAGCCATCACAAACATGGAGGTCATGCAGATCTGAAGATCCGTAATTTATGGAAGAGGGTGGAATACCAGGCAGATCAAACGTCTGGTGGGGTTTGCTGTTGTCAAGCGCTCAAACGTTTAACTGATTGCACTTGTCAAAGAGCTGTAGGATAGATCTGAGGGGAGAGTTTGGCCCTTAGTGTTGCTGGTTTTCATCCCGTAATTTCAAGAGTGTTTTTTGTGCCTTGTTTACTGCAGAATGTGATTAGATTTTAATTTAACAGGCACGGAATGCATCTTTCATGTGGCAAGTCAGAAGGGCCTCGGAGCTTTATAGTGGGGATGGGGGGATGGGGCTGGCGCTTGTTGTGAAGTGGTGGAGAGTCCTGCTATATTGCTCATCTTACGATGCTGTTTATAAATAGGTCCCGCTAGTCTGGGGCATAATGATTTCAATCATTCGTGCTGTATAAATAAACAGGGCATTGTGAGCTTACTTGTTCAGGAATTGTCCCTGGCTTTAGTTTTGGCCACAGGCTCCCAGAGGCCTGCAACCAATCTAAGCCAGAGGATTTAAAGAAACAGTCCGTCTCCAATCTGAAGCCACTGGGGGAGAAGGGAGGGCCAGTGGGTCTGGGGGGGGAAGCAGGAGAGGGGGGAAGGGGGATCTTCCATGGGGTCTTGCTTTCCCTGGCGCTGGAGAAAGGGGAGTCTGGGAGAGCCTCTGGCTGGCTTGTCCTGAGTGCGAGGCTGGCCTAGGCTGATGGGATGCAAAATGGCTTCTTCATGGTCTGGTGGGGCATGGGCAGTCTGCAGGTAAGGGAACTGCTCCCACCTGATGTGGTGTGAGGTGCAGAGGTGAGCAAAGACCACCACATGTCTGGCTGGGAGGCATTAAGTGTGCAAACCAAGGGGTAGACTGAAAAGGGCAATGCTGTCTTGACTGGTGCTGATTTACTGCACTTGTTTTCCCTGTGCTGCATTTCCTTCCATGGGTCCCTCCACGGTCAAGGTCCCCTCTCAGGCCTTGGACCTTGCAGCCTGCACCAAGGGTAACCAGTGTTTTGGTTGCTTCTTGCTTTGGCCCTGTGGATTTCCGTCAGAAGTAAGGCTTGACTTAGGAAACCATTTTCAAAAATTAGAGACTTCCTTGATGATGGTAAATATGCTGCAGCTTTCTGCTATGATTGACAATATGCTTTTATTTTTCTTACACAGCACTAAAGATGTGCAATTCACTTAGTAACCCTGTCAGCAGATCCTGTGTAAGCACTGCATATAGGGGAAGAAGCTGGGATTTTCCCATGTTCAGAGCCAGTTACGAGAACAGAGACATGAAGTTGTCCTAAATTTTTCAGTTCTTTCCTAAATTCTGGACTTTTTGTACCCACAGTCTTTGAGTCCTCACTTCCCACAGCCTTTGCCATTTCCCCGTTTGTCTGACACCTTGACTATCATCTTCCTGTCTTATTTGTCTAAACCATCTTCTGCAGAATGATGGAGAAAGAATGGAAAGGACCCAGTAGAGTATGCAGCTCCAATCCTTACACATCCGCCTATCCTCACTCCTCGAGATCTTAGATGGGGTTTTCTGGGTCAATATCACAGTATCACATCCCTACTGAAATCAGTGGGACTTAGCCACTGACTTCTATGAGACCAGAACATGTCAAGGTGGTATGTTCTAGAGCAAGGAGCACTGAAAAGAGACTATATTTCCATTGCAAGGCATGAGATGGGAGAACAAGTATTCTTGATGTGATTTTGCAACATGAGGGAGCACCAATCCTGCATCCATCTAAGCAAACTTTTATTTCTGAACCCCCCCCCCC
>NW_020799101.1:14343612-14357984 GCF_003259725.1 Athene cunicularia
CCCCCCCCCCCCCCCCCCCAGTTTAAGAAGAGATGATAAATAACATTCTATTGAGAAAATACTTAAAAATTGCATTAGTACCAGTCAGGAAGCTGGAACTGATACCATCTGGTCTCTATAGTTATCATGTCTAGCAGACAAAGTCTAATAGCTGACTAAGAATTTATTAGGAAATGTTTCTTCAGCTTCCTGATATAAAAATGAAAATCCTCACAGATAAGTAAAATTTTCTTTGTAGGTTCACCACATTGTTTTCTGTATCACTAAATTTCTGGAAACTTGAAGAAAAGCACATACTAAGTGGAAAAAACCCCGTTGTAGTTGAGCATTTCAGGTATATAAGTCTTCAATTCACCTTCCAAATTCTGTATACTTTGTATTGAGAAAAAAGATCTATCTTTCCTTTTTAAACTCAATTCAGCAAATATTACAAGCCACACATCTCCCTTTGAATTCTTGTCTTGTTAAAGGATTAACCTCTAAATATTAATTTGTATCTGTATATCTTAAGATTTCCTTTTGTACCAAATATTGTTGCATGGAAGCTTAATGAATTATAACTAAAAGGATGTCATTTGTAAAATTTTGTTTTAAATTATCAAAATTAAATAAATGGTTTCTTTTTTATGTGTATATAAAATTATTGCACTTTCCATTTAACAATCTAGCTTTCATTTTCATTATCAGAATCATAAAAAATGATTGAAGTGATGGTTTCTTTTTAAAATGCAAAGTGTTTCATGCCAGAAGTTCTGAGAAATTAGATTTGCTTTTTCTATTTGCAGGTACAAAAGAAATTATATCTAGTTCTTCTATTTTGTGTGGGGGTTTTTTTGTTTTTTTTTTGTTTTTTTTTTTTTTTCCTTAAAAACCCACCCCCCCATTTTATTCTACTTTTAAAATGTTTTGTCTGCTGTTTACAAGTGAGGAAGAAAATCACTACAATTATTTTTAGTGAGACAAAGAGAGGGAGTGAGGAAGTTCAGATGAAAAGTTATATTTGTAAAGGCAGAATAGAGAAGCAATTCACATTAATTCAAAGCAGAGTCTCTTTATTGGATTATGGGCTGATTGTGTTTACAAATACACTGCCAGGAGGGTTTTAATTTTGGGGCAATTTCATTGTTCATAGATATATATCTATATATAGATATATATCTATGAAATTATGTGGTTATGTGTTTTAAATGAGATACAGCTCCTTATTGCTTAATGTAATATATGCTTCCATTTTATGACATAGCGCAAAAGCAGAGCAGTTTTAGAACAACTTAGTTGAAATATCATCATAAATGAAAGATGTAAACAATGTTATGTTTATAGACACAGTTTAAATTTGAATTCATTGGAACTTGGTGATCTCTTTATTTAACAAGGATGGACTTTATTATGAAAGTACAATCAATCTGTAGTACTACCCTTTTGATTTCAGGATTTTCAGCATTTACTACAGCAGGGTAAACACAAGGGTTGACATCCTCAGGCAGACCTGAGCTCCAACTAGCCCATCATTCTCTCTCCTGCAAGAGGAGTCAATAGTACATGTCCAAGGGAAAAATGTAAGAAAACAAGTAAATATAGAATCATTTTTCTCCCAGTTTACCCACCCAGGTTCATGTAACCAGCAATTTATCTACTTCCTGAACTAAAGATTGTGACTAGATTTGTTTAAAAAAAAGCCATGATTGCATCATCTATTCTGGACACGTTTATCCTTCTGAACCTGACAATGTCCTACAGAAATTAGTTCCAGAGTTAAATTTGTGTTCTGATAAGGCATGTTGCTGTTCATTGAATAGATCTCTCCCTCTCTCCCCCATTTCTACGTTAAATTTGTTGGGGTCCATAATATAATGAAATTGTGTTTAAGAAGGGAATCCTCTCCTTAAATGGTGCTCAGTATGTTAAAGGAATTTGACAAAATCAGGGCCACATTAACCATTGGGACAAGAAGCCCATGCAAAGAAGTAAGGCAGAGAAATTTTTTACATCTGTGTACATCATTGTGTAGGTAAGATATGAGCACATGGACATGCATGTGTGAAACAGAGCAGAATATGGCTGAAAGGGCTGGAGATTAAGCAGAGGATTGACTACAGCTCCCTACAGAATCATCAATCACAAACTAAGCTGTAGAGTGCAATTCCATAGTCTTTTACACACTCAAAACTCCCATTAATGCCATTCAACACTTATGGTGTTCATATATCTCCTACTGTAAAGAGGTAGAACAGAGTCTGATTTACTAGGAAAGGTCTTTGCTATAAACTTGGAGGATTCTCTTTTCATTACTGACAACAATTTCCTGGAAAAAGTAGAAAAAAACAATCTGTGCCTTGATTTCACTATTTTTAATCTGATTTACTGATGTGTGTCTTCTTGGTATTTTGATGGTTTTAGTACCTGCACAAAAAGAAAGACACAGGTATAATTCGTTGTTCTTTGACAGTGCTATGGTCTTTGCAAATGTTTCCTATATTTTATATATTTATATATATATTATATATATTTGATAATATTAACACTAACAAGGGTTGATCTCTTAAGAGTAAAGCCTCTTCAACAAGGTAAGTTAAAAAATGATTGAATTTACTCTAAGAATGTTTTCAACTTCTTTTGAATACTTTGAACAATGTTTATGTAGTTTCAGAATCTTTCCTACTTCTTACTCCAACTCAATCTTGGGCACTTTTTGACCTCATAGTCTTTCCATGTGTGACATCACAATCTGTTGCCATGGAAAAGACCATAATATCAAACAAGTATGATGGCCAAAGGTTGCCTTGCAGAAGAGAGATAGAGATTTCATAGGAAAAATCCATTAATACTTAAATATAGTGCAATGGGAAATATCATACTATCTTTACCCAAATCAGTTACATAATTTTAAAAGGAAGCTCTCAAGATGGCTGAATTCTTATCTCCTGTCAGAATCCACTATTTTCAGAGGCAATTGAAGTTTTATAAATATATGTTTATATATATAAACTACAAACTGTGCATGTTATATTATCCACTGCAATCCACTGAGCTTTCTCTTCACATTCTGAATGAAATGTGAGAATTTAATCTGATACTTTTGCAACAATCCTGAATCTACCATAGATTTCCTGAGTGACCCAGGCACTCTATAAAATGGTAGGCTTGTTGCTACTGAAGACTAAATTAAGTCAGTTCTTAAGAATATATGTAGTGTACTGAGTTGTTTCTAGGCTTCCAGTGTTGCACCCCGTCAGAGTAAGTTGTGGGACATGGCCAAAAATAGATCACTCCCGCAATGAAGAAGAATGAGGGAAATGAGGCTCTAAGAGGAGTCACACAAGGTCAGATTCACTGCTCTTTCTGCTGCTAGGGGGATGAGAAGGCTTGGGGCAATGATTTCTGCCTCTGAGAGGGCTCCCACTTGCCCCCATCACCTGTGTACCACTCACCTCAACGCAGCTGCAGCAGCCAGCCTGCTTCCTAAGACTGTGGTATAAGCAAAATAGGGAACAGGGCTGTGGCTGGTTTTCCTTTCTGGAAATTTGCTGTCCAAGTTAGTTGTTTGTTTTGGTTATGCCTAGAGCTGATCCTGTATGCATAGCAATTACCCTTTATTATGCCTTTGAAATTAGGCAATGGTAGAATATAGAAGTAGCACTGCTTTAATGGTTGAAAAGCTTTTATGGACCATAGGTGTGGCTGTTTGTTTGTGTTTATGTTCCTAATTTGTAGTATGCAACCTCACTGAGGTGCTAGACCTCAACAGCACTGAGCAGAAAAAAAAAAGGTTTACTTTTCTATTTGTTGAAGTTCTATAAAAAAAATAGTGACAATTCTTTAATAGAAGAAGTACTTCCTCTTTGTTTTTATCACACTCAGAATGGCTATTTTTGAGAACCATCAGGCCTGCAAATGGCTGATGGGATTTTCTTCAGGCTTTCAGAGAATTTCTCCTGGTAGAAAATAGGAATGAGAAGATTTCAGCATCAAAGACACAAAAACATTAGGGCTGTCTGAAGGAAGAGTATTGCTACGGAAATGTCCTATATTTACAATAGCATTAAAGAAGCTGAGTTTATCAAGATTTGGACACTCTGTATGTTATGCAACTACCCTCTACATATTAAACTAGCAATCATCTATATTTTCTTTATAAAATAATTTGTGCAGTTGGTGTAACTAGACTCTGCCTGCTGTTGGCAAGGATGAAAAATACATCACTACCTCTATCTCCAAGGTAAACTATTCTTCAGGGAAGTGTGCCTCTGGGGAATATCTTCTCAGGAGACCTATGAACAATGAGAGATTTTCCACAGGGAATGCCCATGGGGCAAAGTGTACTTCAAAAGGAGAGATCCAAGATGAAATGAGACTCTTCAAAGGCCAGCTCCACTTCCCCTCTCAACAAGACAAATGACTTCAAAGGAGAACACACCAAGGTTGTAAATAACTTTTCCCCACAATACAAAACCCTTATTGAAGGCAAGTTCTCTCAGTAATGTGATATTTTTAAAGAAATCACCCAAAGCCAGGTGAGGTCTAAATGAATCCAATGACCATCAGTATAAAACATTTCTACTCCTCAAGTAAATGTATGACCATATAGAGATCTTAGAGAGTTGAAATGTGCACTGTTTGTTTCTTTCTCACATATTTAAAGTTATAGTAGGATTTAAAACTTACAGGTCTGATGGCCTAAGGAACCATGAAAATCTAGCAACCCTAGGGACCATTTCTATCTAGTATAATTCATCAAGTCAGCTACAGACCAAAAAGTCAGTGAGGGAATACGAAGACCCTATTTTTACACAGGATATTGCATTTCACAGCAACTATCTGACTGAAGTCTTTCAGACTCAAAACTATATTACAGCAATATCAATTAAAGGCGAATTTTGTTACTGACTGCTAAGGATCTTTCACTAGATCAACATCTTATGGCAAGGCAGTGTCTGCAGGTATGTCTTTGTACAGAAAGTGAATTTAAAAGGGAATCATAGAATCATAATATGACTGAGTAATTCAGGTTGGGAAGAACCTTAGGTGTTTTCTAGACCAAAGTTTTGCTCAAAGCAGGGCCACTGAATTCAGACCAGTTGTCTCAATACTTTGTCCAGCTGGTTCATGAAAACCTGGAGGGACAGAGTTCTGTTTCAGTTTCTTTGTTGACTCTTGTTCATCCTGCTATGCCCTGCTGTGGTGAGTCTGGCTCTATCTTCCAATAACCTTCACAGTGGGATTAGTTCCCCCTTACATCATCTGTTCTCCAGGCTAAACAACAGCACTGGAAGAAGAAGAAGAGAAAACAGCAGCAACAGAGACCCAAAATAACCCTTGTTATTAGCATTATGGAGAGTCTTAAGTGAAGAAAACAGCTACTGATCCTGTTGTCAGTGAAACAAATGATAGGGGAGGTCCAGCTAAAGGTATCAGGGCAAAATCCAGTTAGATTTTGTAATAAACCTGAAAATAATCAGATCAAGCCCTGGAAAAATAAAGTCCTAGTAATTTTTGTCCACTGCCAGATATCTACTGTACAAGAAGTTAATGCTGACTTCACCAGATATATTGTAGAGAAACTGTCCCCTATTACTCTCCATTCACAGCCTCACACATATATGCACTCTAATGGAAAGGAGCCATACAGAGTGGCACCAGACTATTGACATTTCTACCCTATTGTTTTAAGTAATGCACAACATTTAATATGTCAAATGGCATGACTGTTAAAAAAACCAACTAATTACTAGATACTCTTCTCACAAATCAATGATGTCATTTAGAACTGGCCTGGACAAAACAATGGGGGTTGTATACACTAACGGGCGATGCTGCACTTAATGCTGGAGGTCTGGAAGAGTCTTAGAGTCTCACTTTCTATGGGTATTAGCCTAGTTTTCTGAGGAAGGGAAATTATTATTACATTATGTGTATATGTGATCAGTACATTTAGAACATGTTGGCTAAACTGAAGCAAATTTGAGAGACAAAGATCTAAAATATATCAAATTCTTGCAGATTTTATGAAAACTATCAGCTGTGCAAAGTAGAGAGACATTACTAACATTGTTGAGCACCACTGAGGGAAGAGCTACTGTGTGGATCAACCATTGGTTGACCTCAGAGAGTCCACACTGGATCTCCAGATCGAGCTACAGATTTGCAGACATGTGTTCTGTGGCTCACAGAAGGAAATTGCTAAATTTAGGTTGATTGACTTCAGTCTAAATACTCATTCTGGCTGGAAAGACAATGCATTGTGATGCAGTAAATATCTGTCACAAATATTTGAATCCAAATATTGTCTATTTTTACAAAAGCTCATCAGTTCTCTGACAAGATTAGCCTTTAATCCTTTGTGTGGCTCTTTATGAAACCGTCTACAAAAATGCCACTCCTGAGCCAAACTTCAAGTCCCTTCCTCCCTTCCCTAAAAAGGAGGCTTAACTTTTGGAAGGAAAAACTTCAGTGCAGATTAATCATGAAGTTCTCAGTCTTGCTCTCAAATGCAACTGAATCATTGAACTGAAGTTTTCCCATAAATTGCATGTGCCCAACAAACTTGTATCACAAGCAGGTAAAGTGTAGCAATGTTATGTCTGAATGCAAAATAGCTCTCATCAAGAGCTCCATTCTGATTTTAATGAGGTGTGCATGGTGTGTGCCCGATCACAGATGACAGTCCACAGTGCAAGACTTAGCAAGTCAGACATGACCCTAGATGCATGCCTATTTTTTGATACAATTTAATCAGAGAGGGTAATAAGAAAATATTAATCACAATTAAGGAGAAAGAACAAAGATCACGATGAATATGACTGTGCTCATTTAGTCATGTACATCCTGCATTTTTTTGTTGTGTGTCTTGAACGGAGTGTTGTCCCCATGAAAGGGCATGATGGATAGCTTCTTTGGATTTTGGATTTGGCCACTGGGTCGTAGTTCAAAAGGGAAACTTTGCTTTTAATAATTGTGAAATCTCCTAACACACCTCTGAATGATAAATAAGCAATAACCTTAGCTGCACTTTCTGAAGTTCACCAATCAATAAATTCTGTGCATGTATAAAATATGTTTCATTTAAATATCATGTTGCCAAATTGTTGAGAAAACTCTTACTGGAATTATGAAGAAAATACTCATTTTTTTTGTGTGTTTAGTGTAAGATGTTATTTAGATAACCAGGTTAAAACTGTTTTTTTCTTAACATGCCTGGAATGACTATAATGAATCTTAATTTAGAAAGCACTTAGAACTTACTGCTGTAATGGAACTAAATAATCACAAGAACCAGAACTGATAATAATGGGTCAAGATACCTGAATTAGAATATGAGTAGCTTTATTGCTTATGGATTTCACTAAAATTGCATCTGCTGTTTATGGACATTGAATGGAACTATTGTTAATAAATAGAATGCTAAAACCGGAAAGCTTCACATGCGTTTTCTTTATGGCATGCATTCTAAAAATTGAAAAGTATCCATAGTAATAATAAGTAATAAATCTAAGTGGAAACTTTGATTATTATGTTTTCATCATTACTCGCCCTTCTTTGAAGTTTTATACCCAAAAGGTATCTAACTAATCATCAGGTATTATTTTCCACTTTCAACCACTTATGAAAGAAAGAAAATAAATGAAATGAGCTCAAGGTTGTAAATAGCTACTATTGCAGTACCAGCAGTGAATAACCATCACAATTTATCCAGAAAGGTGAAAGCTGCACAGTGAAGTTACCTCCAAAAAACATGTGGGTTTGCTGCAAAGGCCTCTGGGGAAAAAAACATATTCTGTGTAGTTTACTACAATGTTGACCACATCCGGGTAGGCTTCATCTACTTGTGTACCTGAAACCAGCTGCAACATGTCAGCGCTAGCTTAGTGTTCATGCTGGCTTTGCACGTGTGGTTCATTTTTGATCAGGCTTGTCTGTGCAAGTTTGCTGCTCTCTGTTTCTCACGTGTAGCAGTCAGCTGGTCACTTCATAGCCTGACTTGTGAATACAAGACCTGGGGCTCAGCGAAGGCATTTCTGGCTTACAGCACTCCTGTCTGAAATATTTTCCGGCTTTAAGATTTGAGTTTCTGATTAAAGCCATGTAGAGAGTTTCAAACTGATAAAGAGGTTTTGATGTATGTTACCGGAAGACAGAAGTCTTGACTGTGTTACAGTTTTCTCTTGTCGAGCCCTTTGCGTGCAATGCCCAGTGCAAGCAGTTTATGCTATTATTACAAGGGCGTGTATGTGTGTGTGTGTATCTGTGACAGCAAAAGCTCAGTTTCTGGGCTTAAAGCATTTGGGTTGAGTGAGTTGTGAGTTGTGAGCTGGTGACAACCTTGGTAGCAACAGAAGAAAATAATATATGTTATGTAATGCATTTTCTGCTGAAATCTACTTTTTTGTTGCAGCAGCTGAGCGACTGTGTCATGTGGCTGGACAGAGGTCATATACATCAGTTACATGCTGGTTAAAACTATGTTTATTCCCTGATGGTGCTCACTTTATTTTCCTCAAAACAAACCTCATGAAAATCAATCCCCCCAAACCAGTTTTAAAAATAACAAGTAAATATTTTTTTTTTCATTCATTTATTTTCAGCATATTACCTAGTTGCTTCTTAATTTTGCACTGTAAATGGGACATATTTTCAAGTTTTTAAAATAAAGAAAACCTAGATTCTCACACAGTGTCAACTTGATGAAGCAAAATCCCAATGAAAACATCTAAACATCCATTATTGCATAACTTGTGGTGTGAAAGTATAGCTTGAGTATGTGGGGGAAGCAAAAAGGGGTTCAGAGGGGTTGTGGAAATTATACTGTTCTTCACAAAGTTCAAAACAAAAATTTGAAGAAAGGCAGTTTTAGTGTGCATACTACTTCTTTCATCCGTAAGTACTTTAAGATGACCTTTATCATGCATGGGAGGAACAAAATAAAAAAAAAAAATATTTCTGAGAATTCATTTTGGGACCAATTGTAAGCAGAAAGCATACACATAATATTCATAGAGAAAAATGTGTCTTAGTGGCAAAAAATAATTTAGTGGTTCCTAAGATGCACTAAGAGAAAACCCAACCTGTCACTGAAATTCAGGTCAATCTATACAGGAGTAAGGTATCTGCTAAGTAGCGAATTCTTGCATTAAGGGCAGGAAGCTGTGAAGGATGTACCAGATTAAATATTCTGATATTTGGTCACTCGTTTCCCATCTGATTTTTCTGCAAGGTGGGGTGGGGTTAGAGAGCTTTGAAGTGTAAACTAGCAATGAGAAATCTCCAATGCCCCAGTGTGGTCAGGACAGGGGAACCACAGACCATGGACATAATGCCAGGGCCCTCAGAGAAACATCTTGCCCATCTCAGCAAGAAGGTACAAACCACCATGAACTGAAAAGCAGCCAAACATTTTGCAGTGCCTTGGATTCTCCTCGGATTCTCCTCTCCACTTACTGGCCAAGCCCTATCCTATTTAGTTTCCTGAATCTCACATTATCGCAGCCTGAGGCTGTAGGGCTGCAATGGATCCTGGGAAACTTGTTTCAGCAAATCTTAATTCAAAAGCTGACCACATCTTGGACAGGACAGAGCACCGCCTGGCTAGCAGATGTAATACATGAATGTTGGCTGTGGTTTTGGTACAACCATGTGTAATATCTTACATGTTCCTGTTTTCTATTTCACAGAGTGTCTGTGAAACTGGAATATTTTGTATGAAAGGTTTAGCTATGTTTCTTGGGGTTTTTCTTGTGTCTGGAAAATGTTTAAATCAATGTGAGAGTCCGTAGCAGTTGGTGTGTCTGTCCTAGAAGCAGCAAGGGAGATGAGAATTCCTAAATCCTATTCCAAATTTTCAAAGTTTTGTGTCTAACTGGGATTTTTATACTACACATAAATCAGGTAACACAGTATTTTACTTATACAGCTGAATTAAATCGAAGATGTTTGGTCTTTGTCTAGATGTACATGCAAATGTACCAAAGTATATATTAGCAATTCTATATCGACCAACCTATATATACAGATAAAAAAATAGAGCTCCTTCCATTTTTGATCCCTCTGTTTATTTGTCTCAGTATAATTTTCATTGTTTTGTAAAAATGATGTTTCAACAAAGCATTTTCATAGATGCTTAACTTCAAGCTGTAGGACTTAGTCACTGAATTTAAGTTCTAGCATTTATATATTTCACTAAATTGGTGGGTGAAGAAGGAGATCTTAATAGGCCTAACTCAGTCCTATAATATTTTGTTACCCAGAGATGAGGGTGGAGGTGGTGACCAAAGATAAGCAGTGTAAGTTTTTTTTTATATAAAAAACCCCCAGACCTCAACTATGGGAGGTCTTGAGTGAAATGTGTCAATATATAATAGACTTATTTATACAAGGAATATCATTGATATTAAGTGTGTGAGAGATTGGTTCTATTTATGCAACCAAGATAAGAGGAAGGGTGCCGATCACAGTAATAGCATACAATCTATTGTAAGTAAAGTCAGGATGCCAAATGTTCAAAAATCCCCTGTCTCATAGCCCATCAAACACCTCCTTGTGGATTTTGAACATGGTGTCTTGAAATCAAACAAAAGTGTGATTTTTAGGGCACTACTAGAGTTAAACATGTACCTATAGAATCATTCCTCTAAGAACTAAACAGGCCAGAGAAGGTCTGGTTCACCTGAAAATCGTACTTGCACTCCTTTTTTTTGTGCTGGGATAAACTGTGTCTCCTGTAGGGTCATGGTGTGGCCCTCACAAAAAAATCTTGTCAGAGTTCAGGTTAGAAGTCAGTAAGGGTGCTCAGTACTGTGACTAATTTGATGGTAAGTGAGATTTCCTGTAAAACGTTAGTAGAGAAGAAAATTTCCTATTTTATCAACTTTTTTATCTTTTCATGTAAAGCATTCTGGCCCAAATTCTGGTATGATAGAGACTGGTATATCAGTTTATTAGCGTAAATCTCTCTGCTTCAGATGTTGATTGAAATGAAGGCTGCCTAAATCTCAAAGAATTCCTTTGATTGCAGTTCTGCTTGTCTTTATTTGCACAGGTATATATGTCACAGCCTGAAAAAGCCTGCTTAAAAATACAGAAAACAGAGAATTTGCAACATAGACAAGGACAGAGAAACAAACCGGAAAAGGCATGGAAAAACCATATGAGAAAAAGAGGAAAAAGTGAACTAACTGTGGTCTGTAAAACAAAAGAAAAAAGATCACAATGAACCAGAGTCAATGGAAAAGAGAGTAAGTCTAGATAGATGGCAGGAAGCCTGAGGGAGGCCTGGAGAAAGAAAACTACAAGCAAAGGATATCAGAAAAAAAAGGAGGGGCTGAAAGAGGAGAAATGTAGGACTGGAGATGATGAAATCCATGAACACACCAAAAGGAAGATTTTTATTTTGGTTTTGAGTTTGGTTTTTTTGTTTGGTTTTGGTTTTTGTTTTGTTTTGTTTTGTTTTGTTTTTACTTAACAGGGGGAAAAGATATGTTTTTAAACATTTGTTATTCTTCGTTTGAAAACCTAGGAGTTTGGCTCCTGGTAAAAGGGTCTCCATATACTTGTGGAACTCAATTTTGTTTTCAACAAAAAGTTGACTTGCTTCGGTAGAAAAAGAATTGCTAATCATTGTAATCTTGATTAATGAAAACATGGTCTGCAGAGAAATGGATAGCGAAGTGCTACTAGTTTTATTAAAAAAAAGTTTTTTAATTAAACTGCATGCATGCACACACGTACACACATACCTTATAGACAAAAGTTTTTCTTTCGACAGCAAGAATACACTGCCTAAGCGGTGTGTAACAATTCAAATTAATTTAGCCAGCGTTAATAAGGTATTGCCAACTGCCTTTGTTACGAATAAATATTTAAAGATCAATTTTCATATACAATCAAAGTTTAGGAGCAAATAATTTCAATATGCCAAGATTCTTTTCATTTCTGTCTCTCTCTCTGCCCCCCTCCCCTTGCCCTTCTGTCAGTGGCTAGCTATTAAAGAGAAAATTGTTGTAATCATTATTATAATAGATCCCTCTTCACGATCATTCTAAGTGGGCCTAATCCTCTGCTTTTCTTATTGCATTGCTATATCCTACTATGGCAATGGAAGAGACTATGACTACTGGGTATGAAAAAGGAAGACTGGAGTGAAAGTTACTCTTTCCACAGAACTGCTTAATAAACATTAAGGTTTCACACACAGCCTGATAGGAAAAAAAGCCACATGAAATGAGCCTCTTTAGCACAATGTTTTCCATTGCAGTTTTACTGAAAACACAAGTTAATTAAAACACACATGCATGAAATAGCCTACTTTTGAGTTCTAACTATGAGACAAGGCCATACTGTATGCATACAAACTGTAAGAAATAATTTATAGGACAAATTCCCCACAAGACCATTCAGGAAAAGGAAAAAAAAACAACCTAAAAGAAAGAGAGAAAAAAAGACCTGGCTCTTGACACTAAAGGCTTAACATCAAATGCGGCCAGAAATCCATTTTCACAGTTTTATTGCCCATTCTGGACGCTTCATTTCAAAGGGAAAGAATTTGAATTCAGACACATAAAATTCCCTTTGTTCTCTTGCCCTCCAGCCTTTGGTGCCAGTGTGGACGGTCCTATAGGGAGAGGTTGAGATCAAAAAAAATTTGCAGCTTAGATACCTGGCCCCAAATGATGCCCCTTGGCATTCTTAATTAAATCAGCTTTGCAATAGATTGACAATGCACTGTCAATTATAATCATTTATATTAGCAAACGGAGTATTTTTAACACTTTGGAAATAACAGAAGTTCAGTAGACCTGGGGGGAAAAAAAAATCCCTATAAAATTATACTGCATGATGATCACATACACTACAGTGCATAGGATTGTAGGTCGCATAACATCTTACCTTAACATTGGATAAAGCTGATGTGATTTTGCATATCTTTTCCCATCTGAAAGGACTTTTCCAGTTAGGCTCATCGGGGTTGTTTGTTGTTTTTCTGTTGGCTTCAAAACAGAAGTTGACTGTACTGTAAGGGGGGTAGGACAGAGGGGATACTGAAGCCCTGAGACGGAGGGAACCTTTGTTATAGGGGAAGGGCCTGATCCAGAGTCTACTGCACTGGAGGGAGGTATTCCTATTGATCTCAGTAGGCTTTGGACCAGTACCTGCAGAGATTATTTTCACTGAGAGTTCTGAGGTACTTTTGATATTAAAATCTGCACAAGGCATATTTATGAAAGGAAGATATCTCCTTTGCTAACAAACGACATCCCGTCTTGTACTGATGAATAAGGTACTTTCTGCTTTCTACAGTATTATTTCTTTATGTTTTAGCCTCATGCCTCTTTCTATTCCAGTTAATTTGGAATAGATACAGATCAGCTCTCAGGCTTCAGAGTGTAAATTGATCACCTGGAGAGGTCAGGAAGGCATTTTTTCCTCTCCACATATAGCACTGTACAAGAGATTAGAGGTCTGTATAACAATGCCTGTATTTCCGCTTTCTGTGGAGTTTATAGCTACTTTTTCCTTTCTTCTTTTTGAAACCCACTGACTCTGATATTCATTTTGCTTTAGTGGGTTATGCATGACTTTTGCTTCAAACATTCATGTAAGTTGATTTTGATTTTCCTGTGTGAAATATAACTCTACCATTGGATGTTAGCATAGGAGAGCAGGTGAGTTGCATGTTGGCAGACTATGTTCTTGTTTGATGGCAGTTAATGGATGCTTCTCTGCTAAAATTACAGATATGGACAATTTTTAATTGCTTATTGGATTGATTTATAGATGCTGTCACTGTAGCAGTTAAACAGAAGTTTATTGCTAACCTTGAGAAGTATATTCTTTTCCATAAACTACCCATGGAGTAGGCAACTTTACTATAAATTTTTGAGATTTTAAAAAATTGTTGTACCTGGAAAACACTGATCAAGTGTTGCAGATTTCGCCATAATTAGAAAATATAGGGCTTAGGCCCTACATCTTTGAATTTTAAATCCAGTTGGGAGATTTTAACATTTTTCTCAAGTGAACTGTTCCCAAGTTCCTGAGCATCAAAGACCTCACAGATGTTCTAGCAATTCATTTGTCCAGAAAGAGGAGGCAGGCTTTAAACATAATAAAGAAGCTAAAAAAATATTATGATCTGACCTGAATTGTGGAAGAATCAGGACCTCAAATTTGAGAAGTGGCCTTTAGAATGACTGCCATAGGTCCCTCAAAAATCATTCTTGTGAACTGAGATCAAGAGTTTCCAGGTCAAGACCTGTCCACCAACTGTTATACAGAAAAGAAAGTGGCATCTCATTTGGTGAGGTCCATTTTGAAGCATGCCTTAAGGACGTCTTGAAGAGCAGCAGATTGAACTGCAGCTGGAAGTGAACTGGGGGGTG
>NW_020799101.1:14358034-14503621 GCF_003259725.1 Athene cunicularia
CCTTCCTTCCTGCCTGCCTTCCTTCCTTCCTTCCTTCCTTCCTTCCTTCCTTCCTTCCTTCCTTCCTTCCTTCCTTCCTTCCTTCCTTCCTTCCTTCCTTCCTTCCTTCCTTCCTTCCTTCCTTCCTTCCTTCCTTCCTTCCTTCCTTCCTTCCTTCCTTCCTTCCTTCCTTCCTTCCTTCCTTCCTTCCTTCCTTCCTTCCTTCCTTCCTTCCTTCCTTCCTTCCTTCCTTCCTTCCTTCCTTCCTTCCTTCCTTCCTTCCTTCCTTCCTTCCTTCCTTCCTTCCTTCCTTCCTTCCTTCCTTCCTTCCTTCCTTCCTTCCTTCCTTCCTTCCTTCCTTCCTTCCTTCCTTCCTTCCTTCCTTCCTTCCTTCCTTCCTTCCTTCCTTCCTTCCTTCCTTCCTTCCTTCCTTCCTTCCTTCCTTCCTTCCTTCCTTCCTTCCTTCCTTCCTTCCTTCCTTCCTTCCTTCCTTCCTTCCTTCCTTCCTTCCTTCCTTCCTTCCTTCCTTCCTTCCTTCCTTCCTTCCTTCCTTCCTTCCTTCCTTCCTTCCTTCCTTCCTTCCTTCCTTCCTTCCTTCCTTCCTTCCTTCCTTCCTTCCTTCCTTCCTTCCTTCCTTCCTTCCTTCCTTCCTTCCTTCCTTCCTTCCTTCCTTCCTTCCTTCCTTCCTTCCTTCCTTCCTTCCTTCCTTCCTTCCTTCCTTCCTTCCTTCCTTCCTTCCTTCCTTCCTTCCTTCCTTCCTTCCTTCCTTCCTTCCTTCCTTCCTTCCTTCCTTCCTTCCTTCCTTCCTTCCTTCCTTCCTTCCTTCCTTCCTTCCTTCCTTCCTTCCTTCCTTCCTTCCTTCCTTCCTTCCTTCCTTCCTTCCTTCCTTCCTTCCTTCCTTCCTTCCTTCCTTCCTTCCTTCCTTCCTTCCTTCCTTCCTTCCTTCCTTCCTTCCTTCCTTCCTTCCTTCCTTCCTTCCTTCCCCCTCTCAGGTTCCCCTTCTTAAACAAGTTATCTCAGAGGCACAGCCACCATCTCTATTTGGCTCAGCCTTGGCCACAGGTGGTTCCGACTTGGAGCCAGGGGATCTTCAAGAAGCTTCAACAGGGGCCACTGCTGTAGCTCCTCCCTTGCTATCAAAAACCCACCACACAAACCTAGCACATTAATCTACACTTTTTCTTCCTCCTACGAATGTATATTCAATGCAGGATATATTAAATGTTGCCTGCAGAGCCAGCTGTTACCTCTAAACATGCCCTGTGAGGGCAGTCACTGAACTCTGGAGAGTATTCCTCTTCTGTTCTTTGACCAACCTCAAATCCCATAGCAAAACCAAGCTTGTATGTCAAGCTGTCCTTTCTTTTTAGTATCACTGGACACAATCAAGATTTCCATTCTGGTCAGAAAAATCCTTTCTGGTTCTTAGGTAGTTCTTACTGCCCTATTCTAGAATTTCTTCAACCAGTCTACATCCTTCCAAATCACCAGTGTCTGTCAATAGGGAACTTCTGTTTAGCTTTGGGAACTCACTGAACTGAGGACTAGTCTCCTTTTATATTTGAACAATAACTTTCCAGCTACAAGAAAGCTGTCGAGCCTGGTAATTCAAGCACCCATTAACTTTGTGGCACATGTAAGAGGAGGAGATGATAACTCTGTAAGGATGTCTACTCTGATATAGCCTCTTTCCCCAGACCTCTAGATTAAGCAGAGATGGCATCAAGCATTTTACAGCGAGATTCTTGGCATGTTTTGAAATTTAGTTAATCTGAAAGGCAATTAAAATTATTAAAATTAAAATTATTAATAAATTTATAATTCATTCTTATAGAGAATTTTAATTCATATTTTATGCACTCTGTGAAGGATTAGTGACTGTTGACATAGCTAAGTCCAATACATACTCGATTTCTGTAACTTTTAAATGTCAAGAAACCACAGTGCTGCAATGGATTCAAATGTATCGTACTCTGAAATCATGTTAGACTCACTTAATTTGAGCAAATGTTTGCAATGGAGGAGATGAGATTTTTTTTGATTAACTCATTTCAATTTTTCCAAATAATTTCAGTGTAGGACAAGAAATCTAACACCTGAAAACTGAAAATATTTTGACTTGAAGTATGGATATGGTACCTCACGGGAATTGTATTTCAGGTATTGCATGGTTCAATTTTCCTTTTTGAGAGAAGTGCCTTCACTGGAGTACTTCTTTAATGATGCCCTGTAACTGTATGATTCCTACGGTGCATTGAGATGACACAAGAAGAAAGGAGACCCTCCAGGAACTGTAGTCCTGCTAGGAAGTGCAATATTAAAAAAAAATAAATGGGGGAGAATGGATAGCTGAATTACAGTTCTTGTAGAGCATCATAGTGGAAGTTATGGTTCAATATTTGTAAATCCTTGCATTTTGGATAAAAATATTGAGGCTTTCACTTTTTTGCCCTTCTCCTCTGCTCCCACCCCAAAAACCAAAACAAAGCAAAGAGTAAAAGTATCTGATATCATCAACAGCCTATTATAAACAAAACCTTCACTGATGTCTGTAAAAAAATATGCTGAAATATAACCTGGAATAGGAGACCTAACTTTTCCTTTCTTTTTTCTTGTTCCTTCCTGTTCCAAGTAGATATCTGTGAAGATTTATTTCCTATGTAGATCCAATGGTAATTTAGGATGATAAATCTCTCAGTGACAACTCTCTGCAGACTTAGTGAAAATGTATGCCTGAAGCTAATATTCTCCAACAGTCTGACTTTTCCTTTTCCAGATATATTGGCTTCTGAATAGTCCAGTTCTTTGTTTTCTGGTGAACCCAACAGGGATTTTGCTTTTCAGAAAAGGCACAGGGTCTTATTTGTCAGGGGTATCCATGAAAATGGTCCTGTCAAGGGATTTCTGTAAGTATCTATGTGGATGGGAGAATGTTCCCATTTAATGTCTTCTTCCTATCATAACTGTAATGGAATTTTAACATACAGTTATATGAAAGAAGTTTGAAAGAGAACCAAAAACCCCAGATCTATCCTTGTCTCCCAGAGCAGAATGAGCTGTACCTATACCAGTCTTGTCATCTTTATCTAACCTGCTCTTAAGAATTTCCAGCAATCTATATTCCATCTCTTTAGATGACATGATCTAAAACTTACAGTTAATATCTTTTTTTCTTGCTCATTATTTCTTGCTTTATAGTGTGGAGAATGTATTATTCCATTTTGATTTGTAATGTCCTTTTCCAGACCTCCGCTGGATTTTACTGCCCTTCTCACAGTCTCTTCAATGAGTTTACATCTTCCTTCAAGTGTGAGGCTACAACTGGACACAATTTTCTATTTGTGATTGTATCAACTCAGAGGAAAGGACAGACTACCCAGCTTTGCCACAACATGACATACCTCACTCATAGTGAGTATTCCTGTGAGTGTAGAACTTTATCCTTGTCCTTTCTAAATTGTATCCTACTTTTTAAGGCCATTATTTAGTCCAGGTAATTTTGAATTCTAATCTAAAGTGCCTGAAGTGTGGTTTAACTGCATGTCATCTACAAGTACACTTTATTCCATCTTCAAGTCATTAATGAAATACAAATTAGTGCCAAACATAAGACAGACCCCCATGGAATTTCAATGCATCCATCCAGAGTAAGAAGAAACCACTAAATATATCTGCCTCAGTTAAGTTTCAGTAGTCTTTAATTTGCTTGCTTTCCATCACATGCTGTAAATATTTAGTAAAATCTTAGTTGCTGTAATTTATGAAATTAAGAACTCAGATCCAGAAAAAGTGAGATAGGTCAATTCATATCAACAAAGATCAGTTTCTTTTAAACCTAATTTTGCTCCCACTTAAGCCAAGGACAAAAATTATACCAATTTCATTTAAATGAAACTTGGACCTCATTGTGACAGATGAGCTGATCTACATTTAATTATGTTGGTTGTAACTTAAGATCATATTCAGCTTGTTTATTGGTTTACAAGTGTTCCTCTTCTCCTGCCCTTTCCTCCTCCCCCCATCCCCTTCTTAGCCTACAGTGGAATAAATGAATCTCTTAGCAAAATAACAGAATAATTGAAAAGTAAGTGGTATAAAAAATGGTACATTTAAAGGACTTAAGCTGAATTTGTTTTGGAAGATAAATGAAGTCTAGTTTGGGTTTCTGTTTCTGTTCCAGGCAAATACAACAAAAATCTAAAGTCTACCTATGAATATAGTCCCCTATTTAAAATCATCAGTATCTAAACTACTTCATGGGGGTTCACTATTTAGTATTTTTAGTATCTACCTTTTACCTCTTTTCAGCTTTACATTCCATTTGGCTCTTTCTACCTATTTTTTTAAACAGGACATCAGACAGCTCAGCTAAGTAACAGCATTGCAAGAGAACTCAACATTGTTCACATAGTTTCTCAACCAAGACTGTGGTGGGCTCTGTTAAAAATAACATTTACTATGGCATGGTGCAAATATCTCATAGTGGAAAATACTCTAAACAAGGAAATACTGTGGTAAAATCAATAGTCCAGAACCCTATTATGCTTTCTAATAGCACCCACCATTTGACCAAGGAACATGTACAGATATTTCTGCATTTCTTATGTCCTGTTCATGACTACTGGAATCAAATTACATTTAGGCTTGCAACAAAAACATAGATTTATATGCTAGGCTTCAAGCTCCTCTGAAGCAAAACTTGTCTGGGGTCTGGTTTCTGACTCCAGATCCACTGAATTTTGTGAAGATTTTTCCTTTTCCTCAGTCAGCTCTGAGACAAGTCTGAAGGGGACAGCATCTAGGCAAAGAAAGTGGGCAGTGTGGTTCATTCAAACACGGCTGGCTTTGCTTTGCACGCTGCTCCTTCTCAGGACATGGAGAGGGAGAGAGCCAGGTGTCCTGGCTGTGGCCAAGTGCAGGGTGCAGAGGGGAATAGGGCACCAGAGATGGCCACTGGAGGTGTGGAACCCCGCTCCCTGGAGGATGTGCCTCATGCCTGTTGAACAAGGGAGTGTTTTAGCCTGGGGGAGGAATACACTGAACCCATTAAACATTCTTCCAAGCTGCAGTCCGGGTGGACACACAGAACTGGCACATCCTGCCTTCGGTGACTCATGGCAAATCTCTGCCCTGTCCTGTCCTGGCAAATCTCTGCCCTGTCCTGACTCATGGCAAATCTCTGTCCCTGTCCTGGCACGCTGGGCTGCAGCAAACAGGAGTCCAATGCAGTCATGGTTTGGATGGCAGTTCCTCTTAGTCCTTCGGAGCCATTCTGTTTGGGGCTGCACAGGGACAGATGCTAATAGTGCTGAGACTGATGACAACATATACACACTCTAAAAAATAAGTTGGCTCTTCCTTTTGATATATCACACTTTTGAACACAAAACTGGATGTACTTCTGTAAATATTACGTTTTGGTGGATTTTTCTAGAAACAAATAAAGAAAGAATTCTGATTTTCCTTACACCCTACTGTAAAATTGTTCCATATGATTAGCTCAAGTTTCATCGTACAAGACAAACTGAACTTTTATCTATTAGAAGGGAAAATGATTGAAACCAACCTTTATATTTTTTACCACTTCCTTGGCATTGTGTTCTCTAAGAACTGAGGCCAGAATATATTATAGCACTGTATAGCATGTATATGTATGTTTATGCGTATATGGAATATCTTTATATATGTATTATTCTTTGATTTTGTTAGTAACATTTTATAAATACCATGAAGTGTCTGTATATTTATAAATATTCCATCTTTATGGGCATAAGAAATTAAACGTATTGCAATTGAATAACAGTAATGAACCTTTTCAGAGTTCACCTGTTTAGCATGTGGTCAAACAGGTTAGCATGTGGGCAGATAATGACCCTAGTTACAAATAAACCCGTCTTTGACTTCAGGAAGATTACAGAATCGCTATTGTGGAGACAATTTAGATATATATGTTTGTTGTGTGCTTAAATGCATTTTGGAATCAGCATTTTAAACAACCATCCAAAGGTGAGGAAAAGTAGAAACTAATAGCTAAAAAAGATCCCACTGATTAAAATTTCTTCCCACTTGGATTTTTGTCCTTTTCATATTATATTATTTGTGAGCTTGCCTGAAATACTTTATGCAAGATTCAGGGGCAACCCTTCCCGCATTGTAAGTATTTAAATAATTGAATGCTGGCAGAAAGGTGGGGTTTTGATGAGTCTGCGGTTTTGTATTGAAATCAAATATATTGTAAGCACAGGGAAACACAACTCAGTGCCCGAAGAAGGTCTGGTGTCATGGTCAACATTTGAAATTTGCATGAGAGGTTATTCAAAAGAGAGACAGGAGACTTCCCTATTGTATTAGTATGGTAATGCAATTCTTTGTGTCTATTATCCTGATCCACACCAGCTCTGATGCACAGCGTCTGAGTTTTTACGAGCTATAAGGCTTTTATGCAGAGATATTTTATTAACCTAATTAAAAGTTTTATAAAAGTAAATTATATTTATGTTTGTGTCTCCTATTTGCAATCATTAGGGAACCCAGACCACCTCCGGTGACTTCAGAGAGGGCTGGTCAGGTCCCATCTGTGTAAATCTTGTGAGTTGTCATGGACTCATTGCATTTGATTTACATGTGAAACCTGCGGACTGAGCACAAATGCTAACCAGACAGCTGATAAATAACACGATACTAAAGCCACATTTTTGCATTTCTTTAACTCCTTTCTTACAGAGACCTCCAAATGTTTTTCAGACCTTAATGAATTAACCTTCAGGGTAAAAAGGTCTTGTTACGATAATATCCATTACACCAAAATACTAATGTTTATATACCTTATTATGTTCATGAGTTTGATGCCTTGTAACTTCAATAATGGACTAAGACTCATCGTGTAAGTTTTCTTAAATACAAACCCAAAAACTGGCCCTGCCCCAAACATCTCACAAATTAGAGGCTTGACATGTGATTTGCATTGATTGACAGAGGAAGTCCTTTAAACTTACCGCCCCTCTGCTGAGACATGTCTGTGTAGATCTGATGGATGTGAAAACCAAACAAGCTCAAGTTACCCAGGAAGTGGCTTAAATCCACTGTGAATTTGGTTTCAGTCAGTCAGTTTTGTTTCTTTTTTGCAACAGGCTAGAAACACGTATACATGCAGTTATCAAGTCTCAGCTGAGGGTTGTACCTCAGCTGCTTGTGGTTGGCCTTCTGATACCCTAAATCTTGTACTGCTTGAGATGACGAGACTTAAAATGAGGTAGCAATTCCAACTTTACAACCATAAACAAAGAGAGGTTGTACAGAAAGCTGACTGAATCAGGTGTCAAATCCAAGAACAAAGGTTCATTTCCTACTGTGTAGCTATAAGTACTAGAAGACCTGGTGCACAGTTGAAAAACAATTTAACATTGATATTTGGGAAACAGTTTGCAGCTAATACAGAAATGGGTCACTGTTTGTGTGTAAAACTCACTTGGCTCAGCTGGTTCTCGTCTGTGTAAGATCCTGATCCACTGTCCAGTAATGCCATGGGGAAGTCTTGCAAGATGTGCCTCCAGAAAGATATTTGGATTAGGTAAGATTTGTCTCTGAGAGCAAGAAGGGAATAATGTGCATAGCGATGGTATGGAGGAGAAAAACCACAGGGGCTGTAACAACCTGCTGCTTGTTGCAATGCAAACTAACGACAAGCAAGCACACAAATTTACACGACCAATAGCCGTGGTCCTTCTGTCACTGTGCCTCTTCCTACACCTCTGAGAGTCTCTAGACAAAACTGTCAGTATGACCCGTCTGTCTTCTTTGATCTTTTACTTTGGCTTTTCTAACCCCACTGAACTGTATTAAAAATTACTTCAGTGGATGCTGGATCAGGCCTTGGATTCTCTATAAAACAGTGTTATGCACCTAGGTTAAGCAGTTCCTAAGGGGGAAAAAACAGATGCCAGGAGTGTAACAGAAAGGAGCTTTTGAAGAAAAAGTTGTGAAACAGACCTATTAGCAAATGGTACTTACAGGGCTGAAAGCCACCTTGATGGTGGGGGTACAGGAACAGCACATCGGGTGACATGAACCATGCACTGCACTTCTTGTTGTTCATGGGTGGGCAAGGGAAACACATGCCAAATTCATGTCTGTTTTGCAGCATGAGATGTGTATCTTGATATAGTCGCTGTTGATTATTTGGAAATACTTTCTTTACAATGAATATAAAACCTAATGGTTACTCTAGCTATTCTGGGAGCATGGTTTTGATGGTCACTGCTGCACAAAAGTAGCCTCTAGATAGTATTATAAAAAATAAAATTAAACCAACATGTAATATTATTATAGCAGTATTTAATAACTGCAAATTAAAGCAATCAGATTTGGGTAATGCCAGAATTAAAGCTGACCTTTCAGCTTTAATTTAACCCACTTACGCATATGGTTTATATTAATATTAATTATATAATTGCCTTTTAGTTTTCCTGTAAGATCCAGGGTTTATTCTGAACACAGGATGAGGGATGTTTATGGAATAAGCTGCTATTCCACAGTTTGTTTTATTTCCATTATTTGGTCTGTGTAATTTTAATGTACATTCAGTAATAGGATATATTACAGCTGCCTTTACCTTATGAAAACTTGCCAATTTTACCTGAAAAGCTTTTTTTTTTCAGTTTGTTAAGGTATTTCCTGAATGTTTCTGTAATTAGGATGTGTGCTGAATGTGTAGTTCTGCAAACTCCATAGAGGTGCACCATAAACACCATAATAATTGTCATGCTTCTAATAGTCCCCATTAGGGTGCTGTCAACACAACATTAATCAACCAAACCCAGGTTTTATTTTCATCACTGTTGGGTCAAATGAAGCCTGGGTCATCAGTAAACAGAACTTTTTACAGTCTTCTGGTTTTCTTGTTTTCTAATGTGAAGTTATATGGTGTTTTTCAGTCCATGTCCTAGGCTGTGCAGGCTCACATCTGGGAGTCCTGTTGCTTTGGCTCTAGAAGTATGCCTCCACTGAGTGACAAGTGCAATGCAGAGTTACTGCATGGTAGCAAAAGAACACTTGTGCTATCAGAGTCAGGGTTAAGTCTGATGCTGACGAACAGGATACATCAGCTTAGTGAAGTTGTGTGCTAACCTGATAGCTCTGCCTGTGACTCTGACTCAACTCACTTGAGTGTCCCTCCATGACATTGCCTTCTGTTAAATAACATGTATCAACTAACAATGTGACTGGAAATCTTAGTAAGGAAGACAGGGCTGAGCAGACACTGACAGTCCTCACACAATGGAACTGAAATACATGGTAGAGTTGTTCTCTGGACTGTATTTTCATCATGGTTGTAGAACATGGTAGACTGTGGCACCTTTCAACAACACAATTTCTTTTGCTTTTGTTGCTAACTGAGTAGGAGACGACCTTCAGAATGAAAACAGCCATTCTCCCAGGCAAGAGAAAGGAAAGGGTAAATACTGACTCCCTGTAGGGAAGATAAAACTTTTAACTGTAGTCCAGTACCTTAGGGAAATGACTTTGATGCACTTTCTTGGTTCCAAAGTTTTGGGCAGTTATGAACAATTACATACACTTTTTTTTTCTGTTGGAATGGAAAAATGGTGAGAAACAAGTTAGAGGAGACCAGAAGAGGCAAAGAAACTTGCAGGTGCAAGATAAGTAAGGAATGCTCTGTCTTTTGGTGGCAACCTGTGGAGGACTGGGAGCAGTACAACATTTAATACATCAGACTTTCAGCTGCTGACATTAAAAAAAACCCCAGTCTGGTACATAAAGCTATTCTGGGCCCCACAGAACTCTAGGGTCTAAGAGTGGCTTAGAATCATCTAGGTTTTTGACCCATAAGGAAATTTCAGTCCTGCCACCAACAGAAAATAACCCTTATGGGAATAATGCTATATGAAATAATAATAATATTTTTTAAAAATCAGATTTAGGGAAGTTTTGAATTTTTCCTTGCAAATTCCATACATCTGTATGTCATTTTTCTGTGGAACAAGGGAAAACTTGAAAAGACAGACTGGAACATGGTCATTTAAAGAAGATGAATCTACCGTACCCAGGTGGTTACGTTGTTTATGAGAATAGGTGACAACACATTCACCAAGAGCTGTTGGTGCTTCACTCCCAGGTCATTCTGATTCACGGGTAATTTACATTCCTCTCACAGTGCTTTTCAATAAATAGCTAACTCTGATCTATAATATAGTCAGTTATAACAAGCCAGATTTCAAAAGGTTTATCCATCTAGCTAAAATGAACCTCAGTCATCTTTGTGCACAAAACACCCACATAGGCTATTTGTCTTGGACTTGAGTGTTTGGCAAAAAGCCTGACTTAAGTTTTGAGCATGAGAGCTTAGAGAAAAATGCTGCTATTTGAGGGTTGGGGTTGGGGGTGGGCAGGGGGGATGTCCAGGACTGACCCCACCCTCTGTACTTAGCTCTGAACTTCTTGGCAAAGGCAGAGAAACCACAAGACAAGTTTTATCATCTGGTAAACCTGTCGCTTGGAAAAGAAAATGACTTCATTAAAATGCTTCAACAATTATAGTACATTTTAATTAGGTGCATATCACATAATCACAGCTCAGGTTTTTTTAGTATATAAAGTTTTTTTTTTTTTTAAAAAAAACAACCCAAGCCAAAAACCCAAGCCAGTGCTATTCACTGAAGAGCTTTAGGAGAGACCCCTGGTAGTGGTGGTCTGTCCTCCCACTCCTGTGGAGTATCTATTAATCTTGGATGTTGGAAAATACAGCGAATAGGTCATAAGTGAGGTGGGTAGGCAGCTAGATATGGGCAGATACAAACACCTCACTGTGTCCGTCTGTCGCATCAGAATAAAAGAGGAGGGATTTTGACTGACACAGAGTGAAAGAGAAGCAGGATGGCAAAATAGGCATTTTGCAATGCCAGAACCTGCTCCCAGTTCAGGGATGGGACCATACTGACATATGGATGTGGTGGAGGGAACTTTTAAAGCAGAGGGAAATGCCTAGCCTGGTGGGTTGTACCTGCCTCAGACAGTTATCTGATGAGTCTGTCTTTTTCTTATATTTTGGCAAGACTTACTTAGCTTGTCTTGCCAGTAAATTCTCATCTAATTGAATTGACAAGCATGGACATTTTTAAATTAAAGCTTCCAATCTGCCCCAAATTCAACTGGTTATTTTTTATTGTAGAGTAGTGTCTGCCATATGAGTTAATATTCTGAGTCACTTACAGTCACTGAAGAAGAAAGCTGATAAAATATCTTTACACTGAGAGAGAATAGAGCTATGATCCTTTTAGGTCATTCTTTCTGGTAGTGTGCTGGCTTTAAGCCCCTTGTATTTGGTTTGGCATGAATGGCACCTTTCATTATTAATCCATCCCTAATTCTTTCCTCAACTTTAGGCAGTGAATTCCCATCTATGAGTTCCTCCCAGCCATTGCAGTGTCTTGTTTGCGGATCATGAAGCACCAAGAGCGTGTGTCTAAAGAGGTCAATTCTACAAGTTTTGAGAAGTCCTGCTAGCTGCTGGCCAGCATCAACTCTCATTAAACCCAGCGAAGGCTTCTCTGTGCTTCTGTAGTTGGCAAGATGAAACTATAAATTGGTAATTATAATTAAGCATTAGGTATTACAGAGTCTCTTGAAATATCTCTGTCCTTTCCTTCCTTTTTCCCCTTGTTGAGACATTTGTAAAAAGCCTAATATTCTATGATTTTATACTATGTGTGCAATTATAAATTTACCTTTTATGCTTCTATTTCCATATTTTTGAACGTGTGCTTCCAAAATGTGTGCCTGTGTGCATAGTAGTAATTAAGACCCCTTTTGGAGGGATTAGACTTATTGTGCCAGTGAATATAAAATACTAAGCAGTCCTTTTTATGGAAGGCACATCCAAAATGGTGTTCACACTCAGATCTCTGTGACACAGTCATCAGCAAGACATTATGAAGAGTACTGATGTACAAGAAATGATGTTTGTGTATTTTGTGTGTTTGCACATCTGTGCATGAGAGTGTGTTTTGCCAGAAAGTGTGCGTATTGTGTGCATTAATACTTTGCAAATACAGTTACCATATATACAGTTTTAGAACAGTTTGCCAAGCTTTACTCAACAGCCTCATGATTTTTAAATGACAAATATTTGCTTGGAGGCTGACAACTTCTATGCCAAGTTTCAATCCAAATTGCCCACTGCAGTATCTGAGTTAAGGAGCCATGAAAAATGAAATATATACTGGAAAGTAAGGAAGAAAAAAATCAGCTTTTGCAATTTTGCCAGGTGAGTACTTAAATAGTTGATTCTAAGCTTGCTACAGTAATTTACAATTACAATTACCTGCTACAATCTGTATATTGAATGATGCCATTTAGGAAGGAGTTTTATCTGATTGCAAGGAGCACTTAAAAAGGATACTTTTACATATCACACATTTTGGAGTTGTGACTATCAGGACCTGATCCAAAGCCTTCTGAAATCGAGGGAAAGAGACCTGTTAACTTTAAGACCTTTGGATTGGACCTGAATGACAGTATAAAATAGATTTTTTTTCTCTACTTAAAAGTAGTGCAGACTCACCAAGTTTTGTAGGTTAAATACTATCCAGATTATCATGAGCTAAGAGCTAAGGATCTTTGGTGTGCCATGAGCTGTATAATATTAAACATCTTCATAACATTAATTCCTCATTGAAAATTCTCCTGTTCTTCAGTGGTCACAGTAACTTGAGTTAGAAAGAGTCTCCAGTCTTTGAATTTTTTGCCTGCATACATATATGATAGAAAAATTCACTTGTCTCAGTCACACCTATGCTTGGATAAGACAACCCTGTAATTGTACTGCTGTAACCCTAGCCTTTTACCCCATATGGCTCTTATCAGATTTTTTTTTTTTCCATGATAGCAAAAATACAGAATAAGTCTCACTTGCTTATACCACAGCACCACAATTATCTCCTCACAGTACCGAGGGCACTGCCAATCACCCCTATTGGTGGCAACGTTTAGAGGTTAAGTTGGGAGCACTTAGAAAACAGGGACTGCATCATCCTCTGCCTGCCATAGCACCTGCAGTGAATTGATCGTACTTGATTACAATATATGAAATCTCAGCCTGCAATACAGCAGTTACATTGCAAAGCTTGTATGTAATCAGGGGAAAAATCCAAGTGTCTTGCTGTGTCACAGTAGGGTTGGAAGGTAGAAGAGAAAATATGGGTAGTCTGGAGGTAGAGAGGGAGGTTCAGAGGTTAGGCTAAGCTGAGGATATGTCTTTTTCTGTGTCCGTCCCAGCAGAAATCGCTAGACAAGCCAACAGCCTGAAACTGCAATATTTTCCCCTTTTGCCCAAGAAAGGGAGCATCCAAGGAAAGACACAATGTGAGGGAGCAACATAACATGCCTGCAAAGGAAACACATGATGATACAGCAAGGAGGATAACCATGGTGGGGTGGTTGTAGAATAACAAATTACCCTGAGGCAGTTTTGGGTTGCAGTGGGCACTTTAGTCTTGCACAAAAATTGGGAGAAATCATCTAACTGCAACAATATACCTTAAACCATTTTAAAGACACTGGCAAAATCTGCTTCCCCAACAAAATTACAGAAATCCTTATTACTGTTTCATCTTCTGGTTTCTTCCCTCTTCTTGACATCCTCCATGTTGCATTAGTCAGCAGCAGGGGTGGATCATTACATGCATAGCATGTCCACAACCTGACTGTGAACCACATATGCAGTAGATGCAACATGTCCTTGACACTGGAATAATTGCTCAAGCACTGTATAGGTGAGCCAGACGTATCGTACAGCAGTTGGTACTGAATGCCAGTGATATATAACTTTCCTAATGGGCTGCCTGGTGTTAGAAATTGCTGACAGTCTCAGCTCTCAAAGTTCAGATGGAGTTTCCTCAAATATGTTCCCGGAGATAGACCATGGCTCAGTTCAGGTTCATGCCAATGGCTGCCTACCTCCATCACCTGGTCTTATATTACCACACTTCTCCTGGTTATAGTGTCTTTTTCACACCTTAACCAGGCAGCTACAAAGCTCAGGTAAAGCAACTTTCTCTTGACAGAACATTTTGGTCATGAAAAAATCTCTCATTTTCATTCTTCCAAGAATCTAACCTATTTAGGAATCTGTGGAAAGACTTGTGGAAACAGTAAATTTCAATGAAAAACCAGATCCCCCATAATGATGTAGTCTACAGAATGAATATAAAAAGAATACACTTTAGTCCACCTAATTCTTGTCTTTTGCAGTTTTTCTCACTGAACTTCCTGAAATGTGAACACCAATGCTAACTCTAGAAAAGTACCTTCCAGAGCAAATACAATTAGATATGAATTTAAGGCATATTAATAATAAAAGTCTAAGTTATGTATGCATGTAGACATATTTATAATATTCTCAAGTTCAGTTTGCCATTATTTAGAGGTTATTCCTTGAGTATAAAGCAAAATGCGCAGTCATACAAAACTAGTCCAGTAAGGTCCTGACTGAATCTTTCATTGTTTTGGGAACTGGTGTTTATGGGAATTTCAGCTGCTAAACATTTCTCAAGATGACCTCGTTTCCCACCTTCTGTCTCACACAACCTGTATCCTGGTAAAGGACATCTGAATAACAGAACAAAAGAATTTATGTAGAACTGGAACTGCTAATTTTAAGTATCACCTGCATCCCAGCTTTGTATCTTGTTAAAGGGCAGAGGACAGAAGACCAGAGGTCTTTCCTGCAAAGAGCTGATGGTTGACACAGAAAGAGCTCAGGTCTAGTTAATAAAGTTTGCTCTAAACCTGCACTTTCTGAGAACCTTACATAAATATCATGCATCTACTTCATCTTGTCAAAACCTTTGTCAGACTGCACAGGCGAATGCCAAAATACGTAACCAGTTTTACGAATGAATAAGGTTAACAGTTATCTCCCTGCAGAGCAACAATTTCCCTTTTATAAACCCCACCTGAACTGGGTGAGTGCTGCATGGACATACTGTTTTCAGCTTGCAGCCAACATTTAAGCAGTAATCCAAAGTGACAATTTTATGACAGATCTGAGTAACTCATGAGACAATTGAAAGGATCCTTTTCTCCTTTCTTGAGTGAGATCCACATACAGGAAATTTAGAGATGCTGAACAAAGGAAGGACTCTCCTCAAAGAACAACGTGATATAAAGAAATGACCAATCCTTCCAAACGTTTAAGAGATTTAAATCAAAATGCCATTTCCAGGTTAACACTTCTGATCTCTGAAGTACCAGCATAAAAAATGTGTTAATGACAGTTGACAAAGTTACTCTTCCTGGGCAGCTAATGACATCTTAGCTCACAGAGCTAATACCTCTCTACATTCCAATTTGCTGTCCTATGCAGAGCTTAGTTAAAGGGATACATGTGTTGTTACTACATTCAGGTCAAGCTCTCCTACTATTAAACACAAAAGCAATTTTTAAAGCAATGATATGACTGACATGCAAGCCCATAAAACGAGAAGAATTCCCAGTTAAATCTACAACTTGCCCCTCTGCTCAGCTCTGTTGTGTCCAAACATTAAGCCCATGGGGACCTATAATAGAAACTCTCCACAGTAGATGATATTACATGATCCATGTGGTCATCTGTAAATGCTGTAGCACATACAATGCACCAAGGAATTCACTGAAGTTTTTATGTTAGTAACTTGTTTGGTTTGGTTTTCCCAGTTGCACAGTAATAGATCCCCACAGATTGGATTTTTATTAGGTTACTATGTTGTCTTTTTAAGGAGGTGGTCCTCTTTAGAGACTGTGGCAAAACATGTTATAGAAGATAATCTAGCCCAAGCATCTTCTGGGATCAGACTGGAAAAAGATAAAGTCCTCAATTCTACATCCTTAAGACATTGTGTCTAGGTCTTTGCCAGCTAAACCAAACATTCCCAATTGCAGCAACAATCTCATTTATGGATTTCTCTAGAATTATTAAACAAAATGAAGCATAAAGGTGCGTGTTGTTTGCAGCAATTTATCTGCAAAGTTATGAATAAAGCTGACTGCAAGTGCTCACTTAAACTTATTTCCCTGTGGATTTTTTTTTTTGTTAGTTTTTTGTTTTGTTTTTTGTTTAAATGGAAATTAGTGTCTGCTTTCCTGGAAAAAATACCAACAAATTTGAGAACCCTAAGTCTCAAACTAACATTTGAAGTATTTTAGTAGTAGTACCTTTTTTTCTTTTGACACTGTGTACAGTTTTTTTCCATAGGAGAAAAGAACCTACAGCAAGTACTAGTACAGGTTAACAAGTATTACCATAGAATAGCGCAGCTCCCACTAAAGCCAGTTCCCTGTGGCATGTCCATGGGAGCATTTCAAGTATGGAAACATTGCTCAAGGAACCATGCTTGCAGACCTAAGAAAAAGTAGTTTTCTACAGCTATATATCAACAGAGAATTGCTCTTCTTTCTATTAGCTTGCTTTTACAGATGGAGCCAAAGGCCTGTACACTCATTGCCTCATGCTGGTGGCTTTTCTTTCTGTGTCTACAGCCAAGGTTTAGCAGTCCTATAGATGTAATGCAGTGTTGCTTTTTAACTTCTCCTTTTATTTCTGTAATCACAAACATTTTAATTATGCTATTGCAATGCCTGTACTTAAGCATGTAATAGCTATATAATGTTCTGTGGAACAAAAGACTTGAAGTCATATAATGGCATTGCACAGTATGTAGCTTTCACGTTGTTACTCAGATTTGCTGTCTAGAATGGTTTTGTTCCCCGTTCCCTCTGATTCACACTTTGTGGCATAATGGTAAAAAGGCTTTGAATACAGTATGGGGAACAGACAGCCTGGCAGACAAACAGGGGTCTTTTCCTCCTCAAGTACTTTTCAGCATGACACAAATGTTAGCTTTGTATTAGCCCTGTAAAGGTTTCACAGCACCTGGTTGCACACCCAGGAGGAACGTGCCCCAGGATAGAGGAGAGAGCTAAGCAGGAGCCTTGGGCATAGGGGGTGTGTGTGTATCTGGGGACACAGCGAGTTTCACCATCACTCTACCCCCATCCCAGCACTGCTTTGTACACCCTTTCCTGTCACCAGACATGCTGACATGTGATAGCTGACAGTGCAAAACCCAGAGATAGCTTTTCTATGATTTTTGCAACCCTCAGAGATGTATAAGCAGGGTGGAAAAGACTTTACCAGTCAATTACTACTGTTAGTGTTGAGATGCAACAGATTATGCATTTCAGTGTTCGTAGCAAATTTGCTGTGTCTGATAACAGTCACTTTGATGGGTACAAAGCTCTTATGCATAGCCACATAGGAAAACTGTGTGAAGTATTGAACAAATTCAACAGTTTCACTGGGAAGAGCTACAGTGGAAACTCATGCCTCAGATTGCTGAGAGTTTCAATAAACCAATCGTACAATACTACAAAAAAAAAACCCAAACAAAAAACCCCAACAAGATAAAGGATAATGAATATCTTTTGATGTGAAGTAAAAAGTTAATATTTTTTTGTGTGCTATTTGAGGTTTTAAAGTATTATAGCAGTCTTTCGGTGCACTTTTGAAAATCACATCTTTTAAAAATATATGATTAAGGCAGGGTACAGAGCAATACTAGAATGATAAAATGTTTGTATTATTTTATAAATTTTTTCTTATTTTTTGTTGTTGAAGTTAATCCAAATTTTCTAAGTAGTTTGTTTAGCATAATTCTGAGAAAAAATTCTGTAAATATTTTTTTTTTATTTAACAATGGAGAGCACTCACCATCTTCTGTAGCATCTTGTGATTAAAGAACTTTTCAAACGCTTGATCCCATGTGTAAATGTTATTGAAGTTAGCAAGTGCTTGTAGAATGGAGTTCTCAGAGCAGAGCCATTAGGAACAACATGATCAGCTGTTGGCAAATCTTTTCCCTTAATGATGACCACTAAACTAAGCTGATATTATTTAATCATGAGTTTAAATTAGCAGTGATTGATGATGCTGCTGATTACAAGTGAAAAAGGTAAATGGCAAGCAAGAGTCAGATCACTAGAAATAGTTGAGAGTGTTTGATGACTGCATTTAGCTCAAAACCAGTCTTTTTCATGCTGGGTGGAGTAGTGAAACTATAAATACAGGTTCAATTCTTCATTAGTATATTGATTTAATCCAGTCCATACTGTAGTTTCTTTGCAGCTCACTATTCAGTAGGTGGGAAGACTGAGTATCAGCCCTATAATCTGAGATTTTTGGTTTATTGCAAAAGGACTTTTTTCACAAAGAATGATGATATTTATTAAAAACACACCACTAGATGGATTTTAACATAAAATGTTCCATCGTCTCTTTCTTATTTAAAAAAAGGCAAAAATAGAGTTTCAGTGTTAGTTGTAAATGTGGCAAAGTCAGTCCTGCAATGAATTCAAATCTGTACATTGCATAAAGGCTACTTAGGGACAAGATAGTTTTAGATCTAAGAAACATGTAAAAAATGACTCATTGTTAATAGGGTGAGCTCTTTGCATTTGGATTAGGGTTAACTGACAGTATCCAGTCACCTTTTATTCTCACATATTCCACTGCAGGAATGCTTTGTGCTGGCCTGAAAAAGAGAGAATTAGGTTTTCCATTTATACTATTGATCTTAATAACCTCATCTCATAAATACCTACTTTATGACATCAATAAAAAGAGAATAGCAGCAACTCCTAACAATAGAAATTGTTACTTTGTAATTCAAGTATTTCATTGAGCATCTCAAAAAGACTCCATAGTGGTACAGTAGTGATATTTTATTACCAGTTTTTAAATATGTGCACAGAGAGACCATTTTTTTTAAACAAGTGAAGATTCTAATTAATTGAGCACACTATAGCTTCTAGGTCCTACAGTTATCACAGTTCTCCTTTTTCATCTCTTATCCTCCTCCTGTTCTTCATCTCACACATTAAAAGGAGCATATCCCTTTAAGGGCGTTGGTGGGTGTAAGACAATTTTTCACTGGGCTGAATTGGATGAAATGAAATAGAGAGCATTTTACACAATGGTCTTACCTCCCTGTTACCCTGCATTATCATGCTGCAGAGGGAAATTATCTGCTCTTAGGGGGTGAATCGAAAGATATTCCAGGTAGAGGGATTCTCACCTTCCATAGACACCTTCCGGCAGCTGGGCTGGGACGGGACTGTCCCCAGAGCTCCCATCCAACAAACAGTTGCCACCAGGAGGAAGCAGACATGGAACTGCTGGTCTCCACTGACATCTCCCTCAAAAGCCCAGATCTTTTTAGCTTCCACCTAAGGCAGAGGAAGGAAACAATGATCAGTCATATGAAAGAAGAGGAACCAGAGCCTTCCCTACAATGAGCATATGTGATGGAAGGTTATGGGCTCATTACGAAGGCAACGTCCACATTGCTGTACCTGAGAAGGGCCAAATTATCTATCTGGTGGAAGAGCAGTCTCAGATCAGCACCAGGTGTTTCACAGATTACAGTGCAGACAGGACATTTCAGACTACCTGAGAAATAAATGTGAAGCACCCCCTCTTGTTCTTTTAAGAGATATTTGGCTTATATTACAGATTGATTTAGCTCTATTTTTATATATTAATTTCTTTGTGTAGCAGATTCTTCCTGGTGAATCCCAGTGGTGTCCTCCAAAAAGAGCTGGGTTTTCGTATCTTTGTGGAAGGCCAAGTATTTTTTATGTTTCCCATTGATCTCAGCAGTCCCCACAGAGGGCCATCATTTAATAAAATAGAATAGTTCCAGTTGGAAGGGTCCGACAATGATCATCTAGTCCAACTGCCTGGCCACTTCAGGACTGATCGAAAGTTAAAGCATATTATTAAGGGCATTGTCCAAATGTCTCTTAAAAACAGGCATTAAACATCTGAACATTGGAAGATGAATATCCAAAAGCCCAAGAGTGTCTAATATTTATTATTTTGCCCATTAGAATTTGTCTTTTCTGAGATTATTTCATATGAGTGATGTCTAGTTTGTCTCATCATAGATCTTTTCCCTGTGAAGAGCTAAGGGGAGAGTACAAGTATATAAGACTTATTTTTTTTTTCTTTTATTCAAAATGGTAGAACAGTAGTGTGGCCCAGAGAGGAAAAGTACTGCCAAATGCTCAGTGTTGAACTGCTTTATACTGTTCAAGTAATTTCTCTAATTTCTCTCAGACCTATAAGGCTGTTGTTTTAACTGCCTTTGTTTCGACTTTGTAAAAGATTGTAATGGTAGCTTTAAAGTGTAAGACCCCTAAATCTAATATTTGCTTCTCCAAATTCTACCACTATTCCATGTCAGCAATTAATCCAGCTATTGTAGTCAGCTGAAACAGCCTTCTGTTATCTTCTATTTTCAGAATATTGCAATTATTAATAATTGAACTAAAAATATTTTGTTTTCAAGTCTTTATTAGGAACTTGCTCACATTTTTATTTCTCTAGCTCTATGATGCCACTGAGTGTGTGATGTGTAATGATGTCACCACACAACGAAGTCACCCCTTTTTTCCTACACCAGTGATTAAAACATCTTTAAAAAAGGCATTCTGGTAGCTGGATATGTATCTCGAAACTTCTTTAAAACACATTTCTAACTCAGAAACCTTGTCTGGCATGCAAACAACTTTCCAACAGGAAATTCAAGAGAACCTAGCACTGAGTTTTCAAGTACTCAGCACCTTCAATGAGTGCCAGATTTTTAATAATACTCAGAATTTATAATGAAGCACAGATTTTCAGAAGGGCTTGGTTCCTGTTTGTGCCCCAAAATAAACTCAATGTGTTGGAGGTCGAACTCTCTGAAAGTCTGTCCCTGGTTTTGGGTGCTACTTGCTTTCAAGCTGCTTCCCAAGTACTCTTAAAATTGGTGGTGGATGGTTTTAATAGTCCAGAAGAGGTTTGTGAGCTTGATAGCTCTTTAGATCTGCAAATAAATACAAATGGAGATAATTTGTTTTTAACCTGTGGAATACTTAATGAATTGAATAATTTCCTTTCAAGCATGATAGGAGGACTGAAAGATATGATCATTTGATGTTTTATGGTCTCTAATTTTCCAGTTAGAAGTCTTTCACAGGCTTAGTATTGAACAATAAACTACCTCCTATTTTGTGTTCCTGTAAAATGCAAAAATCCAGCAGTACACTCATATGGAGAGATCCCTTTGGGACGAACATCAACTTTAACAAATATTTCTGTTTGCAAATGTGTAACATAATTGTTCTTTGAAGACATGACCCACTGAGAAAAATCAAACAAAAATGTCATGGCACTCGTGATAAGCTAGATGTTGAATACAGCTGGGAGATGGTAGTATGAAACAGAAAAGTTGATTATTATTTTCTGCTTTGGCGTAAAGGTACTGAATCATCAAGACCTTTAACTAGATACCTAGATTTAAGCATATGTGTTGTTTTTCAAGTCAGTGGACTACATTTTGAAATTAAGAGTATATATAAATCCTTCATTTCCACACACCTACTAAGAAAAAAATCAGCTACTTGACCTTAGCAGGTGATTTTTAGGACCAGAATTATGTTTAATTTTCCTAATGAGAAAGCCCTGGTTCATCCATAATGGGAGCCAAAAGCTTGAGATGCTGAGGAAAGGGCCACAGAGAGCTAGCTGGTACCAAACAATCAGTGCAGTTTCTAAGTTTTTGCTGTTTTCTGAATTGAGGATGACTTACTTTTTGTAATCCAGAGCATGGATTATACTTCTGGGCATAAGCATTTAACATATATTATAAACAATATTATAAAATATTATAAACAATAACTTACTGGTATTATAAGGATTGATATTTTAGCTAAAAACAGAGAACTCCTCATGCATCCTACAGGATCCAGCATCTCAGAGACTGATGTTTGGTTTTGGTTTTTTTTTTTTTTTTAGAAGTGAAAAGGCCTTTCTCAGATACATAAAGCTCTTTATGTTGTTGTTTTTAATCAATAAATGTCTGTCTGCCTGTCTACCTTTCCATCTATTTATTGGTTATATGTTGTTACTTCCCATAACATCTGAATGTTCTCTACTTAAAATCAATAGGTTGGATAAAATTTCTAGTAGGGCACCCTAAAGACTCCAGCTCTACTGCTTTTTTAGAAAAAAGATTTAATGGGTGAAACTGCCTATTTTTTCTTTTTTTAGATCTAATTATTATTTTATTTTTGTATCGTGGATTCCTTGGGACATTTTAATTCTGAAGAAGTTTAATAAATTTTTTTAAGGTAGCTGGGAGGAAACCCTGGCCGTGTGATAGAACATGTCTTGACATTGATACCAGTGAACTCAAGACTGTACTTTAAGAGATTTCATTTCTGCAGAAAGGTTTATGATACATTGCTCCTCAGACTGCAGCATGACAGCAGCTTGGGTGGTCCCCCCTTCTTCAAAATTCCTGAAAACATTTCAGTTTATTCCTTCTATTATGCTTCTGTAGCAGGTAACATGGTAAACGAATAAGGAAGGACTCCAATTCCATGGAAGGAATTAAGTCAGGCAGTATGTGACTGCAGTGTTAATACCTCCTGCATCATGGGGCAGTTTCTGAGGATGAACAGCAATGGGACTGCTGGTCCTTCTTTTTTTCTTAAGAGGGGAGAGCAGGAGTGGCATACAGACAGGTTGGCATGAACATTGGAAGTGTGCTGGCTTGTATGGAGAAGTCTGAAGCAAGTTATTTCCATTAGTGAAAGATGGACAAGAAGGGAAATCTCATGTAAATCTCATAAAAAGTTATTAATTGATTTTAGTGTTTTCTTTAGTAACACAGGGCTGTGTATTTATGAGCTTGCTGTTGGTGTGGAGAAGCATGGACTGCCAAACCTTCCTTAATGAGGGCAGAGGAGTGCTTTCTCTAAACACCATCTTCCTGCCTTGCTGACCAACTTCAGCAGGATGTGGAGTACTTTTAGCAGTAATGAAGACATTCGGCATCTGGCAGGAAGCACCCCTCACTTGACAGGCTGGTATCCCTTGTTAAACAAAGATATCTTCTCCATGAAGTAAGACTGAAAAGCCATTCTTCCAGACTGATGTCCAATCGATGCATGTGTTGCCAAAGTGAGCATGAGGATGTGATTCTTGGAAGCACCCAGGATCGGTCCAGCTCAGTTGCAAATAAAAATCTCTCTCCAGAATTCACTTACATGTGAAAGTCTTCCATGTTTGCGGTCTTCTTTGAGATTTTCAGTAGAGCCTAAGGGAACTAACATCTCACTTTACAGCAGTGTTTACTGAGAATGAAGCACCTCTTTCCTTCAGACACTTTTTAATGTTAATTTTTAGGAATAATCCAAAATGTATGAGAAGTCATGGTATGATCCCCACTGGTCTCCACAGGCATTCCATCAAGTCCTTATTCCACATCTGGGTGCTATTTCCTGTTTTTAAGACTCATTATTATATTAGAATTCCTGTTGGAAGCAGTTGTCACTAAAGTATCTATTCTTTCAAGAGACAGCAGCAACAGTCATAGCATGGAGAGATGTTTAACAGAACTGGCTTATAAAGGTGTGTTCATGGTACTGGGCCAGAGCCTTGGCTGACACAAATCAGGGTAGTTTCATTCTAGTCAGCACAACTGTGGTGATTAAAACACTGAAGATCTGGCTCTCAGGATTTTTTTTCCTGTCCAGATCATATTTATTCACTGAAGTTGAAAGCGAACAGGGATTTTCACCTTTAAATAGAAACCTCATAGATCTCATCAATCCAAACTCAGCAAGGAAGAGAAGGGGATGAAGGGATGCCCTACCGGAAACCTCTCATAGTTGGCAAAATATTTTTAGCAAGGAAACATAGAAATCCCCTTAGCTCTCCTCCATCACCTCTGCTTCTAATCACAGTGGAAAATATCCTGGAGAAGGCAAAGACATTCCTCAGCTCATACAAGGTAGTTTTGTTTCCCTGCCGACTGCATTTCTGTAGAAATTAAAATGGTGCCTTTAGTTGTCCATCCTGGAAAAAAAGGCTGCTTTGATGTGCAATTGGATCCAATTCTGTCTGGAATCCTGATGTTCTTGTTGAAAGGGGATAAAATCTCTGGGGAGCATGACAGAAGAAACTGTTCCAGAAGCAGAGTCAACGCACCTATTCTCCCTTGCTGCTGCTTTTTTCCAGCAATAGCAGGGTCGTTCACTACTCAAATGTCTGATTACTGTGAATATAACAAAAGGTTTAGTTTCCTTGGGAGTCCAAATAGCCAAGTATGTGGCTGCATGTGCTGTTCTTACTCATAAATGCAAATGCTAACCTATAAATCTTTCCTTTTACAGTACTGTAATAACATTCTATCTATTTAGCCTAGTACAATACCATCACAATAGCTTTTTCATTGTGCTGCATTCATATTAGACTAATATAATGAGATGCTACCACAATACCATGAAATAAAACGATGTTCTTGACGTATTTCCAAAACATTTGAACACTGTTTCCAAATCGACCTTGTGAATAAATTAAATAATAGCTTGCAAAAACGTCCTCTAGCATTTTCAGAATGTATGCAAATGCAAGCTTGAATGTTTACATGTTTCTTACAGTGTCTGGGATTATACGGCATATTTGTGCACATGAGTGTTGTCTCTGGGTGTATTTGTCATTTGTGCTCAGTGGCTTGCACAGAATTCTAGCATGATTTGCCCTTCAAGTTGTCCAATTCTTCCTCCTCTTCCTGATGACCTGCATATTAAACTTCTCTTCTGTAAGACTTCAGATTTCAGTGGCCCTTTCCATTTGTCATATGCATTATAGTCACTCAGAAACCTTTCAGTACTGTTTGTTCAGTACGTACCCCGATATAGTTCTCCTCTGAACCATCCGGTGTCTTTGACTGCAGATTTCTAAAGGATACCTTCTTCAAAGGATCTGTATATATATGTATAAAAATACATACATATACATATATATATATATATATATATATATATGTATATGTTTAGGATTTCCACATTGGAGAGGTGTTCAGAATAGTGGGGAGAGACTGAAAATTGAAATTAAATCCGAGGGACTCATTTTTTTTTTTTTTTTTTTTTTTTTTAAATGAATGCCGAGATCACAAGCAATTGAAAGAAGGGAGCTTTGTTTACCTTTGTTTACCTATTTGCAGGTTCTCAGTAGGCAATCTCTTGTTATTGGTAGACACATAAATATTTTCTCTTGGTGATGTGCCCCTCTCTCCTTTAGAAATTGCCTAATCATGGTGTACTGTGGAGTGAAAATGAACTTGCTTTTTACCATCATCTTTCCCATATCTGTAAATGTCATTTATGGATCATCAGGGATGCACAGATCACAGGCTGTAAGGTGCAGTATAGATTTGTAGTTAATAAAGTCCAAGGGATCATTATGACAATATCATCTGTTGTCCTACATAACACAGACTGAAGAATTTAGTCCAGCCATTTCTGCTTCAAACACACAACATTTGGCTGAGCTGCACTGTACTTTTTAAAAAGATATCGACTGATATCTTTCACTTTCAAAAGTGAAGCCCCTAAGTGGAAAGATCTTGTAAGAAGTCTCAAAAGACTTCTTCCATTGATACAGTAGCACGTATCTTTTCAATACTCCCATTGAGGCATCTAATCCAAACCTCAATGATTTATCTTTACTGACTTTAATGGGCCTCACAAAGCTAGTTTGAAGTAATGGATTGTGAATTTTAACCAGTGTGTTCTTCTCTTATGCTGTAAAAATCCACTGCAGACAGAGACCCAGTTGTCTTTCCCCAAGATACACTAGCATCATTTCTGAGTTGCTGTTGGCGGGCAATAACAGGTGGGTTGCTTCTAAATGCTCCTCTTGATAGATGCTGTTTTACTTGACCTTTCTGAAGAGGAAATGGTGCATATGTTTATGAGAAAAACTCTGACACTGTATCATGGGAGAACGTGCATTGTTTGTACAATGACAATGGGAAATTTTCCACTAAGCACTTTGCCAAAAAGTAATTATTATGGTTGGCTATATGTCTTGTTTGCCTGTTTTTCCAACACCGTGGAAATTTTCATCTTCCTGGTGGTCACATCCATAGCAGAAACTGGAAAAATCTTGTATCATTTTAGACAACCTGCTGCTTGAAAAATGAAATAGTACAAAACTAAGGAGGCATTCACAGCACAGAGATGCAAAAAAACTGGTCAAAAGCAGTTATATAATTAAAGTTATTTAAAAAAATATATTTTTTTGTATTATAAGTTTCTGTGCACATGTATTTTACACAAAATAAGATCAGCTGGTAAGTGTCTGTTCTGTCTTCCCTCCTCCCAGAGGTGCAACTGAGATCTGTTGTTATGAATGCAGAGCTGAAATCTGAAGACCTACTGTCTTTTCTTCAGTTTATTGCTGATTTACATTGTGACCTTGAGTAAATCACTTCTCTGCTCTTCTTCAGCTCTAAAAAAAAGGATGCTTAGAATTTATAGAACACCTTAAGGGATGAAGGCACTACATATGCCTTTATTGTTACTGTTTATGATAAGACTGAGGAAAATCCACGGGATTTGGTTCACCTGTAATATTTGGAAAAGTGAACTTCAAGTAAATGTGTTTCTAGTTGAAAGCCACTTTGTTTGAAGCACATGTAGCTGTCCAACTGGACAGCTGCTTAAATTGATCTGCTTTTGGTCGTTACCCTTCAAACGCCATCCTTGAGGCCAGTGACAATTGGTTTGCTTGGACACCTGTTGTCATTTTCTTCTCCTCCCTTCAGTTTCTGTTTGAGATTCAAACAATCCAAAAACAACTCTCTGTTTTCCCTCTGTTTAGCTATTTGTCATGCACCAATGCATTAATTACAGAAACAATGGACAGTAAGATTAGATTGATAGTATCATGGCAAGAAATGCAGGGTGGAGAATACTGATGCTGTGTCTGCAGCAACAGTAGAGTCTGGAGAGCTAATCCAGCAGCAAGATAGAGATGTAGCAGAGGAGAGAAGATAACAAGACCTCAGTCCTGCTACTTGGTCTTCATAGCACAACTGACTGCTGAGTGCAGACAAACCCCCCTGGATATCAGTGAGGCTTGACTCAATTGCTTTAGGCCACTCACACACATGCAAACTGGAGAGAGGGGCTGCCAGCAGTGAATAGACGTGATAATGTATGAGATATGGGTTGACAGTGCTAAAGGCAATTGTGATGTGGGCAGCAATTCTACTGTTATTGCTCCCTGCCTTGCAACTGTGAGGATTCATTCCTTGAGAAAGGGGAGCCCTAATGCAGGAGTTAATTACACAGGAAATACTTATTTTAATAAGTATTCACCTAAAGAAAGGGAGAGCAGCACACTCCAGAGCACTTTGTCCTGAGCACCAAAACCTTCTTTCTCCCAGTAAAATCTCTGCCAGAATTTCCCCTCAGACAAGGACAATACTTTTTATTCATAAAAATGGCCAGGCCTCTGATTTCTTCTTACCCTTTAGACCCTGATCTGAGATTAATGTAGACTGTAAGATTCCTTTCAAAGAGCTGGCTTCCCATTTGAAGAAATTATGCCCCCTTATCATTGATCCAGACCAGATTGGTTTTATTAAAAACAGAAGTTCCTCCCACGGCATGTGGTGATTATTTAGCACTATGCATTTTTCCTGTAAATACCATGAAGAGCTGTTAGCCCTCAGTCTGCACATGAAAAATGCTGGAGATCCTGCAAAAAAAATAATAAAAAAGCTGTTTCTAATGTAATATCTTGAAGTCCTTCAAGTTTGAGGGGATTTTATGTAATGGTTAAAAGAAAACCTATACGATCTCTCTTCTTCCTCCATGTATACTAACATTTATTCGCATTACAGTAGCATCTGGCAGTCCCAACTGACTTCAGCACCCCAGTGAGCTAGACACGGCACACACATAATAAAAGACAGTCGTGGGCTCAAAGAATGTAAGAGAAAATCTTTGCTCAGTGAAGCTAATAGCAAAACTCCCATAAACCAGTGGGGCCGAGATTCAGACTTACAGCCAAATTAGTCAAGACAGACAAAGGGTGGATGGGTGAAACTGAGACCTGCAGAGATCTGAATCTGAGACCTGCACTGAATCATCTATATCAAAACACTGCTGTAATAGAAGAGCAACCATTCCTCAGCAGAAGAACAACCTTTCAAGTATCCTGTCTCTGGCAGGGGCAGTAATGAAAGCATAGGAAAGCACAGGAAAAAAAGCAACTATGAAGAAATCTTTCCTTGGTACATCCTTTCAGTTTCTGTACTGAGTTTTGATGAAGTTTGAAAACCCCCAGGTCTTTCAGACCACGATGTTTAAAGGATAACCTCTCCACATGAGCCTAAGCCCTCTCTGGACCCATAACACACCTCTGGCCTTGGCACCTTCCGTAGGGGAACTTCAGCACCTGAGCTGAGAGGCTGAACTTAAATATGCTCAAGGTCACATGGACATTGGTGAAGTAGGCTGGAACTGGACTTCCTGCATTGCACGAAAAATTTTTTGCCTTCACCACAAAGGCGACCTTTCTTTCATCTGTTTCCAAAGCAATACTGGCAAATAAGATCAAGCTCTGTTACATCCTTTTAATGGTAGAACCTCCTGACTGGGTTAAAAGATGCAGTGCTTTCAATTCCCCAGCACATTTTACACCAACAGCTATTTACAGATGGGGCTGAGCACACAGGAATTGACCATGCTGTTCCAGATAAAAAGAATCTTTACTGAACTATTTGTGTCAACACTGTTTGACAATAGCATTATCTCCTTTTCAGCCTTCCAAATGTCTGATGAATTTAATTTCAGGGAATACCATCTCACTGTGGAGCTGACTATCATAAAGCACAGAATTTTCTTTCCTCCTGCACACACTTCTGATCTTATGCTATCCCATGCCATTTTTGTTATTACTTGATTACAGCAACATGTGTAGGCTCCATTCTACTAGAAACTGTATAAACAAATATGAAAAGATGGGTATGGCAGGGGAAGCCAAATGTTAAGCAACGAATTCACACAGCAGACTGCTGATAGGGCCAGGAGTAATTCAAGTATCTCTGAGTTATAATCCAGCATCTTGTCCATCTTTGTGTTTGTCTTCTCCACTTTGCTTAGTCTTTCACTGAGTGGACAGAGTGAAAGGTCTGCAGTCTTCTTGAGATGGAGACACCACTTTGTCTGTTAGTGTTGTTATCCAACGTGATCCCGCTGGGTTAAATTACCCTCAGAGTATTTCTTGTTCCTATTCCCTCAAGCACAATGCCTATTCTGTAAATTGAGATCAGGCTTTACCAAGGGCTGAAGCTGCCTCTTTGAAGCCCAGGGAGACGAGATTAAGGTATTAGGTTTGATATTTTGGGACTATGGTGTCTTCTGCCTTCCATAAAATTATTTCTGTTGCATATTTATATATACACAGAATTTAAGGACATTTGATCAGACCTAGAAAGATGGGCTAACCTTCTCCATATCAGCTGCTTGATATGATTATTCTTAAAATTTATGTCTTGCAGGCTGTCTAGTAACTATATTTCCTATAAACTATCCAGTTCCCATTTTATTTGCATTATTAAAATGCCTTCTTCCCTCTTCCTTGCAGCAAGCCAAGGGCCCAAGCATGGAGACTTTTCCACTACAGGAAAAGGCTGTTATGCACAGAGTTGGCATTGTTTTACCATGTCACATATAAAACTTTATTATTTCACATGCCAGTTTGAAACAGTTCTATAAATTTATGGCAGAGATGGGCTAACGTCACATAGAGCACTTGGTACTATGTTTTTTATATGACAGCTTGCTGATATTTCCATTGAATGACCTCTCCTATTTAGCCACATGACACTTAATAATCCCACTGCTTGAAATAATGTCAGAAGATTCTGTTAACGGTAGAGCAGTCCCACATTGTAAGTTTGAGACAGCTCATTTGCTCACAATCCCTGCAGCACACTTCCATCCAGACATTGCCCATTATGTATAATCATATGGGAGTAAAGCAAGCTCAATGCAATATTGGGATAGTGTAATGGAAAGTGAGATTCATATGGATATAGTGCTAAAATGTTCATGTACTTGGACTGAATATGGAAAACTGGCCAGGATCAGAGGAGACCTATAACCAGTAACTTGCACTTGGCTACCATTTATTACTTACAGAGAGGGCAACTGTAGTTTAAACCTTGGTTCTCTGCTCATTAATACCAGATCTGTGCACAACTGGATCATCCTCTATACAACATGTGATCTGGCTCAGGTATGAGAACTTGACAGTATTTATGTCAAATTAATCAGAGCATACAGTACAGTGTTTATCCTGGCCTGATGATGGCTGTAGAAAGACAGATAGCTGATACAGCACAAAATTATGCTTTTGAAATATATCAAACAAGTGTGAATTGGCCAAATGAGTTTGTACTAGTTCAGTATTTTGCCTCAAGTGGCAATAGCATTTTTGATCTATTAAGTATGCCTCTAAAACTGTTTTTGCCATGTTCCCAACCTCAGTTTACAAAGAAATAGACTATTTGAAACTTGTGCATGCAGAAGTGGAGCTGCTCACAAAGAAATATATATTTGCCATCCTGTAATTAAGTGCAAACCCCAAAATAGTCTCAACTAAGCAAAATTTTTTTTAAAAAAAAGTAATTATTTTTATTTAGGCAATTATAGGTTACTCCTATATCTACCTACTAGATGCCAGTGAAAAAAATAATGGGAGAAACAATCATACCTACCACATTCATGTTGAAAAAAAAAGTGCTACCAAAAGTGATGGAACAAATTCAGTTTGTCAATATATAGGAAGATAAAAACCTTTTGTTCCTTATACTTCCCCTTGCTTGCCACACTGTAATAGGTTCTTCCCCAACCTTTCCCCTTTATTTTATCCTTGTTGAGCAAAAACAATTGCAAGCTGTGGTTGATCAGCCAGATGGCCGTTGCCAAACAGAGTGGACAATGAACTATTTTTCTCTCTTTTTTCTTCACTGGAGGCATCAGCTTTGGTTTCCTCTACTTACTGATTGTCATGAGTACATTGGAACGTAAGCATTTTTATGATTTTGCATGTGATTGAAATTGGTCAGTGGATTTATTCAGGAAAAATCTATTCAAGAGTGGGGACAGCGAGCCAGCCCACCCACATAATCAAATCAGTCTTGTTTCTTCAAGGAAACAAGACTAAAAAAAAGGAAAGATGTTACAGTGGCTAGCATAATAACCTAAGTTATGAGCGAATTGAGTTCAGTTAACAATTCTGTGACCCTGGGAAAGATTCGCAAAGGTACACTAGTAAAGTATTTTTCACCAAACTTTTGGTGTCAAGTTCCAGGTGTCAAATTCACAAACTGTCACTATACAGCTTATGAAAGGACTCAGGTGACTCAGGACTGGACTCATAATCAAATACACACCAAGGGATCTAACTAGAAATGTAACCAAGATATTTGATTTAGAAGTGTAGCCACTGTAGTCTTTCTACATGGTCAAGGGAAAGGCAGGTACAGGTGTAAAAGGCAATGAACCTTGCAGGTGATTGAAAGTTGAATTTCCCTATGAAGACAAGCAGCTTTCTTCATCAGTTATGTAAGAAATCTAGAGTAACTTTGCTTCCAACATTCAGTGAATCGCTTAAATAGAGTAGGGTAGAGCCAGCCCTGACTGGGGCAAGAGAAAATAACCACCAACATAGATTCACAAAAGAAAAAGTGGTCACAGATCATCTGAAATCCCACCTACCTCCTTAATTTTGCTGCCCACATTACCAGTCCCCCCTCCAAAAGCTGGGGTTCATGGAGCAGAGTTCTTTCCTCCCTCCCCTTCTTTGTGAATGACAGGTTTGCTGTCATCTTTTCAATCTGATTAGGGAGTGGTGATAGCTTAAAGGGGTTAGAGTAATTGCAGGTGAGCGATGGAGTCTAGATCGTTTAAGTCCTCAGGAAATTCAGCCTCAAACGTCCCATCCAAATGGCATGTTTCTTGACTAGAAAGCACCCCTTCATGAAACCCTCTTGACAAAACTTTTCCAACGTGGTGTGTGAGGCATATTTACATAACAACATTGGAGCCCTGCAGTCTGAGTTAAAAGGTGATCCTTAAGCAATTGTACTGGGTTGAGATTTTACATTTGCCTGACATAATGCTTCCTCTGAGTCTTATAACATAATCTGATATGAGAGAAAAAAAGTTAAATATTAACACACATAGTGCCATTCTTTAAAGCAGCTTAAAACTTTCTCTTGCTTAATCCCATTTGAAAGTCGTGGAGGGCTGGGAAAGTAAGGGAGAAGGACAAAATGTAAGGTGGGACTATGGAAGTAAGACTTTGGGTTATTTCCTTATTTCATCTTTTCCGGAGTTTCAATTTTCAGGGATGCACAACACTAATTAGACTTACTTGTCATTTACCCTCATGAAAAATATACTTAAGAAGCAGAGTTATAGCAGAGTTGCACGTACTGGGGAAGGCAGAAGATTATATACATAAAGATGTTTGGAGGTAGGGCATTAGGCTGAGCTTTATCTTCTTCAATATTGATTCAGAGATACAAAAAACAATGAAATGCTGTTCATAAATCTTATTTATCTTTTCCACATTTTTTTTCTCTTTCAACAAGAATTAAGAGTGATATTTTTTTGTCTTCTTCTCCTGTCAGTTTGAGTTGAGAGGTGCCAGATTGACTGTGCTGGAGATTAAAATCCTTTAATTACCCACCAAACGGGTTATATGTGGACAACAGAAGGGTAAACTTCCTCATGCCACCCTACCAGTGTGTGCAAGTCTTTCCAAGTAGAAAACTGACTTATACCACTTAAATGTATTAGGCTACAAAAAGTCTTACTTTTTTTGCTTAAATATTAATGCAGTTGTCTCTAACATTTGCATTCGAAGTACCTTCGATCTTTTTATCAGTTTCTGTAAAATAGTACTTCCTTAAATTCTTCTTCTATATAGTCCCACTTAAACCTAAATCCCCTAGTTCTGGTCTCTTCAACAAACTCAAATAGATCATCAAGCTTAATTTTATAATAATCTTCAGCTAGTTTAAATACCTCAGTTGTGTTACTTCTTAATCATCGTTATTATTCTTCCAAGACTAAGTAATTCTCTCCTCATATGTAAACTCTTCCATTCATTTATCAACTCAGTTTCTCTGAACTCTGCTGTTTTGATTTCTATTTTCCTTTATAAACATTGACCTTATCTAAACATCATGGGCCAAATTCTAATCTTAGTCATTGCACTCTAAATCCAGAGTAACTCACTTCAGTGACTGGTTTTGATTTGATGTTAATGGATTTACTTCAGATTTACTCTGCTATAGCTAAGCTCACAAACTTGCATTGTGGAGTTTAAAACTCAAATCTCAAAATACCCTTGTGTTTTTTTTATGCACTCTCTTCTGAGTCAAATTAGCATTCTCTTGACCCTCTTTAAAAAAAAAAAAAAAAAAAAAAAAAATTGTATGGGAAATTTAAGTGGATGGGCCATTTTTACTTCTTTTCTGCCTTCTTTGATGGTTATTCAGTTCTTGAAGTTTCTGCTGGTAAATGACCACCAGAAGTAATGTGAATATCTTAAGTGGAAGTTACTATTTTTTCTTCTGTTGTGAGGGTTTCATTCCAAGTTTACAGAATAAACTCTTGGGAATGAAGGACCATCACAAATTTCAATACCTCCTCTTTTACCTACACAGATCTTCTGGGACTTGTTTCCTTACATGTAGATATATATATATCAGCCCACTTTCTCCCAGAATGGCCCAACTTTAAGACAGCAATCCAGGACAGATTTGTTATAATATGACATTCAGATATTATACTGGCAAGTGTGTTTAGAAACTTGAGACTAGAATAGACTGTCAAGAATTGTAATTTTTGAAGACTATAGGTGTTCCAGGACTTTCTTCTCTTTCCTTCATGCTCTGCTTTTTGTAATTTGTGATTCAGTTTAAATGTAAAAATGAAGAACCTGTTTTGAGTCCATCCTCTTTTAACAACCATATCTACTATGCAAATCACTATAACCTCCACAGAGGGGTGAAGTGACTCTAACATGTTTATGTGATCAGTTTTGAATTGCAAAAGGAATTTACGGGAAATTGAAATGATAACATGCATAAGTTTTCCCCAAAGCATACTCTCAACTGAAGAAAAGAGAACAGCAAATCTTGGTTATGCAAGATTTGTTTCTAGCATTTTGTGGAGGTTTTAAGAAATATATATTTTTAATATTATCCACTCTTTTAATGTTGTCTTCCCATCTAACTATTTGATGGTATGCGCCTATTGAAAGAGCTCCATGTTAGGTTTGGCAGTCCTGCTCTGCTGAGTTCCTCTTATCCAGCAGGAAGCTAAGAATTTTCTTCATCTGTTTGTGCCTCAAAGGTAAGAAGAGTAGTTCATTCATAGGGTTGTGTGCTGGGATAAAGCATAACCTCTGAAAGAAGTTCAGAATAAAACCAATAACTCTGCTTATATATTAGCTTTACAGCATTGTCCATATGCCGGAGTATGCCAAGAGAGGCACAGAACTTGTGAAGGTCCTAAGAAAAGCTCATGCTTTAGATACATGGTCACATTACAAATGGCTGAAACACATTCAAGTATTTCTTCCTGCATCCTCTCCGGATGATTTGATATTGTCCTTCTCAAGAGCTTACCTCTCATGAGACAGGGCTGGAAGAACAAACTTTGGAAAAGACCTCACTGATCTGAAGGTGAAAGCAACTGTGATAACCTATGCTACTGCCTGACCAAACTCACTGATTTGTGTGCTGAGAAATCTGTGTGATGGTCTGTTCCACCAAGGAAATGGTGGGGGCAGTCACCACCAGCTGATGAGTGTGGTTGCACTGCTGGGCTTGAGACTGTCCATGAGAAACCCGGTCCTGTTTCTCCTTTCAATAGAAATCTGCTCTAACCACTGAAACTTCTCTACGCTCCTAAGAAATCAGGCCTTTTCAGGTATGGCTGATTTTATGTCTATATATTCTTTCATGTCAGAGAACCACAAAGTGTTTTACATACTAAAGGGAATCACTTTGCCCGTCCACTGCTAAGGAGAAACATGGCAACTCATTAACAATGCACAGCAATATAGCACAACACCTGCTGTCTTCTAATGAAAAAAAAAAAAATAAAAAAAATCCTAGATCCAATTGAAGCTTCAGGGAGTTATTTTCTTAAGCAGGAAGAATGCAATTACTCAAACTTCATCACTGTTCTACCCAATGATTTTTAATTACCTTACCTTACTTTTATGTCTCCTGTGCAACTGCCACCTCTAGGATCATTGCCTCTCCTTGTCTGCTGACTAGGAGGGCAAACTGCTGAGCGTACATCTGGTTCTGCAGGCCCCTTTCAGCTGGGTCTGAGCAGGTCATTATCTCAATGTGTCCATCCTCCAACCACTTCTGTGAAAATGGGAAATGGTTTTGCCTCCGTATTACAGCTGGGAAATGTGAACATTTAATGAGTCATCAAGATAAGTCACACAGAAAGACTAGAGCAGAGCATGCACTCTGTTTAATTTCTTGAAATCTATGACAGTGTCGATAACCTTCATTCATCCTTTCTCTCTGAATCACTAAAACAACTTCAGTTAAAGTTTTCTCTGAAGTCAGGTATATGCATACCTAAAATCTGGGGTCTCAGCCTGAAGTTATGATATACTTACATAACCATATGTAATTAGTTATTTCTTTAAGAATCTATACTTAAGAATCAAAACTTTAACATGAGAGAAAATATGATTCTGTCTTTATAATAGTTTTATACTTATTTTTCATCTAGAATATTCAACCATGATTTATTCCCAGGTACCTGAAGAGGAATATGTACCATTTATTTCCATAGGAAAGTTTCCTTGCTTGTGTAGCTGTAGACTGAGGATGCTAAGGACCCTGAATCCAGAGAATGGGTTTGTTTTTCAGAAGTCTGGTAACATTTGTGCACTGCTTAACATAAATTTTCCTCTTCCTTCCATGTGGATATGTTCTGAGCTGCCCTTTATTTGACCTTTTACTTTATCAGAATACTATTCTATATGAAAAGTAGACATTCATCTTAAAGAAAATTACTGTGATGTGTTTATCAAAAACCCCAGAAAAATACTGTGGTGTTTATCTGGTAAGAATACTGTGCAACAATATCTAAAACATTTCTCCAAGTCATTGCATATGAAAAAGAGGGCTTAGTTCTGAGCAACCTGAACTATAGAGTATGTATTTGTTTCACTAAGTACAAAAGCAATTAAAGTGCAAAGGCACGTGTTAGTAAAGGGATGTCTTTTGGATATACTTACCTATCAGTTCATACAGAAAGATCTTTGAAAGGTCAGGGTGCCCACAGGCCTTGCACAAGTCTGACCAGCTGTTTCTCAACTCCTCAGCTGTTAGATGGGACCAACAATTCCAAGGTGGTGCTGGAAGGTTAACACATTAAAACAAGAGACTGAGGCAATGAGGGTCATGCACATACCTAAGATGGATATCTAGAAAGATAAATCTTCAGTATGGCCACAGTTTTTCACAGGGCAATTCAGAAAGCCCAACCATAGAACAAAAGCACATTAAATCTTCTCTGTCTCTGTTGTCATAAGTTATTGTGAGAACATTTCCCTGGGGCTACATCACTTCCGGAAGTTTCCCTTCTACAAGGCCCATATCCCAGCTCCCGTAACTATTACATTTGGGAGAATCTTTGTGGGCCTCAAAGATATTGATGCACCTTGGATTTGCAGTTCTGTGACTTGCAGAAGATGGGGATGAATAGCTGAACAACATATATAGTAATATTTATTATAATAGCATAGCATGTAAATTTTCAATTAAATGTTCTCTTCTACTGTATGTCATCCAAGATGAGTTGTATTGCAGGACTTGTCATCACAGAAGGATGAGAAGAATACGGAGTTACCAAAAGAACTCTGCTGGCCAGCCAAGAGAATGACTACTCAGGGAGAAGGGTGGAGTGAAGGGAAGGGAGAGGGGAAGAAGGGTGGAGAACAGAGATTCTGCAGTGGAAATGTGGGAGCAGAACCCTCCACTGGCATCAAATAACAAAGGATTTTGTGACCTTCTCTCACTTGCATAAAAAGAAGCACATGGACAGAGTGACAGCAGCTTGGTTCTAAGGTTCTTAGGTCTGTCTCCCATTGTCCAGCAATGGACACTACATTCTTCCTTGGGTATTGTTTGTAATAACGTCTTATCCTATATTGTTTACATCTGATGCCTTTCAGCACACACCATTCTTTCAGTCTTAAAACATCCCCTTATTTTATGTTCTTTTGTTACGTGATGAGTGGAGACATGTAATACAAACTTTTCATTTCATCCATCTTTATAGCTGTATTCAGTAACCAAGCTTGATTATTAAATTTGAGCCTTATTCTGCATCAATCTACTCCTGTGCTATGTTCTCAGGCCAAGTCGTCTAAGCAGACCATAAACCAGATGTGATTCTTAACTTTTTCAGGACTTAATTTTGCCACTTGGTTTGGATCACAGAGAAGTTTTCAGCCTGCAGTCTTTGATGCCTTATGTTTGCGTTCATAAAAATTATATAGAAAGTTATAAAAGAGTGATAAGGCCTTCCAGTTTTACCACCAAATGGAAAAGTTGTCCACACAAAGAATTTATAACCATCTTGTAGCAATTTCTAGGATCTAAAATCATTTTAGCTGATTATGCATTAGAGATGTTGAAAGGAATGTAAACCTACCAGTTTCTATGCAAGAATCATGAGAACCAACTATGTTTCCCGTTTTTATATACCAAAGGCCTCTCTTCAAACCCCACTTACATGCTGAGATACATTGACTTCAATAGGACAACTTAAGAGAGTAAGGAAGATTTGAATGAATGAGGGTTTCAGGTGTGGGATCTAAGATCAAGAAGCATGAAAGCCTTTTAGTTAATTCATTTCAGAATCACTAATACTGAGTGACTGAAAAACTTCAGTTATGATTAATAATGTTGGGATTTTTTTCAAAAGATAAAGTCAGGATTCTTTGTAAGTCTTTTTGCCTGTTTTTAAAATGTGATAGTTACATTTAAAACATCTTTAAAAAATATCAGTCACGTAAAAAAACCCATGCATATTCAGAAACTAAAATCGGTGAGAGACAAATTTTAAGCCAAGTTTTCTAGTTATTGAACATTGTATTGGAAGCTTCCTTCTGGAAATAGATGTGTTTAAAACTGTGAATGCTTCCAGCAGTCTTTTGTGTATGTGATTTTTGTGACAGGCCAACAATTTTGTTATATTTTACCCTATAAGGGTTAGCAAAAATGTGGTTTGTGAAAAAATGTAATGATTTATTTAAAAGGAAACTTAGAAACATTCTTACTGTCAAGGATTAGAGCGACAAATAGCCTCATGTTAGGCATCTGCACCATCCCCCCATCTTTCACTAATATCCTTTCAGTAGACAATATAATTTTTGTCTCAACAATTTAAACTCACCCAAATGTGAACGTATGTTAAGAAACATTGATTCACAGAAGGCAAAAATTACACTAACCTCTACAGTTTATATGATAGTGCTTTCACTTGTCAGGTTGCATACAGTTTACTCATAGTGATAAACTCTTTGCAAAATACGTGTTGTTGCAACACCCTGCTATTAACAGTGCTATTTCATGCACTTAATGATAGCTGAGCAATGGAAATAATAAGGCAATTTACAAATGCTAAAACAAAAAGAAGTTGTATTTCCTCACATATGTAGGATATGTTCTGATCCATTTATGATTCTGCTGAGTTCTGCTGAAGCATGAAAAAGGTTGTAAATCATATTTGACATACATCCCATGGGTCAGCCACCACTCTTGTAAGATATCTGAATGGAATGGGAATAATCACTTTTGGAGGCAGAATATGAAAAAAGGAACGGTGATGTACTGTATGAGGCAGAAAGCCATCACTTAAAAATGATCAGCAGCTTAAAGTCAGGTGCTTGCATTTATCTTTTCAATCCAGGCAAGGAAACGATAAACAGAATGGCAAGATGACAATCCTTCATGAACTTTAACATTGTCATGCAATGGGCCCCAACAGGGTCAGAGAGACTGTTTCAGGAGTGCAGGGAAGGTGCCAGGGTATTCACTGGAATGGTGATCTCAGAGAGAGGCAACTGGTCCCATCAGTTCTTACTTTTGAGGACCAAGCAACATTTTCTTCCACCTTTAAAATTCAGGACCCTCTCCTAACTCACAGCATGGCAGTACAGATTTTTATATATTCATGTGAACAGAAGCCCTTTGAGGAAGTATTGTAGCAAGGGTGAGATCTAGCTGCTAATCAAGTCTATTTATGCTGTATGCAGTATCTGAAATTACTAATGCAGACCCAGTTCTTCCCTTAATCAAGATGATGGCAAATTCTTTCCCAGTCCAGTGGGACTTGGATCAAGAGATGACAGTGGCATGTCACCCTCTCAACCCCAGAAGCATATGATGAAGATGCTCTCACATACCCAGGTAGAAATGTTATGACATTCAGCACATCTGCAAACGGAATGGCCGTGTTTGCACCTGATCTTTTGTTTAGGCTGCTTTTTCCTGTTTCAGTCAAGTTCCACCCATGCCCTCTCTTTTCTCTGGCTCTTAGAAATTTGCTATAACCAAGAGCAGCCTGACACTTCCTAAGCAGGCATGAGTCGCTATTTGTTGAAGTGGCTAAAAGTGATGACAGTGAAAAGAGGCAACTCCCATTGCCTGAAGAACTCATCCACCCTCTCCTCTGGCCAGACTGGCACTGCCCATGCCAGGAGCAAGTAACACAAGTTCCTGAGATGTTGCGCCTATTCCATGTTGCCTTCATTTACTGCTGCCCTTCCAACACTAGTATCAGGATACAGAAAATAGCAGACACTTGTATGCATGCATGCTTGCTCATATGTGTATGTGTAACCATGTATATGTATATTAATGCATTAACTCATTTGTAGATGAAGGGTAATCAGCAATGTCATGACGTCATGGGGGCCTGTAATTGCACATCAATCTGGACCCTGTGCCTTGATCTGCAGGCTCACATTACTGGCAATAATATTTCTGGTGTAATCATGCATATACTTCGTATTCCTCTGGCCAGGATGAAGCTGTAGGAGCTAATGTATTCTGAGTCAGACCAACTGCCGCTCATGAAGGGAAAAAAAGACTTGCTTGAGTAACCGTAATAATTGGAAAATTATTTTGATAGCCTGAAACAATCTAATATATTACAGAATTTTATTAAAATAATATCAAATCAAATTAACTGCTATTCCATAATGAATTAGGTAACAAGGTAGGCAGATATTAATCGGCCTTGGCTCCCAGGCAGGGGAGCCAGGAATTTATTAGCTCTTGCGGCTTGTGTGAGGGTGAAGACAGAAATCAGTATCACAGGCTGCAAGGGAAACCCCTGAGACAGCTGAGCTTTTACTTTTTTCTCACTTTCACTTTATAATCCATCATTAAACACTTGTATTTCTTTTATGTGGGGTCTTATGAAATTTTTAATTTTTTAATTGCTTTGTGATTTAATAATGAGGATTTTTTGTGCATGTGTGTGTGTGCATAGCATGTGTAACTCAGCTGCCAATATCAGAATTAACTCACCTTTGTCCACCTATGGCTAACCTTTATGAAAGAAAGAAGTCATTTTACAACTTGTCTAATTACCAGCAGAAGGATTGCCAAGTTCATGGGCATTGTGACATCAATAACTGTGTTTAATCGGCTACCAGACCTGTACCGTCCTGTGCTCTCCTATGCTATGCTATACAATCCTATCCTCCTATCTGAAAGGGGGAATGGAGGAACAGTGAGCAGAAAGCATAGAAGAAAGGACAAAATAGGGTGTGGTGTCCTCCAGTGAAATCTCAGTGGTAGTTAGACTACATATTTCGGAAATTATAAGGGTATGCCTTGTTCATTCTTTCTTGTTGGCATTGGAATTTGCTATGATCAACACTAACTCATTTCATGCTGCTTTGTGTGGTCTGCCACTAATTTCTAGCTGGGTGATGGTCCTAGCAGCTACATGAGTAGCACAGAGCTGGAATCTGACTTTTTATGCTAGGTTTTGTTTGTACAGAAAGATAGATTCCCCTTAGTCTGAACTATGACAGGTAAAGTTACAAATCATGCCAGTACTAGTAAAAAAGAAGACACTTATCTGATTCAAAAAATCCCATGAGAAAAACGACTTTTGGAGCTGGAGCTTATTGAGTCATGAGAAGATGTGAATCTGGAGTGGGGTGTTCTTGGGAGGGCGGCTGTTTTGTGTGCTTGATGGAATAACAGCAATGGATATAATAACAGAGATAGTGGGTAAACTGAGCAAAAGAAGACTGTCAGATGAAATCAGACCTCCTTTTCCTTGGAATAAGCTGATTCAGAAAATGAGGAAATGAGGAAATGAAGGTGAGAAGAGACCATTATGTCCCTGAAATATACTCTGGATATTGGACCAAAAGCTGGAGGAGCATATCTGTCTGTTTCTGTCCCAGAAGAGAACTGAGGCTTGTTCTTGGGACCTCTCAGCCAAAAGGAGGACACGAAACCGTTGTTGACTTTCACTCAGCATTTTAAAAAAAATGTCTCTAGTTTTGGCTTTTAGATATTTAAAGGCAGTAGTATAAGTAATAATAAATAAAAGTAACCGGGACTGCCTGTTACTTCCAGAAGTTCTGTCTCTGAGCAGGGCCAGCTGGAGTAGTTTTTGTGTCCTGCTTGGGAGGAAGAGAGAGTGACACTGCTGCTATTCCGGAACATGAGCTCTATGTGTCCCACCCATCTTGCTTTCTGAAGTTTTTCTCATAATTCTAGTCTGTGCTGACTTTGCTTCATAAGCAATAGGCGTTCCCAGCACTGCTATTTTCTGTTCCCTCCTTGGTTTGTGTCTGGAGAGGAAAACAAAACAGAGAAGGTCAGAAAAACAGAAGCCTCCAGCGCCCTTTCAGACACAGCACAAACTTGACTGTGTAGTGCCTGATGGGATACATAAGCCCAATGAAATCTGTATCGCAGAGCCACACCAGACCTATACATTACACCTCTACCAGACACTGGTCAGATGCCTTCAGTTCTTGTATTATTGCTGTCACGCTTTCTCCTTGATTATCTCCTGTCTTCTTTTCCCTCACTTGACATTTCATTTGGATATGGAATTTCTTGAGCATTCCAGAGAAAGTCAGGGGGACATCAAGGAGAAGTAGTAATTGAAGTACCTGTTCTTCTGGTAGGAGCTGGGCAATAGAAGGTAACTTCATTGTCTATGTGCCAGCCATTTAATGATTCAACATGTCTATTAGCAGAACACATTGCTGTTTAAGTACTTGTCTTAGGGATAACTTAGATCCTTTTTCAGTCAAAACTTATGTTTATTCTTGCTAGAAGAGTATGGTCACTGGCAAGAGGGTGACTGGATGAGGGCGAAGTTAAACATGTCCAGTTTGGAAACACTGATGGATAAAAGTGTTTATCTGCTGCAACTGCAGTCTGTCAATAGAGAAGGGAAAGAAAGGATAACATGTTCCTTAGAGAGATCATTTTTCTGGGGTTAGTGAAATAACTGCATACTCACTTCAGGCCTTTGAACTAAAAACTCAGCTATTACCCCCGATTAGAAATCCAGTTTTTGTCCTGATAAATGTAGTCAGATTGTTTTACTCCAAGAATTGTTCTTGTTCAAATATAAAAGCAGTTATAAATGCAAACACATCTTGGCATTAAAGTTGGCTTTGGTCTTTAAGCACATAAGTGGAAGAACGTGCCTCTTTGATGACATGGGATGTTCAATGTGTGCTGTAGTAACGTAGTATGACAATTCATATCTTGCCATTGCTGCTTGGCTGCTGTACTTTCACGATTGTCATTTCTGCACAGGACAACCTAAACCTACATAAAGAAGATTGCACAAAGAATGTTTCTCTGATAGGCTGAGGACACAGTTCCTTAAACTTCCCTACCTTACTACCTGCATTTTACAAGCCATAGCTCTAAGCTGAGAGCCATGAGGTAAGTATCACATGGCTCAGAGAGCAGGGCTGATGGGAGGTACTGGAAGTTGCCCACGTATTGAAGCTGATGCAGTCCACTGCAGCACTGGGGAACAGGGGTGGGAAAGCTCCAGTGGGCTGTCTCCTCCCTCAGTTTGCCCAGTAGCCTCATGCTAGCCTCATTCAGCTTCTGGACATGTAGCAGAAGTCTGGAGCCTCAAGATCCGCAGGATGCAAAATTGACACTTGAAAATTCCCAGTTGTTAGGCAGCTCCCCATCTTGTCTTAAGGAAAAATCTGTATGTATTCCAAGGTATTAATGCTCACACTTTGGAGGTGCAGTAACATGTGGGCCTTTTGTTTTTCATGTTTTGCACATAAATAGATCCAAAATGAAATTAACAACTCCCTGGTTGATAATTACTTTGAAGGGAATGAGATCTGATTTATACAAGCCCACTGGTTAGGGAGATAAATAACAGACCTTAAATTAAGAATGAGGGGAATAAAGGTCAAATGTATAATGGTTAAGATGCATGTGAGAACAAATTGGCTTTTTTGCTGTATCTTTTATAGAAACATTTAGTTTTAAAAGTCATAGTATGATAGTGTGAAATGGAATATTTTTTTAAAATATCATATCATTGACTGAAATGATGCACAAGTGAGAGTACTAGGCACTGATTAAAACCATAAATGAAGATTTTTTTTGTGTCATCTCCTTCCAAAAGTTAAGAGACAATTTGGGTTTGCCTGCTTTGGGAGCTACACAAAGGTGAGAAGGTTTGTTTCAGCCTGATGGAGATGAGAGAATAACAGAAGGCTTCTAGGGGATTAGCGATGGAGATTTGGGAGGCATCTGCCTGGGGATCTGAAAGTGTTAGCTCTCCCAGGGCCCACAAAACTGAAGTCTGGACTGGGCTCAAATCATGTTTCACACAATTCTTTCTATCAGTTTGAGCTCTGTGTTTCTAACCCCTTTGAGCTCTCTTTGGGGTTTAGAGTGAATTTAAATGCAATAAACCCACCAAACTCTACCTAAACAAATTATATTCTTAATTCTTGACATTTGTGTCTCACTTCATCCTGTTTCTTGCACAAAGCATCCAGGTCACAAATGCAACTTCTACAAAGACTATTAAAACTCTCTTCAAATACAGCCAGATGGATGACTGAAGGATAAGGTAAAAAACTATTAAATCCATTGATATTAGTGTGACATCTCACCAGTTCCAAAGTTTCTTAAGATTCTTCCTCTTTGTTGCTTATTCATTAGCCCATTTGATACAAGTCATTTCAAGCTGGTTCCTATCAAACATAATAAAAGCCACCATCACAGTTAAGTCATCTGTGCAAACTATGCCACAGAGCACTGAGCTGCTGGCATGCAGAAGAGCATGAACACCTCATTTGAAGACCCCCAGCTGCAATTATTAACTCACATGCAAGTAGGCTTCCTTGCACAAATATCATCCTATCACAGCTGGACCGAGCACACGAGAAAAGCAATCACAAAGGGTGCAGCAGTGGAGAGATCTGACCATGCTTAGTACTAACAGATCTCTCACATATTGGTGGGCTGCACCTTCCTGTGTTAAAAGTCCTCAAATTACCAGTGTGCTTATGTGTTCAAGCCTTTAACAGCCAACAGACCTAGTCAGATGTTAAAAGTTAGAAAGTTATTTAGGTGTTTTGGAGGCTGTGGGACTTTCTTCTGTGGAGCATGCCTGTCCTGAGTGTCGTTGCTGTAATACTGTCAATGTCCATTTTGTTTGCCTTCTGCAAGCTGCAGGCTTCCATTAAAATAATGAGTGGGATATAATGTGATTGACTGATACATCTCCATAAAGGGATAGAGCTTTAAAAGTAAGAGCGTGAATTCTCACTTACATTAAGGCCATTTTACATCATTCTGGCAAGCGTAAGAGGTCTTTCAAGTGGGTGTAGAATTAACTTATGGCCTGTTTACACAGCCAGATCAGTGTGAAGTGACCTTCATGTAAATGACAACCAGGCCCCAAATCGTTAAGTTACTTTTTTAAAGATCCAAGTTGGCCGAGGATGCTTTGAGAGGGGAAGTGAAGTGTTTTTCTTTTTTTTTTTTTTTTTTTTTTTTTTTTTTCTTCTTAAATTAGTCAAATGAGGTTGATCGCTTTAAAGGATGGAAGAGTTCACCACGGCTCCAGAAAAACATCAAGTATGAGAGCCTAGATTATGTCAGAAGACATGCAGCAGCCCACGCATTAGACTTGAAATCTGTGCTCGCACCTGCCCCGACTCATTTTTTTTCCCTTTGCATTTATTGAGATGACACAATGTCAACAGAATTCTGCAAACTTTATGACAAAATTGTGACAGATCTGCAATGGCAGAATGACTTATGGAAATGTTGAAGTGGCTTCTCAATCAAGCCTCAGGATAGCTTGTGACTCCATTGTCTTAGAGGTCAGAAGTCAGACTCCACTGAGGAGAGACATCACTTGATTCTGGTCCAATTTCCTGCCATATGCTGGAGGTGGGAGGGGGGAATCAAGGCTTTTAATTGCTCTATCTCTATGTTTTCTCATCTACATTCCCCAAGCTAAAAAGGTTTTCCATAGTGCACGCCGTTGTTTGCAATGTGGTTTGATAAGTTTTTAAATTGCTTAAGATCAGATTCCTTATGTTCTTTACTCTTTTCAAATCGTTCACCATTGCCCAGAACAATGTAATGGACTGCCGTGGACATAAGCAAGCAGGTGTACTGGGTTGGTCACACTTCACTCCCAGTTAATATCTGTGGAAATAACTTCACAAAGTATAAAAGAATGATGGGTCAGACCTGTTGCACAGTGTGAATTTGGGTAGGCTATCCGAGCATGGATGTCTGGGCAGAGGATACTTGTGATATTTTGCTTGCCCCAGTGGAAAATGTCTCTTCATTTCCACTGCCTTTGGTAGAATTTCTCTTGCTTTTTCAAATTTACTTTCTGATAGGGTTTTCCTAAAGTGGTAAATATGCATTTCACACAACTATGAATTGAAAAAGGGAGAACTGAGAAAGAAACTGCTTCTTTACGACATATATTCTTTAAATTATGTATAAAAATATGGTTGGAGAGCTCCAATCTATTGAGAACATAAACCTACCTTTTCAGTGAGACTGTCAAAAGGGAGAAACAGCCCAGCACTTTGGATTCTGCTTTATGACTGATTTAAATACTGGGTTCAGGGTCACAGTCTTACTCTAGTGAGCTCTCCATGGACTACAGTGGCCCTCAGGCAGCTCCTCTTCTGCAACCAGCTGCAGCTGTATGCTTCAGAAAGGCGAAACCTATCTGCCACAGGAGCAAGATTTAGGAGAGACACAGGTGTGGGGAAGGAGATATGTGAAGAAGCAGTCTTAATTTCTTTCACAAGTACTAAATTTCTGAGGGTGCAAGTAATATTTACCCTTTGGAGAATGTCTGCAGCTTTCTCAAACAACAGGAGAAATCTGGTCCTGAGCTAACAGGCATGAATTAATTTCTTTTTCTGGAGTATTTTCTTATTGCAGTTACCAGTTCCTTTCACCTTTTCAGATTTGGATTCATCACCTTTTTAACCTGACTTCCCCAAAACAAACAGAAAATCCTCTTGCAAGAATGAGAAACTATCAGTCCTCATAGCAGTGAAACAGGGATGAGATTCTTGGCAGTGCAACTGCAATACCATGAGGGATGGGGACCAGACGGACAGACAGTTGCCAGAAGTTCACTCTGTAATAACAGGCTCAGCAACAGAGGCAAACCCAGCAAATCAGCCAAACAAAACTCCCTGCTCACCTTCCTGTTCCTGCCGCTCTCTCCTGAACCTCAAACAGGGTATTGCATCTGAGATAAGTTAAATGTGATTCTACGATGAGAGCTGAAGTATTTGGAGAGAGAGCTTGTTGCCTCTCCTTTATTGGAAATACTCATTTATTTCCATGCCGCTCCTTTAGCATGGAAATGCTCCTTTATTTCCATTCCCAGCAACCTCAGTTCACCAGCAGACTTGGCTACTGAGATGAGATGAAAGGAAAAACTGTGACTGTAACACATTTCAGAGACTTTCCTTGATACAAACCTCTTCACAGTTCACTGAAAGAGCTTAAGAAAACTCAGATGCTTCTGCACAACTTTAGTGTGGCAGGCGGGTACCACGACCGCTACTTGTTTATATTTAATGACTATAACATTATGGGACCGTTTGTTTATTTAAAGATAAACTTCTGTGCTTAGTCAAAATTAAGACACATTATTTAAACATAAGCCAATTTGCCAATCATGTATTTGAGGCTATTTTCCTCCATAAATAGTTAAAAATTGGAGATAAATTTTTGTAAACAAGACATTTTTCCTCAACTTTCCTTTTCTTCTCTTGCATATTGATACTAATATTGTAAACTTCTGGGGTTTTTTTTATTTTTTTTTTTATTTTCTTTGGGAATGTCCATGACCAAACAACTCAATGGATGGATGGCAAGCATTCAGCATGAATCATATAAAAAGAAGAGAGAGAACAAGGAAGAAAACATTCACCCATTGATTCAGTTTTCTGAGATGATTGTAAAAAGAAAAAAGGGAAAGAAACAATCAATTTTTCAGACAGTGTCAGAATGAGAGGTAAATACAGTGTTGAACCATTTTTTAACCCATTAACTGGTCAGGATAAACAAATGAGATTTATTTCAGCTGGCTAAAATGCATTAGAGTTGTATCTGTTGCTCTTCACTCTGATTTTAGCATTCATTAGGAATACACAGAGCAGTGCAAATCTTATTCTGAAATGAGAAGCTCTGAAAACCAGAATTTTCAGTACATTTTAAAAGATACACATTTCTGCTCATCCAGTGTGGAGACATTCTGAAAATTTTGTTGGATGTGGAAAATTATGTACAGGTCCCTGCTCTGAACCAGTTTGAACTGAGATTTATTAAATATTCATTGTGAAAGACAAAGTCAAGCAGAACAAGGATTTGAACTTGCAGTTTCTTCGTCCCATACAGACATCCTACCCTTGCCAATAGATTGCACCCTGCTTGCATGCGCAGCCTCAGCTCTCCCCTTTTACCAGCACAAATACTGAATAGGATTAGGGTCTTTTGATATCCTGATGTTTGTCCTTTTTGGTTGTCTGTCTTTGCTGCTTTTTCCCCTCTCCTAAATAACAATTTTGAAGCTGAAGTAAAAATGGAGTTGGGTCTCCCTTAAACGCAGCTGGATTTCCACGGAAATGTTGTATCATTCTATTTTTGACTAAGCTTAAAGATTAATATTCAAAACATTAGTAAAGTTTTCATCATTTCTTTCCGGGATGCCTGAACGTATTGTCAGTATATGGAGAAGAACCCAAAAGTTACTAGTTTTTGACAATATTCATGGTGTCTGGTGCCTGATACAAGTAAAGATTTTCAACAACAAAAATATGCATATCACTTTATTTTTAAAGGTGTTACTGCAGAGAAGACACTGTTTTAAATTGCTTGCTGTTGGGGACAGGACAATATGAGGGTGGATTCAGTAATTCATTTTCTTCCAGCATATTGCTCTCTTTAAATATACAAATTCCTGCTCTGTTCCTAGAGGACCTTATGTGCCAAGGGCCCCAATTGCTGATATACTGGTTTTTTTTTCATGAAAGGTGCTGTGTGCCTGTGACTTTGTTGCACATCGACTGGCTGGGTTCTGGGGTTTTTTGAGGCTTTTCTGGTTTGTCATTTTTAGGTCAATGAGTACTCTTTTAATAGTGAACTGCTAGGGAATGCAAACACTGAAGATTAGTAGCCATCTCTTTGCTTTGTGTTGCATTGGGTGCAGAATCACTTTGGAATTCATAACTTTATAATGCACACAAAAATAAGGATGGAAATCCTTCCTAACTTGCAGGGATTCCAGTCATATCTTGGATACATGAATTCACTGTTTCATATGGTTACTACATCCTTTTCCTTCAGAAGGGTGGGTACCAGAACTGGACCTGCCATGTGTTATAGCTTCACTTTCAGGCTGAATACATGCGTCCAAAATGAAAACCTCTGTCAACTTGCCTTTCCATGTTTCCTTGGTGACAATGGTGCAATACTGGGCAGCTAGGCCAATACAAAACATAGTTATTTAAACATTTATTATTTTATAACACTGTGTTAAGATTTAAACACATTTTAAAGCTATTCCAGCTGCCTCTTTATTAACTCTATACTATCAATATCTGAACTAGAAGGAGTTAATCTCTTCTTGCTAATTTTCTTTTATAAATATGTGATTAGCCTAAATTATTGGGAAGGCACAATAGCTTTATTCTTCCTGTCAACTATGTGCAGAGAAGTCAGGATTAGTAATCTCCAGGGATCAGGAGCTGATTTGGTGGAGGCAGGCAGGAGGATGGCTAACTTTTGAACCTAAGAGGGCTTTACTGGGCAAGGGTGACAGCTGTAGCATCTTTAGCCTGGATTTGAATTTGAATTCTATCTACCAGTGCAGCAATGCTATGACTTGGCAATATGTTATAATAATCTTTGTGACACAAATGTCGGAGGCTTTTTGTTGCATGTCCTCAAAGAGATTTAGGTAATTAATGTTAAATTTAAGATATAAAACCTCCATTCTATCTATCTTATTAATTCTGATCTACTGTAAATAGACATAAATATTCACAGGCCAATAATCCCAATGCTGTTTGGGGGTTTTGATTTCTTTTTTATCGTGAGTGTGAGGTCAATGCTGTAAGATATTAGTCTCTGAATCTGAAAGAGTTTATACTGAAAACACATTGGAAAAATAGGGATGGGACCTGAATGTGTTCTCCTGCTGAGAAAGCCATATACTATTTCATACTGCAGGCTTAAGTGAGAAAATGGGCCAATGTGTCAGAATTTATCAGCTTTTCAACACAGTTGTGGGCTATTAAATGTTTATGTAGCAGATGGGAACAGTGGAGAAATACAGTGCATAGCACACATGCCGTGTTGGACCAAGAGGAAAGGAAGATCTCCAGCCTCCCCTTTATTGTACTATGAACCTATGACCCTACTGCCCAGAGGCAAAAAAGCTACCTGCAGAGATGTCAGCAGTATGGAGAAAGAGAATTACACTGAAGTACAAACACTATGCTCTGCAGAGATGCTTTTCTAAATCCTTTAGGCTTTTTGTCCACTTGGCTCACTCTTGATGAAAATGTTGAGGAATTATTTTAGGTAAGACAAGGGCATAGAGATCAAGTAAAATGAGTGAAATTAAATGAGTGGAAAATAACTCAGGATGGAGTATTTGGAATGAACTTGCCGACAATGGAATGCAATGGGCCGGAGAACTGATGAGAAATGCAAGCTATGAAAATCCCATTTCTTGGGCAAGTCTAAGTGAAATAGTATATTCAACAGGGAAAAGTACTCCTGTGCTAAACAGGAGCTCAGATCTGAAAAGAATTTCAGTGGCCTTATGTTTGATATGTGTATTTTGTTAAGAACTGGGATACGTTTTTCTCAGTGGGAAAGAGCTCAGAGAAAACCTCTGCTTGAGTTTTTCAGTCAATTAGCATATTCTTTAATTAATGAATTAAATTAGAGAATTAAACTTGGGCAATTGGTGAGGATAGATAGCAGTGTTGTAAATTTTACACTTTGGGGATCCTTTTGCTCTGGCCCTTTCCTTCCTAAATGATTGGTTAATAAATCTGACTAATGAAGCATGCAGATAAAAGGTAAAATTTTCAAATGCATCTAATTGACTTAGAATCCAAAGCCAATGGGATTCATTGTCCTTAAGTCATTTAGATGCCTCTGGAAGTTTTACTCATCTATTCTATTGTTAACGTTGATAAAATAATGAACACTTACAGTCCACAAGGGGAAAAAAAAAAAAAAAGTAAAAATAAGATTACTTATGGACTTCAGGAACTGAACTGACCGCAGTAATAACTCCACAGATCTTGTGGTTGAAACTTGCCTAAGAGCTCCTGCCAGTTTACTCCAAATATGCATCAAATAACAAATGACTAAAGTGGTGCTGCACTAATACAAGATACTCTGTAATGTTTTCTCATCTCACACTGAATGTTGGGATCATTCCCTACAAGCCTCTGCTGCTGGACAGGCAGTTCAATGGCTTGTCTTATTCTCTCTCCATAATGTTAGATATGGATTGCCTACACCTTTGGAATGTTAATTTTCTTTGAAATAGTGTGTCTTAAGACAGTTCCTGGTGAGACACTTTTTCCCCCAGATAACTTTTTTATAGTTTCTTGAGAAACTGGTGAACTATCTTTTGTTTTGTACCTCTGTAAGATCTGGAAACCCAGTCTTTGCTACACTATGACAGGTCTGCACCAGTTGGTACGCTCCCACATGTGTGGGAGCCCCTCCCATGCTGAGTGATCTCCCACTAGACCAGTCCCAGGTAATCACCTGGGTTTGTAGAAAAGTAAATGTAAAATGAAAAAATGTAAAATGAGTAAATGACAGTCCAAGCTGCATGGGCAATGGAGCAGAAGAATGCAAAACTGTAGGTGCCGCAAGAAGGAGTGTGAGGCAGCTGTGAAATGAAGGAGCCTCCATGAGCAGGACTTTCAGTTTAGGCAGTGGACCAGTTCCTTGGTTTACCATGTTTAGGCTAAGAAATTATTAATATATTCACTGGTGTTTGCAGTGTTTTCAGCCTTGTTTTCAAATTGTAGGGTTTATTGTGACGACAGTGGTATTGTTCATTATGCTGTCAAAAGAGCAATGCAGTATGATGACTGCCAGTAGTTCAGCTTGTTTGGATTCTATGTGGCTGCTCATACTCCTCCACAAATCCTGAGAAGTCACTGGCATTGGATTAATGTGCTAGCTTCGGTTTAAGGTGGCCTCAAAAGGCTGTTTTTGACCCTAGCTGTATTTTTGTCTCAAGGTGGCAACTTTGAAAGAAGAAACACCTAAGCATTGTGTTTATTCAGTTTTCAGGTATTCATTTTTAGAAAAGGTTGAGGTCGATGGCTTGTTTTTCCATTTTCATACTCTTTGTTTAAGATTAAATGAACCAGAATCAGAGGTCTTATATGCATTCAGTAGTCACTCCAAACTTTCCATGGTTTTGAAACTATTTACTAACCTGGGTAAAGACTAGAAAATAAGAGCAGGAGGTAGAGTCTTTGGTAAAGAGAAGCTTTCACATTTCTGTTAAAATGTTTAATTTTTAAAATCTTCAGTGTTCGGTGTTGCTGAAAGTGGTTATGGTTCATATCATAACATCATCTCAGAAATACAGTGTGATGATTCAGCTTCTGGGATGAGTCCACTTTGTTTCTACTCTCTTTTTCAGATGGAAACATTTTTGACATTTAAGGACAGCGTGCACAGAAGGTTTTAGGTCTCAGAGTTGAAATAAGCAGCGAAGAACTTCCTTGTGCGAACCATGGGAGTTCCTCACATTAGTCACAGTAATAAATAATAGACCATACCTACTGAGTCCCCTTTGAAACAGGCCTGTGCTCAAGGAAAAGCTAGTATTGGATTCTTCCTTTTAAACTGCTAGTTCAGTTTTGCATCTTGCTTTGCAGACAGCTGCTATAGTTACTAGAGTTCGTAGGAATAGAAAAGGTGGGAAAATACTGCTTTTTAAGTGTTCTGTTTCACTAAATGTCCAGCAAATTCCCAGCTGAAGAAAGCCTTATTCCACACCCTCCCCCCCACCTTTCCTCTGTGAGGTTTTTGTGAACTGTGCTTCCAGTTCTCTAAGTACATGCCAACTCACTATTTATCTTGGTCCACCATTTCCTTTCCATTGTATAGTTCCCCTTTGCAGGACCTTTCACAAACAGACCTCAGTAATTGCTATTGCACTAACGTACTGTGGTCTCTGCTAAAAGGCCAGTGAGAGTCAATGCCTTTTTATTTAAAAGTTTGTTATGAGTTATGTTCTCTGTGTATATTTAGCTAGTGAGGACCAGAACCCCTCACAGCATATCTGAACTGACTCTCCTTTGAGTTGTGCCAAACAGCAGAACAGCTCTGGTTTACCTGGACTCCCACGACAACAGACTTGATGGCAGCCAGAGAGATCGAGAGGCAGCCGAGCGTAACAGACGACATCAAAGCGAGAATGCCACACCTTGATCCAGGCTCCGCTCTACCTGCTGGGGCAAACTTATTAACGTGACCACCCTGAGAATTCAAAGGAGCAAATGCATACAGGCACACAAACCCCAGCCACTCAAATTTGAAAATGAAAATAGAAGTCTAGACAGTTTTTCTTCAGAATTCATTGCTGCTGACCTAATTATTTGGATCTTGTGCTTTATCTTGCTCTTTTCAAAGAACAAGAAGAATAGTTAATTTAGCTTAATAGAATAATTGAATGTCATAATTGTGGTGTTGTTGTTTTTTTTTTTTAACTTCAACAATAATGTTTTAGTTAAGCTGCCATCTCTTTCTGTAGAGCTGCTAATGACCAGGCTGCTCACACAATGATTTAGTTAATTCTTTGTTTCCTTGCTGGACCATTTGGCCTAACTTAAGCTGATGAAGATTTTGTGTACGTGCATGTGCTGTAATGATTGTTTTTGTCTATGATGTCCTGAGCTGTAAATCAAACCTCCTTTTCATTCATGATTTGCCACATGCAAGAAGTACAGAGAAGTAGAGGATAATTAAGATAAGGATTTGTTTGAGCAAATCACTTTTTTTTTTTTTGAAATGGGATGGTTACATTTGTCTGTGTTTAACCAGTGTTGCATATAGGAAGAGTTCAAATTCAGATAGTTTGAAATTTGCAGAGTGTGAGCCTGTCATTTAAATGAATCTGGTGAGCCCTCTGTCCTAGCTGAAAGGATGGATGACATTTTGATGACTTCAGTGGTAAAGTGGCTGTGAAAAGATCTGGCTAATACAAAGTGGAAGTTTCGTAATAACTTTAACGAGCTCCACAATTTCTCACATTTATGGTGTCTTCCATCTTGTAAATCCCTAAGCGCTTCACAACAATATAAAGCACCAGTGAAAAGCAGCTACCTCTAGGGCAGAAAGTGGTGACCAGCTGGCTCCCAGCAAAGTACATAGCAGCAAAATGAGACGGAAAAGTCATTTTGGCCAAGTAAACTGGATTATAAATTAAAAGTAAGTATTGTATTGTCTAAAGGAAATGCTTTGTCAAACACTGTGCCTCTTTTTCATTCCTCTTTAAAGAAAGCACTGTGAATGAAAAGCATGTTCTGGTTATTAAATGATTTGTCTATCTCAGCCTTTCCCCAACTGTGGTCTGGAGTGCATTTATTCGTGGTTTGTGGAGACTTTCTGGTCAGAGTGGCGAGACGACTTCAGTTTTCAAATGGTGTTTGTAGCTTCATGTAGCCTCACCCAGGATTTTTCCACTGCTTCAACTCCCACTGAGTATTCCAGTGCCATATGGTGTAGTAGGGAATACAAGTGCTTAGAAATGCTGCGGATACAGGGTGCTTAGGAAACTCACTTTTTTGGTCAAAGCCAAATCTGGGACACTTCTGCAACTTGCATATAAAATTCTGTGCAGCGGAGCACACAGGCTAAAATGATGGCCAACGATCAAAAAGAGAAAAAAAGAAAACTGCATATCATTCTGGTGTGGCAAGAACAACTCTGTTAAAAAGGGATTGATTTGAATCCGACTTCTAAATTCTTCTTCAGTTTAATTTGGATCTGTTCTGGCCCAAAACAGGGAAAACAAAAAAGGGAAGAAAAGAAGAACAAGGAAGTCTATAATTTATTAACTTTACTAAAATAACTTGTTCATTTTAAGCTCCTTTCTTCAGTGTTGTTTTAACAATATTTTTCCACAAGGGATTAGAAATAGAGTCTATAATAGGGCTTGTGAAACTGAGAAATGATATTGTTCATGAGAAATTCCTTATTTAAAGCTGTTGAACAGTGTAAATGTGTTTAGAACCATGAAGCTGTCTAATAAATATCCTCTGGTCTTAAACTTGGCCCAAGCTAGATCAGAACTGGATGTTCTTATGTAGGAGGTGTACTTTGAAAGTCCATAACTAATACAAGACAGGAAGAGCTCCTGCAAAGAAACATACCAAAATGTATCAGGGAGAGATAAGCACAGAACAGAGGGTTAAATCTGAGTTCCTTCCAGTGTCTGTGTATCCTGCTCCATTTCTTGCCTTGTCTTCAGGAAGAACTGAAACTAAATGGAATTACTGTGAAATGCAACTTTATTCCAGTTTTGCTAATTTGGGCTCCAAATTTCAAGACAGCCCACAGATTTTTGCATAATCATCTCCAAACACCTCACACTCCATCAGATTCTAGTATGAACGTGGTAACATCAGTCAATCTCTATGGGATAGAAATTAGGAAGCTTCAGTGTGTAAGACAAATGAGTTTGAAATTTTTGTATGATGTGCCCTGCAACAATAGTAACATCATTCCATTCTCCTACCCATGAGATAAATACTATCAGTGAGGAAGTATGATACTGATCTGGAATTTTCTTGCCCAGTTTGGTCACGTCTTCATTTATTTGCTTGTCATTTATCATCTATTGCATGCTAATTTAACATTATGATTTGCAGGGTGATTAGCATGCCTTTTTAGCTGTGTATTCTCTCCAACTTTCACTGCACACTTCGAACATAGATAGTATGTAAATATTTCCATTCTGCAGTGGTTTCCACTGTGTGCTCTTTGGATTTAGTTACTCTGTGAAGTAAATAGTGGAGCTGGTTGAACTCTTCATAACAAATAATTCATCCAGCAAATTCAGCTCTTCTGTAAATGTAATGCATACAAGCTGATTGCGATTTTCCCAAATTACTTCATTATTTGTAATTGTCTGCTGAATTATTTTTGTGAGCAAACTGTACCCTATGAATTATCTGTAATTTGAACACTATGATTATTTACTTTAAGTTATTCCTTGTGTGTGACTGTTCACCTGGTTTTATTTCTGGTCCCTGATTGGATAGACTGACTTTGAAAAATAGGTGCTTAGATGGATTTTTCACTCAAGAGTTTAGTGTGAAGAGGATTAAATGCCTCCAGAATAAAGATGGGAAAGAACAGTTCTGGGAAGGAAGGAAGGAAGGAAAAGAGCAAGGGAAGAAGGGAACATATGTCCTCTCATTCTTAAAATAACTTTGTACTGAGATAGATAGATATATATGTCCAAAAACAAAATGTTTCAGTTAATGTGGAACTGATTGTGCTCAGTAGTATTTCATATTATGAAATCAAAGTATATTAAAATTACAGTAGAGTTGTGAGGCCTCATCTGGTATGATACCCAGTCAATAATACTATCTTTGCCAAGAACAAGAGATTAATGGAGAGCCATTGTGCTGACATACCTGGGTCTCCTTGTATCACACAGACCACTAGACCATTAGATACTGTCTCTTAAAGGAACTAAATAATACCTTAAAAATCCTCTTTAATTTTAAAAAGGAGAGGGTGTTTACCCTGAAGTGGAAAGAAAGCCAAAATAAGGAGAGAAATTATTTAACTGAGGTAAACAGTTGATCTCTGGCCATACTGCAGATAGAACCCAACCTTCCAGATTCCCAAGTTGGGGATATATCCATAAGCCACGACCATTCCTGTTCAGTCAGTGCATGTTCTTAAGGCCATATGAGAAGCTGTGGATCAAGTCTGGCCCATTTAATTCTTGGTGCCTCTTGACAGGAATTGCTGGTGCATTCACCAAATCCTGCACATAATGACAATCTGCACACTTTAATAAATCTGCCAAGCACATGGGTTGAATCTGTAATCTTTATTTTATATACCTTCATCATTCACCTACCACTCCTCACAATCACCAATCAGGTGTACATGTGTGGGGCCCTGCACCAAGTGCGTTTGCCAACATACCTGCAGGAGGAAATTTAACTTCTGATCTAGATTTTACATCTGGCTGGGCTTTATGTGAGCACCTGTGGTAGAGACTGAATCAAGGGCACATTAATGAATCTTCTGTCTAATGTGGCCAAACTATTTTTTTTTTTCTTTTTGTGTCTCAGGAGCTCCATTTTGAGAGCTCTACCGCCTCTTTTTCTGTCCCAAGCAGCGTAAGGTAAAGATGACTTCTGGCACTACAAATTCTTTCCTTTTCCTTGAACCAAGACACACCCTAAATGAATGAAAACTCAAATAGTAATTAAATATGTATGCACACACACACACACACACACACACATATACCTCACTCCAATAATATCCTAACTGTAATCACTCTGGAGCCAGATTCATGTAGGGTGGGCACATATTTGCACCAGATTTAGACCTAAAAGCATGTCTAATTCTGTGAAGTCACAGGCATATTCATTTCCTGGTTTTAACACGCTCATATGGCATGTAAAGTTTTGAAAGTTTAGGCTGAAAAGATCATAAGCCATGTTGTTAGCATGTGTGAGATTTTGTAGCTGTTTGCAAAGTGCTGAGACCCTCAGATGGCAGGTGCTATATAAGTGCCATGTATTATTATTTGTAATATTATCATTCAATTATATGTTAATCACTTGCATGAATGAAATAAGAATTTTCTGTATGATTCTGAATTCCTTTCCTATGTCTTTGGTTAATTTCTATGGAACATGATTATATTTGCTTGAACCAGATCTGTAATAATGAAACTAAACACAGAACTTTGCTTTTAGTCTGTTGCTCATATTATGTTTTGTTTAAAGACAGATAGCCCTTTGTCATTCAGATGTGGGACCACTGTTGTAAGTCAGCTGTCAAATACATTCAGAGCTGTACCCTAACTCATTGTGTGCGGGGGTGCATGCACCCCCTTGAGACATCGGGGAAGAAGAGGTTAATCCTTAAACTGGCTAGAAAAGGGACCCCAGTTGTCTCTCCATCCTGTAGGAATTAGGCCAGCTGTGGGGAGTTAATTGCTTCCTACACACACCCCTCCACACACAGCATAAACGGGGTGTGTTGGAAGGTCCTTGGTTTGACAAAGAGAATGAGAGAGGAAGGAAGCTGGGTCCAGTGTTAGAGAGCAGATCTGAGCAGGGCAATGTCCTACTCTCTGGTGCTTGGCTGATGTGGGCAGTTCTTAGGCTGAGGACAAACAAGCTATCCCTATGTGAGGGCTGCTGCTGTTGAGAAGGGAAAGTTCCCGTTTGCTCTCGGCCTTTGAAAAGGGCATTCTCCCTGACTGATTTCACTTTCCAGAGTGATACACCTTATGAAATGCCATGATTCTGTAGTCCCCCATTTTGCTGGTGTGTCAGTCCCTCACACTATGCATGTAGGTGTGCTGCAGGACACCCGTGTATGGTCAGAGCAGGAGGGATCCTGAATTATGGGAATTAAGTAGGCAGATAGTGGGCAGTGCTGGTGGTACATATACAGAAAACTGAGGATGTATACAGAGAATTTGGTTCTTCAGGCTCTCTGTCGCTGTTAGGTAAGTTGCAGTAAAGAGTATTTAGATTCTTAAAAAGACATTCTGATTTCCTTAAAATCAAATATGGTGCAGAGCTATAATTTTTTGAATCAGCTTTCACTTTTTTACTTAGTGCTAGGAGGTAGCACTTGGGTCCAGAACTTGATGCTTTCTGTTTATCCTCTCTACAGTTTAACATTGCTCATGTTAGCTGACCAATATTCCTGGAATTGAAGTTTCAGCAATGATTCTAGGGAAAAGAATAATGTGTTTCAGGACCTGATTGACATGACCTAACTAGTGCCTGATCTGTTTGGTACAGGGCTGCTGATTCCTGTGCTACTCTGTACTTGGCTACTAGGGCTGACTGCATCCTTGCTCGGAGACCCTGGCACACCCATGTGAACTGAGCATCTTCTGTGCCGCTGTGGAGGGTGTGCTTTGCTAATCTATCTTCTCAAAGAATAGAGTTTCTTTTACCTCTTGGGCCTTGACATGCCTGTTCAAGGGGTAGGATTTGGCCCTTAGTGAGCGGATTATCTGTTCCCTTGACATAATATAAAGCTCCTGGATTTACAGCTATATAAGAAAGTAATAATCTTGCCGGGATATGTGGAGAGTTACATACAGTATGTAAATCCCATCTTGAGATAGGAATATGTTCCTTTGAGAGTACAGCTGTAAGAGACCTGCATTATGAAACCTGAATCCATGTAAAATGTCCTGGTTTCATTACAAACTTGAATCTCACTTTACATCAGTTGAAAGTTTTGCTATGGTTCATGAACATTTCAAAGCAAACCTGGGCCCAGGTTCAAATAATTCTTTTATTCCTCTGCATCATGCAAACTTCATAGCACCATGCAATTTCAACACAAAATCAGATGAAATGCAAGGCTTTTCACTAAGTGTTTTGATACTGTTTTTTCCTTATTTTTGTGGTGTTTGCCTGTCTCAAAGTGGAATTCAGCAGCAAAGAACCAAATGAAATCTTCAGAAAAGTCTCTATAACAGCACTGTGATCCGAAAAAGCCAGGTTCTGCACAGCTGCACTAGAGAGTAATGGGCAAGGCTTTAGCTGCTAAGCTTGATGCAGCCACACTCACTGTCAGAAACGGACTGAAGGAATGCAACTCCTCTGGTTTCCATTTCTGCCTGAAGGGGAGCATAGCTCAGTGAACCCACAATGAGACTTGGGTTTTTTTTTTTTTTTTTTTTTTTTAATGATTGAGTGATGCTGATCTCTTCCACATAACATAGATAAGGTTACAACAAGCCTTTCATTATAAGCCTAATACTGAAAGCGACCCCCACCAAACTTTGCCAAGCCAAAAATCAAGCTGTCTGAAATTTCATAGGCAGCAGTTCAGACCAGACCAGAATCTCTCCTCCTGGCATATTTACTAAGGTGTGTAAAGAGGAAAGGAGGAGGTATGCAGAGGGAAATAAGTTCCTGTAAAAGAATCAAGTTTGCCCTACTACACATGCCATTTATTGCTATCTGATGTTCTTAAATATAGTCTTCCAAATTAATTTTCTTTATGGGCAAGCAAATGTAGAGCCTAATGAGATGTGGTGTTTATTATTAGGTTTGTTAAACAGGTCAGAGAGAGGAAACAATGTGAACAGCAGGAGAATTTGCTCTCTGCCCTGGTCTTTGATTAGGGTCAGTTCATAACACAGGTGACTCTTGTCAAAGCCTGGAATCAGCGCTATGCTTTGATTCTGGAGAATAGGGGTGGTCTTGCATGCTGGTTGAAAAACTCTATTGCAGTGCTCATTTCCATGTGCATATTAAAACAAGTTATTGCTTAGATTCAAGTTAGACTCTGCTTCCCTTTTCCACTGGAAGCATATAGGCAAGACACCAAGTATTTGTTACCATGAGTAGAGAAACTACACTGTAGAGGATTTAGTGATAGGAGCAAGAAGATCTGTCATCATGTAGCAACACCAGTATTGCTGTCTTTATTAAGAAAACGTCAATTTTCAGTTTGTCCCAAAAGTGAAAATGGCAAAGGTATCAATGAGAAATCACTGATGTTACCCGGTATCTTCACTCTGACTAGCACTTACCTAGGAAATGAAGCATGGCGGTGGATTATGAAACTGCGCAGGGCAGACTTGAATTTTTTCCCACCCTCACCGGAGAAATTCTAGGAGATTCATAACCTCAGAAATAGAGGAAAAAATTAAAACCATGCCAAGCCATTTTAAATTGGACTTCATGATAAACTGAGATTTGATATTCCTGTATAATTACTAATGAGAACACTTTCCCTTTAATTATCTTGTGGTCACCATTTCAAAGGTGATTAAAGCTATTCTTCACTAGATGTGGTTATAGATTTAATGCAAACCTGGTCTTTCTTGTGGTTTTATCACAGCAATTAAATCTGGCTTGCGCACAGACTTTGTGTGGCATAAGGGATTTCACCAAGCAAAATGATTTTATCCTTCAGGCAATGTTAAATTTAGGAAAAATATAATTAATTATATCAGACAGGTATCTATTATACATCATGCACACATTCTTAGAGACCAGGGGGCCCATTTCTACTCAAAACAGAAACAGTCATTCCTTCCAGCTCTGGTCTTAAGCACAGTAGCAACTGTTGCCCGTTCAGACATGTCTTAATATCATCATTTTATTATCTGTAACAAGCAATCATCTGTTCTCTGAGGAGAAACAATAGAAAATCCCAAGTTTTGAATGCAAGTTCTCCCTTCCTATCCCATTTTCACAGGGAGTTTCATGATTCTTCACTTTCTTTCTGATTGTATGCAGCAGTTATGTCTTGGAAATACTGTAGTGTTAACCTGTAATAGTTACAGGCTATGAAATATGTTTCTGTTTAGCTTTTATCTGCTGATTGTAAGATTACCCGATTGCATTTTTTTTTTTTTCCCCCCTGGACTACCTGATGGGTTTGTTGCTAATTTGTCTAATACTGTACAATCCCTCACCCCACAAAAATCTTCCAATTTAATTAGGGTTTTAGGCTGCCTTCTAAAGACAAAAGGTTGTATTTTCAAAATGAAAGTAGGCACTCAGGACACCCATGTCAGTGATACAGCATGCTACTGAAATGTTTTTCATCAGTAGATCTCAAAACATCTAAAAAACATTTGCAAAGCATCAGGGAGAGAGAAATGTATATCCAGTTTACAGATGCATGAACTGATAGGCTGTGTAAGTTATATCTATGCCATGCTAAACATTAAACTACTTTTGATTACATTAAAATGATAGTGTTTGAGATATGTGGGTGAGATGGGCATTTTTAGTGTTGCTGGAGTTCCTCTCTAATCCTCGGGATAGGTTACCTGTAGGGGAATACAGCTGGATTTAAACCACTGCATCTATATGCAAGCATAACATGAAAATGAGGAGATGGATCTAACCTGTTTTGCTTTCTTCTAAGGCTCCTTAGAAGTTTATTCATCTATCTGATTAAAATAAAATAAAATATAAGATTTAAAGAGGATACTAAGGAAAAAAACATCAGTAAAGAACTAGTTTTACAGTTGAATTATTGAAGTAGAATGCTGTTTGGGAAAATAAGCTGTGAAATCTTAACAGAGCTGTTACTAGATTTCATCTGTATCTTCTTTTATTGTTTCTTTTTGAATTCAAAAGCCTTAGTTCTTGAAAGAGTCTTGGAAGTATTACAGCATTCAGAGCAGTGACATTGTAAAATATAGGGTACTAATCACAGAGTAGCTGTGCAACATACAGCTTTTTCTATCTGTCATATTTAATAACTAGACTATCATATCATTTGATTCTCATGTGCCAGAATCAGAGTTCTACCTCTCAACAGTTTGGAACCATGACAAAAATAATATCACTCAGCCAATCTTATGACTCATGTGACCTTGGCCTTTGATCCAGTCAGATCTTATCAGATCTTCAGAGGGTCAAGGTACACCTGTTTTCAGTATTTTAGCATTTTAGCCTTAAGCATTAAAAGGCTACAGGGAACACAGGATACTCAAAGGCGCTGTTCTACTTTGTGAGAGTGTGTGTGTATGTGTATGTGTGCATGCGTGTGTACGTATGTATACATATGCAGGCATGTGCTTCTGTCTGGGGAGGGGTGTGTGTTTATTAATGCAGTTTGTTATTTCAAACTGAGTTCAATCCAAAGCAAAATTGATGCTTTTTTATTAAAGAAAGCATACATATTTGAAAGTGATGTTAATGAAAAAATGTTCCTTAAAAATATTCTTGCAGCATGCACAGAGAAAGAGAGGCAACTTGGAAGGACAGGTATCGTGTACATGAGGTGCTTTAGTGCTTAACAGCACACAAACATGCTTTACTGTATGGGAAACAGCATGATCAGGTACGTGTCTGCCATATTAGAGGATTATGAGAAATGGGGAGAAAATAATTCTGGATGTAAAGATATTCTGTTTTTTAAAGAGATGTCTCTTGAAGCAACCATATTATGAGATATAATACTACAAAATCTTCTTGATTTAGCACTATATTAATGCTTATGGATGCTTAATTTCTCTTTCTGAAGCATGCAAGAAAGCCATATGCTGGAATGTAGGAGGTTTGTAGCATGTCCATTTAGTCAGGAATAATATGCAGCCAGAGGCACAGAAAATGACTATTTTGTTGATAAAAACACGCCAAGCATTTTATTCCCAGCTATGAAGTATGAAATAAACTTTTGATGATCAATGCTGTCTTCTATTGGAAAGTTGTGCTGTGTATACACCAGGCTAATGTGTATGCATTATAAGCTATAGAGATATTATTATCATACAGATCATTGTTTGCAAATGGGAAGCTTAGAAGGCTGTGAAGATAATTTCTCATGACAATTATTATGTACAGTAGGTGTAGAACTTGTTTGCCTGTGACCCTCAGTAATTGTTAGTGAGGCATGCCTGCACATCTATCAGGGAGAAAATGAGGACTCTTCATTTACAGAAATAGGATGCTTTTACTGAAATGTATAGACTGAAGTGTTCCTGAAGTTCCCTGTCCCAGTCATGCTGCAGTATGACCCCAAACAGCAGAGCAGGAGATTTTGGTTGCACATTACAGAAAATGGTGATTGTACCACTATAGGTAAGGATCAAGGCATAGTGGTTTTAATCTATTTAATAAAAAATAGAGACTGCAATATTATGCAGCACTTCTAATCTACAATTCACAATCTATAACACACTGCTGTGGGTTCCAAGTAACCATATCTTAATTTCATGGGTGGTTTTCAGTAGCAAGGAAAAAGGTACAAAAAGTTTCCTTTGGTGGCACTAGACCAACTTCAATCGTCAGTGACTTCTACCTGGGGCCTGTTTTTAAAATCCCATCATATAGCAGCACTATTTTCACTCAACTCATAGGACATTTCTTCTTGCAAAAGGACTGCTTGTGTGAGCCAGGGTTATGGAATTAAACGTTTGAAATGACAGAAATGAACAGAAAGAAGCTCACTGTAAAGAAGAGAGAAAAAGGAACGTCTAATTCTGCTTTTGTCCTAGTTTGCAGCTTTACTTCCAGTGCATTCTGTCACTTACTTTTTCTTTATTTTTCCCACTTGTGAGGAGGGAAATGACCAAGCTCATCCTGCATATATGTACTGAGGGGGGTGCTGAACTTGACTGAACACATCCTATATCCCAGAGCTGTTAAGAAGGTAAATATGTTCATATTTGTGAAGTGCTCTAATGTATGAATGACCAGTTATGTTAACAATGATATTCTTATAAGTCAAAGCAGAATCAGTTGTATTCCCTAAGGGGTCTGGTTAATTTTCTAGCCACTTTCTTTTCCACATAGGTGAAATACAGTGTATCAAAAAGGCTTGGGATAGTTGGGTTATTTGGGTTTGTAGATGGAATGAAACATAGAATCCCAATGTATTGTGGCAGTCACTTTCCTCACAGCCTGCATACTGTTCTCTTTACATCCATCACAGACAATCAGAAGGGGATTTATTGGTATAAAATGAGTCTGCAACATTTTCTTTGGCTTCAAATGTGTCAAATTTCTGTGCCACAAATGATAGTGAGTCAGGTGAATTGAAGACTTCTTTAAACTGTAGATTTTTTTCTGTTTTTTTCTCTATCCATTTTAATTAAAGAATATAAAGCAGCAATAAAACATTTTTTTTTTTTTCTGCCAAAGGCTGGATCCTGACTAAGTATCTTGGATTTCTTCCATTTCAGACCTACACAATTCCTAATAGCCCATTGCCAGGTGCCCAGGAACATAGTTCCTGGGGAAATGAATTTGATGGGACTGAAAAGCTATGTTCCTTCCTCTTATATTGTTCAGAGGTATTCAATGGCTGCACTGAAGTTTTATATAAATTAGTAGTTTCATATATGGTATCAGTCAGGGGACATATGCAGTTAGACATGTAGGAACAATTTCTCCACATTGGTGAAATAGAATAAGTAGTGGTCTGGCTCTTGAACTTCGTAGGTATATATTAGTTACGGTCAAAAGTAAAACTTGTAAACGAGTATATTCTTAGCTTTAACCCCGAAAGTGTAATTTATTTAATGGGACTATCATATGATTAAAATTAAATTTGTGGGCAGGACTGAGGTCTTGCACTTCAAACATATTTCCCTGTTAAGGGAAAGGATCAGCAAACTGTAGTTCTGCAGATAATAGGGAATAAATGCTTGGATTTAATTGTAAACAGCATAGAGAATCTAATATTGTAAACTCAAAGATGTGAGTGACTGCCTAGTACTTGGAGTACTGGAGTAGAAATCTGGGTTATTCTGGTCAAAGATTGCTGTTGTTTTCCTGTGTTGCTCTCAGCTACAAATGTGGTGAATTGGCTACAGCTTCTCTGTGGCATTTTATCAATATAAATAATATATATTTTACCGATAAATATAAAAAATGTATTTATATTCTATAAATATAAATAATCAATACATAGACTAGCTACTCTGTAATCCCAATGCAATCTTTTCGGTAAGTGAATATAGCCTCAGCAGGACTTTATGCTGTTATAATGCTTCCAGCACTACTCCTTCTTAACATATTCTGGAGGAGAGGTCTGATGCTTCTACAGCTGATGTGATGGCTTCAGTGCAAGTACCGACACACCTGCCTTTGAATGTCTTTTCATACTACCTGTGGTTTACCTAAAGTGTTCACGACCCTGTGAATGGTTTCCACCAAAGCTTGCTTCATCTCATGTCAGAAAGTACAAAATTGGCTTCATTATCCGTGGTACATATGTAGGATTTGGGTGTAACAATCTTCAAACATGTGCAAGAATGAACTGAATGAACTGTCCAGCTTGGAGAAAATCTTGTGACTCTTAGAAGACAAACAGCTGAATCAAAACAGAAAGGGAACACACATGTATTTATATCTCTCTTCCCTCTGGAAATCACATCCAGACATTAGCACCCTATTACTTAGACTATTTAACAGATGGATTCATATGTTACTGCCAAAGGGTGTTTAGTGGGTCACGCTGGTAAGTTGAGGGTTGTCTCTATCCAGTCTTGTGCGGGGGCACATGACTGCCAGATACTATTCTTAGATCTATATATAATCTTGCATATATCATAGATGATGCTGATACAGAAACTCATTAAGGCTGAATCTGTCTGTCCTTATGTATGTGAGACTTCACTGAAGTGGGAACTTTGAGCTGAGATCAATAGGAGGATCAGGCCATAAGAAAAGAGCTGAAAAGCCCTATTGATTATTTACTACATTAGGAATGCAAAAAAATGTACATTTTGAATGATGCCTCATATTCTTAAAAAAACATAATGATAAAACAATTGTCTGATGCCTTCAAATCAAGTGTTTTCTCTGATAGTCTAAGCATTTACCTAAGGCTTCTAAATTTATTTCCTAGCCTGACTAGCCAAGTGACCTTTCTGAAGTTATTTATATTGTCTCTATATTTGTATTCAATTACTCAGCATAAATCAGAATGAGAATTCAAGGCCCCCTTCTGTTTTATCTTTATCAGTATGCAATGAGCCTGATCCAGAGTCTGCTGAAGGCAGCAGATGGGGGCTCATTGACATTAGCTGACTTTGACTCAGCACGTCATATACACCACACCAAACTCTGGTCCCCTATACAATGCATCCCAGTTCAGCCAAGTGACCAGTCATATGGGTTTCATGTTCTTGTATACATGGAAAAAAAGAGTTTTGGGAGTCTCTTCACATCCTTACTGAGGTACATAAAGAGCTGCTCTTGCTATTTAAAAAAATTAAAAAAAAAAAAAAAAAAGAAAAGCAAGTGTTCCACTAGCCACATAATTTTTTTACAATTTATATGCTGTGTCACAGTGCTACTTGCTTTACCCACTGCAGAAACTTCAGATACCCTTTGGGCCTCCTATAACAGCTCCTGCAGCAGTATCTCTACATCTCATAAGATCCCTATAACTTCTTCGGTTCATTACTGATCTTTTTTTAACCTGTTAGATGACCAGAGGACAGCAATGTATTATAAGTAGTGCCAAGCTACAGGAAGAATTCTTTCCATGGAAAATTTCTCCTCTGTTCAGGTGCTGATTTTATAAAAAAACCCTTATGAAATCTAATTAATTTTGGGACTTCTAACCTGAACTGGGATAAAACAAGTATGTCAGACTGAAAAATTTGTCGCTGAAAGCTTGAAGTCAGTGGGTGATATGGGCAAAGAAACTGGTCACTAGACTCAAAGTTGTTAGAGGAAGAGAAACAGATGGTAAGTAAGGAGTATGATTGCATAAGATTGATTTCTGCTAAATATTTTAATTCTCTGTGCCCACTGTGGACCAGGTAATTATTGGCCTTTTTATGACAGAATGAATACAAAACTTTTTTTTTTGGTATCCTTTGTCAATGCACATAAAGGTGTGAGAAGCAATTTGTAGTGCTGCTATGCCATCCTGCCTCAGGAAAGGTGGCGTGAGGTCAATGTCTTCATGTTTTCTTTAACCTTTCATGAGAAGCCTTAAGAGAGATATGGTGTGCTGTCTTTTGGTGCTCTTTTGGCACCCCAGAATGGACAGGAAGATTTCTTTTTCCCATGGAATGTGTAACTTAACATCAAAGGCTGTTCCCTGTCTGCAGTACCTAGGTCATCAGTTCTCCATATTAAACCTACGTGTTCTAACTGGAGCAAAATGCACTAAGGATTTTCACATGATTAATGACAGCCATTGGGATTAATGAAGACTGGCTCCAGCCATGGGGTCACAGATGAATTTTCTGACTGATTCTTGTAAGTTCAGCAGACCTAGTAGGGAAAACCTATATTCAGCACTTCTCTTTGTGTCTCTTAAAGCTTTAATACAATGTGTATTTTTGCCCTGCAGTATATGAAGCCTGATGAATACAATGTAAGATACTCAGTTTGTTAAACTATACTTTTGTGCCATTTAATATATTCCTATCTTTTTTCTGGGTACACAACCTAAGGAGGGAATATGTCATCAGCCATGCTAAAACCAGTGAAATATCTGGGAAAGAAATCGTCTTCGAGTCTCAACAAATCATCTTTTTACAGCATTGCGTGTTAAGAATTCATTTAAGAAATGATCCCCAAGAGGCCACATGTGAACACTGTGCCATCCTAATCCATCTTTTCCTGACTATTAGGTTGATAATGGGGATTCCTCCACACAGTCATTATGCATTGTTGTCAGTCTTGAGCCAGTTTTATGACCTGTGTCCAAGATGTACCCTCATTCTCATTAAGGGCTTAAAATGATCCATTAATCTTTTGCTTTGTTTCTCCATTTTTTCTGGCTCCTTACAGAACTTTATAATGTTGGTATTTTTTGGATGGCAGGGAACCAGCATAGTTAGGACTATGATCCATTCTTGGTTTGACAACCAGAGATTTTTATCTATTTCTAATGTGAGCACCAATTTTCAACAAGCAAATCAAACACCGTTTAACACCCAAATGGCTGTGTTGAATCCGAGCAGTAGCACTGATGGACCATAATAATGAAAACTCTTCTGAGTCATATTGGCACTGTATGCATGTGGGATGCACCCATGCAGCTTAGTTACTGCTGTTATCTGTTAAAATATACAGTCAGTGTCCATGTAAATACTTTGCATCATTTCTAGAGTGTAGAGAAGATATGGTCCCCTTTAAGTCTATAGTATGGTTTGGCCACTGAAGGTTTTAAAATAACAGCTTTCTCCTGCCCAACTTTTAAAGCCCTCCTAATCAGAAAATGAAAGTCAATCAGTCTTGATTTAAAAAAAAAATAGTTCTGATGCACTGAAAGATACAGTAAGAATTTAAAAATTATAGTGAAAATGTATTAAGGGTCCAACAGCAGTACATTGTGTATTAGGAGAGGTCCTTGTTTTAGTGAACTTGATAAACAGATTATTCTTTTTGAGACAACACAATCAGTATAACAGTGAAGGAAAAAAAGCCCAGGCAAATGATTTCTGTTACTAGATCGTATTTCCTTGTCCTGGAAGTGTAGGAGTCTAGGTAAATGCAGGTAGACTCTCAAACCTCATTTTTCCCTGACTGATTGCTAGCCATAACCTGCTGGTATTGGAATTAGAAACTGTCTGCACACTCTGCTCTCTATTTGGCTGACAAAGTACTAACAGAGAAAATTGTAGGTTATTTCACTTTTCAACATGGGCTGTCACCCCCTAAGTTTGCTGATATGGTAGCACTGGTCTGCACTGTTTCTATTAGAATTTTTTAAATAAATAGGGTGAAAGTGGATGGGTAGACTCTTTGCAACTCTCGTGTCAGCTGTGTACTGATAGTTCTCCACTTATCTACATTGCCTGATCATTAGCTTGATCACTACCTAATACCTGATCATTCTTCCTGCAGGGCTTGCTGTTTTATTAAAGTGCTTCACTAGTATTGTGAGTTTCTAAATCTGGGTTATTTTCTCTTGAGTAAAGAAAAAAAGATCAGAGATACATCTACTGTAGCAGAAATTGTACTTTCCTTGGTAAACTTCTGTCCTTCTGTGCATACCAAATTAATAAAGTTGCAATACCTGATGAAATGACTGACACACAGCTACTTTTGTTTATACATATTGCCATCAGTTTACATGTTAATAGACAAAATGAGTGTTTATGGCAATCATATTTAATCCTACTCTCAGTGGATCAGATGTGAACTGTGGGAGGTTGGCCCACTCTCTCTGTTTCTGCTTTCCACCAATGTTTGGAAATACACCAACTTTCCTGGAAAAAATCCCTTACAATATACTGCATGCTTCCAGGCACCAGCTGTCTCCTAAAACACATCACCTGTGGACTGATGCCATGTGAACTTGTTACTCATATATCAACCTTTTCCTGTCTCTCTGTTTCTCTCGGGTATTTTGAATGTGTCCATCACCATGGTTTCTCATACTCCTTAGTACTTACCCCTTAACTGTTTAGCAAGCCTAGACTTTAACATTCCTGTGTTTTGATTAAATCTTCCTTGCTTTCAGACACCCATTGAAGGCACTGGAAGCATTTATGTACATTTTTAATTATATTGGATCACTTCATTAGACCATGTAGTGACTTTACCGTCAGTTTTAACTATTTAGGACTGTTTTCAAGAGGTATCAAGAATAAAATTGCCTGATGTGATCTCATAAACAGTGAATGATATCCCAACTTTTTTGAAAGGAGGTGTGGCTTTATTATGAACTTTACTGTGGACAGAACACTGCTTATTTATTTTCTTCACTTGATTTCCTACTGATGGCCACGATGATTTGCAATCCTAGTTCTTCTCTTCATTCCATATTTGTTAATATTGCTGTCCGTCTTTGATTCTTTAACAGAAGTTTGATATTTACTGAATATTCTAAATGTGTGGGATTATTGATGGCATGGTTTCCATACACAGATTGGAAGTACTATATTTGTACAGATCCTAATCTGTTTGAGAATTTAGCATAGCTGGGACTTTAGGTGCTATTGGATTAATAAATAACACCCACTCCCATCTTTGTTGTTCATGAAAGCCATGTACCTGTGTTATGAAATGAATGTGTATTATGACACTATTATAATGACAGTGGTCCCTATGATTTTAAAACTAAAATGGATCTACTTTAAAACTGTAACCTAATAAAATGAAATCCACTGATATCCAGTTTAGTTTACAAATACAGAAGGTCCACTTTTGGCTCAACACCTTTAAGAAACTGGATCTGTTTAGATCTGAGGAGCAGATGGGAAGAGCTGGCATTTATTATACTTACAATTTTTTATTACAAACAATGTTTGATACGTGTACCACGACATTCTTGAGAACACTGATGTGCCACTCACTGTCATAGGCCCCATTCTTACAGCTTTTGAGAGTGAAATGTTGTGAAATTTTGCACTTCACTGGACTATTCTAATTTCTGTGTCAACAGTGGCATTACTATCCCCAAAAATTCCCAACTCATAGGACTGTCTAGTAGTCAACAAGATGTACTAGAAAACTATTTATTTTGTGTTCTTCTAGTGCGGTTTTAGCCCTCAAATTGCATTTAGACCACATATTCAGAGTTTTCTCAGCAACAATGAAGGCTAGAATTGCCATTAAACAACCAAAGAAAACCCAATCAAAGATTAGTAAGATTTATATGTTAGAATCCCCTTGAATTTGTTATCTATGAATGAAAAGAAAGCACAGATAGCATAAGGCTTGAATGAAATCAGGAGAACCAATAATGATGAGTTCAGTGTTAGTAATGCACTGTAAAAAAATAGTTTTACCTCTGTAGACCCATAGTCATATCTTGCACGATCATGAAAAAGTTCTTATAAAATCCTGGCCCTGGTCCCTTTTGAAGTCGAAGAAAATTTTGAAGATGCTCTTGCTAGAGCCAAGATTTGTATCTTTATATTTAGGATCTGTTTTTCTGGGGTGCTTTGGGTTGATGGTTCTGGAGCACATTTGCCTGATAAGTTACTTGTGTTGATTACAGAGGAGGCAGAAGTGGTGCTGCTTTCTGATGTGCATACTTTAGGCAGGCAGGTTCCCCAGTTCCCAGTGCTGCAGCCCTTGCTGCCACTGTCAGATGTTCCTTGAACCTGCAATGGCAGGACTGAGCCGTGGATCCTGGGACGTGCCCTCAACAAAGTTCACACGGTTGAAGTGCAATCCCAAAACTAGTGGTGCCTCCTGCCAGCAAGGCTCGGCCAGTTCTGTGTATCTATCTGCCTGATCGATTAGGTGACACATTTCAGACACAAAGTAGTCTCTTAGTTTTGAGCAGAACACTCACACTGGATTTTCTTCCTTTTCTTCTATCCTGTAAGCTTCCATAAGTTAGAATGCTCATGTATGACAGAATATTGCATTTGATGAAAACTATTGCTCTTTCAGCAGCTAGACATTCTTTTACAGTCCTGCTGATGAATCCTTAGAGATGTAGATTATGCTAATTTTCAGGGGTAGCACTAGGAGTATATATAATGGGACTGTCCATAGTTATGGTTTGCGTGTTCCTGCTGTACAGCTACATTCTATCTTTTCATCTCTGCCTGCTTACTAATGTTTCCAATGGATTGGTTGGAAGAAGTGGATGTACCTATACACCTCACTGTTAAATCCCACTCACTTAAACTGACCTTTCCAGTTCAATGGGCTACTGCTCTGAAGACCCCAAAATATTTGGCCAAGATGTCTAGCCCAAAGTCTATTCTATCCCATCAGTATCTTATTGTCTGCCCAAAGATTTAAATTCATTCTATAAAATAAAAATTTTATCCTATTGTGTATAGCCTGCTGTCCTTCATGTTTATGACAGAAAAAGAAAAGTATGTAATCTTTCAACTCACTGGAACATCAAGACTGTTTGCACTGTCTTGGCCTTAATTTTCCTTAGCAATATGATTCCAGTTTTTAATGTAAGAGAGTTACAGTTAAGTACAATTTACCCACTTTGATTTTTGGTCTTGTGCATAGTCAGTGTATAATTGCTATGCATTAAAAGGTATTGCGCTAAATGCTGGATATTCTCTGATGGTGAATCAAGTGCTTGTATAGATTGATAAATGTTGTATCTTTCTATGTCTGGAAAACTCATAAGACATATTAAATAAGGAAAATGTATAAATATATTTTTTTAAAAAATATTTATGTTGTTACTGAATACTTGTTAGCCTGCACCACCACCAATTCAGATGTTAGGGTGAGTAAATTGGGTTACCGTTTTGGCCATCAATATCTAGCAGGTTTCTAAATACTTATCTACAAAGATATTCCCCAATATGGCTACTCCATATGTTCCTTTAGGTGCTGACTTATGAGTTTAGATATTTACTATACTATTATAAAAGCTGCATGTAGTGATCATTCATTGATGTGTTTGATTAGAATACTTTCAGCATTAATCTTTATCAATATGTAAGTTAACAAAAAAAAAATAATGAGTGTCTCCTTTTTTGGAAAAAGGTATTGTTCCCTCAAGCATATTATTTTCTTTTCACTTCACTTTCACTTTTAGTTACACACTGCATGGGGAAACAAAACAGAATACAAAGTTGAATCAATATAATGGCAAGCACTAAAAAACCCCAACACAATAGTGATCACTATCTTTTGTTGCTGGTCTGGAATATCTCTCCTAAATTTTTGATAGCTTATAATGTAGATGCATTGATGAAGAGTTAAGAAATAAAAGTTTTTTATATAATAACAGGAATTAATCTGATTTTCTTTCATAAATAGATAATAAATAACAGATTTTCTGAATCTTTTGAGAAGAAATTGACATTTGCGGAAACAAATAGAATTTTTTCTTTATATATTTTATGGCAAAAAAATACAGTAAGAAATTGGGCTATTTCCTTAAGATTAGATTCATGACTGAAAACCCTTAATTTCAGATGTAAAGTGGCTTGGCTGCATTCATAAACAAAGCCATGAATTCTTTTCCATCTGAACTTACGTTCTTTAATTTTCACTGAATGACTGACCATTTCAGCACGCTCTCCTGATCGTATATAATTCAGTCCTTGACCATGACAAACCAATCATTCACAACTGACCCTTGAAATTAATTAATGCCAATCACTGCTATCAGTCAAGAGACATTCTAAGGGATTTCAAAAGAAGAGATTGATGTTACATAGTACTAAAGGTAGACGTAGAAAATGCAGTCAGTCAGTGAATTGCAGAAGAACTTAAATTACATTTATAGATTGCTAACATCCTTTCTAGTACATGTAGTTACAAGATGGTAGTCATCAATGTATACTAAAGCTGGAACAAGTGCTCAGTGTGAAAATGCTAATTTTCAGATACTTATATCTTGAAAACCATAGGTGGTCTTGGCATGGAAAATAACATGCTACCTCCAAATTTGAATCTCTAAAGCATAGCAGGAGGCAGATCTAACCAGCACTGTGACCATATGTGTTTGGGATTTCATACACAATAATTAATTTCCATTCTGTAAAAATGAATAATTTAATATAACATCCCACATCAAGAGATATAAACACAAACTGATACTTTTAAAAAAAATGCCATTGAATGAACTTTTTTCCTAATCAAAAGCAACTTAAAATGTTGTAAATAAAACTAAATGAAAAAAAAATATTTAGCTGCTTTTATTTCTCAGCATAAGAATCTTATGAAGATGTCTCTTGGCAATTGAAGAATATTTGATTGAATAAAGAGCTTAGAAGAAATATGTAATCTGCACATGGATGCTATCTGTATATGTACCTAGCATCCATGTTCTTTTCTAACTGTTCTTCTAGTTATGATCATGTTCCCTCTTCCCTGTTTGATTTGCCTGTGAAGATGAGCCATCATCAAAATACTCAGTATTTTTACCTAAACTCAATAAACTCGACACACCTTCAGGCTAAGTCTTTGAAACAGTGATAACCAGTAGGCTTTAATGTCATTCTCTGACACAGGTCAACTCAATAAAAGTCTCCGGAAATTATCATTCTGGTATAAGATGACCAAGAACATCAGTGCTGTCCTGTCATCTGGGGTATACATTCACAGTGAAATGAGAGGTAAAGCATGTATTGTCACTCTCTATGTCTGCTGAGAACATATTCACACCAAACTATCCAACACGTGGTACTTGTATAAAAACATGTTGTGCCAAATCCTCTCTCAAGTGATACTTGAAGTTTCTAAAAAAAAATCCTGTTAGCTGATGCATTTGTCTCCTGTTTACCACATTCAGCTGCCACTCCTAGCTCTGTCCAAGAGCAAAACAGCCTCTTTTTTTCCAAATAAAAAACCAAGTCAAGTCAAGAGAGAAACGAGAACTGAATCTTTAGATTTGAATTGCTCTGCTAGCAGAAGATTGTGACTACAAATCAAAACCACGTGCCAGCCTGGAAGTTTTTAGCCACCAAAAACTGTTGATTGGTGCTGAAGGGGGGCTTCAGAAATCCGGTTAGGCTCCTAGGCACATTTCAAAATCCCACTAGATGCCAGTCTGACTACATATCTTAGAAAAAATGTGGTCCTTGTGAATGGCCTCTAATCTCTAATACCTGTTGGATCTTGATCCAAACTGTGGAATTAGGCCTGGATCCAGGTCCTACTGTGCAGCTAAAGCTCCCCATAGCTGCTAATGACAGAGTAATCTTTATTGTAGAATGGTGGAGGCTTCTGGGGGATACGTGTGCCTTTTGAGGTGTTTTGCATAAGGTATATCCCAGAACTGATGGCTGCCAGTCAAGAAGAGGATATTCCTCCTCCCTTCTCTGCTTTGGGTGTCAGGGTTGCATTATATTACTCAAGAGCACCATCAGCAAGGAAAGAACAGCATTCATTACTTTATGAGTAGAAAAATTATTGTTTGACTGGATGTTTGTGAGTAAGAGAATAGCTGTTATTTGTCTTTCAGAGCCGTATATCTAGAAAGACAATCAGGGACCAGATTTCCAAAGTCCAAAGCCAGAGACAGGGGCTAGCTGTGCTGTGTCACTCCTAATATCTTGATAGATCACACTCATTTGCAGTGGGTGTGAAAACTGTCAAGTGGAATGATGTTGTTAATGATGACATTACTCCCATTACACAGCTTTTGCTTTTCTGAAGCAATGCATAGAAACTTGTCTCCCATGCTCTGCTTGCTACTTGTGGTATCATCACTGACATCTGTTCTTTCTAGGTTGCAACACAGTCTTGCCAGATCTGCAGTCCACCAGAAACACTAGTTAGAATTTATTTACATACATGTGTATATATATATATATATATATATATATTTTTTTTTCCCCCCTAATAATGATGGTTCAGCAAAGATTTACCAGTGTATTCATTTTTGACAAAATTTTCAGTGAGGTGGTTTCTTAAGTTGAAAGTTGACTATTTTGAAAAATAAAAGAGCTTCAAATGTTACCATGCCAAATTTAGGTTCTGGATTGAAGAACCCATTAGAGATGTGAGAATGATAGAGATTTCCCAAGTATTTCTGTTCTTCTCAGAGTATTTCTACATACCAGGAGGCAGGGTAGCGTAGCATTCCTGCTACTTTTAGGCTTACTTTGGTATGAGATGTTCTAGTTTACTAGACAGCTGCTTAGCCACAGCTCTGTATTCCTCAGTGGCTGGATATGTTTTTTCCACTCTGAGCTCCCTAATGTCCTGACTACACTGCCAGAAGGACCTGAAGAAGTTTGCTTTGTTATTATGTGTGACTTCAATGAAGATGTACTCTTAGCTCACTGATGGCTAGTGTTACCTGTCTGAGTTGAAATGGCTCTGAGACAGCAAAGTGGGAAGGACAAGTAATGGGTTTAACTAATATCTTTCTGGACAGCATATCTCAACAGGCCTGTTGTCCTTCTGCAAGTACTGCTTTTTGCTGCTCTGACTGTTGTTAATGAAGCTGCAGCTCACTTCTGTCTACCCCTGGTTTCCGGTGTCTGGATTGGTTTGAGGTTGAGAGTGGTTTCCTGTTTCTCTGCAGCTCTAGGGTAGTCTAATTGAAACGACATGTCAGCAAATATGTGTCCAGTGTGGCTAGGTAAAGAGCCAAGGTCCAGTTTTCTGCAGTAAAATGACTGAATATAGAAATCACCACTGAAATAGAAAATAAATCAATAAACTGATGTTTGATGTGAACAGCAAGGTTTGTCTCCTTCTGGGAAGGCTGGGCAAGTGCATGAAGGGGAGCACAGACCTGCAGGAAGGATAAGGGAAAGAACAAGAGGAAATATTTGATGGGGAGAATCTGCTCAGTAATTGTCCTCTTCGTTTCTTCCAGCTTGACTCTGCATGTATGAATAAATAGAATTGAATGAGGAAAAATACTAAATCTATATAGCAAGTCCTGAAGAATGAATCCATCAGAAACAGCTTCAAGTTTGTATGCTAAGCAAAGAAATTATTATGAAAAGAAGGACAATTCCAAGTATTGCTCTGTGTTATGCAGTGGGGTTTTTTTGATAGTTAAGGAAACCATGGCCATTGTGTGAAGAATGTATCCATTCATATGATTTGATTGAATTTCCACCACTATTACTTTGCAGCTACCAGTCTCTTGGATGCAGTATCTTCTTTTTGACATATTTTAGCAATCCCAACAGACAGTAGAAATCCATTATTTCATGCAAAATGCATATATGAAAACACATTATAGACTTGGTCCAAAAGGGCTGGCAGTCTAAGGTGCAGATCTTGCATTCAATTAGTTGGAAAAATAAGACTACTCATGCTTTCTCCTGCACAGACTACATACACCCTTCCAAGGAACTCTGCATCAGCATGTAAAGCTAGAGCTGTGTCTATGTCTTGGTAGATCATACATCTAAATACACAAATGAAACAGTGGCAATGTTACTGAAGACTTATTCTTCAGTTTTTTTCTGACAGAGAAGCAAAGCACACTGTCTCATACCGTCTAGTGCGGTTGAGGGTAATAAGAAGTACCTTCTTCCCTGAAGAGAGACGTGTGGGAGAGTATATTGGTGCACTGGAGAGGGGCTGAGATGTGTCTGGGACTGCCATAATGTGGCCTGTTCTCAGTCCTGTGGTATGTATCACTGCTGTTCACCTGCATTGGGAAGTTCACCTTTTGCCCTTACCTAGAGCTCTTCTGTGGTTTTCTGCTTTCCCAGTAACTTTTTCTGAATCTTCTGAATAACAGCTTGTCACAGCATGCTGACACAGTGATTTCAGTATGGAGTCTATAGATGTCTCCTTGATACAGGTAATCTAAGTGTAAAAAGATGGGAGAGAACATCTGGGAGTTCTTCTAAGACAGACATGTGGCAGGTTGTGGCCTGTATTCATCTTTTTCAAGGTCCAAACCAGTTCTGACAGTAGTTTTTCCTCTCCACCATGCATAGGGCTGTTGCATCCTTATACAGGTGAGATGAATTTGGATCTCAGTGCCTAAACTACAGAAAAAACCCCAAAGAATCTGAAGTCAAACCCACATCTCCTTTATCCCAGGCTTAGGCACATGAGCAATTGTCCTGCGTTCCCTGTTTCTTTTCCTGAATGGTAAAAGTTGATATGGGTTCAAGAGAGACTGGACAAATTTATGAAAGAGAAATCCTTTGAAGATTGCTAAATATGCAGAAACCACATCCAGCTCTGGAAGTTTCCATGCTGAAAACAATTGGTGTCTGGGAAAGTATTAGCTGGAAATATCATGTATTCTTGTTTAACCTACTCTTCATCAGCCATCTGGTAATGACTGGACTTTCTATTTTTTTTTTCAAGATGAGGTTGTGGGGTGATTCAGACACCCTTTCCTTTTTGTCAAAGTCACGTTCCTTCTCTTGCCATAAAACATGTTTTTGATATTATTCTTGATTGCCTTTTTTCACAGCAGAAGATAGCATCACAGGCTGCACAGGAACATTCTTCATAAATGTTGTCTTGAAGGTAGTGGAGATTTTCTCAGTCTTCCTGTGATTCTGCCACAGATTTGAGGTTTACCAGTGCTGGAGCAGGCCCAGCCCCTACTATAGGTCTTGACCATGTGCTTTGCTAAGGAAGACCCTTGTTCCTAGTTCAGTGCCATCAGTCTTCTTTTTTTCTTTCTTCTTGTCTGGTGGGTTCTATAACTTCTATGTCTTGGATGGTTCTTTTGGCCAGGTTCTGCTGTGTGTCATTCTGTCATCCTTTTGGATTAACTCCAAGCTGAGCATGGTAGAAGAGACCCTCTATGATTTGAAGGAGACTTGTGCCTACTGGAATGGTCAACTTTTCTGTGGGCTGCACAGTCTGATAGATCTTTGATCCTACCCAGCATGATTATTCCCTTCATGCTTTGTTATCCCTTCCTCAATCTGTTTATTTTTTTACAGGGGTTTCTCTTGTGCCTTCCACCTTTTCTGTCTAGGGCATACAGGTCAGTGTAAGCATTATGGGCTATTTGAAACATTAGGGTTATTTATGTAAACATTAAAGGGGGCAAAGTATTTTACCTTTCTGTTCAGGCCCATACTATCCTATGCCAAGACTGAAAGACATGAATTCTACCTTATTAAATTAAATAGACTTCCAGTTGTGAAATACAGTAATGGAAATCACTGCTGTTTTAGAAAAATGAAACAGATTAGTGTTGCAAATATTTCCATGCCTCTATGGCAGATGTCATTTTCTTCTGTTTGATAAATATATTAAAAGAAGAGTTTGCTGCTCCTTTTCCCCTTTAGGGCTCTATCACTTTTGTTCCTTGCTGTGAATCTCTGTCAAGAGCAAGACATTCGACCAGTGTTGTGCTGTATTCTTATTGAACTTCTAATAGTCACAGCTCCTTCAAAAACTTCCACAAACCAATTCAGGCCCAAATCAGGGAACAGATGCAGAAGTGGTTAAGTTGGCAAATACCTCAGTTACTCAGACAGTATACTCATGTGATTGGTGGTGTGTAGTAAAACGGTTTACTAGTTACAGACATTATTCTACTTTGGTGAATAAGGAGTTAACTACATGGAAGGTGCATCTTGCTTCTCCTTGAACTTGAAGAAGTGGAGTGTGTGTGAATGATAAAAAAGTCTCTGTGAGACAGAGGGAGACAGTGTTTGGGAAATTAGCCTTGCCTTTAGGAAACCAACTAGCCAGCCTGGATCTGATTACTAGATTGAACCCTGGACATTTAGAGTTTTGTTATTTTTTTTCCCTGATAATAGTTTGCTTTGATTTATAGTCATAAAGCTTCTCCAAGGAATTATATCTGAGTTTGAATGAATCCATTTTTTCTGCATCATTTCATTTGCTTACACTATGCAAGCCAATGTTTTGGCTGATTTGATCCCTGGTTAGAAGAAAGACAGGTTAGTTTTGAAAAAAACAGGATGGGGATCAAAAAAATGGAAAGAATACAACTTTTTGTTGCGGCAGGAATAGAATGGGAAGAAATAGATGCTCAAGAGCCTTAATTGATAAAGTTGTAGGAATGAACTTTATTTGATGTGCACTTCTACATTTGCTAAAACAGATTTTCTTTTTGTCTTGACAGATGGAATTTTAATATTTTGATAGTTTCAGCCTATCCTCACTTGTTTTCTAACGGGCTTGTTTTTTTTTTTTTTTTTTTTTAAAATGTCTGGGAGATCCATCACCCCAAATAAGTGGACTTTAAAGGTCAAGAGAGCTCTTATCCTTTTAGTTCCTTTCATAAGAGCTCTGAGCAGCAGGCACAGCAATCTCAGCATGGACTCAACGATATTTCCTCACAGTGTAGCCAGAAACTGCATGCCTGCAGGGTAAAACAAAATTACCAGTGTTCCCCCGTGAATGTCCTACACCTTGAGAGGCCACAGCTAGCTACAGAGCAGTTAGCTGCATGGCTGAGCACTAGCAGTAAATGCTTACTTCAATTGTGGCAACTGCCACTCAAAAGGGATGCGTTTAATCTTGAAGGATAGATGTCTCAAGACATCTACCCTAAGTGACACAAAGTCTCTGGGTGTAGGAAGGAGCACAGAAGGGTTCTGTATGCAGACAGTTTGTCTCTGAAAGTGGGGTAAGTGAAGACAATTTGGATAGCTGCTAATAAATTAGCTTTAGTGTTAATCTAGTCCTTATATCTAAAGAAAATGACTAACGAATGCACGTGGAAAAAAATGAAACCCAACAGAAAAATATCAATAACACAGTAAAGAACACTCTCTTTTCTCATTTTGCCTATTATTATTGATGGCAATGCACTAATATTTGCAGATTTGCTTAGAAACTATTTTGATTAAGCCATGTAATACAGCTGATGAGAACCCAGAATTCAAATCGTACAGAAATTTCCTTTGGGACTAGCACTCCTAGAAGAGATGGCCTAGGGAAAAGGGAGTGTGAGTGAATTGCTGCTGCCTAGGAACCCCAATGAGGCCTTCTGGACACCATCAGTCTCCCTGTCCAGAAAAGTCAGAATGTATAGCTAATCATTATTAAGCATCGTGTAAGAAAACGACAATAGTACTGAGATTTCTTGGAAGATAAGCAGCAATTAAGGTCAAGTATGAGTAAAATGGGTACAGTTTTTCAACACCAAAGGGTCTAGGGGTCACTATAAGGATTTAGGCTCCAAAATCATCTAGCCAATTTTGAAAACTGTCAGAGAATTCTCACAGCATTATATAAAGTAGATTTTTAAAGCCTTTGCTACTGTCAGTTACTTTTTAAATTCTAAAAGTATAACCTGAAGGTGTAATAAATACTGTGCAACCTGATCTGAGGGGAACTTTAGGTAACTTACTGTAAATGCACATACACACACATGATTCTTTCTAAATATATTGGCCTATTTACTACGGTAGTTACCTGTTTAAGACTTGCAGTTATATTAAGTAAAATAGTGTGCCTGGGCTAATACATTTTCAGAGAGCCTATTTGTTTTACTGAAGAATTTATTGCAGCAGTAATAACTGTCAGAGTGAAAGCGTGGTTAAAGTGCTAGAGACAGGACCAACTGCAAAGGGTATCTATCAAACTATCGACTTCCTGCCAGTGGTGTTGTGAACTCTTTTGTCATAAACTCAAGCACCCAGAGTTGAAACCTCGATCAATGAAAGGGGAATCTGGTATCCAGCTCTTTTAGAGAGGGCATCTCTTCTGTTTGACCCATTAGGACACAAATAACAGTTTTTATAAAGTGCAGGTTTGATTTACAGCAAGCCTTCAGGTTAGCTAGTGACATTTATATTTTAAATGAAGTGAAGAGCACTTACCATCTGAAAGAGTTAAACACAGAGCTCCCAGCTGCGGTCTGATAAAAAGTTTTACCTTTGTAACCTGCAAATAGAAATTTCGTTACATTGTGTAGTTATCTGCCATTCAGAAATTTCCTCTTTTTTCTTTTTTTTTCCTTGATTTCATTTAACTTTCAACATCCTGGCACCATGGAGAATATGGTCTTGTCTGAAAATGCTGCTGACTTCTGTTCCCTTAGCATTCCTAAAGGCAATATGCTCGGCAATATGCCTCTGTCCTCTATGGACATAATTCACCTATTCGCTCTCCAAAGCCTCTCTGTCTATCAGACCCTCTATTTCACCTGTGGCTAGAAACATGTTTAAAAATTCTACAATATTATGATCAAATTTATAGATACAGTGTAATACAAACTTTCTGAATAACTGGCATTTCTAACCTGTTCCTAAAAGCACTTCATAGTGTAGCAGCAATGTGGATACAAGCTGTGGCACATAAGGCATTTAATTCCTGGGAGATATATATATCATGGAGTCACAGAATCATAGAATGGTTTGGTTTGGAAGGGATCTTAAAGACTACCTAGTTCTAAGCCCCCCTGCAATGGGCCCCTGCCTGTCTTTCACTAGATCCAGTTGTTCAAACCTTCCAACCTGACACTGAACACTTCTAGGGATGAAGCATTCACAACTTCTCTGGGCAACCTGCTCTTGTGTCTCACCACTCTTATCATAAACGTCATATATATACGTGCAGGCTTATAAATATTTTAATTATGGCTATTTTTGACTAAATGCCACATGGTGTACCCTATTGTGAGAGACACTGTAGAAGAACCATGTTAATTGTGTGGACTAAGTTAATATGTAGGGCCTCTCAGGGTTTGCTTTTATAAAAATATGAACAGCAAAAGGACCCAAACTCAGCTCTGATTCAGTTCAAAGATGTGTTTGCCCACTGGAGGCAGCTGGGTCACACTTTGCTTGCCTCTGCAGAATTCTACTGGGGGTTTTATTTTTGGATCAGTGCATCTGGTTGTTTGACATGCAAATCTCTCTAGACATCTTCTCCTCACTTTTGTTGAGCTCAGACTGAATTGATGGGGTTGGTCAAGTTGTGGACATAGACTTTTTTTGTGTTCTGGTAGGTGCCCTACCTGCGTCTGTCCCATAAATGGGACTACAGGCAAGACTACCCAGGGTATTTCACTGTAGTGCAGGCTTAGACTGTGCTTCTCAGTGTGGCACACAGTGTGAACACTGAAGCCAGTGCTTACTTACTGCTTTGTGGACATAAGTAACTTTTAGCATGATTTTGATTCTTGTGAAGAAATTTGGATATAATTGTTTTTCTTCTTTTAGAGTTTCAGCAGAAGTGAGGAGTAGACATCAGATTGGTTTGTCGTTGCTTGATTCAGTCTATTTATTTTTTAGAGTCCGGGGGGAGGTGCTTATTTATATTATGACTTTCATATGTGTTTCCTATTTTTGCAAGGGGAAACTTTCATTGAAATTTGAGTTCTGTGGTGCTGTTAGTTTGATCATTATAGTATCATTTCAATATGTTTTCTTTCAGTGCAAGCTTTCACAAATATGTTCCATTCTCCCACCAATAAAAAAAATGGCCTAGGTGGATTGTTGCTGTGTGTGTGGTACCATAGCCTTTTACCTCAGAGGAAGAACTTTTCTCCTTCCTCAGAAACAGAACTTTTCCTTTGGTAGATGAGATTTTTCATGCTATTTTTCTGAAGGAAGGTTATATATCGCAACACAGAAATGAAACAAAAGTTTAGTGCATTCTGGATGTTACAGAAAATACATTGCCAGTTTTCAACTTTGCATAAGCCCTTTTTCTTGCATGCCATAGTTCTTTTTTCAACTAAAAAAAAGAGTGTCTCCAGACAGTCTTTATTTTTGAAATTTAGACATGTATTCCACTTATGTGCTATGTAACGCCGTAAGATGAAGTGGTTGATAACACTTTTATGTGTCTGTTTTAGAAGAATAAAAGTTTTTGTGTGTACTGGGGAAAGTGATTCCTGCTTTCATTTTAGTAGTTTTACACAGTGTAACATATGCAATTTTATCAACAGATCTTGAATCCTCCTGCTGTGCATTAGACCAGTTTATCTGCAGCAGTCTGAATCTGATTTGTTCATCCTCATTCATATGATTGTCATCTCTTGAGTACTCCATACGATCAGATTCAGTGCTGCTTGGGTTACACAATGAAAATAATGTGTTCCTGCAAAATTAGTCTCTACAATAAGTATTGCCGTAATGAAGATGAAAAGAGTTGTCTTCTTTTTGTGTTAAAGTGTTCAGTCTTAAGCACAAACCAAAATATTTTTTTTGCATAAATTTTAATCTTTAAGTGAATTGTTGCCTTGAAATGTGTAGGAAAGTTTGCGTCAATCATAAGCTTTCTCATTGAAAAGCAGGCTGTAGTGCAGTAGTAACTCCTGCATTGAGAAGTTGTGGGGAGCCTTTCCTTTATGCTTGTGTTATCACGGCTCAGATCCTTATGAGCCACAACTGGATGCTCCTTACAGCAAATCCAGATTTCTCTTAACATTTGCTGATGATGTGGTTCAGATGTGTTATTCAGTCAAAAGCAAACATCTCACCATCTCTGAATAACACCTTTTCAGGCCCCCATGCCATTAGCACAGTATTTTTGTTTTAATTAGAATGAGTGATATGCTGCTAGAAAGCATGCATATCATGTTTCTTTCTGTAGACTTGAGGCTTTTATGGTTTGGCTTTTAAATTTACTCTGTTTACAATCAATAAAGTGTGCTATGGGCTCAATAAGACCAAAATTAACTTAACACAATTAACTATAATTCAAACTTTCTGCAAAGCTGGTCCTTTATTCACTGTTTGCACTAAACCACTAGAAAGAAACTATAAGGTAGGACAGAATCAGATCAGACTATTTAAATCTGTCATTTTTTTCCCCTCCTTCAAATGGTTTCTGTTCTTCCTATAACTTGAGAATTAGGAAAAAAAAATGTACCTCTTCTCAGTCTGTGCTTTTTAAAGGATATTTACCTGGGAAGCATAATCTGAGCCTACTGGCTGCATTCCTGGTTTGGCTGGCAGTCATACCAGCATGTCCTGACTCAGGAAGCTCAGGGACTAGCTCTGAAATGTGGAGAGGTATTTTAAAGTGAGGCAGGGGAGCACACAACAAATTTCTGGACATGTTGACTTTGGTGGTCCCTGTGGGCACTCTCCCTGTCCCAGCTGGAGAGTTGGGCTGCCAAGCATGGTGCTACCAAGGCATGTGCCTCTGCCCCAGAATGGGGGATGCACCCCAACAGCTCAGGAATGGGTGTAGAACAAGAGCCAGGCCATCCCTGATCAGAAGCTAAACAAGCATCTGTGCTGTTTGCTTGTGTCAACAAAGCTTCAAAAATTGACTTTCCTCTTTCCTTAACTAAATGTTTTTGTTGCCTTGGCCAGCACTGACAAACTGCGGTGAGAATTGAGTGATAAAGCAAACAGCGTGAGTGATGTTTATTGCTATTCTCAAATAATGATAGCAATTTTTTAAATGATTTTTCACCTAAATGGTGTTTCTCTAAAATCATGTAGGAGTTTAGTCTGATATTAAGACCTAAATTGATGCCAGGGGAGTTGTGATTTGGAACAGAGATCATATATTTTATATCTAAACCCACATTTTTTCTGGAACTCAGTGAGTATGCAGAAGATTGTCATTGTTAACATTCACCCACATTCAATTTTGTAGATGCTTAACAAGTCTTTTTTAACTAATGACTTTACAATTGAAACGAAATAAGTAAATAAGGAAGAGTCATAATAAACATTACAGATTAAAGGGAATTAAACTACATTCATCCCTGTGTCTTCTTTTAAAAAAATCTTCAATTTTATAAACAGAAAACAAAAGCAAAGTTAACTAAGCAGTTAAAGAATCATACTTCCTTCGGGTAATTTTGGACCCTGTATCCAGAATTTTTTAAAGCCCTTGTTTCAGGGTTTCAGCTGACAGAAATTGAGAAAATATGCATGGATAGAGTGTTTTGGATGCTAAATTAAATGGTGACATGTTAGAAAGCAGTGTATATATTTCCAGCCTTGAGCTCTCAGTTATGGTAAAAAATTCCACATTAATATCTTACTCAGTTTCTGTGATTATATCCTTTATATCAGTGAATGTCATGGCTGCCAGGTAAAATAAAACCATCGTATGTGCCCTCTTAGAATTATGCCAAACCTAATAACATGTGAGAGTTGGTCTGTGTTTCTCCGGAACCAGCGATGCCAGCCCATCCTAGCAGACTAATGTGTAATCAATACATCTTCCACTGGCGACCAGAACCCTACTCAGGCATGCAGAGACGCCAGTCAATAAATCATAGCTGGAGGTCACCGCCACAGCAGCTCGGCGCCCCTGGGTCCTGCAGCTTTGCCTTGGACCTGGCTGTGGCTTGTCTTGCTGCCTGGCAGCCACGGGTCGGCACGAGGTCAAGTTTATGCCCGGCGGGGTATTGGCCTCTCAGATGCTGTTTTGCTGTTTCTGACACTGACCATTAATTCTTCTGTTACCACGTTTAACTCTTCCTGGCCAGTCCCTGCTCAGCTTTGGCTGGGGCCTGGGCCTGCCAGGAAAGTATGCCTTCTCCAAGATCAACCCCTACAGAAGTCCTGTTTTGATATTACTCTTCCTCTGCCTTATTTTAGCTTTTTCTCAGACAGGAGAAAATGGGAGGCAGTTCTTGTAGCTTGGCAGAAATTTCTGAAGTCAGGAGAGATTGCAAATACTTGTGAAAGGAAAGTTTGGGGAGTGTAGTCTGACACCTGAAATGGCCCAACTCAGTGAGCTCATCGCACAGGGTGTCCGGAGAGATGTTTACCTGCAAGTATAACATGGCTTCATAATTACAGGTTGGGAAAATGAGGAATAATGTCAAAGTTCCTTGAGGATAACTTAATTTTTCAGTCTTACTTTTCAATAGCTTAAATATATGACCTCAGAATCTCAAGAATTCACCTAAAACTCACAATGAAATAAATATAGCATCATGAAACATCCCTGCACTACCATTACCATCCTAAAGTGAGCAGGAAGTACTTATCAAATCAGTGGGAATCATAGAATAGTTTGGTTTGGAAGTGACCTTAAAGACCAGTTCCAGTTCCAAACCCCTGCCATGGGCAGGGACACCTTCTACTAGACCAGGTTGCTCAAAGCCCTGTCCAACCTAGGCTGGAACACTGCCAGGGAGCTTCTCTGGGCAACCTGTTCCAGTGCCTCACCACACTCACAGTGAAGAACTTCTTCCTTATATCTATTCTAAATCTACCCTTTTCCAGTATAAAGCCATTACCCCTTGTCCTCTAACTACATGTCCTTGTAAAAAGTCCCTCTCTGGCTGTCTTTTAGGCCCCTTTTGGGTACTGGAAAGCTATTATAAGGTCTCCCCAGGGACTTCTCCAGGATGGACAACCCCAACTCTCTCAACCTGTCTTCTAGGAGAGGTGCTCTGGTCCTCTGATCATCTTTGTGGCTTTCGTCTGGACACACTCCAACAGGTCTATGTCCTTCTTATGTAGGGGGCCCCAGAGCTGGACACAGCACTGCAGGTGAGGTCTCACGAGAGTAGAGAGGAAGAATCCCCTCCCTCGACCTGCTGGTCACACTTCACTTGATGCAGTCCAGGATACAGTTGGCTTTCTGGGCTGTAAATGTACATTGCCAGCTTATGTGCTTCTTGTCAACCAGCACCCCAAAGTCCTTCTCCACAAGGCTGCTCTCAATCTGCTCTCTGCTCAGCCTGTATTTGTACTTGGGATTGTCCTGACCCATGTGCAGGATCTTGCACTTGGCCTTGTTGAACTCCATGAGGTTTGCACGGGCCCACATCTCCAGCCTGTCCAGGTCCCTCTCGATGGCACATCCCTTCCCTCCAACGTGTCAACTGCAGTACAGAGCTTGGTGTTGTCAACAAACTTGCTAAGGGTACACTCAATCCCACTGTCCATGTTGCCAAAAAAGATGTTAAACGATGCCGGTTCCAATACTGACCCCTGAGGAAGGCCACTTGTCACTGCTCTCCACTTGGATATTGAGTCATTTACCAAAACGAGTGCCACCATCCAGCCAATTCCTTATCCACCAAGTGGTCCGTTCATCAAATTAATATCTCTGATTTAGAGACAAGGATGTCATGCAGGACAGTGTCAAACACTTTGCACATGTACAGTGCAAAAGCATTGCTCATAAGATTTGTAAAATTTTAAACCTCATTTGTGGACCATAAAGCACTGTAGAAGCTCAGATATACAATATATATTTATCTTACTGAGTACATTGCCACAGGAGGTAGCCAAGTAAAATAATTTGACTTGAGTAAAAAGAGGCAGATAATTTTATGATCACTAATAACATTTTTATACCTATAAAAGCCAAGATAATAAGGATAATCAAATCATACATTTCAGGACATAAGCTGATTATAGTACCAGCAATGTTCAGGAAGGAATTTTACCTTTTGTCACAAAAAAAAAAAAAAAAAAAAAAAAAAAAAAAAAAAAAAAAGTGTACAGTGACTAAAATATAATTTTAAAAGAACTTAATCATCTTAAAGTTGGGCACTGACAGTTGTGGCACAATAGACTAGGCAGGACTGAAGGCTACTCTGGTATGAAAAAATGTTTGATTAGCTTCTACATTCTGATATCTAAAAAACATCCTTATGGCTTAAACTTCTCAATGGACATATCTCTCTGCCTGTCCTCTGTACTCTCCTAGTAATACCAGGCCTGACATCTCATTAACTTGCATTCCCTCTGATTGTTTCTGTGCCTTATAACTCCCATTCCTACAATATTACTGTTTTTTCTCATTAACCAAGATTTTACTTATTCATCATTTAAAGCTATGCTGTTTCTTTTCTAAAACCTAAAAAGGGCCACTTTGCAGTGCGAGGTTCCCTCCACTTTGCATATCCTGCACATGATCCTGTCCCATTTTCAGGAGATGGCAATACCCTCAGAGGGTCACGCCGAGCCCACAGGACCCAGGCAGGAGATGGACCTTCACAGCATCAAATCATTTAGTTGATGTGTCCTGCTTCTTCCTTGGAAACTCACTGTCCTCTTCAAGGAGAAGCACAGTTTTGCAGTGTCCCTTAGTCCATTACTGGGCATAACAGTTTAGCACCACGTGAATGAAAACCAACATGTATGATTATGGAAAGCATTAACCCACAGCACGATCTTTCAACAAGAATAATAATGTTCTTTTTCTTAGTGTGCAAGTCTTGAAAGAAATATTTGCACTGTTAATTTGTATATGCAAATGGATTTGGAGAGAGATGCTGCTGCTAGCAGTCAGAGTGTTTGTTCTTTTCCCTATTATTTCTAACTAGAAGCTATTTGCAGAAAAAGTTTCTAGGAAACTGTGTGGATAGATAGGATGAGGTTTTAAAACAACTGTGTTTTCTGCAAGTTCTAGAACAGATGTGCATGTATAAGGTGAGTTATACTTAAAGTGTTACTTTAGCAGTGAAAGGTTAGATATCTTTTGGACTCTCTCCTATGTCAGTGGAGAGCCTGTGTGAACTCTAAAATGTGATCCATGTAACCAATCTCTGTACATACCATCTTACAAGGACAAATTGCCCCTCTCACCAGCTACAGAGAAGCCTGGACAACTAGATCATACTAAACTCTAGCACTGCAGAATTATATGTGAGAGGAATCATAGTATCAGCATATACATTCCCATTCTGGAGTTCTGCTTGTTATCTATACTTTAAAGCACTCAGAATTACTTTAGAAATAAAGGATAGTTATGAAGACTGCAAGAAGAAGGTATTTTCTGGAAGTTACCCTCACACTGAGGGTAGGCTGTGGTAAAAAGGCCCACAAACAAACAAAAAACACCCAACAAGAATCTTCTTTCAAAACTAAATCAGACTAAGACATTCAAGGAATGACAGAGAGGTTTTTGATGAGATAAAAGTTTCATCAGCAGAAATGAATGGAGTTGGTTCGCCTGACACCTTAAGATGAATGAGAGTGGCATGTCATCTGCATCTTTCCAGTGCATTTGAATTTATTTGTGGGAAGCAAATATTAAGTTACATTGGACAGCCTATTTTTTCCTGTGTATCCTAATTGTAGGGTGAGAACAATTTGTCCACACTCTGTCTTCCCTCCATCCACCTCCCTCCTCAAGAAAATCATTAGAAAAGTAGAGATGAAGTTAAATCTAATCTTGAAAAGATTTGGTGAATGTCTGTCCAACTGAACAACACCCACTGTTATATTGAACTAATTTCTTATGCTCAGATGGTGTAGCTGAAGCAGTGTTTATAAAAAGCAGAAGCATCAATTTGTACATTGGGTATCTGAAGGCAAGATTATTCACAAATACTTGGCACTGGTGTCAACGATGGCTTTTGTCAGTCAATGGAAAAGAGCTGTATGTAAGTCTGTTTAGGAAAGAAGAGATGGCTTTTGATCTTTGCAGAAAAGAGGTCCATTGAGGGATATTTCTATACTGATTCCAGAATAACAATGGGAGCAACTGAATATACAGAAGAACAGAAATACCAGGTCCCATTTGTCTTCAGTGCTCTGATATTCAACCTAACACCCATTGCTTGAAATAAACTAAACTGCTCAGTGGCAACTGGACACATCTGGTAGTACAATTTGCTTATCATCTTTAGGTGCTAAGAAATACTACTATATTCTGCCTGGATTTCCTGTTTCCATGTATATGTCTTGACACTTATGAAATCCAGCTTTACCAAACAAGAGCACTTTTTTTTTTTTTTTTTTTTTTTTTTTTTTTTTTTAATGTCAAGATAAACCTCATGAATAAAATGATAATAAATGTTGTATTAGAACTCAGAAATGACTAAGATTTCTATAATATTGAAAGTTCTGATGTTTTAAGATGAATTTATGTTAGTATGCTTGCACAGATGCTAATGAATTAATATGAAGTGTTGTGTGAAATTTGTTGGTGGATTTGACAGTGGATTAAAATTAGAAGGAAAATTGGTACAAGAAGAAAAGAGGCATGAAAGGAAAAAATGCAGTGGGGGAAATCAGGATAGGAACAAAGAAGATATGCTTATCTTAGACCTGGGTTCACTGCTGAGGAAGTGGGAGAAGTTCTAGAGAGAAGGTTCATACAAGAAGCTCCTAAAGCTATGTTAGAAGTCTGCTTGCCTGTAGGGCTAAGATAAAATAGGGTACCTTTTTTTTTTTTTTTTTTTCTCCTCCCCAGAGGAAAGTGGGGACACAGAAACATGTATGCCTAGAAGGTCTGGAACTAATGTGAAGAGGACACCTGGCATAGCAGGCGCTAAGATAAAGAAGGGCCACAGGAACTGGCAAAGAGAGAGACAGAGTAATAGTGTAGTAAAGCACAGCTAGAAGTTAAGTTGGAATACATGGTAGAGATAGCTGTTTGAAAGTGTGACCTGATAAACAACTGTAATGAGGGGTGATAAAATGGATATGAAATTTGTTTGTGATGACATTAGTTTTGGAATAAAACTAGTGCAGCAAATACTGAAGTTCATAGTGTAATTTTGAAGAAAAAAATCAATGGAATATATCCTAAAGGAAGGATATTTTTGGTCAAAACCAAGAGGTTAGAAGTGACACAACATTGCATTTGACAATAGTCAAATTCCAGTGGAAGAGATCTGTATTAATAGCAGAGGTAGTAGTGGTAATGCAACTAAACAACGTAAGTAATATACAAAATACAACATTTTATTTTAGTTTTCTCCTGCAGAAAAATTAGTGTTTAATCTGTTTATTGAAACATGGAAATTACTTGTGGGCCAAGTGTTTTAAGGTTAAAAAAGTAGTCTTTAGGCAGTCTATCTAGTATGGTTAAACATTCAAATTGGAGCACTTGTATGAATAGAGACTGTAAGAAGATACTTCCATAAGAGCTGATATAAGAAAGATATACCTTACAATATATCTGAATTCAGAGCAGAACATATTCTAGTTGATCAAATAGAGACATATAGGCTGAAAAGTCTTTTGTGTGCTGCAAATTGAGAAGTCACTTCAGATAATCGAGAAGACAGTTTGTAGTCTGAAAAATTAACTGGAAAAAAATTATATATCCAGAAGTAACTCCATAGTGGAAGAACTGAGGAGAAGCAATACTATAGAAGTGCTACCAGCAACCTTAATTAGGAAAGGTTACTGCTTTTCCATAATCCATTCAAATAGATCTCTGCAAAGTAGAGAAGGTTGGCAGAGAATCACATCCACACCTAATCCCTTTCAGTCCTAATTCTTATTCATTCACAGTCCTGGATGAGTAAATGTTGGTAATCTCTTTTTCTCAACTTTGCAAATAAACAAACAAACCTACAACCCCTAAATCTCTAAAAGAAAACCCCACAAAGTAAACCAGAAAAGAATCCACAGTGGGAATATAAAGAGCCATATTAGCAAAAATATAAAAAAAAAAAAAAAAGGAAATTTGTACATCACCTACACACTCCTGAAAAATGGAGTTACTTGAATTTGGATTTGCAGTACAGCCACATTTCCTGCTTTCACTGGAGTAGTGAGTTATAAACCCTGCTGCTCCTGAACCCTTCAACTATATGAGATGACTAGGTATAAGTGGCTTTTATAAACTTCCATAAGGTTTTTTAGTATGCTGTGATCTTTAAAAAAGCACAGAGTAGATACAATGAAGTGAGTTAAATGAAAAGAGAAATCATTAACAAAGGATTTCATCACAGTGTTTAATTAGCTAGAGGCCATGTAGGAATAGACTAAATATCAGCACAGGGTTCTTGATTACAATCTTAGAACAGATGGGCATTTTTATCTTGAAAGGATGACCATATTATCTGTAGTTTTCCAGCTATCATGACTGATCTATATCTTCTTTATCCAGGCTAATCAAGTACAGAAAGTTTATTAAGATAACACTGAAAGTTATCACCAGTTACGCTCTCTAATCTTGATACAGTTTTGCTGTGTACTGTGTTTCAAGAGGTCTGTCAGCCAACAAAGGCTAAAGTTTGAGGGGTATCATTTACAGGTCTACAATGATTTTTACTCAACAACAAGCAACTTAAAACCCAGTTTAAATTGATGGCAAAAGGTTATTGTCATGACAACTCCAACAGGTTAAACACAGGCTCTGAAAGCTGGGTAAAAGGTAGAAATCTTCCCCAAGGACAAGCAGGTAGCTGGGTCTCCCACTGACTCTAGTTTCCTGGCACTGCCCACTAAACTGCCTTCTACAAACATGGAAGAAGACATTCAGCTGGTAAAAATCAGAGTAGTGAAAAATCACAGTATTGGAACCTATGCCAAATGATGTAGAGAAAATGATACACATAGCCACTGGAGGTATGCCTAGGAGAGATGACTGTTGGGTATGTGAAATTAGCGTTTGCTTTTTTAATGTGTGTACATTCTAAACATTGTCAAAACGGTCCTTCTGCTTTTTTTTTTTTTTTTTTTTTTTTTTTTTTTTTTTTTTTAAGAAATCTAGGTATAAGATTAAAAAATATGCCCCAAGAGGTTGTAAAATTGGATTTATTTTTAAATCTAACTGTGTGATGAGAGATGTCCTCCATCCCCTTAGGATGACTGCTTTTTTGTGTAATCAGGAAGAATCAGTTGATTTTGGATAAGTTTTACATCAATACAGCACTGTGTCAAGAATCAGGTTACTGCATGATACTTCAGGTGGAGACACAGCTCACAACAAATAGAGGTCCAGTGTTTTAATAGTCTGAAAAAGGTTTTGTGTTTTAAATATTATTTAATCTTTTTTTCCCCCAAAAAAATCAGAGGCATGCATACTGTTGCTACTTGAATATTAGAAATCAATCTTGCTTTTAGATGTTTTGCCTGAAGAAATGTCTATAATCCTGTCCAGTCACCTACATGTGTGTAGAATGGATCACAGCCTATATCAGTTGTTGTGACATTTCTCGCCTGGCCTTGACAAATCAGAAATTCTTGAGGAGATTGGCTATGGGGATTTTGACTGAAAGATCAATGCTTAAATAAAATCTGTGTGTTGATTACACATCTCCACATTCTATCAATAAGTCACTGAAATTCCATAACAAGCTAAATATTGATGACCAGAAAACAAATGTGTACAATTGCACTTAACTGTTTTTTCTCTTCCTCTTCCTAATTTCATTCAGCCTTAATAAATATGAGGTTGTTACTGTCAGTTATACTACATGTAACCAGTTATTGTGCTGTAAAGTGCTACCGTTTACTGTTATCGATCCAACCTATCTTTTTAATTATTGAAGTGACCTGAGGCTTGGTTTGGTCAGCCATGCAGGTCATTCTTCCACCTTAATGATGTGAAATGTTATTGTCAAGGTGAAGAAATCAGAGTGACCATAGTTTAATGCTCTTTTACATGCCAATTATTCCCCAGACTATAAACAGCTGCAGTCAATTAAAAAAATCTGGAGGTCATCTTTCTTTTGCTTGACCCCTCTGTGACTGAAATGTAACAACAGAAATATTTTACAATCTTGCCTTTTCTGTGAAAGAAATTGTGTAATAAAATTTATAGGTAGAGTCCCAAAAAGCCAGGTCATTTTTTGCTAGAGAAAAATTTGAGAATAGAGCAAAAAGCATAGTCATGCTGTTGAAGACCAATTTAAATTTAAAATGAACTTGAGCAGAAATACTTGATACAAGTCAGAGAGATTCTCAGTTTGGCATGTGCTGGTTTTACAAGCGAATGGGTCAGTGGTTAGAGACAATGAAATTTTGGTCTTAATCAGAATATGACCAGTGATGTCGATGGTGGAATGAGGGTTCATGTATCAACCATTTAGTGTATTGGTACTATGGATGAAAATGCCACTGTATATAAATTAAACATCTTTCAGGAATCACCCACCTTTTGTACCATGGAGAGAGCTCTAAGCAATACATAGTATAATCTAAAGTTAAAACTTTTGAATATGTTTTTCAAGGAATTTTTCAGGAGCCTCAAAAAACTGTTCATTATGTTGTAACTTAACGTCCTACTAATATTTGAGATTACTAGCCCTTTAATTTTGCTGCTAAAATATTAAATGTCTCCTTTATCTTGCTCTACCTCTTCCTAGAGCTCATAGGAAGTGGCTTCAGCCTACAAATTGTTGCAGTCCAATGTAATTTTAGAGAAATATCTGGCCATTTGGTTTGTGATCATATGTAACTCTCATATGATTCTTCCCTTATATTGATGTTATATATATATATATTTACTTCAAAAATATTTATGATAAGAAGAAGCAAACAAATATTTTGAGAAGAGATTTTCATTGGTGTTATCACAGGATTGTTTACCTTTCCATCAGCATATCCAAACCATGCTTGGCAGTACAGCTTAGCAAACAGCAATGCCTGAACCCTTACTCTAAGTCAACTACCCCTTCCTAGTTTCTGATGCTTTTACCAGCTAGTATAGTTCTTAATTCCTGCAAGAGAGGAAGTTATATAGGCCTTAGAGACCATTTGGAAACCAAAGCAAATATTCAGTGCAGAATTTTGGTATCTGCTTAAACATGGCTTTTCAGAGGATGTGTCCTGGCAGGCAGCAAATTTCTGGCTAGTTCACTTTACTGGCATTAGTCTTCAGAGCCCTAGTGGCCTAGGATTTGCCTGTTTGAGACATGTCATCTCTTCAGCTGACAGAGAAGTGGGCAACAAATCACTCTGGGTGTGATCCTAAGCTCAGTACAGTCAATGGAGACATTTGTAGAAGGGAGGTTAGCAGGACTATCTTCAGTAATGATTTCTCCAGAGTGCTCTCTTACAGTTGGTTTACCATTGATCTGATTTTTTAACCTTTGTAGCAAGCTGAAAATCCCACTTCACTATTTCCACTCTACTGAGAAATGTTGAACTGAGACCCGCAAGGATGTTTTGTTTTCTTGACATTAGACTGGTAAGTATTTATCTGTCATCAGAGGGATGTTTTTTTTAAATTTAAATTTTGGGAGGGATGCAGCATAAGATTGTTGGTTATTGAGGGCTTTGTAAATATGAATGAATAACCTAAATTATGCTTATAAATGAGGATAGCAATCCCCTCTCCTACCTTCACTATTTCTTTGTACTTTCTACTGCAAGAATAACTACTTGAAGCAAATGTGCTTTGTAATATTGCACTGGGGTGCTATGGATTTTTAAAAAGTACCTTTTCTGTGATATGTTAAAAAAAATCTTGGCTGATTACAACTTGTTAGCTTTGCTGCTGCTCCAGTTCCGTTTAGGAAAAAAAATATGGCTTTATATTCCCTCCCACTGATTTTCAACTAAAACAGAACTTAGTTGCCTGCTGATCCTGCTGGTGTTTTTAAATGAAAAACTTATTCTTCTTAAACTACTGGAAAATTATGTTTAAAAATCAGCATAATTTCATTGCCTTTTATTTCTGTCTGTCATGAAAACTGCTAGGCTGCTTTCTGGAACAACCCAATGTAATTTAATGCACACATTTAGTTATAGTTATGAATATACTGACTGAAAAATATTTTAATGATCCAGAGATATTAGTCACTCTACAGTAAAATTGGCTGTGTGCACACATTGGAAAAAAAAAAAAAAAAAGTGTCTATAGGTGCCTCTATCTTCATAGTAGATAATTGCATAGGATTGAGAGTTTGGCAGGTTCAGTAAGGAGTGACTTTGTCTAGCCAGTGTATCAGATGTGATTCAGACATCTAAATTCTAGAGGATATCATAGAAATTAATTCAGAATTATGACATCACATGCCAGTTATTTTTAAGAATGGTAGGGACAGTCAGGAGAACAGGGAATAAAACATTTCACTTGAAGACTGACAGATATTTCTGATTCTAGGACCACCTGGTGGTTTTGCATAATTTCCCATGTCTCTTCAATAGGGAGGATATACACTGGAAGAATCAACAGTGGTGACAAGTTCAGATCTTGCAAGGTCAAAACTCACATGCTGTTCTGAATCTCTTGTTTATGAAAATTTGAGGTGTTTTATAAAACTAGGGGTTTTTTTTTGTGAATTTTCAGTATTTCCATTTTCATTTATTCCTCCCAGAGTGACTGTTACAGGTCCTTTTCAGTTCTAATACTTTGTAGCACACAATTATCCATCAGAAAAGAGATAAAGGTGTGAGCGGTACTACATATACAGCTTGGTAAATTTCAATGTACCCTTTAGCAAGTAGTTCGGCGTGCAAGACAAGGCATGGGTTGCAAGACAAGAATAACCGCTAAGACCTTACATAAGCCAGAGAATTTCACTGGAAGGATTATTCTGCACCAAACCCTTATTTTTTGACTGAGTAGGAGGCAGGGGAAACACTGACTACACTGATGGAAGAAGTTCATGTGATGGAAAATCTGCTTCATCTCCCAGTTTCCAATGGTTAGTTATATTCAGTGTTCAAACCATGTGCCTGGCTGTGGCTAAAAAGATCATAAATACTTGAAATGTACAGCTTGCATAGTTTAAATTCAGCCAACTGACCGTCAACTGATCCTTAATGGAAAGTTCAAAGAAAATTACTCTATATTACAGGTTTCCAGTTCTGTGAGAAACCTTTTGGCATTTCTACTTTCCCTCCCAGTCTATACTATTATTCTAGGGTAGGTATCACACAGTTTAGTCAGTGTCTGAATAAAAATTAGCTGGGGAAGAAAATGGTGGACATATTTTTTCTATCTTTGAGTGATATGATTTTGTCACTGAATTCTGGCCTAGGGTGTGATCAACATTGCAGGAATTTGTCACATGTTTAAAAATGAGAGAAGAGTATTTCTATGTCATTACTTTCTGACTATGAAGGAATTCAGCTTCTCCTGTGTCCCTAGGTTTCTAGAAAAAATTTGTTTGCTGTTGGCTCACTCAGAAGATGAACATAGTTGTTATTGTAGTGACTGTCGCTTTAACAAGTCTTTAAATCATTTGGGGTAAAGTGACTGCCATAATAAATCAGAATAGTGACCCAGCAATTCTAGTGTCCTGTCTTTAACATTGCCTGGGACTGGATGCTTCAGAAAAAAAGAATAAAGAATATTGGTTTATTTGCACAGTCATTTTCTACTAGTAACATGATATACACACTTATAGTGGGGGACTCTCTTCCACCAACCCAGACTTGATCTGTTTCTTCAGCAGTAGCCTCTGAGCACTTCAAGGAAGTAGACACAGTCTTGTAAAGTTCACCCTGCTGCCGCCTGTACTCCTCAGAGACTGTTTCTCACTCATTACTGCAAGTGGGCGAGTGCCTTTTTCAAGCCCTGTAAAATTGGAAAATCTAACAGATGGTAGATATGGCCTATATGCCTGAAGTCGCTTCATATCACTTTGTCGTTTTTCCAGAACTACTTTCCAATGTGCTTTCCCTTGGAAGTCACTGGAATATTACTGTTGGGTTGGATGATTACATTTCCCTTTCTTGTTTATTTTTTTCCCCCACAGCTGTAATTCAGAAAAATTAAGAGGCTTTTGTCATCATGTATTCGTAGTAGATTTTGAGGGAAGAATAATTAGTCCTGCTAAGACTTGTACCTCCCGCAGCATACTTCAGGGAAATATAAATCCCTTTCAGTGGGATATGGGTTTATATCAAACCTACTGCTTCCATTACTTCCCGTGGGCTATCCCACAGAGTTTAGCTTGGTTTTTCTACTCATATGTTTTGATACTATGGTGTATTGACCTCTATACAGACCACTAACATAATCACTAGAAAAATGTTACATCCCAGTGATAAACAGATGGATTTCTTTTACATGCTTGGGTCAAAAAAATAATGTCAGGATGTTTGGTAGATATGGTATAAAAAAGAGTCATGGAACATAGAGTTGTACCTTTTTATGTGAACTTTGGTCTCCCAAAGGTGTGAGCACCCTATCACCTCTCTCTTAAGCTGCTGTTTGTTGTACAACATAGACCTTAAGCCTAGGGAGGATTTATGAAGCAGAAGTTAGGTCTTCTCTACTCTAAGTATACTCCTATCATGTCTGCCAGTGTTCACCCAAGCTTTAGGCTGTCCTCAGTGAAGTGAATTTTCTACTTGTTTTATAGGGCCACAATGGTCCCTTTTGTACAAGCTGGATAGTACAAAGATGCTTCATCAAAATAGCCTTTAAATTTTTAGCACATTACTTTCTCTAATTACGAAGAAAAATATTATCTTCCTCATGGCTAGTAGGTTATAAAAAAATTATGCTAGTGACATCTACATGCTTTCCTGCAAATTGTACTATTCCACAATGGTCCACAGAGTAATAAATGTAACATTCAAACTGAACTGATGTGGAGGGATCATACAGGAGAAGAGAGAAGTGCAGGTGCTGAACTTTAGTCCAGATTCTGTACGTGACAGCACCACCTAAAAGGCAATATCCGGCCACCTTCCATCATAGGTGTCTATTGAACTCAAAGTCTATATTACTGTTGACTTCAAAGGGATGGAATTTGGTCCAGCAGTGCTTGCAGTGCATGCTCGCTGCTTGCAAATAGGCTGAAAATGTGAAGACGGGGACTTCAAGGACAATACTGGAAGGGGCAGTTAGCTAACTCTGACTGAACTCCAAAAATAGCCCAAGGTCACTTTGAAAAGGTGTGGCCAGTACAACTGAGCCTTTGAGTCAGACATCTAGATTTAAAGTAGTAGAAAACAAGCTGCAAATTTTGTACTGATGCAAAGCTGTAATCTTGAGAGAAGTTTTCCATTATCTTCCTTGCATATGATGAGACCTTTCAATACCTCTGTGTGTGTATGTGTGTATGTATTTGTGGGCACATAAATTTATTCTCCTCTCTTCTCTTGACTCAATTTGAGTCAACTTGACTCAACTTGACTCAAATCTAGCTGAATTCCAGAGCTTGGAACATAGCTAACAAATAGTGTTAGCAACCAAATTCAAAATTAAATGATAAGAATTCGATTTTTTAGAAAATAAATTAAAATTTGAATTTTAATAATGGATTAGAGTAGACATTAAAGTTCATTTCTTTAAGACCTTTTTTCTTATTTCCAGTAGCTGAACTTCTATCACAATAGAACAATAGATGCAAAGGTATTTCTGTTGAGACAGCATGTAGTGTGCTACACCCCTGGACGGTGTATGCTGGGACTGTTGATGGGCAAACTGATATATGTCACACTAGAAGACATTGTTTTTTTCAGCCAAATGTGTTTGAAGTTCAGAGAGAAGAAGCGAGCATTTACTGACCTATATACAGACAGCTTAAAAAACTTTTATAGACAGTGTGTATTTTCCTTTCTGTCGAAGCGGGTCTAATATTCTTAAAACAGATATCAATATTCCCATCACAACAGGTCAATAATTTTAATGACTGTTTCTAGTGGAAACTACGGATTAGTCAAACTAAGACATATATGTTGAAGGTGGTAATATTTGTGAACTTCTTAATTTAAAAAATTCCTTTTTTTTTTTTTTTTTTTTTTTTCCCCTGCAGCTGACAGGATTTATTTACATCTGAAATCACCTTTCAGCTTCCAAGAGACAGTTTGGAACAAAGCAATGCACAATAATTTCAGCAAATCCCAGATTTCTTATGCTTCCCCTTATTTTTCCTTGGATTCAAATATTGTCAAAATTTTGACTTGTTCTGTTACAGGATAGGAAAAAATCAGGTGAAAGATCACATGGGATAAGAACAACACTTTACTATCTTGATCTACACCTCATTTGTCTCTTCATTATTCAAGGACTTCTCTTGCTGAAGAATAGGGTATTAGCAGTTAGCAGAATACCAGTCCCACCTCCCAGGAGTTTAGGTGCTCATGCTTTGCTAAACTAAACTTTTTTTTTCTCAATTATGGATTTCTGCAAATTCATCTTGTTCCTCGCAAGAGAGTATTTTCTTACAGCTTCTTCGAACTGTATTCTGCTACAAGATGGTTGGATGGTTTATGTTGCAACTATCAGGCCTGCGTGTGTGTACTAGAGAAGTACATTATCTTTGCTTTAGGGATCACTACTGCCTGCCTTTATTTATACTCCACTACTATACCCTCCAGCCCTGTCAGTCCAATAGTATTCTTGAAGAAAGCTTGATCCAAAGCACATTACAGAATTGCAAACTCTCTTAAGAGTTTCGTGGCAATGTGGCAAAAATGGTTATAACTTTTGAAATGCTGTGGAAATGTTTGCTGGAAGCCAGTGAATTTCCTTGCAAAAATGTCACAAACAAGTGGAAGTGAATAGAAAATCTGGGAAATCATTTTTTTTAAAAAAAAAAAAAAAAAAAAAAAAAAAAAAGAAAATTAAATACCCCAACCCCCCTAACCTGTTGGGCTTTGCCCGGCTTTAATCAATTCTTTATGACATCCTCATTAGTCTAGACTTCAAGGTCAGTGTATTGAGTCTTCTATCTGGAGAGGAGCTTTGAAAGGAAATGTCATTATATGCGGTGCCTGTATGGATCAAATACGCATGTGTTAATTTTACAGACTGGTGTCAGTGTTGCATTTATTTATTTGGGACAGTGGTGACGATGTTTAAGCCATTTTGCTCCAGGAGAACAATGCACTGGGATATTTTTTTTTAGCATTAAATTCTGGTTTAACTCGGGGCCTTCTCCACCCACTTTAGATGAGTGAGGAAAAAATCTTGGCAAGCGGATGCTCTGAGGGGGCACATGGAGGCGTGTGTAATCATCCTGCCAGTTTAATTAACAGTGCTTTTGACTGATATGTGTTAATGAGGATAATGTACAGTATGGAGGGAAAGAACCCTGTGTGCTATATTAAAGGGACAGGTGCTGGGTGTACTGGAAAGTTCATGCTACTAAAAGGAAATAAAGTGTATGAAATGACTTAGAAAGTGAGGGAGAGGAGACATTTCTGAGAGTGCTTATAAGGGAGTAAATCTGTGCACACAGTTCACATGCCTTCAAAGTGGCTCATGGTAGAAACAGAGGAAGTGGAGAAAATCTGCCCTTTGGCAGCACCCTTCTGCATAGGCAAGCAAGGAAGAGTGGCTCCTGCCTCCCTGTGCCCCACAGACCTCACCAAATTGACTCACCTGTGTAAATGCTCCCCTGTGCATAAATGTTTGCAAGAGTGGGCCTAAAGTGTAACGCATTTGACATTCTGAGTTACTTCCTCTGAAATGACACCATTTATAGTTAAGAGCAATCAATGAAAGATTTCCTTCTGCACAAGGGCCTGATCATCTGATGTTGCAAGAGCCTCCTGCGAGGTGCTGAGTGCCCTCAACTCTAAGTGAAATCAATAGGATTGGGCACTAGCATTTTTAATTCTTCTTATTTATAGGGTATTTTTATTCCCTTTCCTGTGCTTTGAAAGTAGAGCTAACTTTACAGGCTTCATTACCAGCCTGAAAAGAAAGGTAAGAGTTCAGTGTGGCAAGCTTATTTATCTTGAAGATATCCTTAGAGATTGGCAATGTCCTATCAGGGGCTTTAAACATTTATAAAATTTATGTCTTCCTACAGTCTTTATTCCAACAAAGTTGGATAAAGTGTTTCCAACATGAAATCTTCACTTACAGGAAACAATGGTATTGGTGGTCCGGGAAAGCTAAGTTCTTAGTGAAAGTCTCAAGCTGCCTCGTGGCATTATTTTGTTCCATGACCTTATTTATTTTAGAAAAGGACCAGTGAAGTGCAGATATTCTAGTTTTAATGTTCTCTGCCTTCAACTCTTTAGAGCTTTCTATTTTTTTTTTTTCCAAAAGTCTTCATCTTTTGCAAGATTTATGGATTTTAAATCAAAACCTATAAATGTGTCACAATTAAAGATGTTTACAACACTTTATTGCTTTGGATACCTGAAAATTCATCATGTGTTTGCTGTTTTAAACAAAAATCTGAGATTCCTACATATGTAGTGCATTGAAAATTATCTATATTTGTAAGTATATTATGTATGTTTCTGTATCCAAAACAGGGATGATCATATGCAGGTACTTTGTTCCATCTATTTGAAAAGAAGAAGCAGACATCTCTTGGACAATATTTCCTCTTCTACCAGGGGCTGTTCTTGTTTTCTGTGAATCCCCTGTCAAGGCTATAAATGGTAGAAGAACTCTACAGGTTTGGGATAGGACCAATGGATGGTGTAGTGCCTATAACAAGAAGAGGAAGATGTTTGTATTACTTTTCTTAAAACAAAAAAGAATCCCCAAAATCCTGCAAAAAACACCCTAATTTTTACTGGGAAACCCCATTACATGACCAGTTCAAAGACAGGAGGAAAACAGTGTTTGCCTTCACAAAATTTTGTGTAAATAGACTTAAACTGGTGCAATCCAGAAACCTTGAAGTTTTTTGAAGCTAGTTTTCTGAGTATTCTGACTGTGAGAAACAAAGTGTACCCATAGAGAGGGGTGATTTGACCAGTGGTTTTTCAAAACAACTGTTAAGCAGGGCTAGAAAGATAAAATGTTACCCCTTAGTTTAGATGTAATTAATTCTAGAGGTAGATTCTTGGTTGTTTTCTTATTCAGGAGGGTTCAGACTTATAAAGCTGTTTCTCAAGATAAAGGTAAAACTGTCTGCTTTAGATTTCAATTGGTCCTACTGAAAGTGACTAAATGTGCCCAAAAATCAGGATGTGGGAGTATTTTCTATTTTCTAAATTTTGACAGTGTCAGTATAACAGATTTTCAACAGTGTAATCGCCTTTAAAATTTTTTTACTGTGATTCTTCAGCTAGAAAGGGGTTAAAATCTAATACAATGTTGGCATAAGATCAAATGGGTATAAACTGGTTGTAAACACATCTAGGACAGAAATAAGAAGATTTATAACTAGCAAAGGACTGAAGTTCTGGAACAATTTTCAAATAGCAATGAAGGAAAAATATCTAATGGGTTTAAACAAAGAGTTTGATAAATTTATTAACAGAATTATATAACCTGGTTGGCTCCATTAGCCATAAACAAGACCTGATTACACAGGAGTTCCCTTCTGTTTCTGTTTTCCCAAAGTAATGATGCAAGCATCAGTATTTGTACTGCAGAAATACAACACATTGAAAAATACCCTGAGTAAATAGAGAACAAAGCAATCTGGAATCAGCTCATACCTGTAGTAAACTGACATCAATAACCTTCAGACAAAAGACAGAAACTGGTGCTATATCCAAAAGTAGGCCCCCCAGTTTTGACCTTCTTTACTTCTTTTCCTAAATATGGCAGATTTCAGATATTAGTTTTATTCTATCTCTATTCAAAGCAGACATGAGCAAAAACACAGGCTGAATGTACTGTTATTTATTTTAGGGTCAGTATCTCATCCTCCCTGGACAGCTTTACACATAATAAAAGAACTAACATCCAGCAGAGTTGAAAGACTTCAACAGATCAAGGATCAGGCTCACAGTTTTAGGATCTGTGCCTCAGCAAAGCATCTGGTTAACCCTACGTACGCACTTCATTCCAGCTGAAGTATATGCCTAAATATTTAGATGACTGCAGACAGACTTCAGCACACGCTTAAAGTTAAGATTACATCTAAATGCTTTATCAAATTGAAACTCTGCTTAACCTACAGGAAGCACAGGCTATTAATGGGTGATGCTATTTGAATAATCATCAGTACAATATGCTCCATTATTTTGATTTATGTATTGAAGCTTCTGTTATAAACAAACGTCTCAAAAATACAGTACAAAGTTAATGGTACAAGTATTAAGAAATCCACTTATAGATAAGAGGAAAAGAAGAAGCGGCTAAGAGGAAAAGGAATAAAAGAGACTTTCAGATAACTTTAAACATCACTATCGTGTTCATCATAACATAGTAGATATTAAACTATGTCAGATGCCATGTCTTTTTCCACTTACATAATGAATAAAAATTAACGTACAAGATTCTTACCCATTATTATCTAATAATGTTCCATCCTTTATCATTCAAGCATTTCTGGTGTTGTGTGTCTAACCATCTCACTATCAGACATATCCCTGTTAGTCTTGTTGTTTTCCTACAGACATATTGTTATGGGATTCAACCAATATTATTTCCTCTGCTAGTAGGGCTTATTTTTTTTTTCTCTTTGTTTAGCATTCCATTATAAATTTCATGATACTAATTTAAATGCACCTAATATGTTCTCTCCAGATTCTAGATAACTGTTTTGACTGATTTTACTTACTGGGAAGAACATTATTTTTTTCTTTTTTTAAAAAAATCTCCCTACATTTTTGCAGTCTGAGTCCTCTTCTGTACTATCTGATATATATCCTGAAACATTTGTGATCAAGTTTTGAAACAGCAGGTGACAAATTCTCAGACTGAGTATAATAATCACAATGATTTGAAGAAAAGCATTGAGCTCCATGGAAGAGGCAATAAAGTCAGAGAACTAAATGTGTCATTTTTCGAGGGATGATGCTATTTACAAATAAATGCTTAATAAACCCAGATCTTACATTTTTCTTTTGCATGATATTATGCTTCATATACAAATAGAATAATTTTATTTCATTGTAACTTTTCCACTTTAACAGCATACAGTCCATCAGTAAATAACAAAGGTATACATTGCCTTAGAGTTATAAAAATAAGCCCTCTTAAACACCCATTGCAATAACTTTTACATTTACCTCTAACATTTTTAATACACAGAAATAATTATCAATCAAAAATACTGTCTGTTGAGGGTTATGGCTCAATTATTTGCATATATTTTAATTTTGAAAATGGATTTTGCTGTTGAAAGTAACATTAGCGCCTCTGTTAGAGAACAGTTTTATAATTAGGTGAATACTGTACCATAAAATACTCATCACCATAGCAATGGTTTTTCATGGGCATAAGTAAGTTGATAACAGAGGCAATACATTTACTACAGAGACTATTGTGGTTGAATAATGTAAAGTTATAACTTCTAGTAAAGCACCTACTAACATAAGAAATCATGGCACAGTCACACTACATATTGACATTAAGAGTCATTTTAATGAAATACATTAATATTTTATATAGCATCCTTCATACAAAGCATAATAACATTGCAGTGTCTTACAACGTAGTGTCTCATATACTGGCTCTCATCTTGAAGGGTCATGTGCTTGTGTGTGTGCATGTGTATAGGAATCATTTCAACTACTCCTGAAATTCTTTTATTTATTTATATGTATTGTTCTAATATTAACCATTGCAGTATCTGAATTGCCATGAACCTCTCTCTGGAGAGCAGAACAACAATTGTTTAAAAGCAGATTGTGTCCTTAAGCAACATTTGAATTCTGGCATCAAAAAAGGGTTAGTCTGTCCAATTGGATACCAGAACAGAAATTCAGGTAGGCAAAATGCAATTATCCCAATTTGAAATCAGTCATAGCACTGGGCATGCCAGTGTGAAAATTACTATGAGGTCTTTAATGGAGGCAAATAGTCAAAAACTTAGTTTGATTTCTACTTTTGACATTTCCTATAGCACAGTCAACTACAAATGCTCAACAGAAACACAACTTTGTTACTGACTTGAAGTATGGTACCATTCACTAAGGCACAAACTGGCAGCTTTTCCCTAAGAGGGTCTCCCATCTGAGGACTGATATATGTTGGTTTTGCTGAAACTGATGATAACTGACTTCCTGCAAGGGGAAGATGAACAGAGAAATAAAGGTTTGCTTTCTACAGGTACACTGAGACTTACCTGAGCTAGAAAGCAAGGAGGATAATACATGTGAAAGTTTGTGAAGGGCACAAATGACAGTAGATCCTCTCCAGCTGAGATGAAGAGTCAATCACGAGCTCAAATAGACAGGCCAGCATCCTACAATACCGGCAAGCAGAAATAACAGCAGTCCCAATGCAAGACTCCATCACAAGCTTTATGACTGTGAGTGCTCCCACTGAAGTCAATGGGACTTAACTGTTCATGAGCATATGCTTAAACAACGGCTTCAGGCATGGCCAGTGACAGAAGCAGAATACTTGTGGAGCTGAGATGTTTCATCTCAATTGGATTTTAGTGCTTAAATAAGTACTGCATACAATCATAACAAGGCCTACAGTAGTTATTTTCTATACAACAATTAGACCTCTTGCTTTTTTTTTTTTTTTTCCCCTCCATTTTGTGGTGAGTGGACTGTATTTGTCCAAACCACTGAGTCTTCTCCTCTGTTCATGAAATGCAATCAATAGCCTGTTATGGAGAAGACATAGACTAGACTTGCTATGTTGGTAAAGCAGAAAGAAAGGGTCATAGGTTTATACAACCCACCAAAAATGTCCATAAAAGCTCACTTGTTCTCTGGAGACATTTCTAACAATATCCACATGATGTTTATTCATTTGATGAAAACATTTTTTTCTAAAATACTACTGGATTATATGGAGGACTCTTGAATCAAAATTTAAAAATAAACACAGCACAGAGATTTGATAGAAGAGCTCTGATAGCAGGAGCTATCTTCTGATGTTCAAGGTATTTCATCTTCAGTGACCTGATCATGAAATAACATGATATCTCTTCTGAGACTGAAGTCACTAAGAACTGAGGTTACTTGGCAACAGGTCAGAACGAGCTTTCCACCTTTCAAGTCTTCTGAGAACATATTTTGAGTATGCCATATTTGAAAATTATTTTATACCTATTGTTTGTGTTGTAGGTGCACAAAAACTTAAAATTATGGAGCATGCTTTTCCGTGAAATGATCCCCAAGGAATTTGTAAGCTACCATGTTTTAGTTTTGCTTAAGTGAGTTTAAATTTTTTATAGTATGAGAGGGCTTGAGGCTTGTGTAGTATCTGTGTTAGGAATACACTTGTGAAATATCATGAGGAAAGGAGGGAACTTGTTATGAAAGGAGAGAACTGGTTATGTATTATACTTCTCTTGCAGTGCTTCTAAACCCCTGATATTTAAAATGAGACAAAATATTAAGCCCATTTCTACTATGTTTTTTTTATACTGGAAACACTGTATTGGATGCATAAGGAATTCTTGGAGCAGAATCCACATGAGGAAATTATAATCTAGGTCTACCATGGCTAATGAATTTTTTTTAAAGAAACATGTTGATGTAAATTATGTCAGATAATTCCATAAGCACTCTACTTAAAAGGCAGCAAACTGCACAACATGTTTTACAGAATACCACATAACCAGGTTGACATTCTAAAAAAGACATGGTTTGTTTCAATCCTGTGCCTTTTTATTATCACATCTTATTACATTATAGTTTGAGTTAAAATTCACACCTTGGGCAGCTGAATACACTCAGTTTTACCTCCTCCCTCACAGGTGTCCCTTGAGGTACATTGTTATGTTACAGTATCACACTCCTTGTCACATCCTATTGTTTACTTGCAGATTGTGGTAATATTTTGAATCCTGACAGAGTGGGCACGGCCTCTGAGCATCAGTACCAGTCCGCACTAATATAATATGCCACTGCACCAGTGCTAAAGACAACAAAAGCAAAAAAAATCTGCAAAAATGTACTAAAGACATCTCTGGGAAGTGCACATTATCCACTCCGCATTATCTATCAATTTATCTATTTTAGGTATGACTGTGAGAACAACCTCCTCGTTACCTTGCTGCTGCTGCCACAAAACCAATATGGACCACGTGAAAAACCTTCTGGTTCATTGCCTTTTAGGGTTCAGTGCACTCACGGATAGAAAACGAGTCTCAACCACTCTGCTGCATGGCTGCCAGGGCTGGAGGAACACTGATGGTGCAGCTTGGAGAAGGGGTGAGCCACATCTGTGGATGTTCCCTGAGCAGCGTCAGACAAACTGGAGCTGGAAACAAGTTTCTCTGCAGTGAGTGAGGGGGAAGAGGCAATTTCCATTTCTCATTGTGAAGGCCAGGTAATAGGACTGAAGGGGTCTACCACTCCAGGCAAACTCATACTGGGTGTGGTAGAGGTGGGGCATGTTGCCTGTTGGTGGTTAGTAGATTTGAAGAGGTTAGATCTCAGAAGGCAATTAGAAATTTGGGATGTGAAGGACAACACAAAAAAAAAGAGAAATCTCTCTGGTCCAGGTACTTTATGCCAAGTGAAGGGACATAATGATGCCTGCAAGAAGGTCAGAACAGTGTAAAGGTGAACTAAAACTCGGAATTTCCTACCTGAGAAATGACAGAAGTCAATCTTAAAGTCCCCCTCTTGAATTTGGGTATAGCAGATAGTGCAACAGTGGGAAGAAGTATGACTGCAACATGTTATGTGGGAAGACTGGCAGTAGCACCCTGGGTGGGGAAATATGGGATGTGACCTTCATGTTGGCACTCTCTTGTGGACAAAGGCCCATAAACTTCATGGCTGGTTCAACAGCAACAAATGAATCAGTGCTGGGCAGTACAAAATGGCCTGGGGACCTTCTGGAAGGGTCTCAATGTGTCCAGGCTGTAGGAACCACCAGATCTGGGATAGCAAATGTAGGAGTACCAAGATTCAGGCTGTTCCTAGAAGGGTTGTATCTTAGGTAAGTGTAACACAGCTACAGTGACCTGTACGACATCCTGGACGTGCAATTGCAATTTAGAAGGTGCTGAGGGTTGCCTAAGTGATTTTAAGGGTCTCTTCAGCCTCTGAAGAAGTCTAGGAGCAGAAAGATTGCAGAAGTGCTTAAAATGACACAGAGACATATGGGAGACCTTTCGATGGACTTCAGATGTGTAAGTGTTGGCAGCAGCAGAGGCTGTGTGATGGAAAAGATCACCTCAAATGAGCAATTTAGGAACAGGAAAAGCAGTTTCTCTGGGGCAGGAGAGAGGAAAGAAAAGCTTTCACAAAAAGAAAAAAAGAAAATTTAATGTCAAATCATAGGTACATTAATGTGCTTTAGCAATATTAAAAAAATCAAGTTTTGAAAATGGGCCAAAGTTGCATACACATTTTTCATTCAAAAATTTCAAGCTGCTCTAGTGAATAAAAATGAGACTGCCAAAGTCAACAAGCCTGAGCTGTTCAAACTTTAGCTTAAGTCTCTAATGCAGCTTCTTAAAAGGGTGGTTGATTGAAGTGACCACATAGCTGGGCCATGTGTGATTTTTCTCTTCTTTTGAGCACTTCACAAATTGAGTTCTATTTTTGATTCTACTTAATTGCAGCTGTTGGAAGACGAGCTGATGGATGAAGTATCACAGAGAAGGATATGGTATGGGGCATACAGTATAGTAGAGAATTAGCTATATAACCCCCAATTAATGCTGAAAGAGTTGTTCACTTGGATCTCCTGGGACAGCAAGTATAAACACAAGAAAAATCTCAATGTATAAAGCAGGGTTTGCTTCTGTCTGGCTTCATGCACATATCCACAGTCATTTTAGGTCAGATTGTGCTACTCTAATCTTTGCTATGTAGTATCTCTCTTTTATTTTTTTTTTTTTAAATCAGTAGAATTTAAATATGTATTTTTTTTTCATTTGGCTGTGGTTTGATTTGTTTAAGAATAAACTTGGTATGCTTCAACCATCCTGGCTGCATTAAGAGAGGAGGTTGTGCCAGTGGTGACTGCGGTGATGAAGGAACTTGAGTAGGTGATGGAGACTCTATAACCATCCCAGCCTCAGGTTTTTTACTAAATACTCTGGGAGTTAGGGGCATGTGTATTTTTCTCTCTATTCAGTAAGAGACCATGTGTTTTTGTTCTTAGTGAGGAAATGAAGTTCACATCCCTACACTGGTAGCTCGCTTTCAGCTGCAGCTGCTTTGTAACCTCTCTTCATGGGCATGCAGGAGAGTTCACAGACCAACAAATTTAGGGCAGCTGTAAGTTATTGCATAGTTTCAGAGTAAGGCTAATGTTATTTAAAGATTTCCTTGCTGTTAACCTCATCTGGCTTTATCCATTCATCTAGCATGGAAGACACCCATGCATGCCAGAGCTCTGTATTTTGTTTTGGATTTAAATGCTGTTGATGTGCATGCAAATGGCAAGCAGCTAATGGATCTCAAATGGTCAGAGAGCGTGCTCTTGCCCAGACTTTGGGAGGCATCGGTAGGTAGGCAGCTCAACAGGTGTGAGAGATGTGGGACTTCACACAGCACATGCAGCTTGTCTACCATTAATCAGAAGGCAGAAGTAAACACAGCCCCACAAAATTTAACCTGCTTGGCATCACTGCTTGAGGCAGGAACAGAGGTTTGGTCATACTGTGGGGATCTATCTTGACACTGTTATGCACTTCCAAGTGTGGAAGGTCATATGAGTCTGTCTGAAAGGGCAAAAAGGCTGGCTCGAACCTTGCCCAGCAGAAAAAGCAAAGATGCAGTCATTGCAAAAGCCCCTCTTTATTTTCTTTTTTTCCCTCTCTTTTACTTATACACTCTTTTTATTTTTTATTTTTCCTTTTTGGGTCACACATGTCTGCAGGCCACAGAGAGTTGAGAAGCAGCCTGGGAGATGAAGAGCTTATGGAAATGAGCTCTCCTCCTCCTCCTCGTGTGGACTGCTAATACTGATTCAACAAGATTTTTAATTCCCCCTCCGTGGCTGTGCAAACAATTTGCTGATCCCCGAGAGTTGCTCCAATCCAAGGCTGGAGTAACTCTCAGGTGCAGCTGTGAACAGGATTTTGGTTAAAGTCAAGTTCATAAATATTTGCCTAATAAACCAGACTCTTTAAGTGCCAGATAAAACAAGAGCAGGCTGGGGGGAGGCAGAAGGAGGGAGAGAAAAATACCCCTAAGTTTTTAAATGCTCATTTAAATACTTTTCAGTACTGCTGATATTTTATGTAACACTGGCCTTATTTATGTATTTATGTATTTTGCTTTGATGGGGGATTATTTTTCTCACTACAGTCTTCTTTTGATTGATGCAGTGTGCCTGCTCACTTTCAGATATGGTTGGAGAAGAAGCAGCATAAGTTGGGTGTCTGTATTTAAAATGGGTAGTACAGAATGATTTTAAACTTTAATATTTCATATAGACATTTAGTTTTACAACTAATTTATTTTGTGAGATACAACTTTCTGCCTGGACAGCGCTGATTTTTGAGTAACTTGATGTTCGTTTCCCACCTCTGCGTATTAATATTATTTGGACTGTATGGTTTCCAAATACCTTATCACTGTTGCATTCTTCAATAGCCATGAAGGAAATAAAGTGAAATCCTTTACATCAAGATATTGTTTTTTTTTCTTGTGATGACTTTAACAAATATATTCTTCAACAAGAAAAACAGCAGCATCTACTATATGAGACAACTCTGTTAATCATGAAAAACATTAGATACAAGACTGAATAATTTGTAAAATCATGAATGTTTCCCAGCTGTAGTACATACAGCTTAAGTCAGATTCGCAGTTGATATAAATGAACATTCTTCCATCAACTTTAAATCAACTTTGTTAATTTACACCCATTAAGAATACTGCTCCTCCCTGGTGTTATTTTTTTTAATTGGCAAAGAAAAAGTCTCTGCTTATGAAAGTTAGAATCTTAGTGAAGAGAAAAATAAGCAAATAAAAAATCCCCACTTCAAGCCCTTGAGGAGAGTTGACATCTTTTCTTTTTGATTGCAGCTATGTTTAATTGAACTTCTAAGTGATTCTTCAGGAAAGAACAGACCAAATGTATTTAGATTTGTCACTGAGTTACTTCTTTTTGAAGGCAGATCTCAGCAGGTTTTGAACCAGGACAAAAAAAGAGAAATGTTGAATTTAATGACACTTATTGTACCAATATTTTTTGGAAAGAGGGATGCAAACAGTACTTACCTGAAGGGGAAAGGTAGTAAAATGTATCTGTGAATCAAATGTGTCCAGGACTTCGATAATCAATTTTACGCCCCCAGATATACCTAGTAAGAGATTTATTCAAGAATATTACAGGAGTTCTGGGAGAGGAAAAATATGCTTCTACCACTTATGCCTGGTACTTTTAAAACCTTGATTATGCACGCTTAATATTTCCAGTTCTTCTGAGTTTAAATTTCAGATATACTTAGATATAGAAATAATTGTGACATGTCAGCCATCTCAACATGGACTGGATCAGTAATGGTACTTAGCATCCCTAACACTTCTTAACAGAAATTAACATTACTTTATTAGATCTGAAGGTATTAAATTCTCATAAATGTATGTTAGTCAACATCTCACTCCCTTACTTTTTTAACTAGAAGGAGTATTGTGTTTTTATTTAAAAAATCAAAACAGTACTGATGATTAAACATTAACTGTGGTTTGACCTTAGTATCTTAGGAAAAGAAAGTGAGTCTGGGATCTGGTCTAGTAATGAAAAGTGGTTTCCATGGAAATCTAAGTACAGAGGAGTCAGGTTACATCTGTCTAATTCCTGCCATGACTTCTAGGACTTGGTAAAAGCTCTAGGTTAATGTAAGGTTGAGTTCATATCTTTCAACAGTACAAACCTGATCTGTAATGTTTTAATGGTCATATGATTCTCTGAGAGAATCTTCACCTGTGTTATTATAATGTTGTTTTTTCATGGAATAAAATTATATGAAAAAGGAGAAATATGTATCATACTTAGATACAAATAACATAGCTCATGATTGTAAACGGTAAAATACATGATAGAAAATTGTAGAAATCCTAGCATTCATATCATCAATTCATGTGGTTTGTTTGTTGTTGGGGTTTTTTTTGTTTTGTTTTGTTTTTGTTTTATTTTGTTTTTTTTTGATTTTTTTTTTTCCCCAAAGGAAAATATTAATATTTTCTTTCTGAAAGAATGTGACTGTGAGATTCACCTCCCTCATCACTAATGACGATGTTCTGGAGCTGGTGTTCTAGAACAGACTGCAGAAGGCAAAATGTAGACCTATTGATTTCTTCTCTGCTAACTTATGAGGCCAAACTTTTCAAGCATTAGTAAATGGAAGAGTTCCTGGTAACTCACATGAGCAAAATGAATGAGACTTGGCCTCTCATTCATGAAAGATGCCACATTAATTAGCACAAAATATATGGCAGGGAGCTTGAAAATCATGGGGCCATATGTAGCAATGAACACATTGCAAATATCTCTTCCCAGGTTCCTGCTTTGATGCTGATTCTGTATCTTTTTACAATCTGGATTACCACATCACTTCTGAATTAGACAAGAAAGAGCCCCTCTGATCACTTGCACCAGCCTCACCCTGCACTGACCTTCATCCAGAAGAACCTAGCAGCCCTGGTTCTCCTACACAGAGGTTTGTGTTTCAGAGCTGCTGCTTCTCAGCTCATGTACTGCTGAAGACTTCTGTGGAGAAGCACAATGACCTTTACCGTCTTGAATGCCTCTCTTGTACTTACAAAATTAAATGTCTGCTTGGCGTTTGCTATGTTTCTTGGTGGCTCAGGAGGTGTCATTATTCAGCTAACATCTCTGACTTTCCCCGACATCTTCATAACTGAACTTCATAAGGTTAAAATAGAATCACAGAATAATATATGTTGGAAGGGATGTCTGGGGGTTGTCTGGTCCAAAATAGTGGTCGAAACTGAGCTAATTTTGATGTTAGATTATATTGCTCAGAGTTTTGTCCTATACTCTATGACCATAAGCCTTTTAATAAAATTAGGAGACATAATCAAAATGGAGATAAAACAATGAAAACTCTGCAAAAGCAGCTGCAAAGGTGTACACCGTTCCATTTCCATAGATCTAACAGCTGAGTGGGGAAGTTACCCCATTCACCTGCTCCTAATAACAGCTCTGAACATGGAACTTCAATGCTTGCTTTGGTCAAGATCTTTATGATTCCTGATGATTCATTTATGTCCTCAGAACCAACTGACATTTGAAAAATTTTTGGGGAAAAAAAAAAAAAAAAGAGAGAACAGAAAAAGAAAACAAAACCAAAACCAAGAAAACCAGGCAGAGGCATCTTTATGTATTCTGTGGCTTTGGAAATCAGGGCACCTATTTAACTGCTAATCGTAAGCACTCACATTTGAAAATACAGGTTATAACTTGATAACAAAAGTGACACAAATCTCTTTTGCTAGAGTTATAAAGTGCTGGCAAACAGTACACACTCAAAATTAAACCAGCTGCTTATATAAGCCCTCCATGGATTGTGTCTCCCTACACATATTTGTGTGATCCCACTGAGGGTAATGGGTTTTCATAGGTGCCATAGATCAGTGTTTGGCTCTGGGAGTCCCCCAAATTTGAAAGATCTCTGTCCCAACCTGCATTCTGGTTCATAACAATAATAGAGTTTCCTGATGTTTTGTGACCTGTTAGATTTTGTTGTCATTTTCTCCTCATTTTGTTACTTTCTGAGGAAATACATTACAAATAAAGCTACAAATAATACTCAGGTTGTGACACCTTGAAGGGAACTTTCACAAAACATCACGGAGGAAATCGGCGCACACAAAACCTGTGAAGAAAATACAGTAGGTTGTACATACACTTCTCCCACTCATTGTTTGCAATTTGCGCCATTTGTGTCAGTGTTTGTAGGCAGCCCTAGAAAACAAGCCACTACCTCACTGTGAAACGTACCCTTGGGACTGAAATGATTAAAGAGCTCATGATTCCACTTCCTCTCCTTGGTTTTACTCGCTTATAAAACCCTGTGTGATGGAGAGTGCAATTCTATCACTGTCCACTTAACCTATGCTTTCAGAGGACTCTTATGCAAAGTTCCCGGGTCATCCCTGTAGAAAATGTTCCAACCTGCTCCAGGAAATGTCTTTATCAGCTGACACAATTACAGTGGGTTGCAGGCTGAATGTTAATCCAGCCCTTAGTATGACCCATTGTCTTGTGGTGGGAATGTAGCCCAAATACCTTCACTCCAGTTCAGGAAAAACTGGGATGTGAACTTGGGTGTCCCACCTTCCAAATGAGTGTCCTCTCTCTCCCTCTGCTGTTGACTAGAGAATAGTGAAAAAAATTCATTTTCAGTTCTCATGATGAGAGAGTTCTTCAGTTCTGCAGACCAAGTTATAATAAAACAATGCTTAAAGCCAGAAAAATTGAGATGGACACTCTCAATGGTACACATTTTGAGGGAATATTTGTTTGATTGTTGTTTAGATACTGAGAGTAATTATGATGTGCTGGAGTGAGTTCTCCATGTGAGAAAGCCTTTTTTGTTTTTTTTCAAGTATTTAATCTGAGAAAGAACTAAATCCCGCAATGTATTTTAGATGATCAAAATAACCCTTTCTGACTTTGAAATCCAAAGTCCTGACTGAGGACCATGCAAGTGCTGACCTGGAGCAAGACCTCCTCTATTATCTTCTCCAATCAATCTCTTGCTGGATGCACCCTGCCGACATACTAGAGCGTATTTGCTTTCATTTGACACTTTTGCAAATTACAGAGTTACCGCCTCAACTCTCAGGCTCCTGACAGCAACTGCAAGAGAAAAAAAAAATTAGCTCAATTGCATATGTGAGTTTTTTTTATCAATCTAGCCTTAGGTGTGCAGGGATCTTATGCTCATCAAGTGTATTCAAGTATGCATTTTAGAACTGGCACTTTACAGAGCTAATTTTCCTTGTCAAAGCAAGCAAAAGCAATTATATAATGTAAACATTTGATTCACTTTCATTGTGTAGACTGTATTTTTGTTAACCCCACATTCTTAAAAGAACCTTAATTTCAACGGAAAGTGTCTGTATTTGTGTAAAGACTATGAGGTCGATTGTCTCCTTTGGTGCAGTCCTGTTGCTCCCAGTGCCACTAATGGGAGTTAAGCATGTGCATCAAGGGGCTAATATTCAATTGATGGGTTGATCTCACAAATTGTTTGGTAAGTCCCTATCCCTACATTCAGCTTCTCTGGTATGTCTATGTAATGTGAAGAGGTTTTTAATTGAAAAACATATTTCCACCATTCAGTACTCAAGCTTACATTTCAATCTAATGCACTATGTAAAGAGATTTATTTATGGAACAGATGCCCTCTGATGGAAGTTAAAAATCAGTCTTAAACTGACCTTATCCTGGTTCATATTACAGAAACCATTAGCTTGTATTATCACTGGTTTGCTGTGAAAAGGCTCTGGGGCATTACAAGCATTCCCCATGCTCCCCCTGTCCCTCTGTGTCTCTTTGACATTGTGCCACCCCATTGTTTAGAAATTAAAATATGCAGCATTCCCTGCACTGCATGCAAACAAATGAGCTTTCATGCAACCCATACAAAATAATGGTGTTGACCTTGTTAATAGAAAGATATCCTCCATCTAAGACTAACTTCCTACTGCAGTAGAGAGCTATTAAATGCCTGCCTGCCTTATAGATATAAATAAGAGAATAATTTAGGCGAACTTCTTCTCTAGTAAAAACTATATTCCAACCTACTGAAGGGATAGCAGACACTTCTTGTCTGTAGTAAATGCTGTATCATGCCCATCATCTCTGTGTGCATCCTGTATTTGCATAGAAAGAGATTCAGAAGAGCTAATACCTATGACTGAAAACCAGACTCTGGGATCCTGTTCTAAGCCATTTCACCAGTCAGCCCTGTGTACTCTACCCGTTACATCCCAGCAGTGTCAGAGTGACTCCTGTACTGCCTTTTAAAGAAAGATCAGATTCTATGGTCCTTCCTGGAGAGATCCTGCTGTCTTGCTTGCCTGGACTCTTTCACACTATAAGGGTTCTTCACGGACAGACAAGAGTCTGTTTGCACCAAACATGCCGCAAGGATGCAGCTATGAGGGACTGTGTAGAAGGATTGTGCTGCTTCCAACCATATGCCAACAGTCTCTTTTCCTCACAAGAGCAGACTGTAATCTGGGTAATAGCATCTTTTCCTCAGCTAACAATTCTTATTTTGGGTGGAATTCAGACCAGTGCAGAGGCCTCAAGAACTTAATTGGTGCACAGGCCCTTTCCTAAGGCTCTTCAAATAGTGCTGGATTTCACCCTTAATGAAGCATTGAGTGGGCTGCCTGTGAGTCTCAGGGGAAAATGTATTGGAGTGCTCTGGCACCATTGCTCCCACTTTATGTAAACCCACTCCAGCTTGCTCCATGTTTCTGGCTCAGTGCCTAGCTTTGCAGACAAATGTCAACCTGCCAAATATCTTCCATTTGCATTCCAGCCCATTTCAGAGACCATCCAAACCAAACAAAAAAAAATGAAAGGGGAGAGGCAGTGACTTGTCGAATTTCCTTCCTTGATCCCTTAGGGAAAGGGGTTATTACTGACTGTTGTTGCACAGGCACCACCGTGAAGAATACGTGAATGGGAGGGTGGGAAAGAGGCAGAAAAAATGCCTTTAAATCATAAAACTGTCAGTGAGCTTAAAAACATAGAGCAACATTTCAGTCTCAAAGCTGATCATGTAGGAACTGTTGTACATGTTATGGTTTCTAAGGGACTTATTCAAAGGCTATACTTTTTTCCTTCTGCATTCATCAGGTAGCAGGCATAGTTTCCGGTAGACAAATAATAGATTCATGGGAAAGTTTATTTCTTACTATATGAACATATAGAAATGTTTAGAGTATTAATCTGTGAATATAAAAAGGTGTTTAAAACATTGTTATAGGTATCATAAGCTAGTAGCTGTAGTGTTCCTGCACGAGAGAGGCTCTTTAAAGGCTCAGGAGAAACTAATTCACAGGCTCTGAATAGTCCTCTTGAGCAACTCAGCTGACTAGATAAGGAATTGAGGGAGACCAGTTTCCTAACTGAGATAGCTAGAGTTTACCACCGGGGAAATGAGCCTAAGAGCCTTACTCATCTTTTCAGTAGAAGGAGGAATAAATGTTACTGCAGGTCCGTGGCTGCATACATTATGTCTGACAACTGAATGCAAACGAGAGACATTTGTCAGGGTTTGGAGCTGGCACAGGGCACCATGCTGGATATCTCTGAATCAGACAAACTAGAGAATTGGACAGCTATGGGGGAGAACCACCAATACACGTTGTAGTTGCTTTCATGGCTGGGCATTTGATAAGAAAGGGAGCTGCTAACTCTTGCAATGACCTTGTGCACCTGGCCTTCACGGATGGGGAGCTGGTGCTTGTGTGCAGGTGGGTGGAACTTGTGCTGTCATGGGAAGCTGTTAGCAGTCAGCAAGATAACCTAACTCATCTCCCTGCAATATGTGGGAAAGCAGCAGTACACCACAGCAATATATCCCTTTTGCATTTGATTTCTAAACACCAGTTGTATCTAGACCCCTTTATTGTTGAGCTGATGGGTGGGGAACCAGTTTAAGTCCCTTTATTTTTCTGAAACACCATGATAGCCAGAGAAGAAACTCCTGGGTGGATTTGGTGAATTCTTGTTAGTGCCTTTTAATACACTCTTTGAAAAACCTCAAAACATCTTCTTCTAAAGGGAAACAGCACGACTGTGCCTGACAGACAGGCAGCTGGGGGCTTGTGCAAACTTATCAGTTACCCTCTACCCACGTGAAGCCATTCCCTGTCAGTCACTGCCCTTTTTCAAACTTTACTCTGATAATTAAAATATTAGCATTGGGAACAGGCTTCGTCACCTCAGACCACTGCAAGTAAAGATGATTATGTTGTAAACTGGCATCACAGAAGCTGAACAAAAGCCACATGCCACCAACAACTAAACAAAGTGACTTCCTGCTTAAAAGCACCATAACACATGCATAATTAGCTAATTAAGCTACAAAATAAATAATTATCCAGTAAAAGACTGAGAGGAGGAAAGAGAAAAAGAGTTAAAAGGTTACACACAGACACATTGTTTTCCTCTGGAAAGATAACTAAATCGTTCCACCAGGAACTCACCAGCTTTATTTGTGATTTCATTCAGGACTGTCTACTGAATGGTTTATTAATTACACATATCCACTGGAAATGGCAGTGGCTGTTAGCTGTGATCTTTCTGGGTGTTGAACAGTCTGCCTTGTCCACCCTCACTACAGATTTTTTTTTTTATTCCTTGAGAAATTGCATAGGAGTTCTTAAGAGCAAAGAGGTTCCTGGCTCTCAGGGCTGGGGCTGTGCCTCAGGAGATGGCTGTTCAGGTCTTGCTCCTACCCAGGCTCCGTGTGTGGTCTTTGCCAGGTGACCGGGGGCTGGATTCAGGTAGGGATGAGGGACCCTTGAATCCTGTCAGAGCCCCCTTCGAGCGCCTACTCATCTGCCACCTCCCCAGTTGTTCCTCATGTCTGGGCAGGGAGAACCCCCAGTGCCTCCAGCTCTGCTGCTGGGCATGCCACTAGATGTCTTAGTCCGGAGCAGCTCAGCACCTAATTCATGCCTGGCTGGCTGGGGATCTACAGATGAGGTATTTGTTTTGTGTGTGGTCCCCTTAGGGGCTCACCCAGGTGATCTCAGTGTGCTCAGACACTGGAGGAGCAGTGCCACTGCTCCTGCTGCAAACACACAGCTTGGGACTGGGAGAGCTTGGCTGAATTTCCTGCTCTGCCTGAGAGCCTTTGAACCTGCCTCTCCAAAAACAGGGGAAAGGCGGTGAGGGAGAGGTGATTCCCCCCATCTTTGCTGTGGAAGCTTTTCCACTTTGCATCAAATAATTACAGATTCATTAGAGAAAGATAGGGAGATAGCAAGACTGAGCATGACTCTGGTGGTTTGGGGCCCTCACCTGGAAGGGGAGGGGGCAGACCCAGGCTGCCATCCCTGCTCTAATGACTATTTAAGTATTTTATCCAATGGCTGTTTAATATAAACCACATAAACACTCATTGAAACAAGAGACTGGAGCCCAGGTCTCTTCCCTTCCAGGTGAGTGCTCTAACCAGTAGGATAGAGATTCATGCTCAGTCTTGCTTTCTCTCTTTGGCCAAATGTATCTCTAAATGTTTCTTGCAAAGTGAAACAGATTCTGCAGGAGGGACTGAGAGCTCCTGCAGCAGCTTCCCATCTGGCAACAGCAGGCAGGCAGAGCTTCTCCAGAGACAGGAGCATCTCCCAGCTCCAGCGTAGGTGCTGTGACACTGCCTTGCATGGGGATGGGCAGGCAGGGAGAGAAAACAACATGGGGAAGCCCTACATTCTCCCTCTTCCCTCTGAAGGAGGGATGCCTAATCCCAGAGGAAAAGTTGACTTTGGCCCCAGTTGAGCCATGGAAAGCCCCACAGAGGGTGGATCTACACTCCTAGTGCTGACTAGTCCCAGGTGGGACCTTAGGAAGGCTATGTCATGGGACAGGCACCAAGAAATGCACCCTTGTGCCACCAGATGCTGCAGAGCTGATTTTTCCTTGCACAGATACACCTTCATCTTGTGCCTCAGTTTCTCCTGAACATGTTTCTTTCACTGGTTGTACAGCCTGATTATTTTGGTTACTACTTCTCTTATGGTGAAGATACACATCTCCCAGCAGTGCAAAGTGCTCATTTCAATCAAAGCTTTCTAGGTATCTTCAGGCTTGATAATAATGATAATTGGTAAAAAAGAATCCTCTCCTTGAAGTACAGTACAGAGGGCACATTTGGGCATTTTGTTTCAATACTGGGTTGAGCTAGGCTTGAGCTAGATTTAGTGAAAGAAGATCTGACCCTGAAGATTTGTTCACTGAGCTGTAATCACCAGCCTGAGACTGCTAGCCTAAATTATCTTCTTACAGCACTTATTTTGATTTGGCCTAAATGAATTGACTCTATGGTAAATAGATGCATATGGAGACATAGGTTTCTCTTAATAAAATAGGGTACTAAAATATTATGGCAAAATGTTTATCTGGGTAGTGAGATCATACACTTGCCTAGATTCATTCACTTGAGTACTGAATGTTTTCTCAAATGTCCCCTAGTGCATATCTGGCAAGATCTCAAAACATTCTTAACGCAAATTGTCTTTGGTCAATAAATACCAGAACAGAAGTGTCCTAGAGGAGAAGATTTATGATATGAGCAATACAAACACACCCATAAATCAGGACAGGAACACTTTCAGGTAGCACAGTCGGCATTTATGCAAATCATAGTAAAGGCAAAAATACATGTATAGGACTTTTAACCAATGACTTACCTTTCAGCAGCTCACATTAACTAAATAAAATCCCAGAATTTGCTTAGGAAACACATGGACATGATATCAGTTACCTTGATGGTATTGTTTTATCTGTAGATGATATTTTCTTCTTCCTTAATTTCACTGAGTTAATGAATTGGATTCTTCAGATTTAGATTTAAAATATCAACAAGATTACAAGGAATTGCAGTCTTAATTTATTGCAAGCCTGCATTTTCTGCAGAGGATACTAAACTATTAATATTGTTCCAGTACGTTGCCTGTTGACGCCTTTCTTTTTCCCCTGCTCTGCCTTAGCTCTTGCAGTCTGGCATATATATTTAGGGCAGTGCAGGCAGTGTGACCAGAAGGTGTGTGTGGGGGTAGGTGAACAACAAAGTCATTACAAACAGAAGGAATTGTGTCTAAGGTGCAATCCCTTAGTGCTGCGAGGGAAACGAGGCAATGCACAAGGTGTGTAGCAATTGGGCTGACTGTGGTGGAAAACTTTGCACAGTAACACCAAGCAAAACTCAGCAGCCCATCAGGACACAAGAGAGATTAAAGCAGTTGTGCATATTAATGCAGGGCACATACAGGCAAAGGGACCAGATAACTGGCTTTGCAGTTCCAGCATCTCTCATTCTCCCCTGATTCTCGTGTTACCATCATGTGATACATGGCTCTGAAGCAGAACATAATCACATGGCAACCTTATATTTTACTGCTTGTGGGTAATTTTCTTCTCTTGTCAGAATCAAGTAACTTTCTCTTTGCTATCAATGTGTGGTCTAATGCATATATCATGTCAGTGCTGCACCAGGTTGACATACACGTTAGATGCACTGACAGTAAACAGGAAGTAATCCAAAGTTATTAGGCAGGAAAAATATAAAGAAGGCTGTAAGCTCTTACACCACAAAGCTATCAACATCTCAAAGATTTTTTTCTTGCTGCTTCTTGATGCTGAGTACTATAAATATATATTAAAAAGCTTTGTTTTTATAATCTGTAAAAGCAGGAATAGCTACAGATCTCCTTGCTGAAAAGTGTAAGTGTCTAGGTGAATTCTCAGTTCACTAAAGCTGATGTCAAAACACCCATTGGCTACCCTAAATGTGTCCTTGATTAAGAATGTCCTTTACCAGCTTCAGAATCTCTTTTACTATCTCTGTGCAAATTCACATTTCTCCTCTCTTGTAGGCTTCCATATTCTCCCTGCCTAGTAACTTTTCACAGCTGGAAACTGTTTGTAACTCTAAAACTGGTTATAAAGTTATCACTATATAATTTATGCTGGTTTATCTGTAATCAACTATTTTTCTCCTCTTTCAGACCACTATATAAATGTACAATTTTAAACAATTGTTGCTGGAAGGTGCTTCAGCCCGGTGAATATAAGTTTATCATAAAATTTCTCTCTGTACCTCCTCCATAATTAAGTAAATAGCCTTTAACTTGGCAAGCTCTGGTCCTGAGAAGCATTTATGAGAGACATTGTGACAAGGTAACCATGGGTAAATCCTATGTCATTTGAAGGAGAAAGATAAGATGAGGAAAAGCAGTAATCTTCAGGCAAAGAAAAGGTAGAAATTTTATTTTCCCCATAGGCACTTTGGTGTGTCCTGTCACCACAAGATCCTTCAAAAAGTAGTTTAAAGAAAAAGAATGGGCAATCTTTAGACTCTTATTCAGGAACACTAAAATTAAGAGAGATTATTGCCCTAAATCTTGTTGAAGGCAGAAAGATATTTTTATGAGGAAAGATTGCTTTTGACTTTGACAACACTTTTATTCAATGGTGCCAGATCTTGTACCATATTTTAGACAGGCTAAGAGGTTTTTGTAAAATAAATTCACTTTTTTGGGGTCTTGATAACTTGAGAATCTTAAATTAGTACAACAATAAACAGGACAACATAAGATAAAGCAAACAGCTTAGAAATGAGAAAACTTAGCATATTTTTTCCAAAGTCCTAAACATCCATATTCCCTTACATTACCCTAAATTCCTTCCAAAATTATTATTATTGAAGCCAGGTTTCCATCGTATGAAGTCCTGAGTTCCTGAAGCCCACTATTTGCTTATTAAAGACATATCTTTTACATTGAAAACTCTCCTTTATGTGTGTAAAAAGGTGTGGGAGTACATTTCACGCTTGCATAGTTGAGACCTAGACTGAAAGATAGTCATGTGCTGCCAGCACTCCGTGTGTTAGGTCAGATTTTAATCTCTTTGTACAGGGACCATGTTTTTCATCTGGTAGTGCCTACTTCACTTTTCATGGTGGGGTAAGCAATCATACAGGTCACATTTAATCTGTGATCTAATGCATCAGTGTGTAGGCTATTTTCCATATTAGCAGCTTTAGTAAAGGACCCTTTTCCTCTTTGGAACCACTGAAGCCTGTCTCTTATCATTCACACCATGTCTGCAAGAGAGGTGGTGTATGAGGTATCGAAAGACCATCTGAAACCTGTAATGATGGTGATGAATTTGAGGTAGCCTGGGCTGCCTCAAAAAAACACAAGAAAATTAAATGAGAGTAACATTTATTTCCATACCAACCTTGGGCAAAGCACATTGTCCATGACTGAGTTGAGTACCTTTCCCAAGAAGGATACCTTGCATGCTCCAGAATGCCTGGAGCAGTTGTGGAAACACATGGAGCAAAGGCAAAGTTTAGTACCCTCCCTAATACTATGGTGGGGCCCACCACTTACTGGTGAACTTGTGTTAATTTGAGAGATGTGAAATGGGTGTCCCCTTATCTGAAGTTCAGCCAAATCATTGTGAGCTGGAAATTCCAGTGACTTTAAGCCCTCACGGCATTCTTGCCTTTAGTGTTTTACCACAGTGGACTACTTCAAAAAAACCCAAAAATACTCAAAACTCCCTTCAGATCCCATTGAACTCTGGTGGAGAAGACAACTGAGTGGGTAACGACATCGTGGGCTACTTTTGAGTAAAGGCATAGAATGATTCTTATTATAGTTAGGTCTGGGTAAACTACTTCAAATAAATGATCTTGTTGCTGTTACTAGCTTTGCAAGCTCTTGGAAAAATTTTAGCTCTTTTTTTTTTTTTTTTTTTTTTTTTTTCTTTCCCTAAAGTTATTTTTAAAAAAACAAAAAGAAAAAAAAAAAAAAATCTGTGCTCCTATCTGGAGACACTTTCAAGCCAGCTTTCACCCTGGAGCAAATTTTTCATGCCTGAGTTATAAAAACCTCAGAAAAATAGGTGGTGATATGTAAGGTAAACATTGGAGGACCTTGAACTACAATTTTGCAAAGGGTGTTGTGAACATGACAGGACAAAAGATTAATCAGACAAAAGCCTCTCTTCATAGCTGTTCATCTTAACAGGGCCATGGTGTCTTGTGGTGGATAGGATACAGACACAGGAGACAGAACACCTTGCTTCTGCTCATGTTTCAGCTTGCTGAGTGACCTTTAGCAAAACACAGTATCTGTAAAGGAGAATAACAAATAACCATTTCTGCAAAGATCCTTGGATAAATAATGCTGTGTAGTTTTTAAATATTGGCGTGCGTTAGTGTGCAGGTTTGCTCTCCAGACCCATTCTCTTTTCAGACTTTTACATTGTGGAATTAATTGCTTGCAAAAGCATAAAATATTTTTGGTTTTCCTGTGTCCTCCTCCTCCTCTCTGACTTAGCTCTCATAAACTTTCTAAAAATATGCTGAGAGTGTAACTCATCCTGGGTATAATTCCAGAGATGAAGCCACTTAGGAAGCAATCTTGTAGAAACATAAGGTGAGTTCTCACTATTCTGAGTCTGCTGATAGTAAGGAATTTTTGTAAAAGACTTCTCTCTCACTTGGTTCCTATATTTTTCATGGCTGTCACCTGAACCAGAGACACAGTGGTTTATGCAGTTGACATCTGCTATATGTCCAGAACATTATTGATTATGGTCATATTTGGAAAGATTTTTTCAGAAAAGCAATATTTTAATCTCTAATAATGTCTGTGGAAAATCCAGAACACATTTGTATCCAGAATACATTTGTAAACTGAAAGCAATAGGGTTTGTACAGCTACAGGTTTTTTTCCAGAGGACTGGAATATTGCATAAGGATAATCTAGAAAATGAAGTTGTATGAAAATGCTTAACCTATAAGGATCTTTTCTTCACTTTTCCTTCTGTTTATAGACTGTTAAATCAGTTTAAATGTTGCATGGAAACTGAACACCTATCTCTTTTTTTTTTTTAAGAAAACAAACCTGAGGAATTAAAAGACTCTTGACCTTGGTTCTTATTTTATAAAATGGTTCTGTTATATATCCACTTGAACAACCCATGTGCTCATTTTAGAAGAGTGTAAGAGAGATTCAGCCCCTAAGAGTAAAGAAAAGAAAAGGGGAGATATATCCACATCTGCTCTGTCTCATTCAAAACTATTAAGGATGGTAATAATGGCTGATTTATTGTAAACATCAGTCTGCAGCTTATTAACACTAAATTAAATGACTTTTCTTTCCTGTGCTTATTTTTCACCCCAAAGAGAGAAATATAGTTAGATGATTCAAGGATTCACATTGATACCTTGTAACAAAATTAAAGGAAAATTAATCAAATTGCATAGATTAAGTAAAATACATTTAACATCATTCAGAACACAAAGAGTAAGACGAAGTAAAAGTACAGTTGGTTAAGTAAACTAATTAACCAGTTTCGGAGTATACTTAAATAATGAGCCATCTTTCACATGAAACAATTGGCTTCTCTGTAATTAACCAGAACACTCAGAGTGTTCTTAGTGTGTGGGTTAACCACCGTATTTACTTCCTCTTCTCCTGGACACCATGTTATTCTTTCTCACCAAGGCAATTAAAAAAGATATATGTATATATTTTATGACTCTCTTACTATGTTTTTTGCTAAAACATAAATTCACAGCATGGATTTTTTTTTTTTTTTCATCAACAAATGCAAAGATAAAAAGACATTGGAATATCACTAATTCCAACCAATCTCATCATGAGCACTTTTTTCATCATTAGCAGCATGATGAAATGCAGTTAGATGCAATCATTGTTGGGAAAATGCAATGGTATATGGAGATCGATGCAACCTTGGTAGCATCTATAATTGGTGTTTTTTGAGATAATTACTCCTAACTTTATACCACTGTTTTTAAAAGGAAATTTAGTTTTCAAATACACATTCCCTTTCCAGCAAGTTCATGTCTGGTAATATAACCTTTCCTGCTGTCTAGATCACTGAGGGATGATGAGGATAAGGGAGTGGTGCCAACAGTTCAGAACTTTGAACAACTTCAGAGCCAGCTGAAATCCTAACCTCAGACTTTACAAGTTCCTTTGCAAATCTGGAACCTCAAGTTTGTGAGATAGTAATGGAATAAACAGATGACATTCCCATACTCTTCTTAGGTGTCTCAGCTCAGACAATTATTTCTTTATATTTCCAAGTTTAAATTTATTCAAATTTGCCTCTTTCTCTGTTATTTTTACCCCGGCCTACTTGCAATTTAGAATTGTTCAAGACACAGTCTAAATGAAATCATATAACCTTTATTTTCAGTCACAGACGTATCAAGCATTTTTGAGTGCATGAAAAAGAACTTCTGTCATTAGCCATACAGGATTTTAGCTGATTAAGCCAGGACATTTCTTCTAATCACAGATTTATTTCATATTGCCTCTTGTTGGCTGGATTGTGTCTTGCAAATGCTGCTAATCCAATGAACACTGGCAGTTCTCCATTTTTGACATTTCCAGAGCTCTTTCTCCAACTTCTGTGACATTTTGATGTCTGAAATGCTATCCTGTCAACATTTTTTAATCAACACATGATGTTAACGTTATTCAAATTCACTGCCTTCATTGGGCTTCCATCAGGGGTGAAGTTGGCCCATGAACTTAAACAAAGGCTTGTATTAGTAAATTCTTAAGAACTAATTTCAATTACATGTTGCAGTACCAGGCAGTATTATGCAGCTGCCATTGCATGAATACAAGGATGACATGAAACCATAGCTATTCAACTTTGGTAGCTATTCTGAAATTCATGAAAAGTGGGTAAATTGGAGAAATTATTCAGAAACAAATATATTATTTAGAAACATTTCTGTTGTATTCCATCTGATTGCCTACTGTACTGGTGACACAAAATCTTCAATTTGATTTGTTTTTCATTCAGCTAACAAATATAAAGATAATTTTTTCCCCTCACCACGAAGTGCCAAGTTCCATATTTTGCACAAAAACATCGTTAAATACAGCACCTTATGGTTAATTCATTAATTGTTCTATATAGCACATTATCTCCTTCCATCACAGTCTCTGAGATGAAAGGTACTTCTATGATATCTAACCACAGGAGTTCCAATAAAACGCACTTTATATTAACAATAGACATCTTTCACTGTTTTCTGTACTCTTGCATTATGTTACTGTTAAAAGAAATTATGCTTGAACAAAAGCTAGATATCTCAATGCTTCCCTTTTGGGTATCTGACAAGTCATGTCACAATACTCTCAACAAATGGAGTTTTGCAACACTTTTCTTGATATCACGCTGTATACACCTAATGACTAACCAGGTCATTGGTCACTGAGAAAGTATCTTAACTGCAGATTTGCTAAATTAATGAACTATGTTGAGAATACAGGTTATTTATGTTCATGCAGTGCAGTGATTCTAAAAAAACCCCATTCAAATTGGGTCAGTCTAGGGGTGCATCCAACACAGTATCCGTTCTCAAACAGTAGCTGTAAGTGCGAGTGGAAGAACATACCAGGAGAAGACTTGGTAAATGGATATCATCTGTCCCTGTCATTCCCCTCAGACATCCTCTTACATTCAGCTTAAAGGACATCCTGAGCCCGATGTTTTTTGTCTGTTTATTAACCACAGAACTTGCTTCCATCTCTAGAACCCATGTAAATGCTCCTCATCCTTCTTTGGCAAGGAGGTCCGCTGGGCTGCTATCTGCTGCATAAAGAAGCACCTCCTTTTGTTTGTTTAGGGTCTGATGTTGTTAAAGGCTGTTAGTACTGTAACTGGAAGGTAACAAGGAATAGCTGGGCCTCACCCAGCATCTCCAGGCCACTTGGGATTTTGTAGACCACATCCTCCCTACATTGACTTTTTTTCCCCCCATTTTTTTCCCAATAGTCATCACCTCCTCAGTCATTCCTGTAGAGAAGGTATTCCACGCTCAGATCCTTCTGACCTCTGTCTGAATCTTTTTCCATTCTAACATATTATTTTTACGAGATGGGGGTTTGAACTCTGTATGGTTATGGAATAGGCTAATTGTGGATTTCTACTGCAGTATGATAAGGTTGTCTTTTTTTTTTGTTCTCCAGTCTTTTCTTAAGGATTTTGAACATTTCTTTTAGTTTTGTGATGACTACGGAGTTGATATTTTTCATGGAACTGTCTTTAATATTTTAAAGACAAACTTTCTCCACTGAATAGTAATGGTGTGAATGTAAGACAGTTTTTCCCAATGTGCTTCCTTTGTATGAATCTATGTATATCACATTTTATCACCCCAGCGTTTACTCCATGTCATCTATAAATGTATTGAGCAGTGCTGTTTTCTGCAGAATTTTACAGGTGATCTTCATCCATTTCAAGAACAGGCCATTGCTCCTAACTTCTGTTTCATATCTGTTTCAATATGTAGTTCAAATACTTATGGTGGTTTCTGGACCACTGAGGAGTCTAAGGAAAAGAACTTATGCACTTATTGTGCATAAACTCCCAGTGGAGGTTTCATTTCATTTGGAAGATTTCTAGGGGGTTCCTAAATCAAATAAACTCAAAGCCACTGATTCAGACCATTTTGATAAGGAATATCTTGTAAAATCTCAGTGAAGTTTTTGGCCTTCGCATCTGCTAAGCAACCAAAATGTTTTTTAACAAGCTCAACTCCCACGTAGTCACTTAAATAAAGAGCAGATTTTCAAAGGTACTTAGTTATCTGTAGTTTCTGATGTTAGCATTCTGGGCCAGTTTTTCAAATAAGTGTAACATCTTTTAATAATCCTCCATCTATTTACTAACAGAATAAATTGAATGGTCTTTAAAGCCTGTTATACTTTGTGGATGTTCCATCCTTGGAATTTTGCCCTTAATATGTGTTTTGAGATACGCAGTCTCTAGCATTTTAATTGATCTCAGAAGCAAAAAAGTCACTCTGAAAGCTATGTTTGGGAGGTCCTTTTTTCTTTCAATAATTTTCAGATTAAAATTGCTCATTTCACAGAGGTGGTGGTCTTTGGGTCAGGGTTATGTCTCTTCGGGTCTCTATAAAATCCTTAGCAGTATCCTGAGTGCTAAAATGGTCAGATTAGTTTTGGAATGTAAGCAAACTGATAAGCTCTCAAATTGTCCATTCTGCAAACTCAAGCAGGTATCGCAAAAATAAAGCTGTTCTCTTCTGTCTTCGCCCTCCTCCTCCTCCCTTAAGGGTAGTAAGGAGTTTTGGTATTACAGGTTATTAAAGTAATTATTTGGAAAGAAAAGTATTACTCTGGGCCGTAGAGGCCACATCCCTAGTACATTTTATGAATATTTTATTGTCAGTTTTGTGAACTTTGCTGTTTTTTTTAGAGCTCAGCTCAACTTGCCCTATACTATTTTAATAAATAAATAAGAAAGCATTGCCCATTAAAAAATTTCGCAATCAGAATTTGTTTGACATTTTTGCTGAGGAGGCAGAACAAGATCTGGCTTGAACTTACTGTTTTCTGGCTCCTTTTACTGAGTGACATTTCTATGCATAATCACACAGACCTTATGCATTTCCCAACAAAATGGGAAATTGAACCATATAATCTAAAAACTCAAAAAGATTCTGAAGTAATAGTACCATGATACACTTGGTTTGCAGGACATTTTGTTTAAATTTCTGGTCTTCTTGAGGTCTAAAAGCCTGGGCAAAAGACTATACAGACCAGTTACTTGCTTACATTTGCTAAATAATCCACTAATATTAACTTGTACAAAGTGTGATACTCTGCTGCTGGCAGAAGTGTGAAGAGAAATTGATTATTCAGAAAACAAGTGTTCTTCCTTCTATTATCTTCTCTGTGCTGGATAAAGCTCTTTTGAATTCAATACCTATATACTGACTGCCAGACATATTCATCTCTAGAGAGCCACAAAGAAAATAAGGTTCTCCCTCTTATTGTCCTTCTCTTTCCTATAGCTCTGCAGATATCTTCCATGACAGAATATCACATTTATGTCTGGAGTAATAGAGATCATCATTACAGTGACAAGAGTGGATTTGTGTCCACCTAGGCCAAAGCCCTCAGTTAGGCCAGAAGAAAGTTTTAGGCTCAAAAATGCATGTCCCACTTCCTAGTTGTGCAAAGGAAATGGATCCTCTGCAAGGCTATAGGAAAAGTGGAGATTACATGTGTATGATACTAACATGCCAGACATCAAGAACAACCATTCTTTATAATCTAATTTTTGCTGACACCATTTTAAATGGTAATAAGGGTAATGTGTATAAAGAATGGGTGCATTTTCAGAAAGCTGGGGAACTCAACATTCTTCATTCAAGGTATATGAGATTTGTTTCATCATGTACTTTAGAGAGTTGCTCAAGTTAGTATCAACAGCAACCAGCTGCTGTGAACAGTGAAACTGCATACAAAAGTAGAGCTGGGGATGGGGGAGCAAGGAGGAGCAGACTGAGCCCTTAGAGCTGGTGCCTGTGCTAGCCACTTCAGAGATCCCTTCTGAATCCATAGCACTGCTGCTCCAGCACTCATTTTTCATCTGCTTTGAATCTACAGTTGTCAGTGCAGACTTCAATATGTTCTGTTTAAATTCTCACCGAATCTCCATGGGTTCCTCTGTCTCTTCACACTAAGAGAGACGAGAAAGAGAAAGCAGCAAAGTGGTTACAAATCTTCTGCCAAACACAGATGGTATCCTGATTGCTCTTTCAGCCTACCTGTGTCTGTCTGTGGAGCTGTGGATGTTGTGGACATGTGTGCAAAGAATTTCCAATGCTCTCAGAGCATTCACCCAAAGGAGAATTTCCATCTGAGTTTTAATATTCACGACATTAGACAGCTTTGAGAAACAAATATGTCTATTTAAGATTTATCTCTGTAAAAGTCTGTTTGTGCGTGAATGTATTTATAAGAAGAGAGAAGCAGAGAGGAAGAACAGGAAGACTCCAAAATTACACAGCAGCCTGCTTTTAAAAAGTACTGACAAAAGCACTTGCTTGCACAGTGTAGGCAGTCTGTGAAAACCCAAAAAGCTGTGGAAAAAAACCACACTGGTTTTACCTCATGGCATTTTAGTATGCTCAGCTATTTGTCCCTCTCTTCCTCAGGATACAGGCACAGTATGGGATATGATTGCATTACAGCAGTTTAACAAGTTAGTGCTTGTCATCTGACTTGCTGTAACCAACTGTGTATGCTCTCTTCAGCTGCCTCATTTGCAGAATAAAATGCATTAGCTTAAACTCACATGCAGTGCACTTCCCTTCCAAGCCAGATCTCTAAATAGTTTTTGGCATACCTGGCACAGTGAGCTGGTATCCTCTTCTCAGCACAGGAAATATCCAGTGCAGCAGAGAAAAGGGAAAACTTCCTCTTTGCAAGGAAATAAATCAACCTACTAACAGTGCACTTAACACATCGAGGAAAAATCCTTCCTCAAGTCCTATAGATAATCATTGTGTAGAGTGAAGCATGAGATTTGATTATGCTTGTTAACTTAGTTCAGATAGCTTCAAATGTTGCTAGTTGTCACGAAACATACAGCCCTTTAAAAAATCCAGTTATGGTATTTGACTTATTGACCTATTCTGGCATTGAACTGCACAGTATGGCAATGCACTGTGGAAATTCAAGTTCTTTTTTTTGGTTCTGTGCGTATTACCTTTGGTTCAAAGGAAGAAGCTTTGGACCTCTTAGCTTTTCCTTCTTCTTTTTTGGTAAGGCAAAAGAAAGAGAAGAGCTAGTTTTTGCTACTACCCTTCACATATCTTAATTTTTCAGCCTTGCTTATTCTAATTTTTTTTTTTTTTTTTGGCAAAATTATGTCTGTGGTCTTGCTAGCCACTTCTTAATGCACATCATTAATAGGGATGTTCTGAGAGCTCCGTGTTGGACCTGGCTGTAAAGCCGATATAAGTGATAGCAAGAGGCATGTTTCATGGTAGCATGTAAAGACAGGAGTTCTTAAAGTTTCCTTTCTCTTTTGTCACTGCAGATCAGACCAAAGAATAAACTACGTACTTTTCTGTACCTTGGTTATGGCTGTCATTTTTCTGTCATTAATTATCAGCCCAATTAATTTGGGTGGTCTTCGGATTTATGCTGGGAAATTGACACAGATGTAGAAAAGTGGGTAAGTTTTAGTTCACCAAATCCTGTAACACTTCTTTTTCCTTCTCTCTTCTGTTCCTATCTTCCTTCGGTGTCATGTGTTTCTTTATTATAGGGGGGATCTATGACCCTATGTGTCCGTGTTTTCACACACCTTTTATTCATTGATTAATTCATTTCTTTTTTTTTTCCCCAGTTTAGAGCTTTACAGGATGGTTGTCACAGCTGCAGTTCTTGTTTGGCAGCATTTAAATGCATGCTAAACAGAAGTGTCTGTCTTGCCCATCTCAAATATAGGCAAGTTGATAAATAGCATTATGCCACCCCAGGGTGTGATCATACTTTGAGATAGCACCACCCGTAGGATGGGTGAAGGCCCTTTGATTTTGGCCCTATTTCTAATCATGTGTTTTAACTCTTTCCAAGCGCTGGGTTTCTGTTGATCTCAGCAATTCTGTACATGTTACAACTGATATGGTTACTGATATACCTGATAATGTAGCTGGCATCAGTGAAGGAAACCATTTGGTTGGGCTAGACAGAGCTACACCAAGACTGCAGTCATCATTCAGTTAATATGCCAGATTATTGGCAAACTTTTCCACTGCCTCCTTCTGTTCTTTTCTGCAAAGCATTAATGTGGTTGAGAGCCATGGTTATCCGATGTGCTGGATTTGGTTCTTGCTAATCTTAATGCCCTTGGTTCCACCTGGGCATGTTCTCATTAGTTTTCCTGTCCCCTTTGTGACTCACAGCAGGGGACCTGTAATGTCCCCTGTTCTCAGATTTTGTTACCTTCCCATTTTTCTGGAGGAAGTTTCATGGATCCTCAGTGTTGCTCTTCTGCACTTCCTGGAGAGTTGCAGGCACTTTGGTAAGTGGGCAAGTCTCTCTTCTACCCACTGCTTTTAGTGCTTTTGAAAAGTTATTTTAATGTAAGAATGAGAGAACTTATCAAAATTATACTGTTGATTCATGACATAGTATGGTAAAGCTTGCACTTGCAGTTTTTGCGCCTCCCATCTATGCTAATATATGCTTACATAAGACTGACAGGAAAGTTTCTCAATGTAAATTACATTTGCATTGGCTTTAAGTCAGCTTTATACTATCAGAAAAGAGAAGAATAAATTCCAAAGCGTTTACAACTACAAATACTCCCAGAAAGTGACTAGTCCTGATTTCCTTATATTTACACTAGTATAAAGCAGGAATAAATTCATTACAGTGGTTGGGATTATTTTAATTTATGCTGTAGCTTTATTATACTGCTCTGAAGCACTGTATATTTATGCTACCAGTGCAGCTTGAAAGGGGTAGTAGTTTCAGGTCCAAAGGACCTATACTGGTGCAAGAAAGAGGACATTGAAGCATGCTGGGACTATATCCAGCAGTTATTGTCTGCAGGACTGGGCTCTTTGATTGTAAAATAAGAGAACATGCTTTCCTGGAATTCTGCCTAGCTGTATCTTTATATAATATTCACTTCTAAATAAGCCAAACAAGCTACAAAATTTTTAACTGAAACACAGACCTGTCACTTTTAATACTTACCCATTTCCTTAGCCTGTAAACTTTGGGCTCCCAAAATTATAGGTGTTTGATGCTTACATGCTTTTACATGTTAAAAAAAAAAAAACCAAAACAAAACACACCACCACTCTCAGATACATTCTGGTTGCATAATATGAATGTATGAATGCCTAAGAGTCTGGCTGCTTAAAAAGGGCTAATTTTCTAGGTATGGGGTGGAAAAAACTCTTAAAGATGTTCCCACAGATATCTAAATGGGAAGGAAGTTGAGAACCCTTTACCCCATTTGCTTTCAGTGAATGCTGCAGAAAAGACATTTACTAGCTGGGAGCAAAGTGTAGGTTTAGGATGTAAGGAAATCCTGGAGAGTATTCACAGACAATGAAATATTATTTATAAAAGTGTCATTATTACATCTTAATTATTTATGTTTTAAAAAATGAATAATATATTTTCTGAGTGCTTGCTAATTATTAAATGACAGAAGCAACTCCACATTTCAATTAGCTTGCCTTTCCTGGCAACAACTTCAAATAAAAAACCAAATAAAACTCCAGCATGTTGCTGTAGACTTCTGAGAGCTCTAGTTTTTCATAATGGCCTGGTGAAGAGAAAGACTCTCAAACAGGGAAATAAAAATTCCACGTTATTTTGGACCAAAAAGTCATTTTAGGGCACTGGGTCATTTCAGGTGAACATCCTGCTAACTGCCCTTTCATTTTCTTTAAGTGCAAATATTGTCAGTGAAACTGATGGCAGTCATGTTATTTATATAAGTGACATATACCAGCACTGTTTCAGAAACACAGAAAAATATATGCCCCATCCTAAAGATCTTGTACTCGGAAAAGGTGTTTCCACTATAACACCAAGTTTATGAGTTTTGCCACTAACATCCTCAACATAATGGGAAGCATCAATATTGCACCTAGGATATAATGAAAAAAATTGGAACAAAACGTTGTAATAAATCTACGTTTTCAGCATTCAGATAGGGAAATATCAAAGCCTGCCAGATAAGTTTCGTGCTGTGAATTCTTACCCAGCTCCTGTTCTTTGAGGAAGGAGGTTTATTGTACTGTGGACCATATCCTCCTGTATCCCCTGATTTAAAAATATCCTTCTTCAAGAATAAATTTCTGTGATTGGCATAGCTCTGGGCATGGTTCTCTATGAAAATGATGTGGCAAATGATGGCAGCTTTTTTTTTTTTTTTTTTTGAAAAGTTTGGCAGACTTTGCAAAAAGTTCATTGGTTTTACCAGTGAAAGAAATTTGTTTTTTTCTTTCCTAGACAGAAAAGTGAGGCTTACTGGCCATGGAGGGTAGCCACACAAGCCTTACCAAAGATCCTGTTTATCAGGCTCTATAGGTAGCCAGGAAAGGTGCAGAGCTCAGGGACACCTCATGGTTCTACTTCCAACTACACACATGATCAAAGCTGAGCGGTATTTGGGACTGCTGTAGATTGAGAGAAGAGCCAAGCCAAGCCTAGAGGCTTCTTTCTCTGCCTGGAGTTTATCAATTAACTTGGAGCTTTTTATGTTGCAGTTCTAGCTGGAAGCTTCATTTGAACTTCCTCCGCAGACTTTAATTTCCATTTGATCTTAGAGAGACACCATCAAATAGTTTGGGTTCTATGAAGCTGAGAGATAACTTTATTGCTGTGTTTCATACCAAACCTGAAGAAAACATTCAGTGATTGCTGAAACATGATATTCATGGAGTTCTTTAAAACCACAATAGAGCTATGATTATTTACGTACTTAAGTGATGGCTTTTTCAGTGGCAAGTTGGTGTACCTATTGAGACAAATCCAGTTTTGATGCCAGGGAAGAGGGATTGCAAAGGTTGCCATTTCCGATAATTATTTTTTACTGCCTTTTTTATCTGTCGAATTACATGTGGACATGAAAAACCATGTACTGTGAACAAAAGAGATTTTTGTTTTTAAGAAGAAAGCCTATGCATACATACGTAAATGGAGTTTTCCTCCAGATAGACTTCGTGGTCTTACAACCATCCTCCCCCAAATTCTAAAAGAGCCCTAAGTTCTGCATGTTGTATGTGGCAATGTTAGCATGATGGTATGATTTGCAAAGTAAAAGCATATGTTGAAGATTTAAGATAGAGCTGTAGAGGGTTAACTTAGGCTAGCTGCAAAGTCCAGTGGAGCCTTTGAGAAATTCCAGTCACACACATAAACTGAATTATGCAGGTCTTGTCAACAACTGCCTCAGAAACGTATAACTGGTAAAGAGGAATAAGGGAGGGTAAAAGTATGTGTTCATCCTTTTAGAAAAGGAGAAAAGAAGTCTTTTATCCGATGTTTGAGAACCGCTTGTAGGGGTCAGAACATTTGTACTCCCATGTCAAACCTAAGACAAAAGACATTTGACTGAGAGGATAAACAGATGTAAATACCTAAATGGCAGTTGTTGGCATCTGTCCAAAGGTTAGGGTTGTTCTCCCAAAGGTTGAGCTGATTAGACAATTAAAACAATGTCTTCTTTTTTTTGTCGATTTCCAACCTTTCTCTCCTTCTTTTAAAGTATTTATATTTTGAAACACAATGTGTATAAAAAAGAAAAGTAAATAAAGACATCTTTATTTTCTAAAGATCAAAATGGGGAGATTAGACTACATTCCAGCATGTCTGAATCTATGTCCTCTCACAACCTTTTATGGAGACCACAATGGTTGCCAGAAGAAAAAAAAAAACACAAACCAAAACCAAAAGACAACCTGTGCGTCTTTGTGCAGTGCTGAATTATGCCCAGAGAGATCTATAGCAGATTTCTAGATATATGTCTGGCTCTGATCTCTCTACATACTAGCTTAAATCAAGAGGAACTCCTGAGTTGTGAAAAGTTAATATAAGATCAAAATCAGAACTATGTACTTCATTAAGGTCATGATCAAGATATTTATTGTGGTTTGAGAACAGACAAGATTAAACCACTACAATGCTAATAATTGTGCATTGTGTGGGATTGTTGGGGAAGGAATTTAAAAGAGGTCATTGCGAACTGACTCCTCCCTCTCATGTATTTTGTTTATATTTCAAGGCAAATGAACGTGCTCTGTTTTGTAACTGATGGGGCAAGTCTTCTGTTTGATATAACTTACAGGCCTATAGCTGTAGCATCTAATAGCAGAAGTTCTCTTGTAATTTTCTTTGCTGAGATGAGCTACTGGTCCATATCTGGTTGCCACTACGTTTATGTCTCCACATTTAAATGCTAATTCCCTCTCAAAATGAGAATGTGCATGCCAGTTGCCTGCTGAAAATGAGGCAGTGTAAAAATAAATAAGCAAATTATAAATACATAAATAGAGCCTGTATGTAATTTCTATGCCCTTCCCTGCAAGGCCATAGGGCCAAGATAATAGTGGGTTTCTTAGGCAATGGAGGGGTGGCAGAGAATGAAGAAGCACTCTATTATCTGGGGATCAATCTGTGTTGCTGCCTCCTTTCCTCCTGTAGGTAAAACAGCTTTCAACATGTTGTTACTTTCTGTATCTGACAGCAGAAACTAGTAGTACTTACAGTTTGCTGACTACTAGATACAGACTTCCATCTGTAGCTGCTTCGAATGAGTTATTTGGTTCCAATATCATTGTTCAGCTTTACTTGATGCTAAAAGTGCTTCCTCAGCCTAAATATCAGGACATAGTAACATAGTGAATATAAACGTATCTAAACATAGTAAATATCAGTACAAGTAACACAGAAAATCCAGAGGGATAAGTATTCCTATTTGAAAAGCACTTTTCCGTGATTTTTGCTAATTTCATTACTTTGGCCTTTGGAGAAAAAATTGTCTCTCACTATGCACACATAGAACAGGAGAACTATATAAAGAAAGCACCTTACTTTAATTAATATTGTCTTTACAACTTCACCCGTTATCAGAGATTGAACACAGGTTTGGGGCAGAGATACACCTATTTGTAATTCAGATCTGATACTGTTTGCTCCAAGAGTTACTAAACCACTAATGTTAGTTAATTAGGACTTTGGGGCCTGATTTTCAAAGATGGCTGATAAACAGCAATAAATTATTATCTTCAGCTTGATTCTGCAAAGCTTTCTCTCCAATGAAGAGGGCAGTTTGTACTAAATTGCAGACAATAGATAAGTGCTAACCTCTTATACTGGTAATTCCTTTAAGAGTAAATGAAACGATGTATTTGCACTAACTGTATGTTTTTCATTATATACAGATATTTTAAGCAATTTTTCTGTGATGACTACTGTTGCTTTCCAAGGAAGAAAGAAGTGTGTTTTGCAGTCTACCTATAAGACACTTAGGAAAATTAAAACATATTTATTGATAAGAATGCTGCTCACCTACTTCAACCTGAACACACTTCAATCGGGCTGCTAGATCAGTAACATATTTGGGGCAGTCAAGCTTTAATTATCAACCTAGCCTCAAATTTTGGCAAGGTTGTCCTTTACTTTGCTTCTAGAAAGTAAGTTCCTTATATATCATTACTTAAGCGATCCTATTGTTTTCTACACAGGGATTTGGAGGTGGCTCAAACTACAAAGGAGAATGTCAGAATGTCACTTCCAGTTGCATCTACTCTAAGGAGCAAGGGACTGCCATGTAATGCCTGGGACAGAACGTTTGATTTCAACAGTCTAGTTTTGCAACCCTGGGCAAGTTACCTAAAACTATATTTGTAACATACAGATAGTGATACACACTTGCACATGTTCTGTGAGAGGCTTAATCAGTTAATACTGTAAGGCATTTCTGATAGCTATGTAGAGAGTACTGCACTTTATCGCACATTTACTAACGTTGTGATCTTTTTATGTGGGCATATTTTGCATCGGTGTAAATGGATGCTCAGATGTGTAAGTCCTAAGTCCTTTTCATGAAGAATAGTCCAGGCTCTTCTAATCTCTTTGCATTACCTGTACCTCAAGCTCTTTCAGTATGGATATTGGGGAAGTTTGCTTATTAACTTATTCTGTCTATGTTATGGTTGCAGCTTTCCAGTCCTGTGAATAGCTCCTAGTGGTCGAGAGCTTCAATTTGCAAAAAGATGTTGCTAGTTTTCACTTACTCACCGCTAATCTTTCTGTTTTCCTAGGTCTTTTAACAACTGGTGTAAATTAGAGCAGCCTTAAACTGTTTTCTGTTGTGCCAAGAGGCTGACCCTGTGTCCAGTGTTCACAGAATCATAGAGAAAGAGATGGGTGGTGGCTATTAAAATTTTGCAACTTCCCCCAAACTTAGACTGCATTCAGTTCAGCTCAAACTGTGGTTCTGGCCCACGGTGCGTGGACACTGCTAATGTTGCAAGCACTCCCATAATTCAGCTATTACAAGTAGTAGTGGTAGTAAAATAATCTTATCTGCAACTCATCAGAGCTTTTTTAATTGAATTTTACTTAACATGAGTGTTGAAAGAGTCAGACTTAGTATGCAGCCTTGACTTTGAAACCTCTGGCGTTTTGCAGGTGTTAGTCACATCCTTAACGCTACGGTAATACAGTTTTTGTGGCTTAATATTTACATATTTTTATTGCTGTCTGAAAGATAAATGGGAAAAGGATGATCACAGGAGAAGCCTGGAGCAGGATTTTAATATGTTGAATTAAAAAAATAGAGATATATATATATGGGAATGTGAACTTAAGGTTGTATAGATAAATTAAAGGCATTAGGAGACACAAAGCAAAGGCTGGCAAGGCAACATTTAGTTGGCATATAGAAATGCAGTGTATGTTGTGGAGTATGTATAGTGGGACATTTGAAACTGAGGGAAAAATATTCTAGAAGTTCAGGCAGCTGAATTAATATCACCAAATGAGTCATAGTTTTTATATCTTTATTGTAATTTTGTATCAGTAGCATTTAAAACAAAAGGCCAAATTAGAAACTTTTACCTCCCAGAGCTCCTCTGATACTGGAATGTGCTGGAGTAATTCTGAACAAGTAACTGAAGATTAAGTGCAATTTTTCCATCTATGTTGTGACTGAGTTACACAACCGATCTCATTTTAATCCACTTTGATGCACATAGTTAAAGTCTTCATTACCTGTGTTGCATACCCTGAACTATGAGATTTTGGCTCACATGCAACCTCTCCTCCCTGTTAGATTGTGGACTTGGGAGAATGGTGATGAGAGCCCCTGCCAAATTCCCTCCGCAATGCTTAGGTCGCAATCACCTCTACCTAAAGAGGGAGGATTGCCCTTTATGATACCGTTTCACATTGTGGATGAGTCATGGTAGAATGGCAAATAGTGCCTTCTGCAGGAGAGGAACCGTGTGTGACCCAGCACCTAGCAGGGACCTCCAGATGCTTTTTCCGCTCTTTTCACCTGTCTTACAAAATAGAGTTAACACCATTTGTGAGAGATCACTGCAGTGCATGTTATGTGGATATTGTGGGGGTTTGAAATAATCAAAATTGAGAGCAGGACAAAGAATAATCCAGCCTAACTTTCAGATAATCATGTCGCAAGCTCTTAAGTGCTCCTCACCTCAACAGACAAAAAGCAAGAGTTTCATTGGTAGCAGATGAATAAAAAGAGCAAGAACATTTTCTGAGACGAAATGGGAAATTACCCCTTCTTATTGCCTTATCCTGGGGTCTTTTCTAGGCTTTATTAAGAGAGGAAGTTGAATGGTAAAATCAGAATTTGTCTGTGGTGAGTGCAAAGGACATTTTGTTTTTCAGAAGAAACATGGAAGATGCTGCTCAAAGGGATTTGAAGATAGCTGAAGGCAGAGGACTGCCTCATATCTGTAGTCTTTTAATGTGTTTTAATGAAGAAGAAAAAGACTTTACAGCTTAGAGTGGGGAAGTGAAGAGCACATGCTTTCTGTGCCACCAATCCCCCTGCAAAGTTTTTGAGCCTCAAATTGAACTGTCAGTTCAAGTGCAGCCAAGGAGTGCTCAGAAAGCGACCTGTCTCAGTAAGACTGGCACCTCAGAGATAGACAGACATTGGCTTTTTGCTCATCTCATGCGAGAGGCCACTGATCTTATTAGGCCAGCAGACTTATTTAGAGGAGCAAAATAATTCTGAAGTTGTTGTCAAAATTATGGGAACAAACGCACATGTTTTTTTTCCTCTACTTTGATATGATTTGAAATGGCAAAAGCATCTGACTGAAAATTTCAATGAGTGGGGGGGAAACAAACCCAACAAATTTACATCTCTTTTGGACAAAGTCCAGGCAAAGTACTGACTAGTGAGAGCATGTGAAAATGGGTTATTATATTGGAAATCAGATTATTGTTTTTACTCTAATGTTTTCTTAGGGAAAAGAGTGATGTGATACAGGAACATAGATGTTGACTGTAGTCATTACGGTGAGTATCATAAGTGTTCTGTGGGAGACCATTCTAGGCCAAAAATCAATTGTTTTAGTCCAAAGGGGAAAAGAAAAAAAAAAAAAAAAGAAAAAAAAAAAGTGTTCTTATCTCTCTCTTTTAAGAGAGGGCACTTCAGGTATTGCAGAAAGAAGGCTGTTATTAATTTGGGCTGTTTCCCATAGGAATGCTAGGTTGTTGTGGAGCCAGGATTCATGTTAGGACACATGCTTTAAGTTAATTGTTTGTGTGAGAGTAAATGGCTGCAGGTCAGGGTTGCTTGTTTAGTCTGGGAAAAGTACACAGGAGTGCTTAACAGGGGAAATAAGAAAAAGGGAAGCTTTATCCTCCAGTGCTGAGTTTGGAATAACCAGTTCTAGATGAAGCTGTAGGCTGAATTCAGGGAGTAACCTGGGTGGAGAGTTTGACTCCTTGAAAGCCAACCTCAGCATTCCAGAGAAAAAGGTCCCATTTGAGCAAGGTGATGATTATCTTCTTCCTGATTCTGAGCACCTCTTGGAACCAGTGGGAGCTAATGGTGCACAGCTCAGGCACAGAGATGCACCTTTCCCTGTTTCAGGATTTGGAATTATTTTGGGACTTCCTTAATGAACTCTAGTAAATTTTTCTGGGTAATAAAGACAGCTTGTTAAACCAAATAATCTAAGGAATCAAATGAAAAAAAGCTTTACTTGTAAGGTACGCTACACAATTTAATTTGCATTTTCAGCTTTTGACTCACTATTTGTGACAAATGAGATCAAGCTGACTGGTTGTTTTCTCAGCCTGCAAGTCCTTTCCTTGGTTCTTTTTTAGGACTTTAGAGACTTCATTCTTAAGACTACTTGTACCACAGATACTTTACAGAAATGATCTTGCCAGTCTTCCTAAAATGGAAAGGATAAGACTAATTGTAAAGCACAACTGTGAATTTAGGACTAAGTTGTAATACATTTGCTTCATATGAAATCTTACTGAAAAAACAGACTACTGAATTTAACTTGAGGATTTGTGCAGTAAGGCAGTAGGCCCCAGAGTGAGAGAAGTGTCATAGTTAGGTCCTTAATACTTTATAAAGCAATTCTAGTACAAAATTTGAAAAATCTGTCATCCTTTATATCTTATTGTCATGTGTTTTATGAAGAACAAAACATCCCCTGACATAGTTGTGTCCTTATAAGAGGACTTGGATGTTGGGCAGAAAAAATTATGATGTCTTAGAACTGCATTCTGATCAAGAGCAGACTTACAGAGTTAACCATTTATAAATAAATATGCAAGCTTTTTTTGACATAACAAAACTGACATACAGTGCTCAAAGGGAACCCCCTAGGAATCAATTGGCTTTATTTGCAAGCAAATATCTGCTTGCTACTGGTACTCTGAGCTCCAAGTGTCATTTTGAGTTTCAGCAGCTGTTTATAAATAAGCTGAAAGGGCTGAATACTAGAAGGATAGTCTGTAATGCTTGCTTTTTTTTTTTTTTTTTCCTAAATTGAAAATGGTTATGACCATGTGAAACTTACATTGCTCATGTGTGTGAATATGAGCTCTTATCAGAGACATGGATCACATTAAATCTCAGTATTACACTGCCATATATTTTTGAAGTTCATTGTAAGAGAACATTATTCTTGGGCCAACCTGGTCAAGGTTGTGAATACAGTAGCAGAAACATTAAATCTGTTGGCAGATCTGCTGCAGACTATTGCATCTCTCTGAGCACACCACAGTGCTTCTGTTCTCATCCTCATCCTTTGTCTGCATAGCCTTATAGACTGAAAAATCTTTGAGGCAAGAACTTTCCCACTGCATTTGCAAAGGGGATCTGATCTCACTTTGGGCCCCAAGGCATTGCTGAAATAAAAATAATAGGAATAATTGCATTCAAAATTGGCAAAAGAAAGAATACTTCTTTACTTTCAGAGACTGAGTAAGCTGCTGTATTGCATCCAGTGCCTTTTTTTTTTTTTTTCCTCCAGGACGTGTGAAGGCCTTTTTTTTCTTAATCAAATCTACATATCGCTTCCCTTACTTAGTGAAGAAGAGACAGAGTGCTCACTGTTGCCACATGATTAACTGAAGTTTACAACACACGCAGAACTGAAGCTTAGGGATGTTTTGTAGTTTAGAATTGTTATTTAGGGATTTATAAGTTTACATTTTTCACCTCCAAAATTGGCTACGATGTGATTGTTCTGTTATTGTGTCACTCACACAGGACTTACTTTGCACTAGTAAAGTAGATTTGGTTGAAAATTAACACTTTTATTGCTGTCATGGGTTACCTGATGAAACTATATTCATTGACTCAAAAAGACCCCAATATAGGAGTATTTTAAATTAAAAATTTGAGATATCTTTTCTGTCTGTTATGCGGTGTTTTAAAGATGCAATGCTATAGGAGCAAAAAGTAATCTTTTTAGATTAGATAAGTAATCTAATTACTTTAAGAGAAAAAAACCTCTCTGTCTTAAATAATGCATGGATTGGAAGAATTAGACATGAATAAAGGCAGCTAATATTGACAATTTTGAGACTTCACAGATTTGGGGAAAAAGGCATGCCGTGACTCAACAACCTTTGTTATCATCTGAAACAAAGAACTGAAGAAATGTGAGTTAATGAGAGCTATGCTATGTTGATGAGGTATTTCATAGGTTATCTATTAGTGGGCTTTTTTTCCTGCTAAGGCAGTATTCTGTCATGTAGTGAGACTGAATATTTTTCATTTACTTGCTCATATCTTCCATTATTTTGGTTATTATTTTATTTTAATTTCATTATTCACAATTAAATGAATCAATTTATGTTATAATAAAGAATGTTCTGAGGATTTTTTATTTAAAGATTGGTATATTAATTTCAGATTTTTGATTTTACCATGTTGGTGACTGTGAACAATTAGTCTTTCTTCAGTTGCCTTTTAGCTGGTTGTTCTTCTCTGTGCTCTGTGATGCTTGGTATCATTGTCAGAAAAGAAAGGCTTCTTCATGATTCATTTTTTTGTATGACACAACTCCTTTAATATATGAATATGTGGTGTAGTAGAGGATGCATTATTGAGTGATGACTCCTTCTCTCTCCTCTCCTCTCCTCTCCTCTCCTCTCCTCTCCTCTCCTCTCCTCTCCTCTCCTCTCCTCTCCTCTCCTCTCCTCTCCTCTCCTCTCCTCTCCTCTCCTCTCCTCTCCTCTCCTCTCCTCTCCTCTCCTCTCCTCTCCTCTCCTCTCCTCTCCTCTCCTCTCCTCTCCTCTCCTCTCCTCTCCTCTCCTCTCCTCTCCTCTCCTCTCCTCTCCTCTCCTCTCCTCTCCTCTCCTCTCCTCTCCTCTCCTCTCCTCTCCTCTCCTCTCCTCTCCTCTCCTCTCCTCTCCTCTCCTCTCCTCTCCTCTCCTCTCCTCTCCTCTCCTCTCCTCTCCTCTCCTCTCCTCTCCTCTCCTCTCCTCTCCTCTCCTCTCCTCTCCTCTCCTCTCCTCTCCTCTCCTCTCCTCTCCTCTCCTCTCCTCTCCTCTCCTCTCCTCTCCTCTCCTCTCCTCTCCTCTCCTCTCCTCTCCTCTCCTCTCCTCTCCTCTCCTCTCCTCTCCTCTCCTCTCCTCTCCTCTCCTCTCCTCTCCTCTCCTCTCCTCTCCTCTCCTCTCCTCTCCTCTCCTCTCCTCTCCTCTCCTCTCCTCTCCTCTCCTCTCCTCTCCTCTCCTCTCCTCTCCTCTCCTCTCCTCTCCTCTCCTCTCCTCTCCTCTCCTCTCCTCTCCTCTCCTCTCCTCTCCTCTCCTCTCCTCTCCTCTCCTCTCCTCTCCTCTCCTCTCCTCTCCTCTCCTCTCCTCTCCTCTCCTCTCCTCTCCTCTCCTCTCCTCTCCTCTCCTCTCCTCTCCTCTCCTCTCCTCTCCTCTCCTCTCCTCTCCTCTCCTCTCCTCTCCTCTCCTCTCCTCTCCTCTCCTCTCCTCTCCTCTCCTCTCCTCTCCTCTCCTCTCCTCTCCTCTCCTCTCCTCTCCTCTCCTCTCCTCTCCTCTCCTCTCCTCTCCTCTCCTCTCCTCTCCTCTCCTCTCCTCTCCTCTCCTCTCCTCTCCTCTCCTCTCCTCTCCTCTCCTCTCCTCTCCTCTCCTCTCCTCTCCTCTCCTCTCCTCTCCTCTCCTCTC
>NW_020799101.1:14503671-14525853 GCF_003259725.1 Athene cunicularia
GTGTATAAGAGACAGCTCCCCTCCCCTCCCCTCCCTCTCCTCTCTACCATTAAATGTCTGCAAGATTATTTGAACTGATATATTAGAGTGGATATATCTGTTGGTTTTCACTGGGACATCTCTGTTCACCTTGTGAAACTCCAAGTCAGTGAGTGAATAGGTACATTGAAATAGAGTTTTGTTATGCCAACAGCCTGCATCTCTAATTCAGTGAGTCAGCACATGTCTAACATCATCTACATGACTTTGGTGCTGGAGCACGCCCAAAGAGCAACAACTTGGTGAAGGATCTAGAGAACAAGTCTTATGAGGAGCAGCTGAGGGAACGGGGAATTTTTAGTCTGGAGGAAGAGGCTCTCTATGACTATCTATTTATTGCTATCTACAACTATCTGAAAGGAGGTGGTAGTGAGGTGGGTTTTGGTGTCTTTTCCCAGGTAACAAGTGATAGGACAAGAGGAAATGGCCTCAAGTTGCATGAGGTGAGGTTTAGATCAGATATTAGGAGAAAATTCTTCACTGAAAGGCTTATCAAGCACTGAAACAGGCTGCCCAGGGAAGTGGTTGAGTCATCATCTTTTCCAACCTAATTCTATATTTCTATGAGTCTATGACCAAGTGGTTTGATGAACAGGTAAAGATGGTAGTTCACTTAAAAGTTGATTTTAAATGTTTTGTTGAATAGACCACTGAATGCATTGAAAGAAAAGAGTGTCACTGGGAATTGGACATGATATAAAGTTGCTTTCTGTTTTGCTAGCAAACAGGAGACATAACTGTTCTGAAAGTTAAATTGCCCATCAGTTTACCATTATTAAGATACTGAAGGAGCAACAAGGGAATAGCTAAGTTCGAGCTGACCTTGCCTTGTCTACAAGTTATGGAGTGGATTTTTTTTACCAGTTTCAGCCCTTTAAAAAGTAAGTACCATATCTGAATGAGTTACTTCAGGGTCCCTTACACATGACAGAAGGAAAGGTTTATCTTTAAAGCACTGTTTCCAGGTCTGCTTGAGATGGGTTTTTTAAAAGAAAGTAAATAATTGTGCCTTAGAAATGCTTATTTTTCTCTATTGACTATGAAGGATGTCTACACAGACAGCTTAGAAATGATTACACTGTAGAAATTCATATTAAATATGATGAATCAGATCAGTTTCATACTGCTGAATTGACTGAAGATGTTTCTTTGCCATGGCTTCCTAATAAGGCCCCAAATTCAAAGACTTGTTCTTGACTCAGGCGCAACATGTAATACAATGTTATAAAACCCTTGAACTTTCAGGAACTTATGATGAAGGCTGATCAAGAGAAAAAAAATATTTCAGTGTCTAGAATAGTTTTGTCTTCTTGTTGTCTGTTTGGGATGGAAACATACTTTGGACAATTCCTCGGTTTTTTTTTTTTTTTTTTTTTTTTTTCTGTTGAAGGAAGAAAATATAACTACAAATTGAAAGATTTTTTTTCTAAACAACCAGAAAGTCTCCTCCAGTCCTGGGTTTCTACATGTAATCTGAGGAGTAGAAGCATTGAAGAATGGAATCAGGCATTGGAATGGTTTGTCTTGGGTGTGATTGGTTCATCCATTTTTCAAGGTATACTTGGACTGGTGACAACTCCATGATTATATATTACACTGGTGCTTAGATTGAACCAAATAAATAAAATATTGGAGTGGAAAAAATAAACAGCACAAACCAAAACTACTAAAAGACAATTTTCCTTATTTCAGTGGGAAAAAGCTGCAAGTTTCTCTTCACTTCATCACCTAGGTTATATGGTTCTACTAGTTTTAGTTCTTGATCTGCCACTGAAATATACTTTTAATCAAAATAAGCACAGGTTGAGAGGAAGCAGATATTGATCACTCAGCTAAAGGATATTTTTTCATAATAAAGTAGGAAAAAACAGAATTATGATTCACTGAATCTGTGCATTTTGAAAAAAGTTGTATATTCCAACAAGAAAAAAACCCAACAAAGTGTCAACACAATCTAAAATTAAGTAGTTTGAGAAAATGCTGAATCTACTTATCTGGAGCTAGTCATGAAAGCAGGATACCTTTTTTAAGTATTCTGGTTCTGAAAAGGGCTCTTGAGCTTTATGAACCAAGGTAGAATCTGAGCTTATACAGAACTGCTCACAAGGACAGTTGCTTCTCTGACAAAGGAGGGACAGGTAAAACTGGTATTCAGTGATGCAACACGTATTTGACAAAATATAAAAACTAGAGAACTTTGAAGCAAGCATATAGGACATGTAAAGAACCTAAATATATATGCATATAATATATGTTGAGTCTTTTAAAAGCATAAAGCTATCTGTTGACCTTTGAAAATGAAATAAGGATTATACGGACACTAAACCATATGCAGTGTATGCATGCTGCTGCTCTGGAAGTTTTCCAGATATACACCACTTTGAGTTCTACCAAATGGCCTGGAAAATATTTAAAGGGATTTTACTCATGTTCTTCAAAATATGACATTCTTTTTAGCCTGCTGTATAACTGAACACAAAATGCTTTTCAGTTTGCAATATACATATTTAAGTGGATATGATATAAGTGGAAGTGGTTTAGGGGCTATGCCGAGGAATGTTTACAGAAAACATTGACAATTCTTATAGTACATTGATGAGACAGAAGTTTTCTGGTGTACTTCAGCTATCAGCTGAAAAGTGTCTTAAGTTTGAAATCACAACAGACATCTACACTCCTGACTTTCCAAAGCAACTGTGCACAGCAGTTCCTGAGAAGAAGCTGTAGCTCTCCCCTTGGATTCTCAGTACTACACAAAAGGGATTCAGCAGTTTTTAACTGCCGGCTTTGCAGATCACTCAAAAAGGGCTCAGTTTAGCACCTTCTCCAATCTTTCTACAGTGCATGAAGTGCTGATAACAGAAAACTGTACACAACCTCCTCTAGCTGCATGTTTCAAATCTTGCAAACACTTGTTGCATAATGTCCTCAGATCATAACCTCTCTTCACTATTCACACTTTGAGACTCTCATTCATGTTCCCATTGTTTTGCATTCTGGTTCAATGCAGCATACATCTCTGGTTTTGACAGATTAAATCTTGCAAGGATAATATCCACCTAAAATACTCCTCAGAGATTATTTGTGAGACTAATACACTGACCATCTCCCCTCTTCCTTTGGATCCTGACATTGAGTGTTTCTCATAACTGAAAGATCTTCCCAGCTCCCTTTATCTCCTGGGATGTTATCTCTGGCTTAGAATGTCACTTCCATCACTCACTATTTTAACTTGAAAACAAATCCTTCCAGGTGCCATTCCTGCCTGGTTAACTTGTTTCAGGTGTTCACATTGTCCTCTTTCAAATTCTTTCCTGAAAATAATTTTCTATAATGCTTACTGAAAACATGCAGCCAATGAAGCTGCTAATGTGTTCTGGCTATCTCTTGTCTTGCTGGCCAGTACTGCCTCTGCTGTTTGTCCTGTTGTTGACTTCCAAGACTGTTTTTATAATATGTAGTAATGTCTGTGTGTTTTCAGGTGGCATACTGGGTAAAATAGTAAAGAAATCAGAAAAAAATTGAACATATTTAATAGAAATTAAATTTTAAAAATACATAAATTGAGAGTGTATGATGAGTAAGAGACAACAGTGATGAAAAAGAAAAAAAGTGCTTTATAGACATACGAGTCCACTTATGGACTAATAAAAAAATCCTGCCACATATCTCTCCAGATGAGAAATGGCAGAGGCTCTGGTGTCACACATCATGAAGGCTTGTCCTGTGTAGCTGCTGTAGGAATTCCTGCACCTCCCCACTTTTGCATTTTATGTATATTTAAATCCTAGTAATCCTGGCTCTCAGCTGAGTGTCAGTCCCAAAAAAATTTAAGATAGGGTAAGCCAAGGGTTATGAGTCCATAGCTATGCAAATTCCAGATTCACTGGGGAAATGCAGCAAGGACTCCTAGAGTTTATGAGATGGAACAGAATTCAGAGCTTCTGGTTTTGAGGCAGATCATCAGTCTGAAATGCAAATTGCTGTGTTTGGTTTTCCTTTTTTAGCTATTACTCTTTTTGTTGTCTGATCTGAAGGGAAACTTACAGCTAATAGTAGCAAAAACATTCACGTTGACATGCACAGACACGGACACCCGGACAATACTGCAAGCAATTTCCATAAAAAGAATTAGGGAGTGAAGTTGCTTTGCCTGGGAAGAGTGTTATCCTGGGCAAATTTCCACTGACACCACCAGATGAAATATGTTCGGCCGCCACAATCTCTCAAAACTAAGTGCAATGTGAGGCTGTCTGAATCAAATTCTTGTAAAGTGTTTCAAAACACTAGTTTCTACACTTTACTACATCTTTTTTTCTTCTCTAAAGAGCAGCAAAATTTTGTGTATCCTTACAGAGAGGATGGCAGAGGGAAAGAAAAAGGAAGAAATTTTTTTTGTTTATTTTTGTGGTGGAGACTCACATACTATGGTGATGACCACCCTTAGAAGATTCTAGACAGTCATAACAGACCACAAAGGAATCACAAAGGCATTGTAGTCAGTGTATTAATAATCCTCATACTGTAATAAGGAGTGTCCAAATAGCCTATGACATCAGAGACCTTTATAGTTCCAGAGGAACTATTAGATTTTATCTTCTCAAGAATTCTTAGATTAAAGAGTCCTCAACGAGGCCCTGACACAATAAAACATAACGATTTCAAAAGAGTTGCTATGTTCTATTGTGTCAATAATTTGCATACTAAGGAGCCCCTGTGGTACCATAGTCCTTGGCATTACAGAACATGGACTTGGTACATGCTGAGTGGCATTTACGTTACCAGACAGTCCATACACAGGAATTGTTGAATATTATATCAGAAAAAGAAAATGAACTTCACCTGAGTTTTAATTAAGAAAATTAACACAAAATATCTTCTGTTATTTCCTTAGCCTCTAAAGACATGAACTATGAGGACAAATGAACTTCTCATGTAATCTTGAAGTCTAGATTCTCAGCTAGTTGCATGAGAGTAATTTCTTTAACCTCATTTATGAGGATACTATCCTTAGTCTTTGTACTCACTCACAGCATCACAAATGTCTTGGTGTTATATGTTAGCTTATGTAACCCACAGACCAATATGTTTTCCTGCAAAAGCATGAATTAAGGAACAAGCAGGTGCTTTAACACTGAATCTCTCTCTCTTTTTTTGTGTGTGTCTGGGTAAGTGACATTCTTAACCTGACTTTAACAGTGTGTATGTGAATATTTCTCTGTAGGTGAAGAGTTCCCTCTATGTGAATAGTTTTATGTGTGCTGGAGAAGAATTAATGTCTCTGTATAAGATAAGAGAAAGAGAATCAACCATGTCTGTTGGAGGGAGCTTCGCTCTAGATAGTGGGAATATTTTTTTACTCTGCTGAGCACAAGTCCTGCTGTTAATAATTGAAGGTTGCTTTGTGGAGAAAGGACTGTCCATATCCATCATTTTGAAGATGAAATTTTTCAGGTTCTCTCTGTTTTATACCATATCAAACAATCCTACAGCACGCAATTCACAAGTCGCATGACCAGCTCCAACTTTCTGGCCTTTGAAAAGTTTGCTATTTTGACTTAAGTATTGAGATACTTCTTTTCTATTACAAAGAAGATGCATCTTTTGAGGATTCAAAGAAGCAAAAAAGAATATCCTCATTTTCCTTGACAGAATGCTTGCTGTGTTCTCCATGTTGAAGACTGGCAAATATGAACAGACAGGTTTACCCTTTTATCCCTTCTTGTTACCCAATGTAGCTTTTAGGTCTTTCTCCAAATGAAGCACTCTGCAAGACACCCAAAGATAAAAGAGAAGGAGAATGAACTCACCTACATAGAGCTTATGAAGGCTTTAACATTTTGATTGATAATGTTTCTGTACCTGTGGCACATATTCTAAAACCCTTCTACAACTGTGAGAGAAAATACTTTTGCGAACACTCATAGTGTGTGCGTGTGTGTGTGTATAAAAACCACAGAACAGAACAAAATTTTTAAGTTAGAGAAGAGGCACATTCTGTTATTGATTGTTGTTATGCAAGACTTGTAAGACTTCTATGATGGAATGGTGGTAGCAGGAAGCCTTAAAAAGCGATGTGGTCCTTGCATGAGTTTCGCCTAAATTTATCAGTTTACTGGGGTTTTTTTGCTTGCTATTCCAAGAAAGAAATTAACACCTTGTCAGCATGGCAGAGGAGAGAAACACAGTAAGTCTTCATAGATCATTGACAACTACTGATCTCTTGTGCACTGTAGGCAGATTGCTCTAAACAGGAGACCTAAATTTATCTCTAGCTAATAGATAGGCAAAGAAAATCAAAGCCTTGATATGCATTTACTGTGGAGGGGAGAGCTTCTGCATCCGTAATCCCATGGGATCTTCCTTCTGTATGAATAATCTTCTATAAATAATTTTTTTAAAAATATATTTATAATACAAATGAATTTTAGCCATTTGCAAAATGGATCATAGAGTTTACTGCTCCCTAAAGCATTTGTCATTGAGAATGAAAATGAGTGCAACTGAAATTTGAAGAAAACTATCTTTGAAGAGTGGGAAAACTGTGGTCAATGATTATCTGAAAGATCGAAAGAAGTTTTGTAATATGCACACATCTGTAGAGACCAAGTGGATGCATTTGTTTCATCCTTCGAGATAGTCTAGTTGGGGTTTTTTGCATGTTTTCCACAGGGCTATTTCAAGAAGGTCTTGATCTTTTTTTTTTTCCTTTGCAAAGCACTGACTTTGCTATCACTGTTGTTATTGCTGTGCTAGTGTTATCATAATCTGATAATTTTCACTCTGTATGTGTTTGTTGCTTCCTGTACAGTGTATAACTTTTTTTTTTTTTTTTGCATGCAAAAGCTGGAGCAGCAGTCCCCTTTAATACAAACCCCATTAAAAGCTGCCATTCTTAAATTAGCTCAGCTAAAAAAGTGCATTTTATAGTCAAGCAAGCAGTAATTGGACACTGTGGCTATGAGTGGCCCTTGTGGTGTTTGGACCAAGTCCAAATGTACCTTCTGTCTGTCTCTGACACAGGCAGACAATAGTAGTATTATTTACTGTGCTGGCTCTGTGTAATTCGACAGGCCAGCTGCAAGAACAAAGAACCACTAACATTTTGCCCAGCCCTATTCCCAACTGAAGGCCCATCGACATTTTATAAATAATTTCCTAAAATCTTTCTCTTCTATAGCCTTTACTGTGCTAATTTAGAGAATAAAAGTTAACCTTGCAAACAGTATTCTCTTCTTGAACTGTCATTCATGTATCTTCAGTTTTTGGACACCATCTCTATATTGACCCCAGAGTCATTATTGTGTATGGCTTGTCTCCTTAGCTGTGCCTGGGAGTAGGGAACTAGTCCTGTTACTGACCTTGCCATGATTCTAAAGTTAACAAAAGGGTTTGAGAATGCATCATTTTACTCCATCTAATGTGATCGACATCCTGTGATGTTATTAAAACACAAAAGTTTAAAAGGTATTTGCGAAGTGCACCCCTCCTACATGGCCATAAGCAACATATGAATGAACACAAGAGGGAGTGTTTGGTAATAGTTGATATTATGGGGACTGGAATCAAGGGATTCCTGGACCTTATATTATCTGTATCTTTGACTTTGCTTTTACATCCTTGAGCAGCTTTTCAAAATGTAACCTATCAAGAACAATGAGACAGCATGCGAACAACCACATCTCCAAATTTAATCCATAGTATCTGCATTTCCAATCAAGGAAAAAATGAAAACAACTGTTACCCATGTCTTTGTGTATATAACCTCAGGCTTCCTGAAAGTTTGAGTAACTGAGCTACATCTGTAAAATGGGTATAATGACATCTCATTAGGGATATTCCTTTCCTTCCATGAAAAGACAACCTCTGTGTTTTCTCTTGAGCTGGCATGAGCATTTAAAGTGCTGATTCTTTAAATGCAAAATATGTCCTTTCTTGCCATTAGTGTCTCCTGTTTTCTCATCTGGTTCCACTGGTAGCCTCTTCACCAACTTTTGCTGCATTTCCCAAAAGAAGATGCCAGGTATGTGTGTGAGCTAATCCATGGGTGAGAAGGCAGTGAGAATGGACTGGAAGCCCAGTCCTCTGATACCTGTGCACTGGGCAGGCAGGTTGGTGGGAAGTGAGTGGAGGAGGCAAATTAATTACAATCAGTAAAGAACTAAAACAAATGACTCCCTTAGGAGACAGAAAGGAGATGGGAATTCTCTGACTCACCGTCCCATCACCATTCCTCTGGGGCTTCTCCTAGAGCGCTGCTGCTACTTGTCAGCCCTTTACACAAGGCTGAAACAAAAGGCTCGCTCTCTCCTTCACAGAATACATTTTCCATGAGGCATGGACATACTGCACTCATTCACAGATGTATATGAATATAGCACACATGCCCACGGTGTTCTGTAAATAATAATCATGATACTTACAGAGTCATGTTGAATTCTGTCAGGTAAAGATTAAGAGATTCTCAGAGTTGCATTATTATACCAAACTGTGTCTGGCCATGTGAAACACATATAGTGACACTACTCTTTGAATTTTTAAACGTGATCCTAGGAATCCCTTAAATAATTTGTTAGGTGCTTATCAGAAATCTCTTTGCCTACTATTTAGTTGGGATTTATAGACAATTGTCTTTCTGCAAAAGAAATGCTTTTCAAGTGTCACCATGTATGGGTAAACACTGACCAGCACCCTCAGAAAACATGCTGTGAGATGAAATGATAGAAGCACAAAAGCAGACTGTGTGGTTGCTAATCAGCCAACTGGGGCATGCTGGCAGCAAGGCTTGGTTTCTTTTAACTACTCCGGCCCCTGGGAATACACTGCTGCCTGAAACCACTTTGACTACCCTCAGTGTTGAGCATAGGTGTTCAAAAAGATCTGCTTCAGCGCTTACTGCTTCTCTTTGTTTTGATGGACTTACGGAGAGTCTTGATCTATGTCAGAAATTCCCCAGAATGAGCCTCAATGGTATCTAAAATGGATGAGCTAATTTTCTCATAGGTAGATATTGCCTTGAGTTCTCCAAAATCTGGGTCTTTGGTACATTCACGTACAGAGAAAGTTCATGTGATAAATTAAACACCAGTAAGCCAGGCAGACAGGATTTATTTCTCTATATATTTACTTATTTTGCAATATGTATTCAGCTAAATATGTCAGCCAAATTTAAAAGCTCACACTAAATTAAAAGACCCAGCTTGATAAGAGCTACCACACATGACAAATTCCTGGAGGAAGCTGAATTGCAGGTGCTGAGGTGCAGACTTGATTGCCTGCCCAGTGAGACAGCAAGCATCTCTTCAGGATAGGGACCGGGATCTCAGAAGGACTAGTTTGGGATTAAGATAAATCTCTACTGGGAGGTACATGCTAAAGATGACTAGAAAACTGGAATCCCAAGTTGGGAAAATTTATTTTGCTTTTGTACTTCAGAAGAATGAAAAATTAAAGCATTTTGAGGATTATTCAGAAATAATAATTTCACCTTCTGTTTCCGTCTGTGTTAGCAAAGAATTCCTGCATGGGGCACACACTCAAGATGCAGGAGATCCTCAGCAGAAGACCTTATATGTTGCGTGATTTGGAATTCAAAACCACGTCTCCAACACACAAGGTGAAAAATGTAATTCCTACATTTTTGTAGGAGAGGTATTGCAGTTTCATTTTGGTCCTGTAAAGCACTTTTTTTGTGATGAAAAATTCACTGAACTTGATAAACTAGTGAGAAAACTTCAGAGTTTTGTAAATTGGTATTTTCCAGTAAAAAGTATTTTGTCAAAAAAAAAAAATCTAAAAGACAGGCTGCACATTTCTAATTTTCTATTTCTAATTTATTCCTTTGCCACAGAGGATTGATAGTGTGCTAAGGAATAATGGAGTTGGATCATATTTTCATATTTTTCATATTTCATCCAGACAGTTCTTCTTCCCAAACAAGGTCAGTGTTATTTTCACAAATATTGGTTTTAACCTTAAGAATTGTTTGCTTCTTTAATAGCTGGTTTAAGCATTGTTCTTGAGGAAATCTCACAGAAATTGCTTTTGAGTATGTAAATACATTCTGGTCGGTGCTTCAGCTGGCCCATCTGACCACAAACCACAATGATAAGGCTTTAGCCAGGCCTATCATAGAGTCCCTTTTAAAAGCAGCCACAAATGATGGGGATATGTATGGTCTTCTGGCCACAGAATAATCGTCCTCAACCATAATTAACCTTTCTACATAACACCAACTTGTTGAGTCTATTAGAACTGTAGTTCCTCATCTTATCATATTGTTCCTCAGGAATACATATGCTTTTATTTTCAATTATTTGTAATAGTACGAAACAGGATTTTTGTACTTGTAGTAGGAGATGATATATTGAGAAAGGGTGGTGTAGAAGTGATAGTTCTCTGAGAGTTTGCCATGACTGTTAGTCCATCTAGTCAACAGACTGTACCTTGCTAAGGCAAGGGTGAATAAAATGGCAGTTTTGTAACTCACCCACTTAAGCAACCAAACAAAAACACTTATTGTACTTTTTTTTTTTTTTTTTTTTTCCCAATTATTCATTATTCCTTCACAGTGTTAAAAATATACCCTATATTAATAGAAAGATCATGAAGGCATTTTGATTCATTGGATGCAGGTATCAGACAAATCTGTAAGCAATTTTCCTGTATCTTCCTATATTTTTTTTTCTTTTAAAACAGTGTAAAAACTTATGTTTTAACTGGAAGACAAAAAGAAATAGGCAATGCTTCATAAAACCTCACCGCAAACTTTAAATTTTGAAAAAACATTTAATCTTTTGTATGTGTCATAGTCTCTGCTCTGGACCTTTCAGCACTGTTATGTCACTCCTTAGCCTCATGATCTTTTATTAATGTTTGCTGTGTGTCAAAAGTTGGTAATTATTAGTAAAGATTGTCTGCCTCACAGGCACCTTACAATTTATCAGCAGAGTATTATACAATTTGACCTCGTCCATAAAAGAGCACATTAAACACTGTAAGAGGAAGAAAGTGTCCTGAGACAGTAAAATTAGCAGTCAATAAATCTACTCAGTGTCTAGTCCTGTATCCCATATGATGCTGATGTGTTTGTACGTGTACAAATGTGTTTGTGTGTATTTGTAAACAGAAATATACACCCTTAATCATGTTTTTGTAACACATATTTCAATGCTCATCTAAATGCTCTGAACAGTTCTGTAACTTAGAGTGCACCATACTGCAGTGAAGACTGCCTATAAATATGCACCAAAGATCTCTGGAGAATCAAATATGAATTTAATTAAAAGGAATTAATACTAAGGTATTTCATCTGATAAGAGGCAGTATCAGTTAGGGACTTACTAAGGTATATTTTGTAGTCACCGGGGCTTTGGCTTATCTTGTTTCTTCCTGTTTTTCTCAAACCACTGTGTGTGGGATATGTGCACTGAGGATTGGAGCAGTTAAAAGCTACAGGCAACATTCTGCTTTCGGTTACCCCAGAACAACCTTTTTGATTTCCAAGAGGGTGCAGCCAGGTAACTAAGCACAAAAATGCAAACAGCTGCTGAATCCCATTCCAGATGTGGGCCAACTTTCTTGGTGGTCAGAGTGATTTCTGCCTGTGGAAAACTTTTGAGATAAAAGAACTTCAATATGCAGGGCTCAGATTTACCATCCTCCATATGTACAAATTGCAGCTGCATGAACTGATGAGAGGTATTCCAGGGCAGAATTTATCCCTTCATCTGCTGTATGTCAAAGTTACTAATTTTGTAAACATGCTGAGTCTGCCTCTGATGAAAGGATGAAAACTACTTCTTTCAGGAGGGTGAGACTGGACCTTAACCATTGTAAAGGACAGGCATGACTAGTACAGATGTTGCACTTTACCTGGACTTGTACATCTTCACAACAACATTGTCAGCCAAGGGCAGAAATGCTCTCAGCTGCTCACTGTTCGCTAATGACAAAACAACTATCTAAATTGAATGTTTGATTCTATTTAAAGGTCAACATGAGTGACTAATTCTAAATTATGTAATTATGCTAAGAAAGCAGAGTTAAGAAGCTGCTAACCTGTATCATACAGAGCTAACTGTGAAAATCTAATACTGTTGTTTTGAAAGGTTTCTGTTAAATGAGCATCAAGTGACTGTTACCATTGTGGTAATGAGATGGAGCTATTAACAGGATGTGGCACAGATGAAATCTGTAAGAAAGACCTTGCACTTTTGAGGGATGTTAAATAACAAAATGGCTGACTGAAAATTACTTCAGCATTACCTTAAGAGCATTCTTCTCCCCTGTCCAGAATATATAACCACATACATGCACATCATTCCTTCTTCTCTCCCCACACAGCCCTTTGAAAACATCTTCACTCTCAAGCTAGTGGCAGTGGCTTCTGAAGCAGATGAATCACTTCAAAAGCAGTCAATGTAATATGTGACAGTCCCAAATAGGCAGATAACTGTAATATTATAGCTACTTTATTGATATCTTTTTCCAGAATAGATTATCATGATTCATTTGTATCGCAGCAGTTCCGAAAAGACTGATTCACGGATCAAAACTGTGTTGGTGTTAAGTACTGGGAACACATGCAGCAGCCATACAAACCTTGTCTTCACTGGAAACAGTGCTGGGTTGAATTGCCACCTCCCTGACATTTTGCTATCCTCTTTTCCTTAAACTGTGTGATGTAAAACTCATCCTTCCTGTTGTTCTTGAAATGCTGATCTCACTCGTCCTGAACTCAAAGAATTCAAACTCCCTTGAGAAAAATCTGGTTCAGTTCAACTCTCCATAGCCTTTTCCAAACAATTGCTCCTACTGCTGCTGCGCCGAACAGCCTTACCACAGCCCGGTGTTTAAGAGGCTGGCTTTTAGTGTGCTTCATTTATAAATCCTGTTGGTGGAAACATTTCTGTAACTGGACCCAGTAGGAGTCTGACACTCTCATTGTGACTAGCTGTTTATTGTGCAAGCTGCTGACTAACTCGCAGTAACTAAAATATAATTTTCCAAAATAGACACAGATGACAAACAGATAATCACTGTGGAGAGCCAATATAACTAAGGAGTACACTCAGGGCTCTTTTAGGTGTACTTCACAGGCTCATTATAATCAGCAAACGGATCTTAACTCAGGCTGTCACCTACTCAAAACTATTCCTTATTTTCAAGGCTGTGTCTCATTGTGCCACTTCAAATAAAGCAAAGGGGGTCCAGTCATGTGCTTTCCAACCACTTAGCTCTCAGACTGCATCCAAACACTGTTCTCTTCCGCCCCCAAAATCCCTGTGACTCCTTTGCCCTGTCTTCCCAGCTCCCACTATGCCTGAGGATCTGGATTGCTGGGGCCAGGGCAAGAAGAGTCCCTGACCACTGGAGCTTCAGGAGCTGCTCAGTCCTTTAATTCTGGGGTGAGGATCCACTTTTTTCATGTTCTCAGATTAATCTGCTGCCAGCTTTACGCTTACATCTGTGCACATCACTTACCAAGTATCAACACGGCTACCCCGTATGGCCTTGTAGCCATTATTTCCTAAGGGAGATAGGAAGAAGACAGTCATACTTCAGGAAGATTTGGACAAAAAGAGAGAAGATGATGGAGATTAAAAAGTATTCAGCTGATACACAAGCAAACAAAGGAAAGCAAACACCTTGACTTTACTGAGAGGGCACAGGGTGAAGTTATCGCCAAAGAATTCAGTTATCCTTGACTAGAATAAATAAGTAAATCCTTTGGGAATGGGACCCTGGGCACTTAAGCAACAGTAAAATAAATTAAAATCCTGTGTCTGATAATAAAATACAATGTAGCTTCCGTGTAAGATTTCTTGCTACCCTAAGGAGGCTGTTTCTACTGAGGCCTCTGGTGTTCATCTATCTCATTAAATGAAACCTGTAATAGAAAGAAACATCCCTACACACCTTAAAAAAGTATGCATACATTTTGAAATGTATCTAGGTTGGAGATTTTCAGTTAGTTTTAGATTTCTAGGGTCAGTGTCTAAATTCTGGATGCAGAAGTGTTGCAGCTCTTTGTGTGGTGATCCCAACCTGATATTGCTCGTGAAGGTACTGCCCAGCTGCACCAGCCCGGGTTGTTGGGGTCATGGCTCTGTGCCCCTGCCTCAGCACCAAACCAGGTACGTATGGATAGTTCTGTAAATAAAGCCACTGAAAACCCTAGAGCAGGTCTCCAGCCCCAAGCAGATTTTTGTGGCAGATTTTGAAATGGATAATTTTTTGCCGAATGTGGAAAGAAAAGAAATCCTAAGAGCTGAGGAGGAGAGATTTTCTCTCTCTCACAATAACTGCTATGTCTTCTATGAAAAGAAATGATGCTTTTTGGCCTGCCATAATTGGAAGCTGTGGTAACATCTGTCATACAGATCATAGCACTAATATTAATCATTTAAAAACAAAGCGATAGCAAAAATCCTGACAACAATATTGCTTGCAGTTTTTCACATTTTGAGTTTTGTTGGTTGGTTTTTTGTTTTTTTTTTTTTTTTAACTTCAGTTTCATAGAAACTCCAATTATCAACTGCTTTCCACATGCAGTCTAAAAAAGTTTTGACATTAGGGATGTCAGCGGCAGTCGGAGGTGGTGTCAGAGCACCCGGCGCAGAGTGCGGCAGGCTGTCTGCCCCAGTGCGAGAGGCTGTGTGACACATCTTTTCAGAGAGGCACAGTATCTTTTTCATTATGAATTTTCCCTCAGATTAGGCTGACTTGTTAACTCATCCTCCCTGGTATCTTTCTGTTAATACCTCTGCTTTGTAAGCTTTTCTCACTCCCTGATCAGTCTGGGATCACATTTGGGATTGGGCCATGTGAAGGAGAGACAAGGTGATGAGATATTCAGGCTCAGGAGATATTTAAACATTTTATATTCACGTATATAGTATATAACATTTTCTATGGAAGGAAGGAAGGAAGGAAGGAAGGAAGGAAGGAAGGAAGGAAGGAAGGAAGGAACCCTCCCACTTTTTGTGTGGAATGCTTCTTTATTACAGAGTATAGGAGACAATAAAAACTTATTTGAATATACAGTGTTCCATAAAAGATAACAGGAAGCTAATTTTCAATCTCTGTAAACAGAGAGAAAGAGAGATGCTGCTACACAGACTGACCTTAGCAGAATTGCTCAAATTTAACAATGAAACTGATAGATTTACATGTTGCATATGCAGCAAGGCTCTTCGTCTTCATGTCCTTGTGCTCATTATAAAGGCATGGAAGCAAAGCATGGTTTATAGAGTGATGATAAAATATACCATGGCACCTGGGCTCCCTGCAGAGCTCTGAAGATTTATCTGTCTTTAGATGAGGTACCGTACAGGCATGGCTCACTCCCATCGCCGCACCGGTGAACTTAAACCTAGACTTGAAAGGATCACTCATCTGGCAAGAAGAATAATTTAGCCTTTACCCATTCCAGAGTCCTTCCATGTCTGTACTTTAATAAAGGACATCAGTTTACACAGTTGTGCTGAACTGTGGTTTTTTGGTTGTGTGATGTAAACTATGTGCATTAGGATGTCTGATAGTAGTTTTATCTCTGCAGAAGTCCTGCTTGTGTTGAACAGAACATGTCTGCTCTTTGTACTAATGCTCATGGAAGAAGACCTTGAAGAAGGGTACATGGCTGAAGCCAAACTGTAAGCAGAGCAGTAAATCCATGACACTATTAAGCATTTTATAAACTTTATACTGATACATTACAGAATTAGTTATATTTGTGAGAAAACTAGTAAAGTAGAATCCTTCCCTGTTCTGTGTTTACCATGGGGCAGAAATGTATTTTAAATGAAAGATACTTTTGAAATTACTTTATTAATGCAATCAAGAACCATTTTTCTAATCATCTGGAAACTCAGATGTCAGTCTTCTTTAAATATGTGTAGAACAGATAAGAAATGACCCTATTCTCTTTTACAGGATATGATTTTTTGATGCTAACAGATTATATAGAAAGGAAGTTTTAATATTTACTATCGTTTAGGAACAATTAATATGATGATATGAAGAATGTCATCAGTATTAGTGTTAAAAATGTGAACACAATGAGATTTTCTTTAGTCAGAAATTTATCTTCATCTGGTGGGTTTTGGAACGAGGTGATCTTTAAGGTCCCTTCCAACTGAAACTGTTCTATGATTTTATGATTCTGTGATCTGCTCATGATATAGGAAGGAAAGATTGTCTCAAATGAGATACAGAGTTTCTTGTTATAGCCTTTGAAATACATATAACAAGAGAAAAATCTGACCTGAAGAAACTGTTGATTGAAAGATATGACACAACATATAGCTTACTGCCAGGATCCGCAGTACCTCATGAGTGTTTACCATTGGAAAAAATTATCAAACCTCCTTAAATTCAGTTGTGACATTGCTTATACAACCAGAGCAGCTTTAGTGAGACTTCTTAAGGGAGTAAAAAAAATAGCTCTGGAACTTTCTGGGGTAAGACCCTCCCAAATTCTGGGCCATGGAAGGGTCTATAATACAGCATAGGGTTTAAATTAGGTCTCCTGAGATCTTCAGGGAACATAAAACAGGAAAGAATGTATTTCCACTTGTAACTTTAGGTTAAGAAGAAGAAAAACAAGTGGAGAAATCTTTCTTCAAGGGCCTGCCAAGAGACATGTTATTTATAGTTCTAAAACCAGTTTCAGTTCTATTTTGAAATATTTCCATAGGGATTCATTTCTAATTGCAAGACTAAAAACTGTAGTGATGGATCCTGTGTGTTAATGAGCACCTGTACCCTTTCTGGGTGTCTGAGAGTGCCATACTCCCTCTGTGCTTTCTCATCACATTCCCCAGCACTACTGTGTAGGAATATTTCTCCATTTGACCAGTCCTCCTTATCCTGGATAGTACAGGGAGGCTGGTCTTTTCCCTTGAACAGCATTGTGGGAGCTTGAGAGCCACTTCCTTGCAGCTGGACTTACATACCTATAAACCACATTTCTTTGTGGTTGCTTGCTTGTGAAAGAGAATGAAAGCAGAGTAAGTCAGGGTTCTTTTTATTATACAGAGTCTGACATCTGGCAAGCAGCTGGTTGGGGAATCTTATCAGGAAGGGTGGTAGTTAGCACATTTTACAGGTATAGGACTTTTAATCTGCAAGACATTCGGGGTCAAACCTAATTAGATATTATGAAATGGGTTGTTTTTTACCAGAGGAAGTGGATGGCTTAACAAGAGAGGACAGCGACAGATCTGCTGCTTTTTCTGCAGGAACTCTTGTAACTCTACATTAGGATGCCCCAATAGTGTTGCCAGTGATAATGGCAGTCATAATGACTCAACAAAACAGTGCAACTCTCCTGTTTAGTATAATGTTTCTGCTTGACAGAGACACTGAAAATGAGAGCTTGTTATGGTTTTGCCTCCTGGATTTCAAATCTGAAATAAGCTGCTTTATAGGTTATGCTGGCTCCAGGACACAGGTTTCCCTTAATGGGGAAAAAGGCCAGATTATGTCTGAAGAGAGATGGCAGAGTGCAGTAAGACAGCCACACTTGCACACACTGGGCCCTGCACAACCATTCAGTTGCTTTTGCTGTTGTAAAACTACGGAAAAGCAGAATTTCAGTGCAAATGGAAGTTGCGTCTTCTGCTTATTTAGTGATGGCAGCTTCAGAGAAGGAAAAATAAACCATACTGTAGGATGATTATTAACCTGTAGGGAAAAATTTTGTCCTGTTCCTAGTCCTGCTTGTGGCAAAAGCAAAACTGTAATGCTCTTCTGCATTATCTCAGGGAATGGTGGCATGTGATAAAAGCTTAAGGTATTGCAGGCCAAAATGTTTATACCTGAAGCAGAAATGTTCTTGCAGATACGCGTCTCATGCAGGTAGGAGTGGACATGAAAAGGATACCTGATGACGGCAAATATATGCTGTCTAAAAATTTATGAACTGCTTCCTGTAACTGGGATATCACTCCCCTAACAATCTCATTTTGGCTGGAAGAAGCCACAAGCAACATTAGGTATGACCTATTTCTTGCCCTTAAAGTCTGTTATGTAGATTATTTTGCCTTCAGGAAGATAAGGAGATGCTTCTGTCCTTTTTTGTTTTCTTTCTGTGCAGGCCCCATGCTTCACCAAGCAACATTTATTCCTAAATAATGGAATATCTCAGGTGTTAGGATGAGAGGAAAGCATTTTGTCTGGAAGGGATGACTAATCAACCCAAAGGCCTTTTCAGAGGACACCAGGTGTGTAGGCAACAACCACATTAATTCCAATTTTTATTTTGCCTCATAAAGGTAAATTTGCAGAGGCAATAGCAGATTGTTGTTGGTTTGATTTTTTTTCATTGTCTGACCCGAGGTCGTCACTACCTGAAAAAAAACATTGAATGCATTATAAGGTGGACACACCTTTAGGGTTTTATGTCTCAGGCAAACAGTGTTCATAATACTGTTAAAGCTTTTGTTCATGAAGACAAGCTAATTTCAGTAGTAACAGTCTGCCTACAAAGGATATGGATAAGCACGAATTTCCTAGTCTATTGCAGAGCTCTTCTACAACTGTTAGGATGAAAGCTGGGAGAATGAGTTGGGGAAATAAATTGGTGACTATCTATTTGGCAGAAGTAAGTAAAGGTAAAACTTTTAGTTGATCAGCTATGCATCTTTCATAAGGTTCTGAAGAGAATGTAAAAAGAAGATTCCTGTGGACAACTTGTAAAGAGTGGCAATGTTAACTTCAGGATTTACAATACTCCTGAGCTTGTTGATGAAGTGATGCTAAACCTCTAGCGTTTTACTGCATTAATTTAGTGGGGCTGACTGTCAGGCAGTTCTGTTAATTTGGGTGCAGGTCAGAATTTGGTGCCTTAGTCATTATCTTTGGTGAAGTGACTATTTCAGAGTTTAAAAAGAAACTTTATTTCTGGCCTCAATAATCTAATTACAATGTTCAGCCTTTAGATATTTTTATATATTTTGGGGGTTTTTAGATTAATTTGTTATTATTTTTTTCCGTGTAGGGGAATGGCTGATTGTGAACAAATGTCCCTTTAATATTTTCTAAATGGAACAGACTGAGCTTCTCAAACTTCTCACTGTAATACCTATTCTTTAATACTTTAACCGTTAGTTCAGCTTTTCACTGAATCTCTCCAACTTATCTAAAATGAAGCTAATTAGTCACCTAACTCAGTCGATGGCTATTTCAAGCAACTATTTAAGATGACTACATATAAGCCCATCAAACTGCACAACTTATGACTGGTTACAAGTTTCTTCTGTACTTTGATTTGTACAGATCTGAGTTAGAAAAAAGAGGAAATTGTTGTCTGAAAATGTGGTTACAGAACTAGATTTTCTTTTCCCCATCCACATGTCCACAATGAGAAATGATTTGTAAAACACAGCACTTATTAATTTTGCTTTGAAATTTCCTTATAAGAGCTACTCAAGCATCACAACCAAATCCAGGAAAAAGGTAAGTCCCAGGAAGGACAGAAACTCAGATTTGGAGGTGCAAGTTTGCAAATGAGTCTTGTCCTCACAGAAACTCAGATGAAAACCTAAGCACTGGGGTAAAAAAACCCCAATTTTTATCAACATAGAAAAATGTTCAGATGCATTTCTGGGAATACAGAAGACTAACTTTGTGAGCAGCTGAACTACTGAAATGTTTTCCTATGAATTCATGTCCTCTGCACTCTAAAAATCCTTTTATGCAAAGAAATATGAAGCAAATACCTTTAGTTTCTCTCTTTCACTTTCTCTTATTTGCCATTTACAGCTTTTCTTGAGTTTGAGGTTCATTAGTTTTAAGATAATTACAGTTTTTAAGAATGAAATTTAAATTTTCATATATGTTAACTGGCAACTAGCACTTCATACAACCTTCTTTATAAATCACATTATTTCTCTGGAGATTGTTTACAAGAAATAAAACTAAATGGCTCAAATTTTTCTCTTACTGTCTCTTCCAGGTTTCGGTATTTTACTAAAGATCAGTATAAACAGTTCATTAAAAGCTAAATATTTTGTATTGTTAAGTGTTCTGTGGAATGGAACTTTTAAAATGAACAACCAAAGCATATCTAAGAACTGGAAAAGATTAAGGAAGTGCCATTGATAGTAGATTTGAGAAAAGAAAATAAGATCACTTGACCATTAATGCAGGGTTTTTTTTGGGAAGATAGGCTTTATGTAATGTATTTTTTGTGTTGCATTCATCAGAATTATCAAGCGTTCAGCAAAGACCTAGCAAAATTGGATCTGACTGCCATGTGGTTTACAGCATGTTTTACTTACGGTTATAAAAAATGAATGAAGAATGAAAATCATGATTGTGGGCAGATTCTTCCAAAATGTTTTAGTTACTCTTTATTTCATCTCATTCCTCAGCTGCCCAAATCTGGATAGGAAGATCAAATACCCAAAGAAAGAGCCATCACAGGGAGAAGAGGACATCCAGTTGGACTGATGTAATCACCCAAATGCCTCTCCAGCTCAGCTAATTGAGGTTGTCATGACTTGGCAGAGCAAAAGCAAATTTTGTTGATGAAATTTTCATCACTGTTAAGTGAGAGAATCAGCCTTATGTGCTGATCACCAAGTGGGTAGCAGAAATGAGGAGGTTATGCTCTTATCTAAGCACCTAATCTTGCATCTGTAGAAATCAAAAATTTGAGCCCAACTTTCTTTCTAGGGGCTTCTTTTACAGAGCTCTTGCAGGATGCACAGGAAACTGCCTGATTGGAGCAGATGTTCAGCTTCACTCACACAAAGGCAGCAGATCTTACTCAGCCACTCCTGTGTTTTCATTGGAGGAGGATGGAGACATGCTGGGGAGTCCAAGAAACTTTACCCTTCACTGAGTATCAGTGTTTCTGATGTAATTTACTCACATATCAGCGGTAACAAGGGGATTCTAGAAGAGAGCTTTGCTTTGTGGGAATGAAGAGATTTTTCATTTGTAGTGCTTTAAAGGCTGGATGGAAAAAGGTGAAATGGTCCGTGCAGGGCATGACAAAGTACAAATATGGATCTCTAATAAGCTCGGGGTCCTTGAACAAGTCATCCTCCTCCTTTTCCTTTTCCTTTTCCTTTTCCTTTTCCTTTTCCTTTTCCTTTTCCTTTTCCTTTTCCTTTTCCTTTTCCTTTTCCTTTTCCTTTTCCTTTTCCTTTTCCTTTTCCTTTTCCTTTTCCTTTTCCTTTTCCTTTTCCTTTTCCTTTTCCTTTTCCTTTTCCTTTTCCTTTTCCTTTTCCTTTTCCTTTTCCTTTTCCTTTTCCTTTTCCTTTTCCTTTTCCTTTTCCTTTTCCTTTTCCTTTTCCTTTTCCTTTTCCTTTTCCTTTTCCTTTTCCTTTTCCTTTTCCTTTTCCTTTTCCTTTTCCTTTTCCTTTTCCTTTTCCTTTTCCTTTTCCTTTTCCTTTTCCTTTTCCTTTTCCTTTTCCTTTTCCTTTTCCTTTTCCTTTTCCTTTTCCTTTTCCTTTTCCTTTTCCTTTTCCTTTTCCTTTTCCTTTTCCTTTTCCTTTTCCTTTTCCTTTTCCTTTTCCTTTTCCTTTTCCTTTTCCTTTTCCTTTTCCTTTTCCTTTTCCTTTTCCTTTTCCTTTTCCTTTTCCTTTTCCTTTTCCTTTTCCTTTTCCTTTTCCTTTTCCTTTTCCTTTTCCTTTTCCTTTTCCTTTTCCTTTTCCTTTTCCTTTTCCTTTTCCTTTTCCTTTTCCTTTTCCTTTTCCTTTTCCTTTTCCTTTTCCTTTTCCTTTTCCTTTTCCTTTTCCTTTTCCTTTTCCTTTTCCTTTTCCTTTTCCTTTTCCTTTTCCTTTTCCTTTTCCTTTTCCTTTTCCTTTTCCTTTTCCTTTTCCTTTTCCTTTTCCTTTTCCTTTTCCTTTTCCTTTTCCTTTTCCTTTTCCTTTTCCTTTTCCTTTTCCTTTTCCTTTTCCTTTTCCTTTTCCTTTTCCTTTTCCTTTTCCTTTTCCTTTTCCTTTTCCTTTTCCTTTTCCTTTTCCTTTTCCTTTTCCTTTTCCTTTTCCTTTTCCTTTTCCTTTTCCTTTTCCTTTTCCTTTTCCTTTTCCTTTTCCTTTTCCTTTTCCTTTTCCTTTTCCTTTTCCTTTTCCTTTTCCTTTTCCTTTTCCTTTTCCTTTTCCTTTTCCTTTTCCTTTTCCTTTTCCT
>NW_020799101.1:14525903-14577788 GCF_003259725.1 Athene cunicularia
CAGTCCCTTCCCTTCCCTTCCCTTCCCTTCCCTTCCCTTCCCTTCCCTTCCCTTCCTCTTTTTGACCTACTTTTAATAAATCAGAATGAATCCCTAATTAGAAGCAATAGGGTTGTAGGTTTTTTTTCTTTCTCCTTTGCTCATGAAATTTCTGTTGAGCGTGGCACTGTGGCATAAAGCTTCCTTCACAGCAGCAGTAAGGAATTCTTTTCACTTCTGGAGTTTTCGAGTTTGGTAAAAGTCTCTTCCTTACCCTGAGGTCAGTGATGTCTGCAGTTTAATTTAAGGAATTAGAGAGAAACAATTAGTTTGCCTTGTGCCTAAACTGCTGCTGAATAAACAACTGCAGAAGCTGAATCTTTAAAAAACTCCTCACGACTTTATTTATCTGGACTCTCAGTTGCCATCCAGATGCAAGAAATTACTTTAGTTCATTTTAATTCTTGCCATTTTCTCAGCATTGTGCTACTTCAGGAGGCAAATAAATGCTGTAGGAAGATACCTATAGATGTGTTCAGCAGCTGGAGGGTTTACGATCTAACCTAAAAAATGCAAGTTGGTTTTCTTGTAGTAATTAATACCAGCAACATTTCTACTAAATGCTTCTGTGTGCCTCAAAGAGCTCTTCATGTCTCAGCAGTGGGTTGAAGCTCTGAGGGGCACAGTTTCACTCACCAGCCATGACTTTTGCTGAATGGTTTTGTAAACCTCAGTGAACACTCATAAAACTAGGTCCCAGGCTTCACAACTCCTAATTTAAATTCTAAAGCAATCAACATAATCCACACTCTTTATCAGATATAAAATTTATTTTACAGAAGCAGAAGGACCCCAAGCCTTTTAGGTAGGAGGATTTTAAGCCTTAAACAAGGGTTAAACACTCTTTTGTCCTAAATGCAAAGATCCATGCCCTGTTACAGCTAGTATCATGGGGTTTTTTAACTCAGTGTTAAGGTAAAATCAGCACTTGACTGAGAAAATAATGGTCATTTTGGAAAAAATAAAGACCTGTTATCTTGAAGGAGGTACTTAAATCTTACATTAATAAATATTTTCTACTATGGACCATGTAGAGTTATCTGAAAAGCTAATACTAATGAAAAAAATAGCAGAGGGAGCGACAATCCAGATTGCCTTCCAACCAACACCAGAGATGTACTTGAGAATGTAGATGCAACTGTAAAAACACTGCATTCTGGTAAACAATCCAAACTCATTTCAACCACTTGAGGCCCAGGAGAAAAGTAATAGATTTTCTGTCAGTTCCACACTTGGTGTTATGCTTTGTAGTATTTCAGGAAGAGGCACAGTGCTTACTGTTATGCAGAAGAGAAAAAGTACATTTATTTACATCATGAGAAGGTGAACTTTATATCATTGACCAACTTCTGCAAAGTAACAAAAAAACACAGTATATATCTGTTTTCTGAGCTACTATCCCAACTGCTGATGATACATAATAATATTGTCACTTGTTTGGATTAAAACCAGTTAAAAACCCCTGAAAATCTCATGCACAAAAGAATTGTCTGTATCATCTGCCATACATATGAAGCTAAGATTTTCCCATAAAAGCATACATAGGGCCTGAATAATTTGAAGATGGAGTTGAGAGAGATAATGGGAAAAAAAGATTAACAATATGTATTCCAGAGGCTTCCAGTTGGACGTGAAATGAAAATAATGACTGTTAGAATGTCAATCTGCTCTTTGATAAATCTCATAATTATTATCAGATCTATATCTGATAACAGCCAGTTATGAGAAAGAAATCAAGCTACTTTTATCGACTTACTTTGTCCATTGTCTTCTTGACCTCAGCTGCTGGAACAGTTTTACATTATTTAGGTTGGCCTGACTTTCTTACAGATCTTTTCAGTTCATGGATTTACTTGATACAGTGAGAAGACTGGATGTTGTATTTTAAAATTGCTATGGCTAACTTCAAAACCATGAATATCAAACCTGTACAACTAGTAAAGAGATCTACTGTTCATTTGGGTCTAACCCAAAATGCAACATGTTAATAGAAAAAAAATGCTAATTTCTTTTCACTAATCCTGTTTTACTGGAATATCTTCTTCAACTGACAGAGCTAAATTGTGTATCACTGTTAAGGAGTGGCAAAATTAGGTGCTTTCACATGTTTTCCTGTTTTAAGTCACATTAACCAAATTTGTGATAACACACTGCTTTTATCTTACCTAGATTCAGGCAGAGCAATTGTGTAAATGAGAGAGAGTTTCAGTTTAACTTCAGCTTCATGTAGTATTGACCAGAATGGGCTTTAATTGCTTTAATTGTTCAAACAATATAAATAATCAGTTAAGGTGAACATTTGATTTTTTAAAGCCATTTCTATATTCCTGATCTCCAGGTCTCCTTGATTTTCAGTTCACATGTGCTCTATTAAAAAAATCTCTCTCTAAACTACTTCAGAATTTAGGACATCATAACCCCCTGAATGTACAAACTCCCAAGCTCTTGGGTACTCATGAAAGTGTACTGCCTCTCAAAACTGTGGCTGTTCTAGGGCTGTTCTAGGGCAAATATCTCTTTCCATTGACTAAGAAGCTGTTCTGACAATTGTGAGATACTTTGATAAACTAAATAGAAAGTTCTGGGTAAAAATACTATTTTTAGGCTAAAAATCATTGGTTTTTAAATTGCTATTGGTTATGTTTTTGCAAAATCACATTTCATTCAATAAACAAACCCAGTAGAATTTTACTTGCCAGTTATTTATCCAAAGAAGCATAACTTTTTGATTATAAAAACAAAGATAAATAACCATACAGAGCTGAAAGTAATTACAATACAATTTACTAGTAAATAAGCATTTTTCTTTTTTTTTCTTTCTTTCTTCTTTTTTTTTTTTTAATCACAGATGCTTTAATAAGAGTAAACTGAGCCTTTGCTTGGCCGTTTGGTTCACATAATCCCTACCTTATTCTTTTTATCCTTCTGGTATGAGCAGATGGAAAACAGGAATCTCAAATTACTATCCTCTGTTTTTTATTTAGTCTCAATCCGTGTGGACTTCCTTAATTATTTGATTGTCTTGTTCAATACTTCATTGTCTTGTCCATCAATAAATACAGTGTTATAAAACAGGGTTCTGAAACTGCTATTGGATCTATCATTGCACCAGAGAAAGTTGCTTTTTGGTCAGCTTGGTATATAAACCCCTATGTCTTAAAATCTATGGGTGAGAACTTGGGAAGTTAGATGGGAATGTAGACAATTTAGGTGAAACTATGTTCCCACACAGAAAATCAGACAGCAAATCTGCTGGAGGACTGCACATTGTTCACTCTCAAAGTCATCTAGCAATGATTTTTCTTCCTCAACTTTTCCTTGCTCAATAGATAATGTCTTGCTTCTATGAGTGATCCAAGAATTGGCTGAGAAAGGAGGTATTGAACTGAAGTGAGCCATTCCCAGGCTGCTCACTGTGCAGGCTAAACCAGTGTCTATCATACCAAAGGCTGAGAAAAAAGAGTATATTTTCTTCCTGTTTAGACTGCAAAATTAGTTCTGTTGATGTACCTGAGTGAACTTTTAGCAATGGTTAAAATGGGCCAACAGATTATAGAGTTCTGGAGGTGTGTCTGTCCAGCAAAGACCTATCTCCTCTCTCTTCACCTTCTTCAGGTTCACCTCTCCTAGCAGCCTTCCTACTTTTCAGGGCACAGGATAGTGCTTCCTTTCCCCTCTTCACCCCTCACATCCATGTACCTCCCATGCTCTGCAAGCATCCTCTCCAACATCCTTCTCCCTCTTACAATTCATTTATTTGCATCTCTTCCAACATGAAACTCCAGTCTGACTGTCCCCTGGTCTCCATCCTCTGGCAGCCTCTGAGCAGAAACCTGTAGGGATGGGGCAGAACTGCTCCAGCAGAGACAACTTCAGGCTCTTTCTGTATGGAAACTGAAAAAGCAACTGTTTTGCCTATGTCCAAAGCTTACACTGGTAATACATTGTTTTGGTACCTCTGCTTATTGCATTACAAAATGCTCAGTCTTATTTTGTTCAATGTCTTTCTGGGCTCTAAATTACATTGCATTTGGTGTTCCACACTTAAACAATAGTAAGCTCTGAGAAAATCTCTGTGCATACAGAAAAGAGGATATTCTGACAAAGATATTTACTGGGTGAATAGTCTGCAGCAAAATGTGTAAAACGTTATTCACTGAGTTCAGAAAAAATATGACAAGTGATGTAACTACAGGATGTTTCTTTTTTGACTTGAAAAAGGTTAATGGCTCAGCTAAGATTTGCTCAAATGTCTCATAGTTTTGGGTTTCTCAAATAGACCTTATGGTTCTGAATACACCTCAGAAATTCACGCCTTCTGAGACATTTACTGTCACTAAACAGAATAGCTAGAAATTTCAAAATATTGGATTAAAAAGATGGTTACTCTGAGTTCTATTTAAAGTAAATTATATTTTACATATTTATATGTACAATATAGTGTCATAGAATCAAAAACTACCAAAATTTAACTTGCATTTTTCAATGTCAACTAATACAAAAGCTGATTGAAATTTTCTGAAATTTGAAAATGTTCTGAAAATGTGATTGGAATGTCAATGTAGATGAAAAGTATGAGATGAATTTTTGGAAAAATTACAGAAAATGACTGCTATTTTCAACCACTTCTGCAACTATGTTACTGCATTTTATATTTAAAATTCCATTTAAAATGCAAAAAACATTTAAGCCTAAAACTTTAATGATATTCATAAGACATCATTGCTTTAAAAAAAACCCCAGCAAACATGAACAATTGTTCTTTCTACCTTTAAAACAAGAAATAAGGAAAAACAATTTTCACATTACCAAATTATTCAGTTATTATAGTCATAATTAGGCCCCATTGACATTTAATAAATATACTTACATCAACATTGCCATTCAGATATCCACTTTTCATCATTAAACATGAGTAAACTAGTATTAAATTTCTCATTTGAACCCAAAACCACGCAACTAATAATTAAACAAGTCAGCAATTAAATTAGATCAAACTATACAATGAGAAAGCCTATATTAAAAAAAATATATATATAAAAATCCAACTATTGAAAAGTCACCACTGTAAATAGAAACTGTACTTTGCAGTTTGGTCCATGTTTGTCATCACTCATTTAGGGATTCAATGGTTTTAAGAACGGTCTTTATCTAGGATATAGAAGAGGGGGAATTATTAGAGGGGGATTAAAATTTACAAAATGAATGAAAATTCCAAGAAGTAGGATTCCCTTGAAGCACAGACAAGCAAAACATACAAATATATTGCCTCCAAAGACCACAGATTTTCAAGCCAGACTGTAAAACTGAAATAAAAATTATTTCATATGAACGCTGGAAAAACTGAATCAAGTAATTGGTTTTCCTCTGCATAATTTGAGTTTTAATCAGTATCCTCTCAACTTTTTTTACTTTATCCTCTTTCTCACACACACAAAAATCTGCAAATTCATCCTGGTTAGAGAAGGAACATTTTAAAACATTTTTGACAAAACAAAATCTTATAGGGAAAAAGAAGACATGAAATAGCCAAAGCCAGAATTGCCATGTGAGGACAGTTTTCCCTCTAATCCTGTGTGAATATAAATGTTAGATTGGGTAGGGGAAATACAGATCCATTTGCTATTAAAATTTAACTTCAGACCATTGTTAACAATCTTTCCTCAGATAAAGAAGAGTCAAAAGCTACAATAAAAGTCAACAAAACAGGTTAGAACCCAATGAAATTTGGACACTAGCATTTCCCACAGAATTAGAATCCTTTGGCATGTTTAATAGGGGATTAATGAATATGACACAAATGGGGATCTCTAATTTAGTGTATGAAAGCAGAGATCTATAACTTTGTTTGTCTTTAAAGCTTGCTGAAGTGTTTTGATGATGCAGTGAATTATTGCAGTGTGCTCTCCACACTAAATGTGCAGTTGAAGTTCACTTTCTTTCAACTGACAATGGATGTGGTCAGACAGCATGACATAGAGAAGCTTTGAGTCAGTTCTTTATTAATAGGAAGAACAGTTTCTTAGTCAGGGACCTTAACTATTTTGGTTGTGCCTGGTAGAAAGCAGATATATTTGCCCTTTAGATTATCAGAACAGCCACAGTTTTGAGAGGGAGTACAATTTCATAAATACTTAAGAGATTGGGAGTTTGTACATTCAGGGGGTTATGATCTAAATTCTGAAGTAGCTCAGAAAGAGATTTTTAAAGGTTCTTCAGTGTTAAAAGACACAGAAGGTGTTCAGTAGGCTTTACAAAATAGAAACGCAGCTAAAGATCCTAAAGCTCACCCTGTCAATTTCAATAGGTATGTACTGAGCAGGTTCCTCAAAAAATGTGTTTTGTTATTCCACTCATTACTAGAATGTTTAAATCATATTCATCCAGCCCTGGAACAACAGAGCACCTAATCACACTGAAATGAGAATGAACTGAGAGTTAGGACCCTCATCTTCCCAGTCAGCCTGTGTTGTGATAGGGACATGTCTGCATAAAGCAGGTTTAGTAGAGTGTACAGTGGGCTTCCTGGCAGTTGGTGACTCTTGTAGGCTACTTGGAAAACTCAGGTAAGCATTGGAAGTTTTTTGATCCACCTCCACTCCTAGATACAGACTGTTTAAGGGTCATTTGCTACTAATCAGAACTTGTTTGCCTTGCAAATGGTGACTTACGGGTCCTACCCCATGGCATTTGCCTCTGAATCCACACTGCAGCAGAATGGCCACTACTGCAGAAGCAGAGGACACAGGCTGGAAAGCTGCAAACCTTGTTTTTAACAGGTGAACAAATAGAGCATGAAGTGGGTATGGCCACATTTGCACAAGTGACAGACTATCTGATTAACTAGTCTCATCATTTGCTTTCTTTTGACACATATATTTGCACCTGAGGTGATGCACCGTATCTTTTCCTCTATCTGTATTGTGAACGTTGTTGAGCTCCGTTCTAACAGGAACGCCCTGCCCTGCATGCTGGCTGTGGTGGTGTGAGCAAACCATTTCCTGTTTGGATTAAATACGGTTATTTTCAGCTGATGCAAGTGGTGTGAAGGGAAACATCCAGCAGCAAGTCTAGCACGGCTCCTTGTGGTATGGCTGTGATGGGGTGATTTCTATGCTCGCTAGTACACGCCAGGATGTCTTGAAACATGAGGAGCAATGCATGTCTTGGCCCCCAGTGCAACTAGAGAGGTGACAGTGATGACAGAGGAGATAACAATATCTCATTCCAGTGTCCCACATTCCATCAGCTAACTGTACAATATAGTCATGAACCCATAACTTCTCTTTTTTTGTGTACCTTAGTGTGGACACCCAGCTGATCTGTTGAAAAGCTACTTAACTGTCTGGTTTTCACATGTGGATTTTACTTGGACAGCATAGATTTGCTTTGGCTACACTGAAAAGGGCAGGAAACTGTGCTTAAAAAAAAAAAAAAAAAAGAAAAAGAGAGAGGGAGAGAGAGAATTGTTTTAAGTTTGCACATTCCTGAATTACTTCACACTTACTACCTCACCCGTCTATTAACCCCAGCCTTTGAGCTTGACGAATTTTTCTCTTAACACAGATACTTATTCCAGCACTCCAAAATAACAGCTCTTCGGCCTGACATAGAATAAGATAACTTGGGGTAGTCTTGCTGAAACCCAAATGTTTGAACAGAAGGGTGTATGAGATTACAGTCAAATTGCTCTTCTGTCTCTGCAATAATCTCTGAGAAACCAGACACAGGTGCAATGATACTTATTTGCACAGTATTGTTAAATGAGATTGTGGCTTTTGCGGTTTTGCAATGAGGACAGAAGTCCACCAGAAAACAGATTGAAAACCCAAGATATTCTCTCCTAAACTTGATTCCTTTCTCATTGCCCTCTGCACCAAGGTAAGGCCACTTTCTAGAGGCTAATGTTGGTCCATATAGTTTTGCTTAAAGAAATATATGAATAATTTGACACGTTTGCCTGCTTCAGGTCTATCAGTCACTTCCTAGTTTGAGCTAGAGCTCACTTCCTGTGCAGCCGTGCTTACACACCTTACACAGTGTATTTGTAGTTTCTCACATCTCTAGAAATAGGGAGTTTCTGTAAAAATCTGATGTTATTAAACAGAGGACAACACACTGTCAGGTAGAGACCCAGATACATGAATAACATGCAAACAACAAACCATGTTCCTTGAAGTATGACAGTAAGGAGGATGATTTGGGTGCTTTTCCCTTCTTTTTCCCATCTGTTCTCAATTATAAGAAACTCCTCCCACTAGTTTAAAGGAAAAACGTACACCCTGCATAGCCTCTCATCTCTGTACAATATGTGACATCTGTATGTAACAGATGGGCTTTCAGGTTTCTTCATCACTAGCTTTATTTCCCAGGATCTATGACTGCAGCACCTAAGATCCTATTCTTGAGATGTAAAAGCAAACTCAAAATAAAAAGGCCTCACACTTGCTGTCCCTGTCCCTGAGCTCACATCAGGTGGACAACACAATGCCATCCACCATTAAAGTCTTTATTTTCAACCACGCAATACCCATGGGTGGGGAGAGAAAAGGAATTTTCAGCTATTGGAAGGAAATACTTAGTGAAGACTGATTTTTATTTCTCTGAGGTTTGGTGGTGTTTTTTTTTTTTTTTTTAACAGCAAGGTCTGTATAAATGTTCTTGTGGCCAATGTAGTAGGGCCATGCTCGAGGCCTAAAGCTGCTGCCTCAAAGTGAAAAAGTGGTATTATTCATTCCACACTGGGACTTGTGCATATGAGCAGAAGACCCAAAACTCCTCACTTCTGACAGCACTCATCCTGTTCTGAATCAAAGTGACAAGTGCTGTGCATGCCTCACACATGGGGACAACATAGCGGCCTACCTTCCCACAGGCCTTGCCTCCATCTCAAGCCTGATAGGACACAGCAATGACTTGACAAGTCACAGTTTTCAAAAGCACCTAGTGCTTTTGAGCACCTTATTTAGTACTTGAATAGCCAACTTAATTTGCCTTAAAGGGGAACTATTCCATAACGCACATGTGTTCTGAATTTATAAGCCAACAAGGCTACCCTAACAAGTATTTTGGTCATGTCTCTGTCTGTTTTTTTAAAAGGCCTAAAATACCTGGGGACTGTGATCTCCCTTTCTTCCTTTGTCTCATCTCTTCCACCTTCCTCCATTCTGTTTTTTTCCTTTCATGGCTAGTTATTTCTTTGCCCGTGCCTAACTTGTTTCCTCAGCTCCTTCTTTAATGACTTCTTGATTTTTTGGTGCTGCCCCCACTCCGCTCTCTGCATTTTTCATAAGCCAGGTAAATGTTTTGCCTGCCAGGGCAGTCATCCTGGCAGCACACTTCTCCGCAGTGCAGCTGCCTTTTTCTCAACAGCAGCTAACATTGACCTACCTCTGCTGTGACTGACAGAAGTGCTGCTGCTGAGAGGGAGCTGCAGACATGTTGGGAAAGGACAATCTACTGCTTCATGGTATCTCACAATCCCAGAACACTGGCAATCGCTCAGTGGAAGTTGGGAAACCTCAGGACTCTTCTGTGAGCAGCTATGAATTGTGTATGAGCGAGAAGGCATTTAATGTTGTAAGACGTGAAGGAAAAATCAGACAAGGATGGGAAGTGACCTTTCTTCTGCAACTTATGAAAAACAGATATTTGTCTAAATACTATGGTTTTTTTTTTTTTTTTAAGCCCACAAGCCACAGAAAGTGGGTGAGACTTAAACTGGAGAAAGGAAGAAAGAATCATGAACACTGCCTACTGAGCAGCTGATCAAAGAATGGCAGTTCAAATGGTTGTAAAATAACATGGACACAACTAATTAGCTCATAAACTTACACAGTATATATAATGATGTTAACCTCAAACCAAACCAAAATACCTCACTGTGGATCCTGGGCTGATTAGTAGTTTTGAGCAGTGACGTAGAATTCCCACCTGTAATACACATCTCTAACTCCTGTGTGAGGGCACAACCCAGTGAATGCTGGTGTCCACTAAACACTGCTTGCTGTGATTCTCATATGACATCCTACCTGACATGGATACTGATGGAAGGATTAACACATTGATGATTTCTTCCCACTCTTGAATGAAAGCTAACATCTGGAATAGCTATTTTTTTTTCTACAAATAAAAGTAAAAAAGAATCGTTACATCATCTTCAATAGAGCAGTCCAGTCAGTTTTCTCTGAGTCAGTTTTCTCTGAGTCACAATATTCATCACAAAAGCATCAGCTTGCTAGAAAAATTTTTCAGGGCTATGTAAACTTTCATAAGATCTCTTCTCTTTGCTTTACTTCACTTTTCTTCTCCTCATTATACTTATTTCTTGACCTTTCATTTTTTAAAATTATACTGTAACTGTCAAATCCATGCTATACATTTCATGTGTATTATAAATCTTTCATTTTTAGTTAACCAAAAGAATAAACACAAAATAATTTTCTTTTATTTCACTATAAATTCAGGATTTTATTCCAAGTCTGATATTGTGTAAACTCATGTGCAATTCAGAGGCAAAATGGCCCTTAAAATGCTATGATATCTGAGAAAAATTACAAAAGATATATAACATCATTCTTCTTACCTGGACATCACATCATAGCATTATGATACAGATTGTGAATACAGAGTTTGTTTTGAGATGAATGTTCCTTGTCTGTGGAGTCACTGACTCATCATAGAATAAGTGAATTCTAAGCCACTGGATCTCTGTCTAGTTTCATGATCAAAGAATTTCCATCTTACAGCAATTGAACCCTTACAACTTTACTCTGTCAAGGAGCAAGGAAAAAAGCTGGTGAGAGTTATAGAGCAGATCAGTGGCTGAGGTGATGATCATGCAAGGGTATCATTCTTAAATGCATTTCACCACCTGATGATCATCTTCCTACTCCTGGGTATTCATAGGAAAAGAAACTGATCGTTTCTTATAAGACACCATAATAATGGTGGACACTCATTTTCCCTAAAGGAAATTCTATTCAGCAGCCCTTATTTTCAGTAGGACTAGTATATTTATCTCATTGATATAATGAGCTAATTCCTTTCTCCTGTGAAATTTAGAGTACAGATATTTTTAATTTTGCTTGTAATCTTAGACCATCATGTTGACAATGATACTAGTACCACAGATCTGAATTTTTCATGCTGGAGATATTTATTACTTATTGTCCTTTAAGGACATAGGAGGAGTTGCTTTACAATCTTCAGTTTAGTCTAAGAAAAAATGAAGTGCCAATCAGAATTTCCAGTATTTTCCAACCAGTGAGTGCAACTGGAGTCCAGGCAAATAAAAGGTAAGGTTCTTTCCTACTCTTACTCTGTACTCATATTAGTGACTTACTGGATTTCATGTTTACTTGAGATTTTGTTTTGACAATTGTTTATTGAGGATTCAGCCTCTTTCATTGTGGACTTCAGTTTGCACTTCATATATGAACATGCCTGTGAAAAACACAGTGCATACTACTCTTCTTTGAGTTTTTCAGGCAGACGTACAAGTGGTATTATTTATACTTTAACTTAACACATATATACCACATTTGATGTGAGATAGTGTGGCAAGAGTACAAGATTACGAATGTCTTTCATAGCTCACCCTTTCCCAGAGGGTTTGCTTGCACCTGTTTTTTACCACGAAAAGGACGTTAAACTTTCTGAGATGTGACCAAGTTGCAAATGAAAGATCTTCAAGATAAAAAGTGATATGATTGACTTAACAGGTCGAAATCTAATATTTTTGTCTGTCAGTTTATGGTGTGATAATTTCACAGGAACATCAAAGATACTGTGTGACCTCTCAGCACATATTTCTCACCTTGAGTGGCTTGTGGTTCTCCTCAGATTTCATGGTCCATCAGTGCACACTTCAGCTGCATTCCTTTAATAACAACAGACCAGGTTAACAGAGCATTTATCTTCCTCAATACTTGACTTGCTGGGTTGCAGCTTTTACAGCCAGTATTAGGGAATGGTGTGCTGCTCTGCCCATTGCCCTCAGGAAAGAGACAGTGGGGCTTTAAAACAACACAGGATTCATTTTGAAGTTTTTCCAACAGATCACTCAGTTGAGGAATTGCTGTAAACTTGTGTAAACCAGCAGGCAGGACTTAACTCTTGAATGTCAGGAGCCTGGTGAGCCAAAACTCAGCATGCTTGACTAGATTTCCGAGAGGAGCTATCTCATTTCATAGTTGTAAGTGGCTCAGGGTCATTCACATCTCATCCAAGCAATTCCATTTCATATGCAAGAATATAGTTGGAGAAGTGAGATTAAGAGCTGGATCCAAAAAAAACCCAGCATAAAGTGCTGGGATCTTCCTTCTGTAACCTAACAGGAAATGGGGTAAATCCTGAATTATCCATGCTGCGTTATGGTCCCCATATGGTGGTCTCCTAACTGGGCAGAGGAACACCTGGATGAGATGATCCTATTCATGGTTGGGTCTTCAGTAATTTTACAGAAGAACAGAACTGTGTCTGCAAGATCTATGCAATCCTATGTTGCTTTTCTGCAATCAGCCTCCTTTCCTCATCTCGTGGTTCACTATTTGTAAAACACTGTCTCCAAAACATCAGCACGCCTCTTCAAACACATACTTACAGGGCTACCAGAAGTGTGAGAAAAGAGAATTTCAGTATTTGGGAGGTATAGTCAGGAAGGATGCAGCAGAAGAGTATTCCCAGAGTTAGACAGGAAGGGCTGTACATTGCAGGGGATGTGGGAACATGCACTATGAAGTCCAGAGCTTTTGGGAAGGAGTGAGAGGGCTGGGAAAGAAGACAGCACAAAGTCTTAGACTCTTCACTAGATCCACAGATCACACACACATCCCTTCATCACTGTGCCTGTCTATTCTTGTCTGGATATACCTATGGTCTTATCAGCACCTAAAGTCCAGTTCTGTTACTCCCCATTCCCTCTCACCCCCACCCCGAATGTGGGAGCACAAAATATAATCAAACTGAAATACACTATAGGAAAATGTACTCAGCATACTCACCTCTGCCAATTTCCTTTATTTTAAAAAATATTAGAACAATAACAACAATAATGATGGATTTGTTATCTGGTACTTTGTAAGGGTCCTGGTCCTGTAGCAATCTTCACTTAAGGAGATTTGTCAGTTTGTGGTCTAGGGGGAAAAAATTCCAGTTTAAGACGAAATTTTGCATCCATGTAATACTATAATGAAAATTCATCCAGTGATTAATCCAGGATATGATACAACTTGTTTTGGGTATGTTAGGGAGTAGGGGAGGGGGCCAGCATAGGGAGATGTATTTAAGCATGTGCAGTCAGTATTTTTCATAAGGATTTTTATAATGCTTTTACACAATAGGCAGAAATTGTTCCTAAAGAGTCGTTCTAGTCTATTGGGTAATTAATATGCATATTAAAAAATTCTAAATATATATTTAATCAACTGGCTACATAAAATGCCTGAAGCCCTGAATACATATGAACCCAATAGACCAGAACAGCTGAAAAAAAGCTTGCTGCATGCTCTGGGGGTACATTCCATGCAGTTTGCTTTTAAAATAGATCTGAGAGACTAGAATGGACTTGAAGAAGCTGGAACAGTTTTAAAGATGGGTCCTTTCTTTTCAGGTCATGAGCATATTCTGAGGTAACAGAAGGAAATGGGAAGGTTTATCTGGAGGTGTACTCTAATAATTGACTGCCTTAGGTGCCCTTCCAGGAAAGTACAGCCGTGAACCTCACCTAGCCCATTATCTGCAATTGTGCCTCAGTTTCCCCTTTTGTAAAATGGGAATAAAAACATTTAACCTCTTCATATCCTTGTGAGCTGTATTAAAGAGAAATATTCAAAGATATAAAAGATAAATTCTCAGGTCCCATTGAAAACCAGGTGGAGGAGTCACTGTAAGTGCCCTTTATGCCCTTGAAAATCTCACCTTTATTTTATTGATGGCTATAATGCACTTTGAGACCTTTGGAGGAAAGGTGTTATAGATGTGCAAAGCTGCTAAGGAAGATGGAGTAAAAATTGACTAAAAGGTCAACTTCAGAAGCAAAGGAATATAATATGAGGATAACCTATGGCAAATACCCTGAAGGCTACACCTGGGAATGTGGGAGTATGAAGTCAAATTATGCCTTTAGATAATTCCGAGTCAAAGATGGTATTATGTAAATATAACAGCAGAGGAAGGTGACCTATGGCATCTCAGGAGGCCAGAAACTGGTCATTCTTCAGTTAACCATCCATATGTAAAAACTTTCTCTGACCACTCTAATGTGGATCATCTCAATGAACAGCTTCTCAGTGGTCAGCTTTTCCTTTCTGGAAACTGCCAAGTTTTTCTTCAATAGCCCCTAGTTATGGAAGAACCAAGACTTTTACAATTTCAGCTGTGTGCTTCTTTGCTCAGTAGTCTCAGATTTTATATCACCATAAAAAATCCATCATCATTTCCCCAAATAATTCAATTTATAAGCATCACCTCTTAAACCTGCTCTCACACATGCTGCAGCAAGGGTGTAGCAACACACTGGAAATATTTGGGACCTGAAGAAGCCTAAATTTACATTAGTGCGTTTACCTTTCTGTAACTCAACTTTGTTTCCTAGTTTCCATAACCCTGTAGTTGAATAATCTCAAAAAGTAGGTCTGAGAGGAGACTCTAAGTTTTGGTTTAAAATAGTGTTATCCGCAGACTAACAAAATAATAATTGTTAAAGGCACTTGAACAATATTGTGAAGAATAACAATAATTCCAGATGTATTTTGGCATTAAGCTGAAAACAGTAAACCACATTATATTTAAGACATTTAAAAGCTAAGCTTAACTGGAAAATTAAAAATTGGGAAATACAAATTAATTTTATTGGTTTGTTTTAGAAGAGATTTCTAAAGTGACAAGTAGTAGATATAAAGCCAAAAAAAGAGGCTTACTGTGATGCTTGGATAAAAATTTATTGTGTTGCTGGAAATAAGAACTTAGTTTAGGACAATTTCCCTTTTATTACCGAGATGAGTTATGATAATTAAACTTTTGTAAACTATGGCTTACAGTCTTCTGGATATTTTCTCACCACATCCAAAAGAAAGATCCTTGTCTCATAGAAGCAACAGTCTAAACAATTAAAGAGGTCTAGATGAGTGCAACATACAACCATAGTGGTCAGGATAATTATTGTACTCATTAAGTTTTAAGTTTTAATAACACAATAGTTTTATTAATCTATTTTCATGTAGGGTGATCTCTACACAAGCAATTATCAGCTAGTCCTTGCAGGTGTCAAAAAAGAAATGGATTTTCACATGGTTTGGAATACACACATTTGAAATTATATTACAGATCAAGAAAATAATTTCATTTACTGGTAAAATATATAAGTGAAGCAGAAAATTAGGGTGAAGAATTTAGTCTTCCTAGTGTAACATTAGTAATGACACACCAGGGTTCTTTCACAGCCAGTTTATGGGAAGACTCATGTCTTTTTGGGGAAATTGTGGGAGGTAATCAGGAGTCAACTGATCACTGCAGTCTACCTTTTAGCTGGGAAATTCTAGTAAGAATAAGAATTTCAGAGTTATGTAATTGAACATGATTTCAAAGTGGGGAAAAAGGTCCTTGATGATTTTCTTTTGTAACCGTGCAGAAACATATATAGTTAAAGCTATAAATAACCTGAAAATCTGGTCAAAAAAGGAGAGGAGCATGGTTAGGTGAAGCCTTAAAGACAAGGACATGAAGTTTACATTTAAAGTGGTGTTGGAGAGAAAATAGAATTTGACTTAAAGAATGGAGTTGACCTAGGTAGACCTTTAGGTGAGAGTAAGAGTGTGAGCATGGTATTAAGGCTTCACATGTGAGGGAGTCAGGAGTTGGTACAGCAGTCACTGAATGAAATGTTAGCTCATTGGATGAGAAAATTTCTAGAGTTCGGCATTTTACCTAGAATAGTCTATTACAGATAGATTCTGTACAGACAGACTTCAATAGTCAGGGGCACCAGTTTACATGCCTCAGCTCTCCTAGGATAAATTAGAACAAAATAAGTAACACATATACAATTAGAGGCACTTTCTCTTCATACTGTTTGCTCAGCTGTAATAGAATTGGAAAGTGGGTAGAAGTGATTTTGCATGACTGTGAAATCAGAATTCATTCAGCAAATTTGTTCAGTGCAGTTACCACTAATTCTAAACCAGTAAAAATAGTTCTGGGACTACATTTCTCTTGTTTCCTCTTGAATCAAGAGTGCTGATGTTTATTAAAAATCAATTAATGAGGGAGGTGGATCCTTTGAGGGTTTATAAAAAAAATATTGTGGGAAAATAAAAAAAAATCCTTGAATTCAGGTAATAATATTAAGTCAGAACCAAATCATCAACAGTCTATAGGAAAAAAACAAAAAACCTAAACTAGCCAACCAGAAAAGCCCTAACCCCAACACTGAATTTAAAATCATTGAACAAAGTCCAGGAAATGGAATTTAAGGATCCCTTCATCTTCAGCTGTCATTAATGAACTAGGAGAAAAAACTTAAATGGAGATCCCTAGAAAGCTTGGATAAACACTGAGGAGCTTAAATTCTGTGGAGCAAATTGATCTCAGAGGTTCCTTGTACATTCATGCATAGAGAATGTTATGCAGCTCTCTTGGCTAGATGCATGGTTACTATGAGGAAAGATAAGGTCTCTAATATTAGCAAGTACTGGGACAGAAAAGGCATTGGCCAGACAAACACTGACATAACCTTGGCCTCATAAATCTGTCACATTCTGCCTTGTGCTCGTTTGTTTATATTCCTGGAGTTTAATAACGGTCAGGTATTTTCTTTTTCAGCTGGGAAATTCACTCTTTGAGCAAGACCTACATAGCAGCGGTAGGTCCTGAGTATATTTCTGTGGCCACGCTAAAAATGACTCCCTGAAAATGGGGGTTTGTAATGGGAGTGCTGACACAATCGGATTCCTAGCTATCACTTTGCAAGCTGTGCTGTTATAATAAGAAGAAGAGGTTGTGTCTTCAGTGGAAAACTGATGGAAGTTAGTAATGCTGGGTGAAAATATGCAGCTCATTTAAAGGAGGAGAAACTGTAACAAAGCAAATGAATCATATAAAAAAGGGGGGGGGGGGAAAGAAAAAAAAAAAAAAAAAAAGGGAAAGAAAAAAAAAAAAAAAGAAAAAGACAGCTAGGCCAGAAATGAAAGACATATAAAATATAAGGGAAGGAGATTTTTTTACCCCATTCAGCATACTCTGAGAACCTGATTGTCATCCAATTAGAGGCTGAGAGAAGGTTTGATTAATCTATCACAAGCAAAAGACCCTGGCTCCAGTCACTAATCGGGGAGGTGTGAAAACTGTGTGTGGGTCCCTAGAGGTTTATTCAGCTTCTGTGTTCACAGGATCAGGTGTTCCCACATAGCCATTTCCAGGACAACTGTCTCTTCTCAATTATTACAGCTAATTGTAAATAAGACAATACAAGCCAAGGAGTTTAGATCCTGCTTGCTCAATACAAGCTTGCCCTAAAATAAGAGCGTAGCCTCCTCTGAAATCTGTCTCTTTCCTTTTTAAAGTTAGATATTGGTACAAATGCAGCCAGCTCCATATGTTATGCAGTTGATTGTTTTTAAACAGGACCCCTGAGCCAGTTTGAATAGCCTGGGTGATAAGTGTCTCCACAGCAGGCTATAAGGGAAAAAGGAAAATCTTTCCCTTGAGCGGTAGATTGACGACAAAGACATTCAGAGAAGGCTACTGCAACATGAGGCCCGCAGTGGCAGTTTGAGGGCTCAACATGGCAATGGCAGATGCAGGCAGCCTGCCTTCATCTAATTCCCACCCACCACCCCTGTGCGCAGTCACAAAACTCACAGCAGCACAGCCTCTGCAGGATGCCGACCCTCCTGCCCCATCTCTCTGGAGACAACTTTTTGAATTTGGCTTCCTGAGGTACCTGCCTGGGGTGGCAAGTCTTGTTATTGCGACTTGTCTCTGGGAAGGTTTGATTTGTTTTTCTATGCACTGGAATCAAGTATCGTTTGACACACCCTAAGGCATCCACATATGGCTGTCAGATAGAATGCTGCACCTATGGGAGACCTGTGTCTTTCTGAAGTGGCAGCTGAGGCTGGGTAGGAATGTTCTAGGGCATCTCAAATGACACTGAGTGCCTTTGCAATGCTCACTGGCTGTAGACGTGAGCCCTAAGCATCTATCTGGCTTTGTTTCTATGAGAGAATGAGGAGGAGAACATAGCAAAGCACAGCCTGAATATATAAGAAATATGATATCATTTGGTGGCTTGAAAGCCATCAAGCAACCTTGATGAGTGCTGGGAGGTAGGGAAATATTGCTCTGTTAGGTGGTATTGACTATATTTTAAAATCTGTCAAATCATTTTTCATTCACTCTGCTCTGGCCACAGAGGTGGCAAATAAACCCACACGGAGTATAGTGAATACTCTTGGAAATCTTCCAGTCTAGACAGCATTGGTCCTATGGACCTACATCCCAGTATGTTTTCAAGACTCTTCTGGGAGGATGGAAGGATCTGAATCCTATCTGCAGGCCTTCTGTATATATCAGTCATTGTTATACCAAAACCTAGCTACCTGCCATTTGGATAAGCAGGAACTCCTCCAGTCACCATTATTGCTATGGAATTATAGCTTACCTTTTGTCATTTGAGATGGGTTGCCTTTGTTCTTCTGCTATTGCTTCTTTGGTTTATATAAGTACATCATTTCTTTCCAGACTAGGATGATCACGTAACTCTCAAATAAGGCCAAGTTGGATCTTCTCCCACTCTCTCTATGAAACAACATGTATTGAAATACTAAGACTGTTTTGTATAGGCTTATATACATATATGTATTTTTATATGCACATATGAATACATATACATACATCTACCTATCCACATTTGTATGTATATATAAATACATAGGTAAATATAAGAAATCTACAAGTCAGTACGTCTGATTTTGTGCAGATAGTAGTATCATTTCATGATCATTATTTCATAAGCAATGTCTTTACTGTTCTCAATAGATGTATCAGTCAGAATTAAAAAAAAAATAAATGTAAATTTTGAAAAGTTATTCTACAAAGTGTGAGGCGAAAAAGATGGCACATGATCAGTCTGTGCCACATTGCAGACTGCAGTATGAATTAAAATGTGAGGCAAATGTTTTCCATTTTAACCATATCTGACCACAGGATTCTGTGATTCTATTCCATGATTGCCTGCATATAAATTAAAATCAAATGTATATTTCCTCAGATGTTTTTGGTAACACTCTTTGGCCATAGATTTTAAAAAACCAAAATAAACTTGATGTTACAAATATGTGTGTGATTGCCACTTATAATGAAAATGTTGTAAATAACTAAATCAGAAACATTCAGTGCTGAGGGAAGAATCTTAGGACTTACTGCTTCAAAACCACAGACTTCTAGCATGTAAACTAAAGAAGAATCTCCATTAACATGTAGTAGCATTTATAAAAGCAGAAACATACTTCAAGAGGTGTAATTATAGGAGACAGTTTATCTTCTTGGGTGGCTGGCTTTTGAGCTGATTTTTTTACCATATTATGAAGTATAAGCATAATTGGTCTAACTACACTGTTTTTCAGTCTACAGCCCTGTAAAAAAGGATGTTAGCCTAATTCCTTAATTAGGCCCACATTGTGGACCAAAATTTCATGGCCATGCTAGGGCATGAGGAGGAGTAATCTCTCTCCCAATTCCCTTATCTCTCCATCTCTAAGCTGTAGGTATGGGAGGAGTACTCTCTACATTTCTCCTTATCCCAGAGTGTGACAATAAAGGTGGTCTAGCAATAAGGAAATACTAGCTTCAGTCCCTCCCCAGTCAGGAAAATAAGCTGCTATTGGCAAAGGTCTATAAACTAGATGGTATTTTCTATTATGGGAAGAACAATGCAATGCTTGGAATTAGCCTGGGGGGGTCTAGTTTGATTTGTTGTCTTCACAGGATCTTGAGCATGTCAGTCATATCCAGATACTTAGAGGAATTTGGGAATCTTATTCCTCTTTAACCTGATCAGAATTAGCTTCCAAAAGTGAGATAGGAGCATGCAGATCATGAGGGTCTAGACTTCAGTCTCACTATGCCTTACTTGACCACTATGTCTATAAAAAGAAAAAAAAAAAAATCCTACTCCCTGAGTTTGCTGTGAAAAAAGATAAATGAGACAATACTTTGAGGTGTTCCAGGTACACCGGCAATATGAAACAGTACTGAGTATATTACATCTAAAGATAGAAGAGGCTGGTTTTTGAGGCACAACCTGACCTTTCTGTTCATTATGAGTCCGTGGCAATGCATAGGAATATTTTTGGTTTACTAATAAGATAAAAGACACTATGATATAGTTTAATCAGTACGCTACTAAATGTTTTATTTACTGAACTCTGAACAGCGGATTCATCATTGGTCCTGGCTGTTAAATATGGTGTCTCTTTTTCAAAATATCAGTGATCATAATGCACTAGAGCTTTGGGTCTGTTGACAATCTTACACTAACTTTGCATTATTTCCAAGATTTTATCTTCAATTGGCATCATTTTATTGCATTGATAACTAGAAATAACAAATCAGAAATTAGAAAGAAAGAAAACTGACACTGATTGATGTCCAAGTCTTTCTCCTGATTCACTGATTAAACTCATCAATCTATATGCAGAAAAGATGTCCAATGCAAATGGAACCAACCAGCCTTAACAAAGTTGTGTTGTCAGCATACTAAAGGGAAAATGGGATCTTCATGGCAGATAGGGAAAACAAAACTAAACCATTGACTGTCTGCTACAAATGACATTTATTTTAAGAGATGGTAAATCACTATTTAAAAAACAGTCTAAACATGACAGTAAATCTTGTTGTCTATACTAGATTAGATTGTGGTCTATAGATTTTGTAGGGGGAAAAAAAATCAGACTAGTTTGTTGGCCCTCTGGGCTGTGAGAAAACTGCCCTCAGTGGTTTGTCTCAACTCAGTAATCCCCTAGCTTGTTTGGAGAATGAATGTTAGTTGCACTAGCTAAGTATCCCACTCCCCAGACACACCGGTTTTCTCAGATTGCTCCTTTCTTTTCCTCTCCTACTTACAGAGGGGTGCTACAGTCTGATTTTTTGTGAAGGAGATATCATCAGATTGAAGCTGTACCCTAATTTTCACTAAATGAAGCATTTTATAGTGATTTACTATATTTACATTATTTTCATATAGATGAGAAGAATTTAGGTTACAAAGTAATGAAGAAAATTGCCCAAAAGCAGAAGCATTCATTTAGAAAAAAAAAATCAGCTTTTGTAGCCTCCTTGATAACTGGTGCAAACCCATAAGTGCATGGAATACATAGAGTTTTGCATCTGAGCATGGCTAAACAAATAAATATGCAAGAATTTTATAAAAAACCTCTGAAAATATTTGCAGGGTCTGGTCAGAAAGTTCAAAAGAGAACGGGTACAGCAGAACTTCCTCCCAATATTTTTATTAGAGATGGTTGGACAAAAATATTTTTCTTTGGAGAATATTTGTTGTTGTTGTTGTTGTTGTTGTTGTTGTCTTACTGGGAGAGAGAAGGGTTTGCTAGAAATATTTTCACTTTTTACATTGTTATTTTCTGTAGTTACTGTGGCTGGTGCAGTCACATAGTGTGTAATTTCTTGTTAATGGTGTTACTACTACAAATAGCTCTTTGATCTAATTATTCTTATTATCAGTGAATTTTCAAGAATCAGGTGAAGACTTAGATTGGTGCTTGACCAATCTGGACAAAAAAACACAAAGGAAAATAAATTGCGTTTATGCTGTTTCAGTGCCTCCATATTTAGAGTAGCTATTTACAAAGTCATTATGTGTTATAAATGAGTATTTCCCAAGCCACTGCTCAGAAGCAGTGTGCTACCTGAAAGGCTCTGTGATGTTAATTACAGCTGCAGGAACCTAAAAAGTCAAGCGTGAGGTCACCACCGCTAGACTTTTGGTTGACCGCGACAGTGAAGTGTAACACTTCCTCAGGGTGCTCTTTGCTCTCTGCTCTCTGTGGTTGCCAGTGGGCAGTGATCTGTATCAGCTGGAGACATGGATACAGATCTCAGTATAAAACAAAGTCCTCTTCCCGATCCTTTGAAATGTTACATTTCATATAAAAGTGTACTCTATTCATTATCTCCCTTCTGAATGTACGCTATCTGCGTTCCTACAACTCATCAGAAGTCTATTTCATTGAACGCAAAGGAAAAAGAAAATTGTGCTGTAAATCAGTCCATCATCCTTCCTTCACCTTTGGGCTCCCACTTACAAATAATTTCTTAAAATAACTGTAGAGACATAAAATGTTTTAATGGATCTTTTCTGTCCTGCCTTGACATAAAACTCCATATTGAATTTCTTCTTAAAAAAATATTCCTGAAGCAGAAAAATTCTAAAAACATATGGAAATTAATAGACCCCCCTCTGTCTAGACTAAGATGCTTAATTGGGGCATAGAACAGTCAGACATTACAAATATCTTCTAACAGAAAGCCTAGGGAAGCATTGGGAAAAGACTGTCTGGGAGCTGTGGAATCTCCATCATTAGAGGTCTTTAAAAGCAGATTAGACAAGCAACTGTCAGTAATGACATAGGTATAGTTGGTTTTGCCTTAGGGCAGAGGGAGGGACTAGATGACCTCTCGAGGTCATTTTCAGCCTTGTGATTCTGTGAATGAAAACATGCATCCTCTCCAAACTGCAATATAATCCGTCATCACTCAACACCATTTCCTTTCAGTGTCATGCATTCAACCTTAACTTTGTCCTTTGTCTTGCTCTATTAAGAAAGTACATCCTCAGATGTATTGTCTTGATGTAATGTAATATTTATTAAGTGCTTTGTAAAGGATGAGAAAAAGACGTAGAGTTTTGAGGTTCATTAAGAAATTACAAACTTCTATACCTTTGTATTGCAGGATGGAGAAAATAAAAATGGGGTGATAGGTGTTTTACGTCTTTAGTAAATCTGATATCTGTAGATCCTGCAAGGTATCTTTATAGTGGTGTGTGTGTATACATACATGCATATATTTTTACAGACAAATGTGTGTGTGTGTGTTTATCACTGTGATGGTATATTACAAATAAGAAATGGGAGTAGGAAATGGAATTTGTAACCTAGCAATGTGTCATTTTGATATTGGCACGTGGGTTTTTTAATGCTAGAGGATAGTAGGAGATTGACAGAATGAAAAAGTCCTTAATTGCTGAAGTCTTACAAGAAAGATAGTCACTTTTCCAGGTTCTTGCTGATTGTCCAGTCGAGATTTAGACCTGTATTAGGCTTAGGTTTCTCTTACACTGTTAACTTCTTCATAAATTGTTCTAATTAATACCTGGTCAATTATAATCTGATTTATGCCACTAAACATTTCTATTGAGATTTTCCTAGGCAACCAGGTACTTACAAATCTGGTATCATTTTCCACGTACAGTCTAGAAAACTGAAAAGCAATTAAGAATTGCATCAAAGGTTCCTTATCAGGCAATACTTTTGCCATTATGTTCCAATTTAATCTTGGAATAACTATATAATTTTCCCATATTGATTTTTTTTCCCTTCTCCCATGAGTTTTTATTGATTATTTTTTCCTAGAGAATCTCCTCATCTTTGTTGTTCTCCATCAGTCGCTCCTGTTTTTTCTCTTAGTATACAAACATTGTTTTTCTCATTTTAGAAAGTTCATTAATGATGCTTCTTGCTTTTCCAGTAATGCTCTAGGTGTTAATTTCTTTTTTCTTCTCATATCTGTAAAGAAACTACCACAGCATGTGTCTGTGATTTCTCTATTCTCATTCATACCTCTACAGTCATTGGAAAATCTTCCTCTCGGCTGAAACAATTGTCACCAAAGATTTTAAGGATTCTTAGCCAAAGATCAAAATTAAAATCACACTCATCTCATCAGCATTATCAGTCCCATGCTTGAAATCTTGTCTTCCTCAGCCTTCCATGACTCTTTTTCTTACTTGTTTTCCTGTTTTCTTTAATCCTCCCTTTCATCTCTTTGGTCCATTGTTTCACACTCACTTTCAGTTTATTATGGTCATACCACTTGTCTTGTTCTTTGATATTCTTCTTTTCCTCTAAATCACAGATCTGGATCACTTCACTCATTTAGACTGATGTAACTTCACCTCAGGATTATTTGTCTTCACAGACCTAAAAGAAAGCAATTCTCTATTCTTCTTTTTGATCAAATTCATCATCTTGCACGTCACTCAGACTTGTAACCTGGCTCATCTCTGACAGATCCTTAGTCCTCACATCCAAATACTCTCTACATAATTTATCTGAGACACGACCTTTGTTATATATGCACAGTTAAAACTATTGTCAGCTTTCATGATGTCCTATCATCCCAATTTCTACAATCAGGATTCCACAATTTATTAAATTGTACATTTTTTTGCCCATAACTTAATCCATGATGCCCTCACTTACAAAATTATTCTTGCCTATTTATGATCTCTCATTTACCTTTAATGACATTTACCATCATTTAGGTCTTCTACTTTTCAAGCATTAATCCTGTGATGTGCAATGAGTGAAGCATAGAACATTCACAACTAATATCTCATTGTTTTCTTGTTTCCTCTTAATTATATGCCCAATATCCTTATCTTTGGCTTTTAACTCTACAACATTTTACTCAGTGTTTGTAAAGTGCCTAGAACAATAGCAGTTTGTGTTCATGGTAAAAATCTTGAAGCTTTGACGTTCTAATTCTCTGAAATTATCTCAGAGTTACCTGGCTTTAAGAAATATCAGAATTAGTCCTGCTGCACCTGTTTATATTTGTGTGGTTCAGATCTGTCACTGTTCATGGAGGAGAGAAAGGACATATTTTCAATTGCTCATTTGTACATTTAATCTTAAGGCATGGGTAGGGAAAATATCAGTAGTCTATCATTTCCTACCATGAATCAGGATAGTCAGCTACAGAACAATATTAAAATATTTCCAAAAGAGAAAAGTTTCTTGTTTGGAATATGAAGTTAACCATTGTAGAAGGATTTTGAAGCATTCATCTTCAATGTAATAACACTCATTAACCTTGAAGAGAATATTCCCCCATCTTTTTATTCCTTTGGAGGGACTGAGAAGGGTAATAAGCAGTGACAAACTACTGAAAACAGTGAGCCATGCTTATGAATTCCTGCTTTAACTTAGCCTTGAAACATTTCAGCAAAGAGTAGAAGATTATAAAACTGTGACATCCATTAGCTGTGGCTAAGCCAAGTTAAAGTATTTTTACTGACTACTTAACAAACTTACTAAAATAGGAACAGACAGTGTCTAGTAAGTATCTGCCTGCTTTGCCCAAAGGCATGTAGCATAATTAATCAGGCTGGGTGGTCAGAGGGTTCATGTGCCTCGGTCACCCTTGGACTGATCCAACCCCTCACATTGTGAAATGGCCACAGAAGTGAAGGACTCTGTTTTCAGCCATGTTTCAGCCATTGAACAGCTGCTTTTCAACCAGAAGGCCTGTTTCTGAGACTGTGCCACCAGTGAATGCAACAGGGCCATGGTACAAATACTCCCGTGTTTTTATTGTAGGAGAAGATACAGTAATGAAACTGTATGTTTAAACCCACTCTATACCTACACCCAGAATCCCCACACAGTGGTAACTGATATCTGTACAGGTTCCTCAACTACTTAATTTGTCCCCTAATATTTGGTCTAGTTCATTATCCCTGAAGGCCAGATATTCTTAGGAAGGAATTCAAGTATTCACAGTACTTCTACCTTTTCCTTTTAAACAGCTAAAAATTGCTGATCTGTCTGTTCCTCTCATCTGGAGAGAAATGACTACACTTTCTCAAAATCCTACCTTAAGTGGATGATGCTAATTGTTGTTGGTGACTGAAATAAGTAGGAAACTATGCAACAGGTGAGGTATTGCCCCCCTGCTCACTTCACCGATGTGTATAAAAAGATAATACCTTTTTTCTTTTTTTTCCAAACTATTCTGTTTCTGACTTGATATAGATGGCTTTTCAGCTTCTTCCAGTGACCTGTCTAACCTGTGGATAGTCTGAAACATCACCCTGCTTCAGACTTGCACGTATCCCTTGAATATACTTATATTCTACGCTTCCTCTCCACTTTAATTCTTTAGACTTTTCTATTATTAACACTGATAGCTATTTTTCAGAAAACAATTTATTTCTTACAATGTATTGTTTCAACAGTCAGAAAAATGCAAGAGAAATATAGCAAAAGACAAACACTCATGAGAATTTATTTTTCTCCTAATAAACTATTTTTTTTCCTCCAGTTATAACTCCACAAAAAAATATAAAGGAACTTTTAATGAAAAATACTTGAAAATCAGCTTTTAGAAGAACTTTATTGTAGGGCAATTTTAGCTGGTCAGACTTATAGAATATTGACATGTGTGGCAGATATCTGAATAGTGATTCTGAGTTCTGAACTTTTGACAGATTTATTTTTTCCTCTGTAGTTTCCCTTTCTGTATAAAAAAAAAAAAAGATGTCAGTTTCTATTATTAATTCTGCTCTAACAATGAGAAGGACAATATGACATTTCTATAGGATTTTTTAATCACTGTATCAGGGTAATAAATATAAAGTATTATATTTACCAGAAGACATCAGAGTATTTGGAACTTTTATGTGCATTGCTGTAAATCGGGTTTCAGAATTACTTAGTTCTGTGAAAATGATTTAAGGAGAAAAATGCTTCATATGATTTAATTCAGAGGTGTGAAAGATAGTCTTAGCCGTTTTTTCTAGTGGCACGTATGTAAATGTTTCCTCTTGCTTTTAAATGATTTATTTTTTCAGAAGTTTCTGAACAAAGACAAACTTTCAAAATAAGTGCATTAAAAAAGTGAGACTGCTCATAAAGTCTAAGGAAATAAAAATCTACTTCAGAGAGATTCAGTAGGCTGTCTGCATATTCTAATGATAGCAGCGCGAATTACAGATAATACACAGGCAATGTAGCAAGGCCACACAGCACCTTGCAATTTAGAATTTGTCGACATTTTGCAGTTTCCCATGTGAGTCACCACTTGGTTGACGTTTCCCATTTATTGTTTACATAGGCTTAAGCTTTGGAACATCTATGCAAAACAGCACATTCGAGTTTTAAATCAGTCACACATAATGAGAAAGCTCAAATTATTCCAAACAATTCATTTAATTTTTTATAAGGAAAATACAACTTAAGTTGTGCAGTTAAATTTGTAAGAAGATCAGGAAGGACAGCGAGAGCAGCCACCCATACATTACCAGTGATAAAATAGAGATAAATTGAAAAACTGTGAGATTGCGTATCTGAAGTCTGCAACAGCTGTACTCATACTTAAAGTGTAGGTTTCATTCATTAAATATATGTAAGATCTAAATATGTTAATCTTGTGCCTCTGTCAGTCTGCAAAGAGGATGAGAAGGGTAGAAAACATAATTAAAAAGTGTGTAGGTGTTTCTGTTAAAAGAAATTTGCCAGCAGTGTGAAATCTGAATTTCTAGCTTGCCTTATTTTAATTTTGTGATGCTGGGCCCTAATTATCAGAAGAAGGGATTTCCCTCACTTCCCAAAGCCAGGCAGAGCAATGTATTATGGCAAACACCAAGACTCCCAAGGTAGTAGTCATAATGTCACTGGAGTAGAAACAGAATGTCAAGAAATTCCGTTCCCTAGCTCTTTACCCCACATACTTTGATTTCTCTTCCGTCTTCTGTCTGAAGCTGTGCAATTTCCAGTGACAGTGCAACATGGCTCCACAACTGGTTGCTAAAGAGCAGTACCTTCCCTCCTATCAAAGCAGTGGAGCAGCCTGGGTTTGGGGTTCATTTTTGGTTTTTTCCTGGAGAGATTTTTTTTTTTTTTTTTGACCATTGCTAAATATATCCAGAGTCCTCCAAAAATCTGGAAAAGGAAATGAAAATCTTGAGCCAATCTGTCTACAGTGATTTCAGGACTTGATTGTGGATTTCATCCTGATGGTGTTGATTTTACGGACTACTACATCAAAGCATGAATGGTTAGCTGCAAGCTCGTGTTTACTACTTCACACAACACACTTGTTTCCCCGAAAGCCAATTCTGATTCAAATCAATTTAATTAAGTAACAAAGCTGGTTGTCATGGTAACAACACTACTAATTTGTCATGGCAAATACTCTCTGAGATTGACCAGTTGCTAAGCAACAGCCAATGGGCTTGAAGACAGAAGATGACAAATTCTATCTGGTGCAGATGTTGTGATCCAGTCTTGAATTAGGCCCCTGTTCAGAGTGGATTCCCAAGAGAACATCACCTGGATAGCTTAATAGCAACACAGGGAGTAGCATGCCACAACAAATTACATTGTTTTGCACTTTTAAAAATGTGTTTGAGGGAGAAGCTAGTAAAATAAGTTAATTTGATGCTCCCTGTCATCTTTTTATTTTCCTGTTGCAGAATATATGGAGATGATTCAATCTTACTGTACTTGCCTTTGCATATGCATATTTATAACTCAGAAATAGTCTTTTATCCATCTTTGTACATATGATACATAAAATTTAGGCATGCAAGCACAAAATAAGTGGATTATGGCTAAATCACCTCAACAAAATCTGTTTGGAGTAATGTGCATAATTCACTCACAACAATGGAGAATAACCTATTTTTAGTTTATTATTCTTTCTCTCAGGATAGCCTCCAACTTCACTGTTTAAACTTGATTTACTTTTATTTGTGGGAATAAATTCATTATTCCTCTCATGGAAAGTGCTACAATTATTTCAGGCTGTTGGTATCTTCCTACCTGTGCCTGCTTTTGATCTGCACAGAAATCAAACAAAGTGTAATGTCATTTTGTCAATGCATGACTTAAATTCATCGTACTAGCTAATTTATCCTGAAATCCTTGTCTAACTGTCTTCCATCTAAAAAACCCGCTTTCATTTGGAAATAATTATTCTGTTTGCTTCTATGTTTAGGCCCAATTCTAAAACCTACTTGTTAAGCTTAGTAATTTGATAAAAATGGGCCAAACTGGCAACTGATAATGAGGAATATAGAAATTTGTGACACTAAGACTAAAGCCATTTAGAGAAACATTAATGGTTTTACAGTTCACTGGAAAATATTGCTATCATAACAGACATGCTTTGTGAAATGGGATTGATATTTCTAAGACTTCAGTTAAAAATGCAAGGAAAATTTCTGACAGTTTTGAAATGGCTGTTTTTTACATTCTTTTAGACAATTAATTTTTTTCACAGAAATTACAATTAGAAATAATTTGTCAAATTATAATCATAACAGAATGACAAATGCTCTAATATAACAAAGACTCAAACATTGAAATCAAAACAAATTCTTCTAATTTTCAGAATCAAGATATCTGAATGACCCAAAGTTTGCCTCTGCTCTACCATAATTTTCCTTTCTGTGAAATCACTCCTGGTAGACAAATTTTAAAATTCCCAAAAAGCTTGTATATAGCAGATATTCCAGCCTCTGTACATTTCTAATATGGATAGTACATTAGTTTCTTTAACTCGATTCATTACAACTAATAGATTACTGACAGGAAGATCTAGCCAAGAGTCTAGAACTATGCTCTACAATATTCTTTTGAATAGATACTGTGGTGATTTCTCAGTCTAAATAAACTGTTATCTAGAACCAAAATGGGGTTTTATTTGTTTTATCAGTTTCACTGCAAATGCAGTCATTGCAATAAAAATTAAATAAAACCAGGATCTTTCATTGTATTATGAGAGGGTTAAAATAAACCAAATTAACAATCTAATCATATTTTGGTTTTATAAAACAAAAATCAGCCTTTTTTAATTAGGGTTTCAATGTTAATATACAAACAGAGGGAGAATCATGTCTGTCAAGTTTGGTTAAAAGGGCATTCTTCTGCAGAATATTAGCCAGGGTAATTCCTACAAATTAACAGAAAATACAAAAGCAACAGAAACATGCAACATAAATGTTCTTTCACTACTTCAAACCACTTGTTAGACTAGTATTTTTTATATTGTATTGTATTGGGTGTCTGTGGCAAGGCTTTGGCAGTAGGGGTGCTGCAGGGTGGCCTCTGTGGGTGGAGGTAGAGGAGGAAAGGTATTGTTTTAATGTTTGTCTTTTGTTTCTCACTACCCAAATCTATTTTAATTGGCAAAAAAAGTAAATTAATTTTCCTCGAGTATGTTTTGCCAGTGATAGTAACTGGTAAGAAATCTCACTGCCTTAATCTCAACCTGCAAATTTTCTTAGCTTTTTTCTCCCCCTGTTCTGTTAGAGAAGCTGGGGGGAAAACCTGGCTGTTTGTCATGGCTAACCCATGGGGTATATACAATCCAATCACAGGAAAAAGTCATGTATAATAAGTGCATCGACCAATGGAACTCAACAGTAGACCTTGTGCTCAACAGTAGTACATTCCTGTTTCCAGAGTGTGAAAATTATTTTAACACAGGAAAAGTAGCAGACAATATGCTTTTTCCTGTCCTCTGAAAGCTGCAGATAAAATACCAGTTTCCTACCAGGATAAAGAACAGAACAACCAAAACAATCTTTAAAATACAATTATTGACAACATTTCATACAAGTATACTCAGAAGAGTTACATACTTTTGCCTTTGGCCCTGGAAATGGCGTTTAGATACTCTGATAGTACATTTTTTGTGCCTTCAGTGCCTAATTTGGGCATCTCACTTCATGCAATCTTCTTATTTTTGTAAAACTCATAGGCAGTTACATATTTTTAATTTTCTTTTGATGAAGTTGACAATTCAGAGATAATTTAAACTCAGCAGTGGAGGGAACAGTTATGACCCTATCTATTTCTTGCATCAGGCCTGGTGGTAAGACAGACAATATCTTTTCAAAGCTTTTCATTTTGAGTTAAACACCAAGAGCTGGAGAAACCATGAGATCCTTAAGTAAATTATTCCACTGCTTAATCATCAACTCCTCACCCTTTCTGGACATATATCTGAGGGCTGAGACTTGCCCTCTTAGTTTCCTGGTCATATGTTTTGCCACATCATATTGATCCCTTGAAATTTCCAACTCCTTATGATACTTCTTTTCAAAATTAGTTTCTCCTTCAGAAATAAATTGAGACTTGCACTTTTTAATCATAGATATATAATATTGCCATTGGAAAAGTTAAAATAAATCTTAATCAAGGAAGTCCAGTTCATTGGAATATCCAGGCTGTTTGTTAGATCTATCTTTCTCATTATTTGCCATACTGTTGATTTTGTGTATGTAAATTTTAACAAGAATGATTTCATGTCATTTTGCGTATTGCTGGTCAGGTCATGACTTGAATCAGGCCAGAAGGAAGCCAATAGGAAAAAACAGATGGAATTTTTTTTCATTAGATTTCCTTTTTAAAAACTATCAGTTAGAAAGGTTTTAATGAATTCAATTTCTGCAGTAATTTAAAATCATAATGAAATCAAATGCCTTACAGAAATCTTTGCCAATGAAATCATAAACTCAATCAAAAAGTTCAAGTTTTTTTGACATTTTTTTTATCAAGCTGTGTTGATTGACAGCATGTATATTGCCATTATTTTAATTCTTCATTGATTTCATCTCCCATCACCTTAACTTGCTCTATATCCATTTAACCAGATGACAGTTTACTGAAGTCTTTGTCCACAAACAGTGGCACAACAACCATTTTTTTCCAGAGCCCCAGAGTCTTTTCACTCCTCCAAGATTTATCTATCAGTCTGACATTCCTTTGAACATTTTTGCAATTTATCATGTATGAAGTATTTCATCATAGTTAACTTATTTTTTTTCTTAAAACTGTTATTTTGTTTCTTTCCTCTCAGTACTACTGGAACAAAACCCATTTCATTGTTGTTGTAAACATCAGCCTTCTTTCTAAGAACAGATGCAAAGTATACACTGGAGAATTCTTCCTTTGCTACATCATTACTGACATTTATATTGTCCCTATTTGGTAAACTTGCTTCAGAACCTGCCCCCAGGACAGACTTGTTGGTAGTGGGGAGAGGTGGAAAGTCTGAGGGAGGAAGTGAAGAGGACTGCAGCCATTTAATCACTTCTCTTAGTACAGGGCACATACTGCATGTTACATGATGGACCAAGGCTTCTCGTAGAATCTTCTTTCCTCTCTTTCACACTCATATTGCAGCTGCCCCTGTAGTAGTCCATCACCAGGAATCACTTTGGCATATATGCAAAAGTAACAGCAAGGCTAAATTATCTTTTTTTCTGTTCAGTGCTGACTTCCCTGATCTCAAGAACCAACGAATGTCTGAAACTGGCACACAGTTTAGAAAACTCTTTTGCTTTTTTTTCCTTAATTGATCTGACACTTAACAGCATTTGTTTCAAAAGGTTAAAATCTGTTCCTATAACTAATCTTATCTTCTCTAAAACCCCTTTTCTTTAGCGAATGGCTGCTTTGGCCTCTGGCTGACTTTCTGTCTTCACAAATTTCTCTAAAACTCACTATCCTCCCACCTTTCATTTTCAGCGAGGGTCCCTGGGAAGGCTCCTACGAATCCATCATTGAGAATGGCAACCAGGGAAAGCAGCCATTTCCTTCTCCTTCAGAAGAAAACAGTTCTGCCACATTCTCTTAAAGAATATTCTCCTCCCAAGGCAAGCACAGAGCTCCCATCAACACTAATGCACACACAGAGGTGAATATTCCCATTTGTGAGGGACTGTAATTGAATCACCATTAGCTGCAGCTCCTGGTGTTGTTCAGAATGAGTCGAGTCCTATTGCTTCTTGTTGCTAGAATGTAATAAACAAGAGTTAAACTATTTAAAGGTGGCTTTGTTCTTCTGTCAGACACCTGCTGAACATTTGTTTAAAATATAACAACTCCAAAGAGGTATTAGAATCTGGCAAAGACAAAGGCCTGGATTAACCTTAACTATAGAGTGGCTATCAATGCCTCTGTCTCAACCATTTAAAAATCCCTTTTTCAGGTATCTATGGAACTGTTATATTACTAATCCAAATTTACCTCTAAACTGTGTGAATGTACATTTTCCTAGTGTTTAAGTGGAAGAAGCTGTAAGGAAGAAGGATTGTCACTTCACTTCCAGATTTCTCACAGATAGCAGTGATACAAGAATACTCCATGGAGTAAGTGGCTGTTGCTTGATTTTTTTTTCCTCTCCAGAAAATAGAGCCTTCGTAAGAAAACTTTACAGACTTACACACGCACACACACACACACACACACATACACAAAACCAAACCAAAAATGTACTTTTATGAAAGCTATCCATCAAATGTCAAGGATAATAATCAATTTTTTGTCACAATGAACTGATAAGAGCTTTCAGTAATAATGTCATGGGGAAAAAAATTTGTGTTGGAACTCGTAACGCTCAGCCCTGATATCAAACGAATTCATAAAAGCTCAATACTACTGTAGCCCTCCGAGGCATGACAAAACACAATTTCTCATCCACAGGATATGGAATAATTTTTTTTTTTTTTTTTTTTTTTTTTCCTTTCACAGAGAGGGAAGCAAAAGGAGATCTGAATTTCAAAAAAAAATATTACACAATCCTGCTTATACAGGTGAACATTAGCGATCATTTTGGTCGCCGATATCACAAGCCGTTATGGTGATTTCTCTCACATCATGCAAATGGCTGCATAATGTCTACTCCTCTTGGAATGTAAAATCAAATCAGCATTCTAATGATACAAGCCCGTGATGAGCTTGGAAATAAATATGCAGAAGCGCATAAAAAAAAAAATTCAAGGCAATCAAGGAGAGCCAGCGTCCTAGCTTGGACTATAAATCTTTGTCTCTTTCAATCGTAAAGCTGGCCGAATCAGTGTAAAATTCGAGCGGGGATGTCATCAATTTCTGTTAACCTCTCTATTCTTCTTTGTGTTGGCGGTGCAGTGATGGATTGGTTTTGTCACTTGTGCTCAGTTCACAGTATGTTAACATGGAAGGGTGCAGTCAGGTTATGAAGAAGGGTTATTACTGTCCCAGCTCTGACCTGGACTTACTATCTTTTCTAGTATCAGAAAACCTTACTGTCTTTGGGACTGAGAAGTAGCATCCTTAGAGCTGCCTAATACTAACAGAGCAGCCACAATTGTTTTCCTCCAGATGCTTTGCTGTTCTTTCCATTCACCTTGCTCCAGATCATAGGCCTATTCTTTCCTACCATTTTTTAATTAATAAATTAATATAGGAGATGCTTATTAATCCAACTACTAGTGCAGGAAGAAAAGTAATGAATTAATGGATTACATCAAAAGGAATCTATGATTTGCAAATACAAAAAGATTCATACTTTTACAGTCTCCAAATAATAAAGCACTGGTAATAAAATAGATATAATAACATAAACTTACTGACATGTAGTGAATACATAAATATTTGAAGGAGTGGACTAACAATTCTTCTTTCATGTTGTCTTGATCTTGTGTTTTGTAGGAGTGTTTAAATTGTGCTACCTAATTTCAGCAGTGGATTTGATGAGTGAGGGTGTTCTTCAGTTCTTGTTTTCTGCTTCTCTGCTGTGTCAATGCACTTGCTGCAATCTGTACTGCACAGCACTAAGACACCTGGTCCTACTTCAAAAACTCACAAGCTCAACTATAAGCAACTTCAAGCTCTATTAATGTCAATGGAACTGCTCAAGTGCTTAAGTTAAGCATGTTCTTAAATGATTTGATGGAAGATTGTAATAAATCTTAATCCAGAGCCCAATGAAATCTTTAGGACTCTTTATATTGACTTCAGTGGACATTGTATCAGGCTAATAGAGCTCAACACCTTGCAGAACTGAGCCTTTAAACAGCTGGCTCATTTCACCATCTAAGTGGTTGCTTCAGTGGTGGGTGAAGTGATCCCTATGTGTAGTATTTAATACAGTGTGTTTCAGTTTGTTACGTTAGTAAAGTGCTTTAGGATCACTTGAGATGAAAGGTGCAATACAAATGCAAGTTACTATTACATGGCCAGAAGCACCATTTTTTTGTCGGTGAAAAATCACGTTAAAATAAATGCTTTAAAATGATGGAAATAGACCATTAATCTATAAAAATTCTATATCTATTTATTTCTGTAAAGAAAAGGCAAGCACAGCAAAACAACTCTGGCAATAGGTAGTCCAGGTTCTGCAGAAAAGCTGAACAATTGAAAGGTCAATGGCGTTTTGTAAGTGATGCTTTTGCTCTTGACAAGTTGGACTCAGGATATAGGAGTAAATCTGGTCACAAATGTCTGCCACTTCTCAGAGCTGTGTTGGCTGCTCAAAAGCAATTAAGTGAAGTGGGTACTCAAGTCCCATTGAATGTCCCAATTAACAATTAGCAGGACTTGTGCTCTTAAGGGGTTTTGGAGATGTTACACAATACAGTACTGAGAAAGTCACATGAAGGAGACCTCAGTTTCCATATCCTTTCTATAGGAGCTATTTTTAAAGTCATATGAAAATAATCCTGAATTAAACATAGTAGAGAACAAAGAAAGAAGCAATTGTTATGTCATAGCTTATATTGCTATTCATCACTGAGTTCAGGAATGTAGAAGGAGCCTAGCCAGACAGCAGGCTAGGCAATCTGACCAAATCCAAACTGTTAGAAGTTTCACAATAAATTTTTTCCATCAAAAATGTGTTCCTACGTCCTGATATTTTTAAGATGTCTTGGGATACCAGGTCACTGTTTAATAACAAAAGCAGACATAAGGTATGCATGATAAAGTTTCTCTACATGGCCAGCTTGTTTTTTTCCCCCAAGTTTGTTTATTTTTCTCTTGTCATGAATTTAAACAAAACATCTTCAGTGCCAACTACAGAGATTCCAGTAAAAGCAGTCAAGAAAGGATCCCAAAGAGGTCAGACTGACCTTGCTGGTAAATTCCACCCAGGAAACAGCTGCAAGCAATGCTGAACCCAAGAGGAAATGTACATGTTTCCCCTGTCCCATGAAAAGGAATTGTCACTCCAGAAGTGAATGTTTCTGGACTTCCACCAGTTCACATGTACCTTCACCCACTAAGTGTCCTCACTTACACGTGTAAACAGAGCAAACACAATCTGCCACAAAAATGCCTTGTCTCCAGAGATATGAATCCCATTAAATTAGTTACTGTATTGCAAACATTTTTAGCAGGATGCCCATTTCCTGCTATATTTGCCTTAAAGGTTCATGTTCTCAATTACATAATGACATACAAATTAAATGCAGTTTCAAATTTAAACCTGTACAAGTGTCAGTTATCAAGTTCCCCTGTTAGTCCCATAAGGCTGCCCACAGCACTGCTGGAAAGTGCACTACTGTGCAGACATTACATTTCTTACTACAAGAAAGTCCTATTGAAGGAATAAATAGTAATGATTCTTATTTATTACTGATATTGCAGAGTCCAGTGAACTCAGACATGAGATTGAGTCTGATTTAATAGATGTTGTGCCAAAATAAAGAATTACCATGGCTGCATGTCTGACAAATTTTAAGGAGAGGTGGAACAATTTTTGTCATCTAGACTGATCCATAAAGCAACGAGTCCCACCCTGCTGCATCATTTTTCTGTGGGTACGACCTACAGGAGGAGCGAGTTTAGGTTTTCCTAAACTCCATGAAACTTTGATTATTGTAACTGGCGCTTTGTTAATCAATATAGATCAACCTAGATCAAGTGGAATGATTTTCTAAACACCTTGCTAATAAAATATCATTCCATCCATTTGTGAAAAGAGAATGCAAATTAATTAGGAGCCTGGTCAAAATAATTCAGTTTAAAACCCTAAGAATATTTTTGAAAATATTTCTTTATTTTTCTTAGGCTTTATTTGATTCTTAACACTGTTTGCCAGGAAGTATTTGGGTGAAATCCTTGACATGTTGAAGAGTTGTTTTGCATAACCTAAGCTGATGGAGGTTTGTTATTTCTTAAATCCAATCCTGAGAAGCCTGTGGAGGGTATGGATATATGTCTTGATAATTTATGAGCATATCCATGGACCATGGGACTTTGGGTTTTGGGCCCACATTCAGCTCAAGTAAGGATTAATAACAAATGAGGGCTAATTAACAAATTATCACTTTGCAGTCTTCCTCAACAGTTATTTAAATCAATTCTTCTCAAAAGCAGAAACAAAAGGCATAGATACCAGTGAACATAAACACAAACATGAGCACAGAAATTCAAACACAGATACACAGTATGTCTGATGAGAGAGAGAAAAGTTTCTTCCTAATAATACAGAGTAACTTTAAAATGTTGAATTCTACCTTCACCCTTCAGTTTTCCTTTTCTGTTCAAAAAAATGTTGACCTTGAGCTTATTCTGTAATCAAGGTGTTTGATAAGTCAAATTCTTCAGACGTGTAGCTAAAAAGCACTTTTTAGAATGTTAAGCTGCCAACACACAGGGTGCAGTTATTGCTTTAGAGAAATGTCATAGATGTCCTCTAACCTTTTTTTTTTTTTTTTTTAGGAATGTATTTCTTGGATGATTTTTTTCAAGGACTCAGGTCAGGAAGAATCTACCCCAAGGGTAGTTGGAGGGAAGAAAAAATAACAAGGCATGGTGGCACCTGGGGACCACAACATTGTTCACATCCTCTGTAATCATCAGTGCACTGCTCAGCTGCTTTGGTAATTTACATAATACCATCCTGACATGTTCACTTCAGTTATCCATCACCATTGGGATGGTGTTGCTGTTTTCCTGCTTTATTTCTTTCTCCCTATCTCACTCTCTCTGTGCCTTTCTTTCTCTCATTGTGTCTTATGTTTATCTGGCCAGGCAAAAAAGATTGATTTCACATTGTTTCTGCCCTCCTTGTTCAAGAAATATGAATTTGGCAAATGATGAGGCACCGAGCTCAGCTAATAAGCAAAAATGCACATATAGAGATTTTATTCTCTACATTTTAATGAATAGTATCTTTGGGGGAACTGAGGAGGAAAAGAAGAGCAATAATCTAATGGATGCAAAGACGAGGGAGAGAGTCAGTTTAATAAAGCTAAATTCTAAGGATATGATGGACTTTATTCACATGTAATCATGGCTAAATCTGCAAGATAGGACTGGACATTAAGCTTAGAAAAATGCTGAAAGCTTTTGCCTCGAGTTAGATTTCCACAAATAGGAACAAATGAAAGATAATATTTCATATTTTTAAATGTATTTTTAATTGTCATGTGACAGATGAATTGGCTATCTGAAAACATGATTAATTCCTGCAGTCCTACCTACCGAGACCCAACTACAGGCTTGTTCTACCCAGTTTTATACCTCTATACCCTTTTGACTTTACTGGAGTTGTTCTTGATGTACATCACTGTAACTGGTATTGACAGTTATACCCTTGTGTACACCTTTGTGTACGACAAGGGTGATAAAGTCACCTTGCCACGGTAAAGGAAAACTTAAAGACATAGGAAAGGACCACTGAAATGGGGACCTGCATGGCCTATTTGTTGTTACTTTCTATAGCTTGTTGGGGTGAATTCCTCACACTATTAGCTACTGATTCCCTGGCAGTGAAAGCCCAAGTACCTGGCCTACCGGGACTTCCCACTACAGGAAGCTAAAAGACAACATTTAAGCCAACATGGTGCTTGGGGCAGGAAAGGACAACAGGGCATTCGTATCATGCACCTGTATTGGTGTTCCTGAATGAGTGTGAGAAATGGTTCCTTGTCTCTGTAAAGTTATATTCCTGATAAATCATTACAGGACAAAAAGACCAAACTTTGCAGAAGTAAAAGAGTGATGGTGTTCAAAGCCAGTGCCACCAACCCCCACAAAACCAGTCTCAGACATTTAGATTTTCAAAAATCCTCCCTTCTTGAAAAAAAATAGGCTTATCTGTACAAAGGCATAAATAGCCCTGTTTTTAAACAACTTTGCCATTATTAATGTAGATATTAATCAGTTTAGTACTCAAAATAGGTGGGAAGAACCTGAGTATCAGTCTCTGCTATATGGAAACTTCAGGCTCAATCCTTATTATGCTAAAATACTGGGACGCGCAAAGTCAGCTGCATGGTGTTGAAGAAGTGATAGAGAAATATAGGAAAGACTAGCAAACTTAGACAAATCCCTGTAGTTTGCATTCCTATGCACTGTGTTATTTAAGCAAGAGTATTAATTTGCTTGGTGATAGCACTCTGGAAAAGTTGATCCTCTGTAAGGTCAGGGTCTTCTGCAGCTAAAGACTTTGCATAAACTTATGGCTTGTCTGCATCAAATCTATGGTGTGAATGGATTTCTAAAATTCAATATGCAACGTAAAATAAAAAATAGTTTTAATGAGCAAAACCTTCCCCCTCAAAAAGCTTACCATACAAAAAAGGAAAAGTATTTATTATAGACTATATTCACATTTATTACAGACTACAGTTGCATTTCATAACAGAATCTCTATTAAAGGCTCCTTATAGTCTTTGATTCTTCTTTTATAAAAAAGTTTATTCTCATAAAGAAATACAGGACTTATTGAAGATTCCTCAGAGATATTTCAATTAAATCCTGCCTTCTTATATATCAACTTTGTGTGGCAGAAACGAATTCAAGGCCCTGTCCTGCAAACACTGATACAATGAGATAACTCAAGAGAGCACTCGAATAATCTCAAGTATAGGCTCCACTAGACAAATTTAGCCTTGGCAAAATCAATTTATTTCATGTGTATTAACACAGCTTTATGCTAGGGATGATTTTTTTTTTTTTTTGAGGGGCAGAAGGACTTCATTTTGACACAAAAAATATGTCATCCAAAACACCTTGTTTAGAAAAGCCAGCATTTTTCTGTGCAGACCAAATACACAGGACATTCAAGCACCTCAATAGATTGGAAAAAAATGCAAGAACATAGGAAGGTTCTTCTGGGTGTCTCATAAAAAGACCATGAAGATCAGTGATCATATTAACCTCTGGGGACCTTGAAACAGGGTTTTACAGCAACTGGCCAAAATATTTTGATCTAACTACAGATAGCACGATATTTGAACCTTTGCAATATTAATATTCTGTTGTTATCTGATGTGCTCTGGCATTTCTTTATCACAGTAGACAAAGACGGTATAATGAGTTATGATTTAGTATTCTGATCTGATAGTGTTAAAGTTATAGGTTGTAGTTGAACCTTTAGCAAACTACAGTTATTCATTTCCTTTTATTCATGTTGCTACTTACTCTTGCATGTGAGACTCAGACATCTCTTTATCAAAACTAAAAATCTTTCAATCTGTTAATGATCATTTTTAAACTAACCCTATTTTATCGGTTTTGTACAGTGATGCTAATTATGGAAAAATAGCTATGAAACAAGAGACTGACATGTTCTTATTTTGGCTTTCCCAACACTGGGCTGGAGCTGATTGTTTCCAGCACAGTACATGATAATGTGGCTGTCATCGTTGCTTCTGGAATAGCTTCTGAGGGGCTCAGTTCAGGCAACAATTTATGTTGGGGCTGAGAGTACAGCCAGCACAGTTAAAGGAGGCCTCCTGAGCTCTGGGACCCTAAATCTTCAGCCACTTGACATTAGTGAACAACATCAACTCTGTTTCCATTTTCCACAGAAAAAAAAAAAAAAAAAAGAAAAAAAAGAAAAAAGGTCTTTTTTAAAATTTTCTTTTTTTTTTAAAGCTGGGCAAGAGACATGTTGGCAACTGATACCAAAATGACCTCTCTCTGACTGACAGAAAGTTCATCATTGCATACTATACCTGTCACCTCAGTAATGTATATAGTCTCAGCTGCCCAGTGATTTCAAAAATTCTCATCCCTGACCTATAAGTTTTAACCTCTGAGTATATTGCATGAAAAGCAGTTTCACTGGTGAGCTAAGCAGATGTTGACAAAGTGTGGAAAATTAATATGAAAGAAGATGAGTGTTTTCCACCTCTGTATTCAACAGTAGCCTCTGACTGTCCATTTAGCAAAAAAACTACACAGCTATGATAAAAAAGATAAAGAGGTCCTTTCTTCCAGAGGATGGTCTGCAAGGAATATATTTCTAATGGAACCTTTTCTGGGCCTGGATACCAAAGGTTTCAGATGCCTTCTATGTCTTACTAATTAATATATGATAGTTATAATTATATGAAAATGTCTTTATTTTCTAGATGGTTTTACACTCCCAATAAATTACTTTACTAACGCTTCTAACATTCATGATCTAATTGTGTATAGAATATATTATTTTTTAATAAATTTACAAAGCCTGGAAAAATCCACATGGAATTTGTATCCATAGAGGAGTTCTCATCAAACAACTAATATTGTGCTTTTGTCAGCTGAAAGTTGGAATGGTTCCTATGTATTATCACTTGATTAAAGCACACAGATAGGAGGGAATTCCCAAAGAAAACCAGAAATCACATGAGCATTTGGTACTGTTTCATTCCGTGTTCACAAGGATACAGGTAATGAAGCCAATGAGCTACAGATTTACTGAGACTAGATGTCCATATATTAAAAACAAGCAACAAACAAAAAAATCCCAGCTCAATTCTGGCAGTATATAATATTATAAAGTTACTTTATTTGGTCTGGATTTTATGATACAAATTAAATTAAGGTGCACATACATATACTCCATTTTTGTCTTTTAGGGGGGAACCTTTCTAACTTTCCACTGTGATAAAGAAAACCATTAGATTCTGACAAGGTGAGGAGGAGGAAAAACACTTTTATTGAAATAACAAAATGATAGTGTCAGACACTGAATCCAAGAGATAAAATATTACATCTAATAAACATGTTACATATGGGATTAGACATAGGCCCCTAGAATTACAGAGTAACAGAGTTTATAGGAAAACAATAACATTAGTATTGAAAATTAATGTCTAGAATTCCTACCATGGTAAGAAAAAAATATCTGCATTGTTATTAAAGGAACTTAAACGGGGGAAATAACTTGATATCCTGCAGTGTCAGAGCTTTTGCTTTAGGTCTAAGACTGCAAGCTTTGCTCCCACCTTTTGTCTCATTTACCTAAGTAAAATTACTTCTGTGAGTGACTGGATCACTTGGTGAGATCATGATCTTAACTGATAATGTACAGTCTTCAAAGGCATAAAAATAGGTAACCATCCAGCTCTCCTGGATAGTCAACATTTCTGCCTTTGAAAATATCGCCCCCTCACTGTCCATTCCGAAGCAGATAGCCACTGTGTTGCTTAAAAACATGCTACAAATGTACACACACTTCATGACAATTTGATGTGGCCAGCATTGCTTAATTAAGCACATAATCAAGCACTCATGTCTGCTCCTCCCTCTTGCATCTCTCCTTATCACTTTGTAATTTTCTTATCCATGCCAACATGGGGTGAAAGAGCAGCATATAAACATCCACCCCCTCTTTCACCAGCCCAGCATTGTGATGGTTGGTTGTGTAATCGTAAAAATTTTGTAAACATGTATGGAGAACACCTTGAAATGTTACCTGAAAAGAAACTTCGAGTTCAGTACAGTTCTTCCGCTACTGATTGTAAGACCTTTTGTCCTGTTTTTCGAATTAGATACTGCTGTAACTCCAGTAACTCTCACTTTAGAGATGAATGTTGAACTGCTGGTATCTGATTTTTAACTCCACTCTGATTTTCTGGTTAACACCCCAGAGAGGGGAAAAAAAAAAAACCCACCACCAAAAGCCCCCATGTTGTCTGAGCAGTCACTCAGTTGTCTGACACTGAGCAATTCCTGTAACTCACCTGCCCATCCATCCTACATTGCAGGGCTATAAGCCTTTACGGAAAGGGCTCAGGCAAACTTGTCTGATCAGCAGTGAGAAGATGGTGTCACAGGACAGGATATGTGGTGGTTGCCCCAGGCTTAGTAAGCAGAGCCACCTCTGTTCCCAGATGCCTGTGCTACAGGTAGGTATGTAGCTGGGGAAAGGCAAACTCAAACTCTCACTCCCACTGTTATCAGCACTCCCATAAAGCCAGTGGGAGCTTAAACATGGGCTTGTGTGAAAACCCTTTGGATGGCAAAGTGAACTTGGACTCCAACATTGCTTTGCACCTATGTTTAGAACATAACAAAAATGTAATCTCCACACCTCAGGTCTCTAAAATGATGATAACAATCCTTTATTTCAACCACCCTTTGCCTGTAATTATCTATTTAGCATTCAAAACTTTTGTCTCTTCCCACGTTTTCCAGAGCCTAGCACAATTTGAACCTGATCATAGTCAGGATCTCTGGACAGTACTCTAATGCAAATAATTCTAATGATAAGAGTAATGCCCCAAGGGTGTTGCAAAGCTATCCTAATATCCAAACTCGATTGCAATTTTATTTAGATTTTATATTACTAAGAGCGTTTATCTTCTTGCCATGTGCGGACATGTAGTTAGTGCACATTGCTTATGGGTTTCCAAGATAATGTAATGCAAACAAATCATATATCGTCTGAGAATGAGTCAGGCCCACATTTCAACTTGATTTGATTTACCGTCACCTGTGTTGCAATGACTATTAGTCTGTTGAAATAATGAAAGAAAGGGAATAAGGGCTTTTAAGGCCAGTGTGGGAAAGTACCTGTTATATAAGCATCTTTAAAATGCAGAAGGAATAAAAAAATGGTTAGAAGCCAGAATGAGGACAGAGCACTGGAAATTAAATATGTGATGCCTCCTCTGAAAAAGAGCTATACTTGCCTTGATGGATGCCAGGATGGATTCATCTGACAAATCTGGTCTGACTTTACTCTTGTCCATACTCAAGACTAACTCAGATGTGTGGAAACAAGTTGAATGCCACTCACCTCGTACCTTATACCAGGTTCAGATTGGTCTTTTCTGATACACCGTACAGCACCATAGAAAACCCACCAAATTCAGATCTGGATTGGTGTTTCTCAACAGTTATCACTGAGGGGTAAACTGAAAAGAATGATCTAAATCTTTGTGACTAGTGAAGGGACCAACCATCTCATCTGTCTTGGGGTAGTCAGGTTTTGATCCAGGCTGTAATACTAAGGAAGTTTGATAACTTTCTGTACAAAGGCATTTTGTGAGCACAGAACAGTGGTGGTTTTCCAGGATGTATAATAGCTACCTATTTTTCTACTTAACTGCTTTGACAAAAATTCTGCCTTCACACTCCTTCACACACACATTCCCCAAAACACTCAGCCATGCCACCACTCCATCCATGTACCGGTTTTGTGTTTTGCTGACTGGACCTGGAACAGAAAGCTGTGTCTACTTGCACTCTATTTTGCTGGGTGTTTTTGCTGTGGATACACTCTGAACTGCTGGAATACCTGCTGCTCTTGAGCACAGATAACAAGGTAATGTAAGAAAAGATTTCAAAGGAGACACACAGACATGTTGTCTCATACCTTTTCTGCTCCTCATTATTTAAAGTCTGAGAGAGAGATGTGGGGGAAAAAAGAGCTCTTCACAGGTCCCATGGGGCTCCAAAGACATCAGCTCGTGAATATTTCACAAGTGTTTCTCTGTCCTGTAACATTGCTGTACAGTTACCTGCAGTTCAAAGGTAAGGACAACAAGGAATGCTGTATATTTCATTATTTTGCCAAGCATAAGAGCTTAATTTTTGCATTTGTAAAATCTAGCGTTTTTTCTGCTGAGTGATAAACATTTCAGTGACAATAAAAACCATTTAAAAACTAAATATAAAATAAATTTATGCTTTCAATATGCTGCATCTTCTCCAGATCTGGTAAATCTCTAACCTGTCAGCTATTGTGAAAAGTCAAAGACTTTGTTTGTTTTAAACTGCTGCTAAATGGTAAATGGCAAAGCTTCTTGCTCTTGCTCTATTTTACAATCCCAGTTTCATCATATCTGAATTGATTATGCTTGTCATAATGTTAGCTATTGAAACACATCTCAAATATGCAGCTCTGTTGCAAACCATGTTACAGTTGTATATTTGATTGGGTTTTTTAATGGGATGGTCCAAGACGCTGTTCAGAATATGTTTGCTGTGGTGACCATGACTGTGTAATCTCCAAATTTTGGGAAGCCTTGCTTATTTCTGTTGACAAGAGTGTGTTTTCCATCTCAGTTCCCTTCTCTTTTCCTTCTGGCCCCTTGCACATCCCAGAAGGATTTGCCTTCCTCCCTTCAGCTGACTCTGATTTCATCAACTAGTTCTGATAGTGAAAAATTCACAAGAAGTGGGGCTTTGTACACCTGCTCTCATGAAAGAGAAAGGAAAGCAGGAGGAAGCATACACAGGAAAAGTGTAATAATGAGCAAAATGCAAAATACAAATTGCTTTTACCCAACTTGACTAGCAAACAAAGCAAAACAGCATCAACATGCATTGGAATGCTTTGTAAGATACATGTCATTTAATGTGCCTTGTGTTTTCGGTTAGCTGATTCTGTAATAAAAATTGTTGGTACTGGCAGCATTGCATCATTGTTCTTAGCAAGAAAAAGCAATTTGGCCTATTGTTTCCAGAAACAGTTTTCTCTTATAAAAACAATATAGTTGTTTAACCTAAATATAAACACATATGATGTCAATAATTTTATATCTATTACAGACTGTTACATGGTCTTTAACAACTGTCACTGCCAACAGATAAATTCTACATGGCTGGTTTTACTCATTTATTACCAAGAGTAAAAGGCACCATGGCTGCTGTTGGCTCTCTGTGCTTTCTGCAAGTGTATGCTGCTCTCTACATGCACCAAAGTCTGGCCTTTGAGAGGCAGAAACTTGTCTCAATAGGACTAAATGCATGCTACTGCTTTCTTTCAGTCTCACTGCTTGCAGCTTAATGATTTCAGGGAGTACATAATGAGTGCATTAAGGGTTGCAATAAACTATGAACCAAAAAAGGGACTCATTCTCATCTGGGCTCTGAAAGTGATACCCTCATTGGTCTCAGTCAAGTTGCTTTATTTTCCTGTCTTGATTTACTATCTCTGGAACAGCGATATTAATTTTTGACTCTGTCACAAGGAAGATTTTGATAATGAATTAGTTAATGTGAAAGCTCTATAGTTCTCCAAGTTAGCTGTCAGCTGGAGGTCAGCATCCTCCAGATCAGCAGTTTATTTGGATAGTTATCTCCTGACTTCTTTTTTTATAAAGATTATTCATGCACAAGGGCCTCAGATTTTCTTCTCATAAAGCAGCAGGATGGTAAATGCCCGGATGACCTTGTATCATACCCACAGCATTAGTCGAATGTGACTAAGTGAGTTGGAGGGAAACTTCCTCCTTGGGATCCCTGCACTCCTCACTCCTGCCTGCCCTGCACCCTGCTGCATGGTCACCACAGGCCACACAGATGCTGGCTGTGTCTTTGGAAGTGAGGTGAAAAATGCTTTAACAGGCTGAGTGAAGTAAGCTCTGGAAAAAGAGTGTAGCCCATGAAGAGAAAAGCATACTCTTGTGCACACAGCAGATTTATTCATTCGATTGCCTGTGAGCCAGCAGGAATTCCTAAGCACTTACAGAAGGGAGCTATACAAAGCCTAGCACCCTGGGATGGAAAAGAGAAACCATATTAGGGCTAAAGCATAGATACTTGTACAGGTGCTGTGGCACCCAGCTCCTGGGCCAACACTGTTAGTGCTAGCATCTCAGGGTTCTTTAAAATCTGGTCAGTCCAGACTAAATTTAAGCATTGTCCCATACTTCGCCCTGTCAAGGTGCTGAAGCATCTTGTTTCTGAGCGTGGATGCAGTTTCAGTGCGCAATTGTGTGGGTCACTGCTTGCTGACCACTCCAGGAGATGCAACACACCCAGGCCCTTTAGCAGGTTGACTCTGGCTGATAGACCAATATCAAAAAGCACTGCTGTGTTTTAGGAAGAAAATGGGGTCCCTGAGGTGAAAGGGGATCTGAACACACCTGCCCAGCCCAGCACTGCAATTTTGCCTGGTGGCTGGAGTCTTGTCTTTAAGACCACAGAAGATGAGCCTATGTGCTGCTGATGATCAAAGTGTTCCCAATGCATCAGACTGCTTTAGCACAAATTCACTGGAGGTTGTTAATCACCATAATGGAATACAATGGGACCCCAAATACTGTTACTTGTAGAGGTGAGTGAGTGCTAGTGTGCTTAGGCCTCCAAGAATAAGATCACAATGTTCTAGTAAAAGTGATAGGATGAAATATGAGATTAGTCTGAAGTATACTCATAAGCCTCGGTTACACAGCTGATTCCCTCCTCATCCCTTCCCCAGCCAACTTTTCCTCAGGTCTTTTCATGTATGTTTTAACAGCAAATTATAAAATGCTATGCAGGTATCAAGCCCAACAAAACTTGCTCTCTGTTTCTGTATTATAAAGAGCCATCGTCTTTTCGTTGTGATTTCTACTTAGATTAGTAAGGCTAAAATTAGCTATTAAAAGAAGAGTTCCCATATTGTAACCAAAACAGACTTACTGAATCTTGGATTAATCAGGAGACTGTGCTGAGGGTGTGAGAGAAATACCTTACAACTTCTTTAAAATACTTCATTTACATATCACATAACAGCAAGGCATGGTAGGAGTTAACATGACATTAATTCTATAGAAGAGATAGGAGTTGACTGTTTAATAGTTTCTGTTTAATGCTAGGCCACACAGACAAATGCTTCTGTGAATTATCTAGAGAGCTGTTAGGGAAGGAAAGATATTAATTGGTCTGATGCAAAGCGGGAGGGACATGTAAGAAAGGGAAAATGAAAGGGGAGTACAGAAAACCACAGTTGTAACTATCTGGTTGATCTGAGCATTATTTTGGACTACTCATTGCAAAATCTTACTTTATTGGTTGAAACATGTTTGGGAGTGGTATTGATTTTTTGGGAAAAGAATCATTAGTCTTTTATTATAAACTCTTGATTTATACTACTCATGGTTCTTTGGTTCCTGGGGGAGAATGTTGAATTGATTGGTTGAGCTCTAGGTTTTGGGGGTTTGAGTTTTGTTTGGTTTTCTTTTTTTCTCTTACTCTTTAGCTCTTTATTTTCTTTTTCGTTCTTTTTTTTTTTTTCCCCATCTTATTTGTCTGATGTGATCAATGAAGAGATTTTGAAAACTCCTGTTCAAATGTATGTAGCTTTTATTCATACCATTTGAAGAAAAAATATTTTTATCTGCAGTCAATACTTTATTTCAGAAGCTGAATCTCTATCTTCCATGCATATTTATATTTGGCCACTTCCTAATCACTGCAGAGGTAACTCCATGCTTAAACAATGTCAATGTGTCCCAGCTGCCTTATGGTGGAAAGGATTTGACACAATGTCAGTGATTTGGTTCAGAAGAGATACACAAGCTCATACAACTTATCTCTCATCCTTAGAAAACTGTTTACAAGTAAATAAATAAAATCCTAATGTTTTGTCCAAACTAGCTTTAAACATGGTAGAAATACTGTGGAACTTACCATTGCTGGATATTTTTCACCTCCAACATAAACTTTTCCTCTCTGATTGTTAATAACTGTTCTGATGGGAAGGAAAAGTACACACACACAGACCCCCACACACCGTCTCCATTTGAAACTCTGACTACTGTGCATTTTATAAATGGGGGTAATTTTCTATCACAGCTTTAAAAAGGCAGAGATCTTTGAGTAAATATGACCAGAAGTATGTCAGCAGTCTTACTAACTGCTCAGGTGCTGTGCACCATTCAGAGATCACTGTGAACAGTGGCTAGAAATATGTAATAGCAGAAAACTGACAGAGAAGTTCAAGTGTTGAATTGTAACAGAGTAAGGATGATGAGTGAATTAGTTTAGTAAATGCCTTGCAATAAGTACCGGACCACCCTTATGGGCGTAGAACTATAGTGTACAGACTGTTCCTGGAGTTTTGTTCCTCTTTTTGTTCCCCTTCTTAATCTAGGGGGACTAGGGAACAGAGGGGTGAGAAACAATCTCTCCAACAATACGATAAAGAAATCATGCAGAATAATGATGCAGGCTCTTCTCAGATGCATCACCCTGCTTCCTTTGATTCTGATAGTCCTATTAGTAATGTTGCCATTGCTGTGTGATTTATTTGGGGGCTTTACGTTTGCAATTGAGCTATGCAGCATGTGTCTTGCTATGATCTATATACTAAGGGATACAGTTGAGTACATCTGAATAGTGTAACCCTATGGAATCTGGAGGCAATGTGTTGTAACTTACATATTTTCTTCTGGAGAATTATATTACAACTTGATTTGATTTTTACCTGATGTTTCACCTATTAAAATGAGACATTTAAATAGGGGGAAATTTGCAGCTGCTGGCTTCTCAGAAAAGATCAACTGTTTCTGTAATTAATATGGAAGATAACAATTTAAAATAATGAAACACCCATAATATGTTTCAAGAAAGCAGCTTGTTGCTAGAATTAGAACTACAATCAAATTGTTCTGATGGCAAACACCATTTATTGAACTCCATGAATGGAGCAGCTTCAGCAAGCAAATAACACAAGTGGGAAAATATCAGAAATGAGTACATGACATGGAAAAATGAGGCTGATGGGAAAAGGCTACATTTGAGCTTCTTGAGGTTCATCTCTTAAAGAATAAAGCATGCAGAGCAGCAGGTGAACTCAGGCAGGCTGGTGATTATGGCAGAGAACATGGACCTGCAATCAAGTCCTGACATAGTCACAGATTTCAGATGGGGGCATGAGGACAATCGGCTTGTCAGGAGCTTGTCTTTCCACTGTGGTACTGGTACACAAGGTGAAGATTCATCCCCCATTCCTCTGTGTCATTCGTTATTGTTTCAGTCTACCCTGGAGAGCTAAGACAACTGGCCTGCCCTATTTTCTGATGTTTGTTCCAACAGTTTCTCTTGTGTGCCTTTGAAAACATTGGCTATTTACGATGTGGAAGCCTCATGCGTGACTTCATCTTGGCCCAACTTTGGCCTTTTGCTTCTGGTGCATTTGAGCTGTTGATTGGTGATTTCTCAAATCTTTATTTCGATGGTGAAGTCTGAAAATGTTGTCCACAGGACCTTGGGGTCTCAGTCTGGTTTGTTTTTCCCCGAGATTTGCTTTCTATACTCTGTCATGCTGTAGGAGACAAAAGAGAGAGAAATGTGACTCCGTCTCTGGTGTTCTAATCTGCAAAATCTTTGCTTATTCTGGCAATGAATCCACATTTCACTGGTCAAGAAATATATTAAAATAGAAGTGGAATAAAATTTATGCCTGTGACTCTGACTGAGCTTGGTCATTAGCTGAGGAATTAGGACTAAAAAGTGCTCAGAAACTTCAGAGGAGCAAGACAACTCGTTAAAGAAACAAAACAAAACATGTTTGATATTGTTTCATTACTTTAATTTCTGCTAATTAAGAACAAAACCCTTGTCTAAGATTGATAATGGAGCTCTTAACCTTTTATTGTGGAGCATATCCAACCATATTGTAACTGGGAAGTTGGGCAACTTTCCTCTCATGCCATAGGAGGCTTAAGCATTAGGCAGTGTGGAGAGACCTCAGTCCCTTAGCCCTCCTCCTTCAAATAAACCTACTCTGATAGAGTAGGTTAAACCCTCAGTAGTGTTAGAACACGTGAAGAGACAGGGAAAATATGCTGCATTCACCAGCAGTGAAAATGTGTTTTGGTATATTATACTGAAGGCTTGGCTGAAAGGACTTGCTTTATTGCAAATTTGGAGTAGCAGAAGGACTTTATTTATTAATTCCTTCATAGGTTTAAAAATAGCTTTTAGCATAATTTCTACTTTGGGCTAGAACATTGCAACCAATACAGAGAGTTCATTACGAGTAAGAATTTTCTTGTATTAACAAGCTCATATGTGCACTAGTACTACAGAAGAGAAATACCTGTTTTGGTTGTAGCAGTTTACTTTTGTAACGCATTTGCTTTTTTTAACCACATTTTCCAGACATATTTTAGGATCTTCAGCAGATTTTTATATTTCTAAAAGGCTTAGAACATATCATTTTGAATGAAATTGTTGCATGTTGTTACAATTTTGCTGTATATTTCAATTTTTCCTTGGGCAGTTTGGCAGCTGATATAACAGGCCCTGCTCAAACCAAAGCAGCAGCATTCCTAGTATTCCATCCTGCTGGGTGACACTGTTACTGAATCTGAAAGACATAAGCGAAGACTGAAACCCCTTGATCGCTGAGAAAGAGCAAGGTGCTTAAACTACAAGGCAGAGCAAATGTATTGCAATGCTTACAGGAAAACAAACTGAACAGGTGGAAACATCATCTTTTAAATGGCTTTCCAGCTTCCTAGAGTGGAGGATAATAATTGATCATATGATAAATTTATCAGACTGTTTGTCTTTTTGCACTAAACTATTTTTGGTGTAAAGTGGTAACTGTAGCTGAATTCCTCCTACCCCGTCCAGGTATCTACTCACTAAATGGCTCTTGTCATCATGGTATCTGAATGCCTCTCACATACTAATGGATTGCATCCATAAGCTCTCCAGTGAGGGTAGGGGAATATTAGCCCCATTTCTACAAAAGGGAAAAAAGGTAGAAGTGATACTCTTCTCTATTCTCTGAGTGTATCTCAAAGGAATAACAGAAACTTCTGAATTAGACTTCACACCTAGACAGGAACTCAGAAGGGAGTGCTGTCACAGACATCTCTTTAAGGGACAAATAGCCCTCATTGTGCATAGGGTAGAAATGACTTTCCTGAGGTTATACTGAAATCTGTGACTGAAGACAGAATTGAACCAAGGTCCCCTGAGTACTGTATTCAGTGAGGTTTTCATCCCTTCTATAATTTCTATGTAACAGTTTTTTAGTTAATAACATGATTTTATTTTGTGGTTTTTTTTTTCCTCTCTCTCTTTTTTTTTTTTTTTTTTTTTTTCT
>NW_020799101.1:14577838-14606167 GCF_003259725.1 Athene cunicularia
TCCTCTCTCTCTTTTTTTTTTTTTTTTTTAAATTATTATTATTTTTATTTTTGAATGCATTTCATGCTCCAGGTTCACTGTAGCTCAAGAAAGTCTAACATATATTTATAAAGCCAGACAATATATAATGATCCTGGAGACAATATTGTTGTCCGTGATGTATGAAGCAGAAAAAACAGGGTTTGATTTTCATAAGCTCTAACGACCCTCCTGGGCAGTTGGAAATGTACATTGTTTGAGATAATCAGACAAACTGATTCCATTATAAAAAGATGCATTGTTTCTATTTTATGTTTTCAGAAGCATTTTGTCTAATTATTGCTGACATTTCCAACCATATTGTGAAGTTTTTCAGGGGGAAAAGAAGGAGTTCATCTCCATTAAAACCGGAAACAAACTGATGCTAACTGTTTTTATAAACTGAAAACACTAAAATAAAATGAAATGCATTAGAGCAATTAGGAAGAATTATAGCAAAGTCTGTCTTGACTACATTTTCCCTGTGAAAAAAAAAAACCAACAACCAACCAACAAACACCAAAGATATACCATCCAACAGCATGAAACCGTTGTCCTGAAAAAGCACCCTGAATGTTTTTCAGTAAGTTATCTAGCACAGGAAATCTGCTGTTGTTTAACTCTTTCATATTCCTAGGTAGTGAGACATTTAAATGTTGAAATAGGAACGCAGACAGATGATGCACAATCAATTAGAATTCAGTTATTAGTCCTGGTTTTAGTTGTTTTCATACATATAAAATTCTTCTTGGGCTAAAATACCATACAGCATTTATTGTCACTGAAATACAGCACTTTGTTTAGTCGTAATGGTTTGAAATCAGTAGATATCTAGCAAATTGGATATAATGACCCTTTTCTGAAGTGAAAGATGATTCTATAGTTATTGGCTAACCAGCGTTTTATTGGTTAATCTCATAGAGTTTGTAAATCATGTTGAGAGCTTGATCACAATAGTATTACAGCAGGGAAGAGCAGTTACTCATTTGTATGACTTGAAGTTGAATCGTCATGCCCCAGAGGACACCCATCTTCTTGCTGCTATTGGCAAGTGAGCAGGAGCCCTTCTACCACACCAGTCTCCATTGGTACATGAGAAAATACATTGCTATCACTAGCTCATAAGACACTTTTCAGTACTTATGGTGTCAAAAATAAACAAGTAAATAAGCACAGCCTGACCTCATCCGAAGTTGTCAAGGACATACCAAATTATGACCTCAGATATTTGTGGTTGTTCGTGGAATCTGATCTGGAGATCAGATCTTATGAAATCATGACTTCTGAGTAATGATTTTTCCTAGGTTTTCTACTGTTTTTCTAGGAGCAAATTTGCTAACACTAGTTGATATAAGTGCAATGTGCTGTCTTCACAAAAGTAAGGACCACCATTCTGACTGGAGTAAATCTGCTGAAATATCTGTTGGAACTAATCACTGTTCTTGATATTAGCTGTAACACTGCCCATTTCCTTCAGAAAAGCCTGTGAACTTATTTATCCAAAATATTTTGTAGATCCTGCAGTCAAATGCAGTGGTAGGAAAAGGACATAATCTGTCTTGAGGGCTTTGCTATGTACCCATAAATCATGTGAACTTTCTGTACATCTGGGTTACACACTGGACTGAGAGCTAACACAGCTGAAAAGATGTTAGAGTCTTGTTGAAGATTAGTTTTTTAAAAATAAAAATCCATTTGTGTTTTTTTTTTTTTTTCCTAGTAAAAAGCTGACTGTGGTTTATTTTTCTATCAGGAAAAATGGAAAAAGTGTAGCATAATTTTAATTAGTTTTATCAATTTTGGCACCTACACAAGTTATTTCCGAGACATTTGAAAACTTTAGTTCAAGGTCCTGGACAGTCTGTCAGGTTCCTCTATGGGGGGCTGTAGAGGTTAATTCCTTTAGAAGTCTTGATAGATAATTTTTTCCAAGATATACCTGTGGATTGAATAACTTCAAGTTGAAATGTTTTCATTAGAGAATATCTAAGAGATTTCATTTTTTTCATTTCTGAACAGAAATTGTCAAAAAAATATTCCACAAAGTGTCAGACATTTAGAATTTTTGCCTTGATTTCTGAACAAATCAAATGTAGAAACACTGCCTTATCATTTGGGATGGATATTTAATTTTCTGATCAGCTGAACAGTGAAAAACTGAAAATGGGGCTTGATTATTGATAGTGTTACTTATTTTTTCTGTATCCTTCCAGAATTATATCAAAAAGAAACCCCAGTGTTGGGAAAGAAAAGTAGTAGAATGTAAAATTACAAAAGTAGAAGGCTAATATTTGTTCCATGTTTTTGTTTTCTGCCTCAGGAAATGTACTGTGTATGAAGCATAGTTTAAAAAAAAAATTGTTTCTTTGAAGACAGCAGACAACACAATTTTAGTAAATATAATATTTATAGGACCTTGCAATTAATTTACAAAAATTTTACATCAAAAATGTATGCTGATGATTTTAGTCTTTGGGGACAACAATTGTCTTCTCAGTCATGTTCTCATCCACTAAAGGCAATTATTGTTGCTTCTAGCTGTAATAAAAAAATAACCGAAACAGATAGAAGTGTCTTGGTAGAAATTGAGCTGAAACTCCCACTGTGGAAATAATCAGAAAATTAAAAGCTCTGCAATCTTGCAAATAACATTGCAACTTAATATTATTGGAACATAACATTATTATCTCTTTTTCTAGGGAAAACAAACATAAATATATTTTCAAACAACACTGATGTTATGGTTTCACTTTATTGGCTAACAGAGGGAAAAAAAAATGGGGAAAACCAGTAAGTTTTTGGAGTTGCATATCAAACAACCAACTGGGATTTTCTGAAAAATGATCAACAGTGGCAAGATTATATTTCTGCTACTGTTACGTCAGCATCTTCTCCACTGAACTCAGTATCCACAGCACCTATGAGACATGGCTTGTTTTGCCATCTAATGGGCTCTAAACTAAATGTTATTCATGTTTGGTTTACTTACGGTCTTATTAGCTACTGATATCTTCACAACCTGAAAACTCAAAACAAGAAAGGCACCAAATAATGTTTTGTGTCCAACTTTGTTTTAATGTTTTCTTTTAATTTAATAAATGGGGTACCTATTTGCCTTTTTTTTTTTTTTTAAATTTTCCCCCTAACGCTCATCTTGTATGACTGATAATGTATGACTGTAAGATCTCAAATAAGAGAAATTTACATCACCAAAACTTTTCTTATTTAAGGATAAATCTATTTTTGGGTCTATTTCTGCATTCATACATACTAAAATACCTCACCAGCCACAATGGGCAGTTTCCTGATCTCAGTGTGTAAAAGAGTAAAGTTATACATCCTCTCCAGATCTTCACTGCTGCCATATTTAGAAATTCCTCAAAATCCTGGGAGAAAGTTGCACCATCTTTATGATGGTGCCACACAACAAATTTGAGATTTCAGCCCTAAAGAAAAATTACACAGGCTGTGTTGCTGGAAGCTGACTTACAAGTTAATGTGGACTGAAGTCCTGTCTTACTGAGTAGTGATAAAAGAAGCCATAATCATTCTTTTCAAAAACATACAGACTACAGGAACAGAATCATGTGAGCAAGTCTGCAAGGTGATAGGAACCAGACTGAAACTCCACCTGACCATCTAATCAAATCAAAGCCAGTCATTTTGAGTAATATTTCATACATAGTGTGGTAAAAGCACCTCAAGGTCAACATAAAGTTTTTCCAAAGGATGATCCAAAGGTGGGGATGATCCCATGTGTGCGAAGTATTGTTTGAGATCTCTCTGATTCAAAGGGACATACCATATTTTTGTCTTTACCCTCTGTAAACTAAACACACAGTTGCACACACATATACACCTACACAAACACTTGCACACATAAATATGCACACACATTTTATTTTAGTTTTAGATTTTTTTTAGTGAATCCTACTAAAACCAAACCAGGACAATGCCGATGCAGGTAAGATTATGAAAGAAAGAATAAACCAGGTGGGAACAATGTTAAGCGATATTAATTAAAGCACTATTCCAAAGTGTTTAGACTGTGTGCCTGGGTAATGGCAGTCAGAGTGTCTTAAGGAGTTACCTTCCATCAGCTGGAAGTTACTAACCTTCAGGTGAAACACAGTACCCGACTACACACATGCATTTATTTTGTAATTTATGATGGCTAGGTTTGCTTTCCTGCTGGAAGGGAAAGCTGTGCCCACATGGTTATCTTATCTCAGGTTACAGGTGGTGTAACTTCTAGCACAAGGGTGGTAATTGATAACTTGATTGTTAGTGATCATAGGGACATTTTCCAAGAATTAGAATTAGATAGGAATCCCTCTTATGTTCACTGCCTCTTTTCCCTAAAACATCTTCATTTTCTGAAATATTTTTTGGGGAAATCTAGGAAAATTGGCTATTTTTATTGGCTCTAATCTTGAAAACAAAAACTTTCTAAGAATTTCTAATACTCGAGGAGGTTTCTTACATGAGGAGATTTTAAACAAAAATCAGCAGTGTAAGTCTAAACCTACCACTACTGGAGTGGGAGGATCTGGATTTGAGAGGAATGTAAGAATGTGGGCGAAAGAAAAGATACAGATGGGGTGCTGCTAAGAGACCAAGGACAGAGTGAGGAAAGAAAATCTACAACATGTAATGAGTGACAGAAATATAATCCTGTCACCTTTGCCTGGACATCAACATTTTTTGAAGGATGTCCAAACGTACTCCTAAAGCAAAGTTGGTTTGGGAAAGGAAAGGGGTATCTTCTAATCCAGGTTTAATTTCCCAGTAACTGGTAATACCTACAGGCATCACTATCTAATAACTGACAGCATCTAGCATCTAAATATGATAGATAAGAGCCTGGCAGACAGGCAGGGGACTCCCTCCCTCTGTTTATTCATGTGAAATTGGGAGGAGAGAAAAACCTCCACAGGATTTCTGACCCTCTCTTTCAGCTCCACCCCTGTCAAAAGCTGAAACTAATGAGCTGGAAATAGGAAATGTGCAAAATAACTGACACTTCCCTATCTGAACTGCATTCCTTAAGAGTTGTTTTTTTATTACTAGATAAATGCTTTGACATGTGTATTTATGTGAAGTCTGAATGTGATTTAGATACCAACTACCTGCTGAGCTAAGGATATTTGCTTCCTACTTAAACCAATATGTTTATTTAAGGGATCTTTAAGTTTTAAAATGCCCTTGGCTTCCGTCTCCATAAATGGGTAACCTTTGTATGTGGAATGCATTGTGCACTCCATTTGTTATTAATATAAAGTAATATTTTCCTTTTGCTCTGCTCGATTCTTTTCTCTAGGAGTCCTTTTACTGTAGCAGACTTGTGTGAAAAATGTGTGTATGCATGTTTGGAAGAGGATGGAAAAGGCTGATTCTCAGAGCTTCTGCTTAGAGATGATGTCCACCAATCTTGCTTAAATAGCAAACAAAGGATCTTTGTTGTTCTTCCAGTGAAGTATTTTGAGAGGTAGGACGTTTCTTTTGTTCTGTGTTTTTGTGCATAACACAATAGGGCTAGAAATTGTGGATGCTGCTTTGATATAAAGAATAAATGACAATGTCAGTGTGCAGACAAAACAATTTAATTCATGATTTTTATATAAAAAGACCTCATAAATGAGCCTTGTACTTTCATGGGTGAATTCTTTGACTCCTTGGTTATTCATGTTTGACTCAGGTATGGCTTTGCTCAACTGAAGTTCTTTTTAAAATCAATGGAAAATTTGTGTAAAAATATACAGGCTTGGCTCCAAATGCAAAAATTGTTTATTTTTACACTGAAAAATAAAGTACTATTTTCAGGTCTTCTGATCAGGAAATGTTTGGAAAGCAGCCAGCAGTTAGAAGGCATGGTCATGATTTGAAATTTGCAGCCAAAATTAGGATACCTTTTTCATGAAAATTCATCTTGTAAATAAAACCATCAATATAATGCTGGCTAATCCCTTCTAGAATTAAGTCCTCTGAATGCAGATGCATTTAACAGGATATTTGGGTTCCTGTCAGCAGCACCACTGACACATGTGCTCGAAGGCTTTCACTTAATGTATAGAAGAGGCCAGCAATCTGCAATGCAAAGTTTTGAAGGCAATTACTCTTTCTTTTTAATTTGAGCCCACATTCAATTAAGTGGAGCCGAGTTGCTCACATCCTTTCAGCCAATTAGTCACAGGCTTAAGTTTTTGTTTTGTTTGTGCTTCTTCCCCTCTCCTCCCCACCCCCAAGAAATATTCAGTCCTTGGGCTCCCTAATGAACATAACCCAAACTGTCAAAAAGTTTCTGGGTGTTAAGGTTTCACACAGCAAGATCTAAGCACCAGATCCACAGCAAAGCAGGTGCACCCTTTGGAAAACGCACGGCGTTTGGGTTTGGGATCCATTCTTGTGGGCGAACCACGCCACAGCCTTGGGGTGACAAAAAGTAGCGTGGCAGTGAGCAGGATCTTTGTGCCGAGGACACAACAGCATTCACAGCTGAGCTGAATCAGATTGAAAAGGAACTGTCAAGTGCTGTGTGTGCCATAATTAACCTTTTTCAGGTTTCCTTCCCATCTTTTAACTGAGCTTCCTCACAGGCTATTATGCCCTAAAGCCCATAATGATATAAAGCTGTGATGATGGAGCACTGACCTCTCCACTCTGCTTGGATCTGACCCATAATATTTTGAGTAGGGGAGATCTGAGCATTTGCGAATATTTTCATACCTTTGTGAAAAGGAAAAAAAGAAAAACCCTCTTGACTTGTCTGTTACATATTTCCACAACAATGAATGTTAAATGATATTTATTGGGGTGGGGGTGGAGTTCCAGGGCTCATTTTTAATATAATGGTTAGTATAATAATTCCTTGAAACTGTTCCCTGTGGTGAAATAATGAAAAGTAACTGAAAAGAGCTGCAAGTGCAACTTCTGAGTGAAGGATTATTTTAAAGTATTCCTCTCCTTATGATAGCTTCAAATATTTGTATAATAGAATTTGTTGCCCTGTCTAGAATTATAAATTATAAACTTAGCTTGAGCAGTATCCCTGAATAAGAGCCCTTAAGCTTTATGTACTGAGTCCACAGGAACAGCATGATATTGAGTGGGGCAGTAGTAAGAGATACTCATTCTAAAAGAAATATTTCACTGGTATCTGAATCCATAAACTGAGGAAAAAGATTATTTGCAAAGATTTCATATAGAGGTATTAAAAAGAAAAAAAAAAAAAAAGTGGGAGGGGAGTCAATTTTAGGTTTTTATCTCTTTAATTTTTATAAAGGAAAAAAAGACAACCTGGATTGAATGGCAAGGTCCTTATGTACATACATGATTATAAGCCACTAATTCCATTAAGACAAATCATGTACTTACTTAGCTGAACCGCCTCAATGAATTGGACCTAGAAAACTTAAACCCTTTAAAAGCTCAGGGTCTGCCCAAAAAGAACACTATAAAAAGTATTTCAAAGTGAACAGAAATGCTAATCTGTTCGTTGGGGTTTTACTGTTGTTTATAATGTAGTACTTAATAATACTTGTTTAAAAAAAATCAGCATTTGTCAATATAATCTTGAAATTCACACAATCTGTTTGTCAAAGCCGTTACTGCTGTTCTATAATAAACTGTATTAGAGAATGGAATTGTTACAAAACTTAAGCCTTTTCTGTAAGGCCAGTTCAGAAAAACATTGCCATAATCACATCACTTCACTTTTTAAATCCCTTCCCTGACTCCTTTTACAACCTACATCAAATAAAGCTACTAGTTCTTATCCTCAGTTTGAGCATACACTGAACTTCACACATGTGAGTAATCATATGGATAGGGCCATTCACATCCACATGGGTTTGCAAGTCTGGGGTGTCAGCTATTCATTAGCTCCCGACCTCACCTCGTGGCTCGCCCTGAACTATTCCCCAGCCTTCCTTTTGGTTCCTTGCGTGCAGGCTGTCCACCCAGAATGAGCTGGGAAAAGCACTGTTATAAAATTCTTTCTTTGAACCCACTCCTAACACGATCCCTGTATGAAACTGCCAACTAATAATTTCTAAATAAATGGCCAGGAGGAATTTGGGGATCAAGTCTTAGTTCCACTTAATTTACCAGGGCTTCCACATTACTGTCATGAAGGTTTTCTTCTTGATCTTATTGTCTTGTGTATGTGTATTTTTAATTCCTCTACCCTTCCCCATCCTCCCAATATTATTTTTCTTTTTAATTGTTTTTACACCCACTTGTTATATCTAGATGCATTCAGCATGGCTGAAACTGACTGTATTAGGTCCTTTCATGTCTTCTTCTCCCTGATGGATTTAATCATAAATAGCTATTTCAGAGAATATTTTTCCCTAAGAAATGCACATGTCTAAGGATAACTTTGTGGCTTTTGATAAAGGGACATTGCTGTGAGCTGTAAAGGCTTCATGAAATCAGGACGGCTGACAGCAAAGTCCTCTGTTTTATTGCAAATATCTAAGACCACATAACTGATATATGGCTGGCTTCACATATGGCTTCTCTTTCTTGCCAAGTCTACTGGAAGACAAGAAGACTGATCCAAGAGTTATTTTTTGCATGTGCTTGGAAGTCCTGATTGCAGATTCCTCCTACAGTAGGGGGACACTATTTCAGTATCAGTTTTATTGCACCATGCAGAGATTTTATATCTTTAACCCCATGTGCTGTGGCTGGCTTTAAAACAGTAATAATATTTTTATTTTTTTTTTTTAAAAAAAGAGCCGAGTCAAACTGTTAAAAGTATTTATTCTGCTTTTATTGTTATGGACAAAATTTCCATTCATTAAGAATGGACTGAGATTCAATTACAGTCCCTGAAGGGCAGTTAAAAACAACTACTTATTTTGATAATATTCTCTTTAAACTGGATGCATTACAATCTTCTGTGCTTTGCCTTCCCCCTTGACCCCATGAACACACCTTCTGGGTCAGCCCAGTAGTGAAACACCGGGCGATGAGGAAGATCTGATGGACATTAATTCCCACTGACAGCTCACATTCTGAATACGGGAGGCTGCTTCCATTGTTCTAAGAAGAGCTTTTCGGTATTATCCACAGTGTGATAGCTGTTCACTGCTTCTTCACGTCTGGACTACACGATGATAATTTGGGAAAAAAAGCAGTTCTGTCATGTTTTTTTCTCCTTGATTTTGTTGGTTTCGTTTTCATTTTTGTTTTACTGCACCTGCATTGCTGAGTGAGTTTTGTTAATGTAATCTTGGTAGCAATTGCTTTGAGGCTGTCATGCCAAAGTGTGAGGTGTGAGAAAGAAGAAGAAAGATCTGTGAGCCAACAAATAACACAGAACTGAAAAAAAAAAAAAAAAAAATCCAAAGAATAATAACTTATTTCTTACAGTCAGACCCCAGAGCAGTTTGATGCGTTTGCATCCTTTTGTCTTACTGCTTTATGAATATGAGAAACTCTGGGAAAGTCTTGATTAGATTTTTCAAGAGCTCTCCTTGGACTGATGGAAATCTTACTGATTTGAGGTCCTTAGCTAGTCTTGTAAGTAAATTGAACATCCCACATGTATTCAGTGTTCCTAAAATACTGAACACCCTTCTTAGGGCCCATCTATTGGAACAGCTATCCAGACAAATGCACAAAATATCCATATTTTCCTCCTTGCACTGATGGAAAAATGATATTTATCCTATATCAAATAGGATTGCTTCTAGTACCCAGAAGTCATCAACTCTGGTGGCTGTACACTGTGGTCCTGAAGGAAATAGCATGGATACATTACAACTCTGACTGCTTTATAGGGTTCCTTTGCTATTGGTTTTGTACTAATGTAGGATAAGAAAGCTGTAAGAAATGCACAACTATTAAGAACAGTGCTTGTTTGCCTATCTGGGGAGTGACAGCATCACGGTTTTGAAGGCACACATAATTCAGGTTTCTGCTATCATAGACAGCATCATTCCACAAAGGCTCCAGCAGCGTGACCCAGAGACTTCATGTGATTGGTGCAAAAGGCCACAGTGGCAGTGGCAGAGCTGGAAGCAGAAGTCCAGAGTACAGAATACCATTCATCAAATTTAAGCACAGAATTAGAAATTAAAATAAATATTTTATTCTTTCTAATTGAGAAAGTTACAAGAGGAAAGAGGCGCACACAGAAGAAATGGAGAGATAGTGAAGCTGACACTAACCGCTATCACGTGTGAACAGGAACAGCAGGAAACACAGAAGACACTTAATGTCAACTGCTGTGGAAAAGGAAAACTACAGCCACTCTTGAAGAGGAGGATGTACAGCTACACTTGGCAACTGCTGTGAGAATTGCTAATATGTGTAGCTGGCTAAGACAAGAATGAACCATCTTGTTGGCACCTTTTCTGTCAGGGAAGGCAATAGAAGCCAATATAAAATGGATTAAGGGGACTTGAATTACAAAAAAACCTCAAACCAACAACCACCACAAAAAAAACCCCACAACAATCCACAACAAGCATTAAAAAAAATTAATATTCAAGAACAATAATTTAGAGACACGTAAATTGAAATTTCTCATTTAAAGACAGGTGTATCTGTGAAAGAAGATTAAAGGACAGAGATTCTTGACTGTGCAGCCCAGCAGAGAGGAAAGCCAGCAGAGTGCTCTGTCAGACAGGATACCTGGATCTCTGTCATCACCTCCTCATCCTGAGGAAGGAGTTAATAACTTCCTTGCCAACATTTCATTGAAAACAGCTCTATCCAGAAGATATTCTGCATATTGTCTGTTCAGGAAGGACAGCACACCTTCCTGAGATTAAATTGTTTATTGATTTATTAATTATTATTAATTATTATTATTTCTACCGAATTGGATCCAGGAGTTTTTTGGCAAAGGTGGAAATAGGGCTCACAGTAATTTAAGGCTCTTGGGATAGAGAGGAAAAGGTATACTGAAAAAAAGCCCACCTTTTACTCACCAAAAGAGTCTGGTGCAAAGAGCCTACCTTTAATAAGGACACGTGGTTAGTACATAATTGTGATCTTAAAGGAATTTTGGCTTGATCCTACTTTCCACTTATGCCCCCTCCCCAAATGTCAGTTATCGCTGTATTTTTGGAGGATGATGCTTATTTCATTTGATTAGACTTGGAATAAGTAATAAATTGATATTGCATCGCTGTTGATTTTTTCCCCTTTTTAATTTGAATGCCTTATAAAGTATTACATGTTATAGTTCATTAGGTTCTCATTGATTGGACACTTATTAGTTTCCTAAGCCTGTTTCATTGTTCTGCTGCTGTGCTTTCACCATTTGGTATTCGGCACTCTGCATAATGAATAAATTACAGTTGAGAGAACGGACATCACCATATGGGGGTAATTTGTACTTTGACAGAAGGACAGGGCTCCTGGACTGGTCCTAAAGGGAAGCTCTGCAATCTTCAAAAATCCCACTAATTTTTTCAGTTATTTACTTTCAAAAGGCCTTTTCCATCCCCAGTGTATGCAGATAGGAGCTCTGAATAGCAGCAAGCTGGGGACCAGGCATAAAAGTTCTAATTTTAATTGCAGGGCTTCTTAGATGCAGATGAGACAGTATATATACTGATTAACACCTTCATGGCTGAGGATACTTGTAGGCACTCTGGCCTCTTGGAATCCTATGATTATGTGGGCTATTTTAAATCTTGGGTAGTTTATGTTCTTTGCATACTGTCAGAGAATATGGGAAATAAAATTTGGAAAGCTAAATTTAACATTGGTACTGACATGTAGCTGCTATCTGGTCATGCAGCCACACATTTTTCCACAAGAGAAAAGGATAATGTAATCTTAAAAACTAAAATAATTGATTTATGCTGGTCTTAATATAGAGAAATTATGTACTCCATTCCACATAGCTATATCGCGAAGTCCTTTCTATAGGTAAAAATTCCTACTTTTAAAAATACAGGCATAAATTTATGGTCAAGCTTGGAATTCATAGCCCAGCCCTACAAAAGTTCACACACAGCAAGTCTAAGCAGACAGCTTGCTTTCATTTGCCCTTTGCTCACTTTTTCAGGTCCCTTGAAGCTGCATATTCAGTCTTGATTAGACCTGTTCAAGATCTAAACCAGTGCCTTTATAAAGGGGATTTAGAAATATTTTAAATAGCCTTTCTCATAAAAATTTCTAAACTTGTTTGAAATGTCTTTTCTTACTGAAAGTGTCTCCATTTTGTGTAGTTCTGACACTGTCTTCCTAGTTAACATACTGAGGATAAAAATAAATAGTGAGCTAAAATATCTGAGCTACTACATATCGAGCAAGTTTTCACACCAGCTACTTCATGACATCAGAGACATATATTTTAGAGGAAAATCTCCTTTACCTATAGGATGATCTCATCTTTTCATCTAATGTACTTGGCATGCTAAAGATAGCCTTCTGCTTTTCTTTGTGGTTTTCTTCCAGCTTGGAAGTGGGTCCCAAGTTCCTTCTCACTTGGTGGTATCCCAGACGGTCTCACATGCAACCACCCTTACCTCCTGCGACTACAAACCAGACTCTTTCCTGAACACACAACTGGTAAAATTTGAACTCCAGACTTTGCTTTAGGGATGCATCTTAGCTGATTTTGACTACTGAGTCTCAACATAGAAGGGGAAAATATCTCTGAAGAGTGAAGTCACCTATTCAACCTTTAAGTTCCTTGCAACTTGTCCAGATCAGTTGCCCCATCCAAGGGAGAATATTGTGCAACAGTCTTATTTCCTTTTCCCCCTACCACAGCCAGACCACCAGCAACAAGAAACTGGCAAAGTCTGTGTGAGCAATTGCTTTAGCTCTTCATATAAGCAAGAAGAAATTCTCAGAAATTAAGAATTGAAGTGTTTAATTGCCATCTTTTAAACATGGGATAATCCAGATTGACCCCAAGTGTTAATACCACTGGAGCATGATCAGAGGCAAAGCAAGCAACCCATATTCATATCCATAAGCTCTGGGTGTAATCCACTGCATAGCGAAACAGAATCTATTCAAGACTGACATAAATGACAGCAGGGAAAAAAAAAGGAATACATATTTCCAGCCAGACTGGCCACTCTCCAGGCATTTAGTAGCTGACGTTCTGTGGCTAATACCTTATTTACTACCCTTTGGATATTGGCAAACATTGATGACTACTTGTATTTCATGTTTCTAACTGAATTTTCTTCCCAGGTAAACAATAAGCTTAAGAAAGCACAGTAATAGGAGGAAAAACAAAGAGGACAATATGGAAGGCATGGAGTCTTACAGGAGTGTTCTGGATCCAAATTATTTGTCGGTTGGTGCATTTTCTGTCACTCTTCCAAAGCTCTCCCATTTGCTGGCTAACGCAATTAGGAACTGGTTCTATACTTTAACAGCCTCACTAAATGCTATGGGTATCAAAGTCACAGGCTGTAATGGAGCAGTAAATGCAGTAATGGAGGCTGCAGACAGACTCTGATAAGTTGATCATGAGCCTTCTGGTCAGAAACAAATAGTAAGTGACCAGCAGCCAGAGGAACACAACGGCCGTTACCTTGGAAATTGTTGAGAATTTTACCTGCATTCAGAGCTGCAGATCTGACTTTTGAAACTAACTTAAAGAAACCATAAATCCTCTCTTTCTATCTTTAAACACCAAAGTAAGACTGATAGATTGAAAATATTTGACCTTTTTTTTAAACACTCTATCCATTTTAGTTAAAAATGGAGGAAACTGAAGAATTCTATTTTCTCTGTGATGTATCATTTAAGGAAAAAGGGAGACCTGGTGTAGTTATATGGCTATCATTTTTGTAACTTTTCAGAGATCTGTTTCTCATAATGTGAAGTGTTCCTTTACATTCTTTGTCTGACTCCATAGAGTTAAAAGCTTTCCTAAGACTTATTTACTGGGGGTAAGTGAGATGTAAGCCCCTCAGCTGTTGGTTTTGCACTCAAAAAAGCTAAGTTTAAATTCAAAGTTCAAGTCTTGTGCGGTGTGTCAAGGTGATAAAATTTGAAGATGCACTGTTGTCTCATTTCTGAGTACCTCATAGTAGGTACTAGTATGAAGCTACCAGAGGAATAAGCAGGGCAAATACGATTTATACAAGAGAAGATCAGAGGGTGTGAATTGCAAAGGCGTTGTGAATAAATTAAAAGATGAAGTATGAGAACTGAATTTGGGAGACAGGTCGCCCACATTGAACAGGTCTCCCCCATACAGCCTTATCTCATACTTTAAGACTCTGAGGCAGCTGTCTACATTAATATATTCTTCACTGGAAGGGTAGAAATTTAAAATTAAATTAATATCCCTCCTCTAATATTCAGAAATAATAATAAGAAAGACTAAACCTCATCTCAGATTCTTTCAATTGCTTGCTGCTGGAGCAGTTCTTACCAAATCTAAGTATTGCTTAGAAAGTGGATGGTAAATTTTTAAAACAGATCTGTCAACAAAAGAAATAGGTAATTGTTTGGGAATTGTCTCAAAATCTCTTTTGATTTTTGATTTTTTTTTTTAATCTTAATATTCTGCTTTATTTATATGGTCTTGCAAATATTGATTATTTATCAGTCACAGCTCTCTCCTCCCAGTTACTAGGATCATTACAAATTAGAACATGACACTGCTTACTTAAAATGACCACACTCCCGCACCACAACTGTTTTTAGACTGTATTTTAAATTTAAACCAAATATTAAAGTAATATTAAGCTTTCTCATTCTTTTTGTATCCACAACTGATATCACCCCTTCCTGCCATAGGTATTTCTACAGGACAGGTTAAACAAACACAGAAAATGAATCTTTTTTTACAGACTGGGGTGTAAAGTCTAAAGTTATTGTGACAGGAATCTCTCTTCTGGATATACTTTACAGAAAAGCTGTGTCTGCTGGTACAACACTCTGTCATATCATTGTTTTAAGATCATCTTAATTGCTGTCGGAGCAGGTGGATTAGAAGACATTACTTTTGCAACTATTGACATTTAATATTGGAGGCTAGTTTAATCCACAAAGTTCAACTCCAAAATTCCCTCAAATGTGGGAATGTTAAGGTTGGGAGATTTATTTCAAGCTAATTTTGATGGTTTTGGGCAAGTGGCATGATTTCATCCAATTGAAACTTCACGTTATGTCTCTAATAAGAATGTAAGACCTCAATTATCATACCATGTGTTATGATAACATATAATGCATTAGGCTATATATACAGTTCTATATAGTTGTTCTTAAAATACATTTTGGTAAATCTAGAAGCCACTTGACCTGAGAAACATTGCTTGCCATAAAGCAAAACCTGTATAATGTGTGAAACCAGGTAACAACTGTAGAATCTGAACAGGTCATATTACAGTAGAAAGAAAAGTACCAGTGTTTCACTGAAACACAAATATCCTAGTAAGATAGTAATTAAACTGTTAATGGAGTTTCCTGTTTTACTGAAATGAAATATAGCATCTAATCTGCAAATTATGAGTAAACTATTAATTACGATGTGAGTTTGAACGCACAAATATAACTGATAGACACTCTCAGACATTCACTGACAATCCATGGTTTTAATTTCTCTTGGTACAATAAACTCAGATCAGACTAGACAATGAAAAACGTGACCTCCTCTGCTCAAACAGCCTATTTCTCTCTTACAGATTATGCAGCATTTTATAAAAGATTGTTATCAATTCAAGAATTCCTCCAAGACAGAGACATGACTTTGTCAAAGACTGGATTGCATTAACTGAAGCCCTCACAAGTGCCTCTTCTGTAGCAAACTCTACATTTTAGGGTCAGGGGTGAGCTCTTATTTTAGTAGGAGGAAAATTGTCAATGAAATTTTGCTCAGTGAGCTGTGTCATCCTTTATTCTTGCTATGATTCAGGCAGGTCCATACTGTCAAATATCAGAAGAGGTTGGAAATGAGTGACACATGTCTTCAAGACCATAAATGACAGTGACCTTCCAGCTCCTTTTTGTGAAGGAGCAGGGGTGTTGTACATAGCTATTAAGACCAGAAATGAACTCTGACATTTTAATAATGTTCTGTTTGGTTCTTTGCTGCTCCTATGGCAGTGGTTCAAACTCTATTCTTAGTTTTCCCAGCACAAACTCACAGCCATCCCTTCCAGGACACAAATCCAGATTTATGTTGGAGTCAGTGAGGGCAGGAATCGCCTGGTCAGCTCCATCATTTGGATTGCTGCATGTGCTGAATACCTAAATGGAAGCAATGTTCTCATATCCTGAGGAAGGGGAAAGAAGTTGCCCTTTTATCACTCTGTTTGAGACCAGAGACCATCACAGTTTATAGCCTTGAGTTTGGGTTTTTTCCCTCCTCTCTCACAAATTGGTCTTTTCTCTGTGGCAGTTTAATTTTTCTGTACTGAACTCAGTTCTGCATAATATCATCCATATGGAAATGATGAGAAATTTAACGGAGGCTCCAGACATTGCAGATGAGTAGGGATAGGAGAAAGAAGTTAAAGTGCATGTCCCAGCTTATTTAAGTGGAAAGATATCAGTGGTTGGATCTGCCCTATCTTTAGCCCTGCAGGTCATCATGGTTTACAAAACACTTGCAGAAGTTCAGGAAAACAGCTATAAGAGTCCAGGCAGAAATCTCAGACTCAGCCTGATGCATCAAGACAAAGAATAATTTATATTTTAAGATACAACGAGGCTAAAATGAGGGGAGATATTCCTGATTTGCAAGCCTTGCTAGAGCATGGGCATCTATTGTTGGTTTGGATAGCAGCCCTGTCAAGTGGTTTTTTTCACTTGCATTTAGAATAGGTGCAGGCATTTCTGTTACGTGTGAACTTCACTGCAGTTACCCTTGCTCTGATTACATTATAAATGAGGCTACTGGAAAGAGGTGTGCATGAAGCTGTATCTAGAGAGTTCCTAGAAGTTAAAAACTAGTGCAGAATGTAGCAACCCATCTGGGAAGCCACAAATCAAACTATGAGTCAGTGAGGATAAAATGGCTCTGCCCATTTGTCTCATTACAGTTCCTCTGGCAGCTGCTCTGAGACTAACTTACCAAACAAACTGTTTTCCCCTTGTCAACCCCTCTGGAATATCCCCTTAGTGTGCAAGGGAGGGAGGGAATACTGGAAGCTCCCGGCCTTGCACTGTTTCTGTCCATGTTGCTGTCAAGTGCATGCTGGACAAACTGTGCTCTGTCTAGCTGTCTAACATGGCCAGAGGTTACTAAAGTGTTCACAACAACTCTTCCCCTTTGAGAAGGAAAGCAACTCTTGTCCTAGGGTGCAAAATGTTTGTGAAGCTACTTGGCGGAGAAGCCTCCAGGGAGACTGGCTGTTCATGACTGTCCTCTGAACAGAAAAGGAGAAAGAACAGGAGACAGTGTCACAAGAAGACATGATAGAGGAACATTTCCAGGACTTAAAAAGTGGTATTGTGCTAGAAAGCACCCCATGAGTGTGACACTTTGCACTATGCTTACCTCTAAGGCTGGCTTGGCTGTGCAGTAGGTGTACATCCAATGCCTCTGGCTGCTGTACCCTCAGATGGGCAATATCTGTGAATGACCTGACAGCAATACAAATAAGCCAGGGTGAGCACTGTAGTACATAACTTCCTGAATAGTGCAGAATTCTGCTATATGAGAACACTTCTCTGCTGGGGAAGAAATAGTGAAAGCTGCAGTGCTGCTCCTGTCAGAGACTGATCTTTGGCATAGTAATTTCCAAGGAAATGCTTGAGGTTGGAACTTTCTTTTCCCTGTGGTTTGCCAGAAACCAGACATGTCAGTTTTTCAGTGCTTTAAAACAGGGATGTATGAGATGAAAATGGGATCCTGGTGACCTAGAGGGCCACAGTGGAGAGCAAAGCAGTTTGGCATATGGAAGAGCACTATTCTGAGAGCAATAAAGTAGCGTGTGGGCTGTCTGTTTGATCTTCTGGTTGAGTTTTGGTTAGGATATGTTTTAGTTGTTGCAAAAACACAAGAGATAGAATGTAATTTGTTTTTTTAAGTTTGCTGTAAGTAAAATAAAACACTAATAAGAAAAATACAGGAGTGTTTTGTCATTTCTGTTTGACCTATAAAGTGCCAAACCATCATATAATACATTATTTTATAACAATAGCTATCTAATTACTTGCACAAGTGATGGATATACATAGACAACCAGGAATACCACCTAAGAAGGTAATGTGTATCAGAAGTTTCTTAGGAATACAGAAAAAAAATTGCTACCCTTTTACCCTGGAGTATTCTCTATCTTTTCCTGGAAAGCAGATCCTTTCTTAAAGGTATTATCTCTAGTAGCCACAGCATGCAATCAAAAGAGTAACATGACAGGACTATAATGCCTCTGATTAACCCTTCAGAATCAGCATTAAGTACTACTAGAGCAGGTTTATGCTGATTTTTTTGACCATTTACTCCAATTAACACTCATGTATATGATGTAGAAAGACCTCTGACAGATGCCTTTTTTTTTTTCTTTTTTTTTTTTTAATGAGATCTGGTTGTTTTCAGCTTTTATGAAGAATATATTTTCTTTGTGGGATTTCTTGTTTACAAACAATGACCCACCTCTAGTTCAAGAGAAAAAACACAACTTACTCATTTCCAGTCCTATGACAACTAAAATGAGGCTGTAATGCAATGAAATGATACAAAATATGCACAGTCAAAAGTGTTTAAAACATTCTGAAAATAAAAGCAAATAAAAATTTTTGCTACCAAAAGAGCTCCTGGAAATTACTTTTTTTTTTTTTTTTTTAATAGGCTGATATTTGAGGGAACAGCATGAAATGCAAATTTAGACTTTCAAATGTAAATTTTATCCAAGTAATATATTTTTGAAAGTAAAGTTTTTGTTCTGTTGATTTGGTCTTTGGTATTTGTCAAGATTGTCATCAGAACCACTGTTAGACATGACTGGGGGAAGTTGTAATATAAATAAGATATTAACCTAATTACAGTACATATTTTTTAATCTTGACAGACCTTGTGAGTTCTTACACGTGAGTGTGAAAAAGATCTAAAATCTTTCATAGAAGGAATGGATGCTAAGATTCCCAAATTGGTCATCTTCTAATGCATCAAGCGTATCTGGTTGTTCTTCAGTAAATATCAAGACCCAGTCAAGCATGCATTAAATTTCATTTAAGTGAAAGAAACTGAAATTAACTTTTTAAAATAGACTTTACTTTTCTTACTTACACTTTCTACTTGCTGCACTATTTAAAACTTGGTGTGTTCCTTAATCATGATGTGGTATTTCAGATAGTTTGCTCACTCTGGTAGCACTTGAGAACACCAGAGAAACAGCTCCATTTCCCAGCCACTTGGGTTCTCATATATTTTCATTGGTATGCCATTTTGCCAGTGTACCACATACTTTCTCTTCCCAAAGCCCTGTGCAAAGTGATAGCTGCTGTCCTTGGAAGAAATTAGTGTTTGTTGCTTTAATTTTTGGTGGGAAGTTGGCATTCTGTCACTTCGGCTCATCATATTATTATGCATGTAATAATGTGACATGCTTAACTACTAGCTTCAAGCTGAACATTTAATGTGGGAAACACCTACAGTGTTTTTATTTCAGATAGCTGCAATCAGTCCTCAGAGCAGTTTTCTCATCTGAAAAGATGAAGTCCATGGCATGCACTTCTTTGACATGGACAGATTTGTTTTAATATGTTCAGAGTATATCAAATTGTGAATGATAGAAGCACATCCCACCTCTAAGTGTTTTAATAAAAGAAAAAAGTCATTATGGATTTATGTATGTGTGAGCAGGTGTGTTTGTGCTTGCATGTATGTTTCTAGGTGAGAGTTGTACTAAATATAATCTTAGCTATTGTAAAGCATGTTGCAGAGGTAATTTGTGATTGTAAATCCACAAGCAGTGTATATATATGTTAAAGTGTCCTGAAATTCCAGCCTGTGGATATGTCAAAGAAGCTGTCAGTCTTTTTGAATGGAAAAAATTAAAATATGCCTTACTCAAAATCTACTTTTTCCACTTTCTTTCACTCCTTATGGTTAACTTGCAGTTAATGTTCAGTAATCTGCTGATCAGGAATTATTTTAAACATGCTGAAAAAAACATGAATGTTTATTACATTAATATTTGCTATGTGGTGATAATGGGAAAATGAATCTTAAAACACCTTCTCTCCCAGAACGGGTTCTGGTGAGCACATACACTGAGCTTTCGAGATCTCTCTTTGCAGCTGTTGCTGAACTGAAGAAATCACTGAGAAATCTCTGCAAAACTTCCAGGACCAGAATACAGCAAAAGGCATCCATAGGCACAGGTGTGTGTAGTCTTACAGTGATTCAAATTAATTTAAGGCTATTTAAATCAAAAGCTGATTCCTGTCTAGGTTTGTGTTTGCAGCTTGGATAAGTATCTGCAGCTGGCTATATTGCTTCAAGGAGGAGTGTTATGAAAGAAGAATAAAGACATCAAAATATTAGAAAAACTCTGCAGTAGGAAACCAGAGACATTGTGCAAGTCCACAGTTGCGAACTTGCAGTCACTGTTGTTGTCTTTTTAATCCTGCAATAACAATCACAGTCCATGAAAGACTCTTATGCTTAGTTTCTGTTCAAATACATATTACCAGCCTTGGATAATTTAATGAGCTGGGTGTGAGGTTTTCTCCAGGCTCCTGCTCCTGTGCAGCTAGGTCTACAGCAGAGCCTCCCAACCTCTCCTCTTTTCTGGGAGCTCTTTACAGATGAAGATCACCATGTCCACTCCTTCACCATATGACCTTTCCTTATCAACATTGTCTTTTGCATTCAGAGCAATACTAACAGAGATCTGATTACAACATTTTAGCTGTTAAGAGTCTCACACTCAATAAAGGGTAACAGAGAAAGACAAAAAGCACAGCCTCTCACACGGATTCTGGTCCAGTACGCAGCTGAAGCTGTCTTTCTTTTGACAGTAATAGGAAACAAGAGTGGCTAAAAAGTCTATGCCTCTTGTAGCCCTCCCTGCTAATTGTTCAAAGAAAAGGATAAGGACTAATTATAAAGAGGCTATTGTAGAATCTGGGGGGTCCCTCAGTGCATGGAAATTGTTTGAATTGCTTTTTTGTCAATCACTTGTGGTTGACCGCATCTAGCTGAAGTTCCAAGCATAGGTTTATAGGTTTACCTAAGCAAATGTATCCCAGCTACTTTTAAAGTATCTGTGGATTATAATCCCCTCATGTCTATTTCTTAAATCAAATGTAATGCTTTAGAAACAGATATAATACTTTCAAGTTATTTCTTCCCCCCCCAATTCGTGTTTGATTTGATTAAGCTAGGTTGAACAGTAGATTAATACTGGAAGCTCTTTTAAGCAAAGTAGTTCCTGTATTAATGAGATCCAGTCCAGTTCAACTTAAAAAAAGATTTTTTTTTTTTTTTTTGAGAGGGAAATGTCCTTTCTTCCTTTATTAAAATGAATGAGATCAGTGAGATGATTTTTTTAAGGTTTTTTTTTTTTTTAGCCTAATTGACTTGGATTTTGCTCATCTATGGTAGGTTATGTTTTCTCATTGTAGAAGCTTTTTACTGGTAAAATCATTCCCTTCACTAATGAGATCTATTCTGATATGACAGGAAGACAGCTCTTAAAACACCCACCGTTTTCTCCCATTCATTTGAATAGCAGCAAAGGGACATCTTTTAAAGTAATTTTTATCAGTGAGATTGGGCTGAATCTCATTAATAAAGAAATGATTTTACTCAAAAGAGCCTTCACAGTTGAGCTATAACCCAGATTAGTGAGATCTAGCCTGATTATAACTTTATAAGACATTGTACTTCCGCCATTCAAAGCATGTGGCAGCTATGTAAAGCCCACTGATTCAGTACAGGTCGCTTTAGAAGGGCAGGCATGAAAGGTGAGGAAGGTGTCTGGAGGTGTCTTTCTCATCTTTTCAATGTATCTTGAGCACAGAAGTGAATTCTTCCTTTTGTATATTAAGAACGGTTTTCACTATATGTATTTTTATTTTGCAGAGCATAAGAGGTTTGGATAAGTGCAAGTGTGCTAGAACAGTGCTGTTTGACTTCACCAGAAATTTACATAAGCCCTAGTCAAGTACCCACTTCTCTCTAACTTTGTCTTACAAAAAACCAGAACAAACATATTGCTTGTCAAAGGTCAGTCTAAGCAAGAATGTCTGACGTTTTTGTTTTAAAATGCATTTGACTTTTTTATTTTGGCAGGAAAATAGGAAATAATTGATGAATGAGAAAGAAAATTCCCTTCAGCAAAGAGAAAACCCATGGTGAATTGCTGAAACTGTTAGTGAGCTAAACAGTTTTAGCACAGCCCAGTGCTGGAACTGGAGGTAAAACAGTTTTCTTTTGTTTCATAGGGAATAAATAAGTGGTGACCATAGTTTTCTTTTAAAAGGTTTACAGTTTATCAGAAATGATTCTCTGAAAATGGGTAAAGATTCTTTCCTAAAGCGACTTTTCAGTCATGTCTCCTCTTTTAGATACTATTTTCTTCTGTCATTTTTTTTCTCCAAAGGAGAGGCAGAGAGAAGAGAGAAGGGACAGGGAAAAGGGATGTATTTTATATTTTGTTTAAAATTAAAAAGGAAAATAATTTACTTGGATTTGAGATTTTTTTCTTAAAAAAAAAAAAAAAGAGGAAAATATAGAATGAAAAATCTATTGAATATTTCAGTTAAAAACCCTTCATTTCCCGTTGAAGACAAAATTGTATCTAGCATTTCAAGCAGCTGTCATGGCAGGTAAATGTCTGGGAACCATTGTTCATAAGGAGACTCTGAAAAGTTGTTACTTTCCAAGTACAAGACCTTCATCACCAAACCCAGCCAGCTACACTGCACCACTTCATTACTTTTGGCAACATAAAATCTGGGTATTAGAAAAATGGGAATAACTGCCTTTTTATGATAGGCTGTGCTTGGCATGCATTTTTTGGGTGCAATTGCCTATTTGGACAGTAAGAAATTTGCATCTCCAAAAGGACAATTCACCCAAGCTGGATGCATACTGCAGTCAGTGCAAATACTGCACATTGAAGGACAGAGTTAAGCTAACTAACAAGGAAATGCAAAGATGTATTTCAAATGAATTGTAGAAAGTAATTGAAGATTGAACTGTGTAAGGTACAAAATAAAATACAAGTGTAAAAAGAAAACATTTTAGCTGGGCCTATATGAGTAGTTCTTTTCTTGGCACTATTGCACCATGAACAGGGGTTTGCAATAAAGACCCTCATTTTGTTTCCACAATATCATAACTCTGATTTTCTGACATTTTATATGAATGTCCTAATTTTCAGATATTGCTTCCAAAAGATTTCTGGAGACAGAGCTGAAAAACTCAATACCAGCCTTCCTCAGGGCCAAGAGCTCTCTCTGTATGGCTCCCCTGGTTTTAGTTTCCCAAGTTCTTTCCCTAGAAAGATGTAAGGATCTAGTGACTTTTTCCTTCTCGCTTGCACATTTATTTAGCTGAGCAGAAAGTTCGTATGAATTTGTACCATCCCAAACTGATGGCATTTTGACCCCACCCCTTTTTTGCACAAGTAGCTGCAGTTGAGTGCAAGGTAGCAGTGAATCGAACAACTTTGAAGAAAGGAACACAGAAAACTGCTACTAAAGTAGACTGAACAGTGTCCTATTCCAAACTAGCGATATCTCTGTGAGATAGCATAGCATCTCCTGAATATTAATTAGTTAGCAAATAGTTGACTGCTCTCTGTAGTCCTCAGAAGAAGACTAAATAGGTCACCCTGCTACTGAAAAGAAATAGCATAAAGCTTACTTCTATATAGGCTAATGAAAGGCAGATACAAGGGGAGGAGAGATCCTGGCATCTTACTAAAACAGGATTGCCCAGGTGCCAGGCAACCTCTCTTTCATACAGAATTCATTATATCAGCATTTAAATAGCAATAAACTCAGGAAAGGTAATGCTGGATATACTTGATAACACCCAGCTTGCAGAAGCCAAACAATCACAACAGAACATCACAACATAGCAGGGTGTGGCAAGTAACACCAACAAAGCATATCAAAAAAGAAGTGGTGATATGTAAGTGCTTTTTCCACCCTTCAGGCTACTAAAGGGTACTTCTAAACTGTTTTCCTAGGAGCAGCTAAACCTGAATCTGGATTAAGAGGCCCCTACTATTACTAAAGAACAGCACACCTTAAGGAAGGACCACTGTTATCTTAGCAAAGCCTTGAACAGTATTTTGAGAATACTATATTCACAGACACACTCTCTACCTTGAGACTCAGCCACCATTTGAAACCTTATGTGAATAAGAATAGCTGAAAGACCAACTGCCTGTATGTGGGAAAACCTAACCAAAGGTTGTAACAAGGAGAGATCACAGAAGGGAAGGAAGGGATTGGTCAGAGTGGGCTTCAGGTATTAGATGGTGATTGTGTTTGCAGTAGTAAGAAATTGGAGGAAAGTTAAGGAAGACTTTGTAGTTCAAATAGACTGCATTTGAATAAGTGTGGGCAGAGGGTAGTTCTAGTGCTGTGTGACAAATCGGCTCTAGCTTTGGGTTTAGTCACTGAATGGGTTAGACTTGTATAGCAATACTTCTACCAACACGTCTGTGTTCCCAAAACTGCTGTGTCACATACCCTATGGAGGATGTGGATTCTTTGCAGGGACTTTCATAATTTCCTATTCCCTCCAGGAGAATGAAACTCTATTCGGTTTGCTATATTTAGCACAGCCTATCCCCTTTCCCCCAGTCTTTACTATGGCTGGAAGATTAAGACTGAAAGTATTTTATGAGCTCAGAAAAAAATTAAAAATTACAATATGGTCTAGATGACTCAGGTTATTGGTGTTATGAGCTTTGATTTCTTAGGTGAAGATCTTTGTTCTGTCTATCTACAGTAATAAGCCCAGAGAAATAAACTAGTCATTCCTGCACACAACTACACATATCTATGCTCTTTGCCAAAGAGATCAGGAGCATCTGAGAAGGGCTCCAGCAGTTCAGAAACAGAGTGTGTTTGAAGGTTGAGTAGCACCTGCTTGCTTTATCAGCTCCTACCTTCAGTACACTCTAAATTCATTCACACATTAAAAAGTGAAGTGCAATGTGCCAGGCAATGAAATTAAATATAGTCTTTGAAATATAGTTCTTAGGAGATTTTTTTCCTTTTAAACAAGTTTAACTTTATCTCATAATAATATTTAATGATGTCCCATCTAATATTGTTCCCATTTGGCTTCTATCAGTCTTCGTTATGAATGCCATGTTGCATCTCAACTTTTCTGACCCTGAAAGTCATGTCTATGCCAATATGTAGGTATTACTAAATACAGAGAATGCATAAGGATCAATTCAGCCAGCACTCCTCCGCTTTCTCCAAATTTGTTGTGTCACCTCCGCCTCCAGTGGTCTGTCTTGAAAAGCCCCTAGGTAATTCTTGAATGCATGGCACTGCTACCCCCAGGCTCCCTATGATGCAATTGTGCAATGTACTCGTTCTTTTGTGTGTGTAAAAGAATATTTGTAAGCCAAGCAAGAAAAAAATGCCTGATGTTTTCCTGAGTGTATGAACATTTGATCCAGAGGGAAGGTACATATTTCCCACCTCTGCTTTTTAAAGTGGAAATTTTCAGATCTGGACTAAATAGTTATTTTGTTGTGAACCTGATGCAAGGCAGTAATTAGGGATGGAGGACCCTTAGAGGCCAGGTTTGAATGAGTATTGTAAAAGACATTAAACTGAAATTTGAATTGTTTTCTGCATAGAATCTTAACACAGAGCAGCACTATGACTCTTTGCACTACCCAGGCCCATATATCCCACAAAGTATTTTCATTCCCACCTACCTACTTCTCAGCCTGCCAGCGTCACAGTGGCTGATACAGATCTTTTATCACAGAGACAGAAAATGAATGCAGGAAAAGATTGAAAAGGTTTAATTTCTTACCTTCTAAACTCATCACAATTTTATATTTTTGATGCAAATAATGCCAACCATAAATAGGAACACTTAAAAGAAAATAGGAGTAGGATAGATGCCATCAGTCCTAAAACAGGAATGTTATGGAAGGGTTTCTTAACCTGGCTAAAAATCCAGCTACCTTCTCCCCACTTCAGAGGTCTCTGAGACCAGTTGTCTCTGAGGAGTTCAGAGGTCCGTTAGTTCAAGAAAGAATACAGGGCAGAATTGGGAAGACACCAAGCACTTCCCAATGCTTTAACTATCTCTTATGAAAAATAAAAATATTCCTACAAAACTGTATAGTGATTTTCTAATATTCTTTAGGCCCCAATCCTGAGTCAGGACTCTTTGAATACCTTTGCGATTTGAGTCTTCATCACAGAAGATAATGTTACACTGATTATCAATTACCTTACTCTGGTTTCCAAAAGTCTTTCCTTCAGTCCATGAACAAGAAGTCACTGAACACATGAATCTCATTCCCTTCCTCATTTGGAAGGTCAGTTTTTCTTGCAGTTTAACAAAGGGAATTTTTAATTTATTTGAGAGAAATTAAAGTCCCTGTTTTTTACAGTCTTGATAAAAACAATGATTAAGAACTGCATGGCTAATGGAGATTAAAAAGCTCATTTTGGATCTAATGGAAGTTAACAGAGCTTTTTTAAACTAATGTTTCTAATTGATTCTTGATTTAAGTGGTAGCCATTTTTTTAAGTGGTCTGTTACTGAAATGGACTTCTTGTAATAAAAAAAATGGACATTAAATCTTTGTGAAACTTTCATGTATAAATCTACGCTTGACCTGTACAATTATTCTAATTATTGATTAATTATATCAAAGGTGTAAAATATGGAAAGATAAAGAACAAAGAAAATGCCCGAAGTTACATATTCTTTGCACCTTTTCCTAGATTCCACCCACCATCAGAATCAAAGGCGTCTCTCAAACACCTTGTTTACTAATGCAGATGCCATGACAAGTTGCAGTATATTTGTTCTAACATTTAAACGTATGTTGAACTTTTAAAGACAGCTCACAAGGCATTTAGACAAATTAATTACTCTACAAAGTTTTTTTCGAATTATGAAGTAGAGCTGTACAGTTCAAACTTTTAAGCAGAGGATCTTTTACAGGCAAGCTGCCACACAGAACAATTCTGATAAAGATGCTTCAAGGCAGATGCCACCAACAGTATGAATTCAGTTCTGTATCCAATAGAAATAGTGACAATTAGAGATTCATACTCTTCACATTTTAAACATGGTCCCAAACTTCTATACAGATTACCTGATACACATGAATACCTAATATTTTCTATCTGCCTAATCAATTATAATTCAACATTAAAAATTATGGTGCGTTCTTATCATACTGCTATGAATATAATTCATATTTATTATGTTTGTTTATATAGTGGTTGGCTTTAAAGAGCAAGATTATCATACTGACACAAAAAACCAAACCTTCAGCTGTTGCAAATAATGCCGCTGGCTTTCAGTGAGCTCCCCTGACTTATGCTGGTTGAGGTTCTGAAGTGTTTTGCAGGCCTTCATTAACATTACTGACATCTGTGGAAGCATAAGAGGATTCTGTAATGCTCATTGCAGTGATTTTAGAGAAAAAAAAAAAAGACACAGGACTATTAGAAGTAATTTAAAAGATACTTTTTACAGGTAGCAATGAACAGACAAAATTCTCTTATGGTTACAAGCAAGCTTTCACCACAAGGAACAGACTTCCTACATTTTCCCAAAATTGTGGCTTGAATGACACAGCATGAAAAGTGGGTGACTATAGTGTATTTTTACTTGACAGTCATGGTTTTTCCTCTTTTGTGTATCTTACTCTGAAGAAACTCTGGTTTATCTAGAATTAGTCCAATGGATATGGTAGTCATGTTGCTAACAGTGATGTTCATGATACCAACCCCAACAATTTAGTAATCTTCAAGTGTAATCACACCAGATGACTTATTTTATAAACAGATTATATAGTTGTTTATTAAGAAACTTTGCTACATGTGCCAAGGGATAGATGGAATTGTGATTTTGAATGTGGAGGAGACTGCCTAAAAGGTAAAAAGGAATCAAAATAGCATCCCCTCGAATGTTGTGGCTACTTCTAGTGTGTAACTGACATCCATCAGCATATGAAAATGAATTGGGAGGAGCTGCAAACAGCACAGAGAACACATACATAATACGAGATAAATTGGAAAGCCTTGGGGCAAAGCGATGCAGTCCCTGACCTCATGAGGTGCCTTCAGCTGTGTTTCCTTGGGATTCAGAGAATTCATAGACAGTTGGTGTGGAGGAAGGGAAGAAAACATCTTGAAGAATTTAGTTTGTAAATATGCAAACTGATGCATGGCTGTCTCTTATACACA
>NW_020799101.1:14606217-14675556 GCF_003259725.1 Athene cunicularia
TGGGAGGTGGGGGGGAGGTGAGGTAATGTATGTAATAAATAGAAAAGAGAGAGAAGTGGCAGGACTGAGAAAGGCTTGAAAAACTCAGAGGTCAGAGCTGAGTTAAAAACAGGAATATACCATTTGAGTAAGGAAGCTTTACAGTAAAGGAGTGAAGGAGAGAAGAATACAAGTCTGAGAACAGCCAAATTCCCCCTTCTCCCCTGCCCGCTGCTTCCTTCCTTGCTGGTGTAATGAGAGCTCTCTCTCCATGCGTTTCAGTCTCCTCTGCCACTGTTGGTATGGCCATGTGACAATTAGGAGCAATATGGCCCATCCATGCTACTAATCATGTGTCCTAACTATGCTAGGAAATGAAAATAAAATTAGTTTCTTCTCTAAGTGTATCAAAGTTGGAAGACCCTCCATCTGTATGATACTTTCTTACTTACATAAAAACATTCTGGAGAAGAAAGTGGGGTCTGAGCTACTTATAACAAACTAAACATAACTGCTAATCATTTAATACTTGCATATGCTGTACATTGTGCCCATGGATAAAACCATTTGAAACCAGATTTATCTCTCCAAGTGTCCAGTAAATATTTAAATATTATTATTGTTATTAAGGTTATTCTACATTGGATGAAGCTGGGACAAAAGAAGGAATTAAATACCTTACCTAGAGCCAGCAGGACCATTGGCTGTTGGACATAACCTCCATTTTCCTTCTCTGACCATGACTACACATGACTAAATTATATGTTCTTTGATATAATAAGGACTATTGCTGAAATCTTGTTTCCTCTTAGAGGATAATGTGTGACATCATGGTAATGACAAGCATGAATGAGATGCCAACATTTGGCACTCCTTGGTGAGCAGTGAAAACATTATCAGTGAGAGGTGTCCAGCAGCATTAAAGAGTAACCCAGTCAGGATAAGTTCATATCTGAGTCAACATCAACTTGATAGAATTACTGGTTTTGGCAGTTCATGTTGACAATTAATACAGTACCCTTATTGTATATGCAAGGGACTTGAGTTCCTTTAGTGGACACAGAGTACAAAAGCCAAGGAAACAGCTGCTGGGTGCATAAATGCCTTGTTAGAAAAATATGAATATATTTAAAAAGATAGATTTGTGTTGCTGACCTTAATCCCTTGCCTTAAGTGTCTTCTTTCTGATGGTCAGAGATAGCAGTGCAACTGAATAAAGGGAAGGATTTTTGACTGGCTAGTGTACATCGGGTCCCATACACATACTGACTGAATTCACGTTACTTGTCACTTGATACAGTTATGAGATCTGAATGATTTTCAGTCACTTCAATGAAGGCTGTATTTGAAACCTGGTCCCAAAGCCGCAAGGCAAGTGTATTACATACCTGTCAACTAACAAGAGTTGCCAAAATGAATCTACTCATACGTACACATGATCATTACTGTTGTTCACACTGTGAAACACTATACACTGTGACAAAAGTAAAAAGCAAGAGGATTATTATGCTAGACAGTTACTTACTAAATATATTTATTGTGGATAAATGAATACTAATTTTCTAACAAAAATGTGAGTTTTTTATAAATTTCTAATATTGGAAAATGTGATATGGGCAATTTAGTAAAAATTGACCTTTTCCTCTTGTAAAGAGTAAGAAAATATTTACATTTCCTGGCTGAACTAAGATTTTTCTGCAGAAGACTACTAAATATTCCGCATACCAAGCTCAAGTAGAAACAATTGAATTCAGCTAAACACAGGACCACACAGGCCAAATTTTTGACGTTGTTACAGAATGCTTAATCAGTCATCAGATCTAAATTATAACCTACTCACAAGTTAACAAAGCTCAACCATTGTCACATAGGGGAACGTATAATGTACTCTATGCATTTTCTAGGTTTGCATGAGAAACATGGATCAGTGAGTTGGTGAAGATGACAAGAAGTTCACTGAAAAAGAATTGAAAGAGCTCCTTGAAATGGAATTCAGAAATGTACTTTCTTATATGAAACACCCACAGGAGAGGGGAGACTCTAGGAGTACAGAAGAAGATTTAGTAGTTAGTTCTAATGTCAGGTCTAGAAAATTGACTCTGTCTTACAGGTGTCTTCAGTGACCAAGGACTAAAAAACTGTCAAAGATTCCATCTAGCTGAGTAAGAGCTAATAAAATAGAGATGGATACCAGGCTCTTGCACATCGTTAGTTGATCACATTTCTAAAAATTTTACTATGAGCAGAAAAATACAAAATGCTTTAAAATACCACAGGCAGAATATTAATCCTGTTGTTTTAAGATCCATACTGCAAATGAACCCCATATTAGGCACAATGTTATTTTATCTGCAAAGTGCTAATCTATTTCATACCATTTCTTTGTATATGATTTATTAATAGGAAGACATATGATCTCCTTCAACCACAAAAACTATAGTAAAAAAAGAACATGAACTCATAGAGTTCCTAGGCTTCCCACTTCTCTTTTAAAGCCTTATTGTTCTGTATAACATCTAGCTATCAGAAACATTTTCCTTCTGCAAGAAGAAAGTAAAAAGAAATCTAGGCATTACTACTGGAAAAACAGATTATAAATAGCTATGAATAGTCTTGTTTGAATGACATCTGGTTTGAATGACAACTTAAAAAAATAACTGATACTGTTGAGTATCCTCAGGAGAAAGCAATGGTTTCTGCATTGAGTGTCTAGTGATTACTTTAGAAGACAGAAATTACATATCTTATAAACTTGTTAAAGATTTGCGCATGTGCAAAACATGGAGTGATCTCTGAGTAACCAGTTAAGGATCTGAGACACATAGTAAATGAACACTCTCAATCATGACAGTATTTCACATTCCCTTCCATTCTGTAAGAGAAAATTTCTCCAATTTTCCTGACTTGAGTCTCCTAATTTATAGGAAAGTTGTTCATCTCATGACCATGGCTCAACCACAGCTATCTCAGCTTTCATACTTCAATGTCCACCACATTATGGTGAGTTCCCGGTATCAGAATTAGACTGATCTGGCAACAGTGACTGATTAGATCTTCTTTGATCTGCCTGTAGCTTTTGATACCATGTAACCCAAGTGATTGCTGAAGAAGATTTTCACAGAGTTTACCCTTTTCCTGATAAGAAAAGGGCTTCATTAATTTCCAAGTAGATAGCTCTGTTCTCTGAGATCTTTCCAGTCCAGTCATCAGTATTGTCTAACTTCTCTGTTAAGCTACTCACAGGTGCTAACAGACTCACAGACAGGGGGCTATCAAGGTCAAGCAACTAATATCTAATCCCTCATTTTATCTTGTGCAAGATGTGAATTTTAGTCTCATACCTTTCCATATCTTCAAGTGATATGGGTATTTGGATAAAGAGATGAGGTTATAACTCCACTAGACATCATGGAATGTGAACCAGTTGACAATTAGATGGATGTGGTGATCTTCTGTAAAATGGTAGTGACTGCACATGTAGTGGTCTGTAAACTCACCTCTTGGTTTATTAATTTTAGGGCTTATATTGATGGTAATTATGTATAAACTGAGGCCTTCTCACTAGAATCATTCTACAACTAGAAAAAGCAAAACCAAAAAAGACCCCAAAGCCAAACACACACAAAAGCAACCCGCAACTTGAGGACCTTCAACTCCATCATTTAATTTGTGATTAGTTTGTAAAAGCTAGTAACCTTCTGTCACCACTACTGAAAGGTTTTCCGTTCATAATACTGTATCACACTGCCTGTGTGAGAAGATGCTACTCTGGCCCCCAAACACTGTCAAAAGCTCTTTGGGATGGTATTTGGTTTTGAAGGCTTTTTATTAGATACACACATACAAAATTCTAAATAACTCAGTGTTTGTGTGTTCTTATTTCCTTAAAGGGTTGGATAAGTATCATTTTACTCTTGTACATTGTTTTGGAAAAATGGGCAGCCCCTTTTCTTACTTAAAGTTGGTAAAAAATGCACCTGTATAGCACAGATGAGAGTAAGCTCTCCAGGCTTTTAAGATATTGATTTATTATATATAAATAAATGCCTAAGCACTGTTGTCATAAGAGTTCTGTACATGGATCTAATCTATATAGTATGTACAGAAGAATACCATTTTATCTTCCAGAGGTCAAATATCAGATTGGTTTTGGGTTTGAGGCTGACAGGAGAGGATGGGAATGGGGTTACAAATAGCTGCTGCTTACAATTGATTTTTTTTCTCATAATCTTTATAAATATTTCAGTGACTTCTTTTTGTCCCTTTTCATTTGCACCTTTGAAGAACTATATTTAGGATTAGTGAATTTGTGTGGAGAAATCAGATTTAAATCTTTTATAAATAAACATCTTGAAAACTTCAAAGTCTCACCATCTATGTATTGCACTAGACATCTCAGTGAAGGGGCAGAGAAAAACAGTACAACTAACAAATGATTGAATAATATGAAATGACTAAATTGGTCCAGTCAACAATGAGAGTACGCATTTTACCCAAGGTATCTAACACATAAATATTGTAGTTTTCTCTTACTTCTACAGGCAGCATCTCTTAGCCAGCCTGCTATCAATATATTCCTTTTGTTTGTGACACAAAAGGCTTGCCACTATAATTTAACAGGGTTTATTTCCAATGAAAAATCCTGTGTTCTTTCTCTCTCCATACATGCACAGTCTCTATGAGGAAGGCTTTCACTTAGTGTTTTTTGTTGTTGTTGTTGTTGTTTTTTAATTTTACATTTACTAATAATATGCTTTTCAGAAAAAGCAGGTGCTTTTACAACATCACACAAGTGGTATGTTTTGAAGGAGCAATATGTAGCTTGTTGCCCTTTGATGTAAATTTGCGAGGAAGATAGATTATAGCATCAAGATGTTTCTCTGTGCATAATAAACTACAGAGGACAAAGTTCATGGCTGAGAATTGTGTGAGATACAAGTGACTACCTTCACTACAATCAATTATTAGGATGATTATATTGTGTCTGGAGAATATGATGCTAATGACTAGCTAACACTTAGAATACACACTCTTGACTTGAAAACCAATGACAGTTAAATGCAGCAAGGGGAAAGGCCTATATGTTGGGCTAGCAGCTCTCTAGTGTTGATAATGAATAATTAAAATAACATTCTTTATAGGAGGCTTGACAGTATACATGTCCTTTAAGTATATTCTGCTTTGTAAAGAACTTGGCACAATGACAGCCTAAGAAAGGCATCCTACTGCATCCTGTGCAGAAACAGTGTAGGAAGCCAGGGACTTTTACACCCTCACTGTTGGGAGGGCCTAAGCAGGATTAACTATGTACTTATTGCTAACCTTCTACTCCCCCATCTTCCAAACAAATAAATAATGGAAAGCCATTACCTCTTTTACGGGGTTTACTCACATGCTTTCTATATTCACATCAAAGCAGAGATCAGTGTCAAAGAGGCAGCCACATTTAGCCGAGTCTCTCGGAGACTACTGACTAATTAGTTTTGCATTTTGGAAGTGCATCCAAAGATGTTGTAAAATAGTGTTTGTTTTTGCTTTTGCCAAAACTTGTTTAGGAGCGCTCTGGAGGATGACGGTGATGTACTCAAGATGGTTGTGAAAGAAAAGAGCAATCAGTTCAGGTGTGCATGTGCCAGGTTTTTTTTCCCCTCGTGAAATTTCGGCACCAATTTGCAGAGGAGTGACTGAAACACACACTGGTATTAATAGAAGGGGAAGGGTGGGATGGGAATGGAAGTTCCAACATTACTCTTTATCAAATCAGTATAAAATGAAAGGTACACCAACACTAACAATTTAGTTCTGAAAAAAAAACCGCCCCAACAAAAAACCCCACTCTGACTTAGATAAGGAAGATGTAAAGGCTGTAAATCCTGGATAAAATACTGCCTTTCAAAAGTTTTCAGTCCCTGTATCTTGCATGATTTTTTTTTTTTTTTTCATGAAGTGTGGTAATATGATATATGGGGGGTACTCAGTTATGGCAAATATTGCCTACAAAAGTGTGTTCATACTGTTATTTGCCTTTCTGTCTCTGTCTATATCAACTCCACATGCTGCTCTGGTGGCCTGCTTTGTACTTAATATAACTTGTCAAAACACATCTATCAGATATATGAAAAGGCAAACCTGGGTGGCCAGACTAGTCCAAGCCTGGCGTGGATTGCATTTTACCAAGACCACAGAAATCTCTTCTCCTCCACGAGATTAAGATGAAAAGCAGAGTTCATTGTTGTGCAACCAGATTTTAAAATAATTACACACACGCTAGTGCATTAGTAGGCCATTTGTGTTTATTTGAATCCCACATACTGTACTTTTATGTGGATTTTAAGTGATTTTTAAAGCTGTCAGTAAAAAAAAAATTAAAAGTGATGTTACCACTTGTTTTAAACTGCCTTTTTTTTTTTTTTTTTCCCTCCTTTATTTGCTTCTGCATACTGAGCTGCTACCATTCCACTACCTTATCTGTTTCCAGGAAAGAGGGTATGTGGTTCCCTTTGGCTAAGACTGACAGGCATCTGGCTCTTCTTTGAACCATGACCAATGCCACCAGACTACCTTACATCTATGATATGCTCGGAGTTCACCCCCTGATTGCCTGGGAGCTTGTGTTATGTGCTATAGAAAGGAACATACCTCTGGATACAGAGTGGAACTCAGTTGTTGATCCAGGGATATCTGCTTCTCTCAACACCCTTTCATCTTGAATGTACATTGCTCTGCAACATGTAAATATGCTTAGTTGTCAGTCCAGCATATTCACTGTTTTTTTTAAATTTTCCCCTCAAATTTCAAGATTAAAGCCCTTCTAGGGAAATCAAAAGTCACAAAAAATATTTTTAAAAAATCAACACATGAAGCTCCATTTGCAACTTATTTATGCTTACCTACCAAGTGCATAAACTATTTTAAACATGACATGTAAAGAAAATTTTGCTAGGATTTCTCAAAAGAGTCCAAAATCCTATTGAATTTATGGGCTGAAAAATCACTTCTCCCACCAACATGGGACCCAATCATTCTATAAAATTGTTGCAACCTGAGATCTCTTTGGAAGTGCAAAATGTGCAAAAGAACGGCCATGAAAATATATTAACATTTTTATCCTGTTTGAGCAGTTATTACACTTGTATTCAAAGAAATGCCTGAAGCAGGACTGTTCCAGCACAGCTAGAGTTCTTACAGTTTTAGCTTTCCACAGTGTTTATAGGTTATTTCTTGGTCTGCAGAGTGAAAAGCATTGAAAAACACAAGCTTCCATAAGAAAGATAACCCTTACCTGCTAGGCAGATGTATACTGATTTGCTAGCTTCTGGAAGGGAGAGGGAACTCGAGGAGCACAGCGGTACCCATCAGTGCTTCAGAGTAGTTCCACATCCTCCTGCCTCACTGAGTGGCTTCAAGAGTTGGTTGGGAATTTAGGGACTATCTTTGAGCACTCTGTAGTTTTGTAAGGGGGGAGAAGAGGGGAAATTGGAGGCATCCTGCCAATATCTTTAATGCCTATATGCTAACCCCACTGGAGGACAGCAGTGTGAATAAGCTATTTAGGAATGGGTTGCTGCATGTCATTATAGTGACACCACAAATAAGAAAACAGACACTCAGAGGTAACTTTTTTAAGTTTAGTGGAGATATAATAAAGTGGAGTTTTGCTGGCTGTACTGGCACTGAGAGAGTCAGCAGCAATCATCTTTCTTCTAATAACCAAATGTGCTGAACATGAGCTGGTTATTGCAAACACAATTATTCAGTAATTGGATAAGCCTAAAATATCTTGGATACATCCTTGATCCAAGAGCTGGCAGCTTATTGATTATATCATTGTTTGGCAAAGAGGCATGCAGGCTGCAGGACTCATAAGATCCATACCCAGAGCAGACTGCTGGACCCACTATCATGGAATAGGATCCAAGTTACTGATTCAACTACATTGTTGGAGAACTGGCACAAAGCCTTCTAGGCGTAGACACAAAATGCTTTAAAGATCTAAATATTAAAGATCTAAACACTAAACAAGAGCTGTGTAGCAGCATTCTTGCAAGGCTTGCCTGCCCAGGAGCATGTAACAGCACAGGATGGTGAGGGGAAAGCTTTGCAGGATTGTGTGGTACACTAGGGTACTGCTGATACAATTCATTTTGTCAAAAGTCAGCATCAGGACCAGTTTGATGTTTCAATTAAATTCTATGCTGAGTAAAAAAAAAAAAACCCAGACTTAGCTGCTTCCCTGATTTCCCATTCCAGGGCAAAGAAAGCACATTATAAAAACATTAGTCTTAAAGCTCAGGCAAAAACTGAACTGTGAGTAAGATCAGCGGTAAGGTAAGGATAATGATGAAATTTAGTCCTTTTCAGACTAGTGTAATAGAAAACACTTCCCCTTTTAAGAAAATGTGTATCTAAAGATAAGCAACGATTACATAATTTGAAGAGGCTGGATTGGGATGTTATTATTATAGCTGAATGTGAAATTAGGTAGATATGAACAGGTATGTATGAGGTAGGCCTTAAAGACGTCTCTGTTTTAGTTAAGCTGAATATGTATTTAAGTATCTCTTCCAGATTTACTTTCCCTTTATGAGTGAGAGAAGATAGCTCCAATCCAACAGATATTGAGGATATCTAATTACAGGCATGTATTTCGTTACCTAAGGCAGTTGACAAGATTTTAAGTCTCACCTGTGTAAGAACCTCAAAAGATTCCATGAATGGGCTCAGTGTGGATAAAAATTCAAATGCCTAAGCAAAGTTTATCCAACATAGACAGTACTAACTGAGTGTCTTTCATATGCCTTTATTTACTCTAGGCTCAGATCTCAATTATGATGTGTGAGCACAGGAAATGGGTCTGCTTGGCAGGCAAGGTATAGTCCTCAATGTTAGCAAGGTTGGCAGAATCAGGATTTTAACATGATTGTTGAAAACTGATAATAGCACGACTTTATCTGACTGCTGTAGTGATCCAGGCCTATCATGCTGTGGCTTCAGTAAAGGCTTCTAAGCTTTAATCATTGTCTTCCAGGCTGTAGTGTCTGACTTATTTGAAACAGCTGATCTTCCCCTGAGTGACTTGTCTTGTTACATTTGTGGTACCTGACCTACTTTGCAGTACTTCCCTTGGTATCACCTCGTCATCTGATGTCCCATGAAAGCACTCAGAATCATAACTCACTCCCAATAAAGGCCAATAATTAAATAAAAATAAAAACACATTTGACAGCCCACAACAAAGGCAATCTCAGTGGCATTTGCATGTGTTTGCCTGCTGAATCAGATTCTAGTTCCTGTCCCCACAGTACTGCAGGATGATGGATCACCAAAATGAGAAAAATCAGAATAGTGCTTTGCACTGTCTTCTTTCTCTTCTCTGGAATCCCACAGAACATCAGATACATTAATTAACCCTCCCCGTTTTCCTGAGGTTGTCTGTTAGACCTGTATAACAGGTGGGTAAACCAATGCACAAAAGTGTTGTGACTTGCCTTCTGTGAACTCTACACCCACTTTGGGTCAAGATGCTCCAGCACTCCAGGCTTTATTTAGAACAACCCATCATTTCTTTAATGGCAGACAATTTCCCTTCCTTTAGGATGAATTGTACATCCTCTCCACTTGCATTTTATATGAGAGATCAATGAGCCAATGGTAAAAGTCCCATTGAGTGTAAGGACAAGAAATTTAATTCTGAAGAGCTTGTGTGCTTGAAAGCATTTTTGTTTCTCTTTTTTCCCCCACCCCACAATGTTATTAGCCAGTTTAATAACATGTATTACTTCTCCCTGCAGACCTATCTCCTTCTTTGAGTTCAATGAATCCAGGTTTTCAGCCACTTAGCACATGACTACATCACATTTGGAAAGGAAAGGTTAGTACCATTTTTCTGCAATGCAGCAAACCAATTTCCAGTTGCAATTTTGAATGCTGTCTTGGAAACTTAAACTTTCCTAGCTAGGTGGGCACATATTGCAGTATGGAAAAATAGTCCTGTAAAGGTGAGATTTCTAAAATTCCACCTGTACCTGACATGATAACTACTATGATCCAAAATTATGTCTGCTGATTGCAACCCTGTAACACATACTGGTATAAATTACCCTAAGCCCTCCCAGCTTTGCAGACTTTCCTACAGGGAGGCCATCCTATTAATCAGGAGATAATACAGTAGTTTTTGCCCACAGACTGTGAGCTGCAATCAGTGGCACACATGATTTCAAAAGCCATCTCCCATAAGTTTTCTCACCAGTCACAAATGTATGGGAAAAAGTCACATCCCCTTAATCAAACAAATTAGTAAGGTAGATAAAGGAGATTTTATTTCCACTTGGTGCCAAAATACTGAGGACATTGGCACTTCCATTCTCCTTCTGTTGTCTTTTTGGCTCATTTTCATGTGCCCAGCGTTAGTTGAGAGCAGATGCCAGCTTCAGCTAACAGCCTCCTGGACAGTGCCTAGGACAGCTTCCACAAAGAAGGGGGAAGGGGAGAAGATTGCATGCTGCTGCGTTACCCTTCTTCATCCCTCTGGGATTGGCTCTTGTTCTACTGCAGACCTGAGAGGTTGCCTTTTCACTCAGTTGATTTAATTTAATTAGCCTCTGTGAAGCAGGGCTTAAAGTTGCTAAACCAAAGCTCACAAGAATCCAGTTGACAAAATGCAAGGCACAAAATCAAAAGCTAGTATTTTGCAAAGTTCACTTGTGGACCAGTGTGAAATACATGGTAAAGATCAAAAAGTCTTAGACATTTGTCAAAAATATGAGGCTTCAAAGGCACAGTAATTTAGCTTAATTCTGAGGAGCATTAGCAGACCTGCAATAAAGATTTAAGTCTTGTCTCTGGTGCTTCAGTAAGATTTTCAGATATGTGGTTCTGTAATTCAATGAAATACTTCACAGTATGTGCAAAATAATAATAAAAATATTCCTTGACCCATTTTCTTAATCTTTATTCCCAATTATATTTAGTTGTTTCTGAAACAGACTATTTTTTTTTCCTAAGTATGGAATAGCTACAGATGTTGTACTTTGAAAGTTACTCCTATTTTGAAAGAAATTATGCTATCCAGCAGTATTTCCCATTTAAATTTGTCACTCTTTGACTGTATCCAGTGAGTTCTCCTCACTCTGATGCTAGCTGTTTGAATCTATTTCAGCTGACTTGTTTATATTCTTGCTATCTTCTGAAGTTTGCACGAGCACTGGCTGGTCAATTGGAAAACAGCTAAACTCTTCTCCTCAATTGACTTTCCTTCCTCTTTAGAAGATGCCAAATATTGGCATACATTAAAACTTCTACCTCTGCTTTGACAAGGTTTTTGAAAGTGTCTATAATCATTGATTTCACAGAGCCCCAACAGTTCCTTATCTCTGTAAATTCACCAAGGATTAAAGATTATTTGGCTCCTCTCATAAGTGTACTTTGCAGGTTCAAATGAGCTTTCTTCAGCACAAAAAATCATGCTCTGGAAAATGTCTGTCTCTCATTATACAGTTCTTTTCATGTTACATTTTACAATAAGAAGGAGTAAATGAAGTGCCAGTGGCTGCTCAGTAAGTCAAAAGCATGATCAAGGAAACAACAATTTACCAAAAAATTAACTTAATCCATTTTTCCATATTTTAAATACACTTCTCTGAAATTCTGGAAACTGAATGCTCTGCTTTGTCTACATTGCCTTGACACTAATTGATTACATTTTTCTATCACATTCTTCATTGTGGAACCTATCATGCTGCTAATTCTGGATGTGGAAGTGATTGTAAAAGTAACAGGTTAGACCAGTATAGCAAACCTGTCTCTCCCTCAGAAGTTGCTGCACTCAGTCACACAGTGTCTTTCACTTAGTCAAACTGAATTATGCGGTGGTCAACGCTCCTCCATACAGTGGGTTTTGCAAGACTGCTCCATGGCTGTTTTCCATGTAGTCTCATTTAGCAGATATTCCCATGTGGCTTCCATGCATCCCCATACCAATACTGTTCTCTGTGTAAACACATGGATTGCATTACTTGATGCCCTTTTGATCTAAACATTAAAAAACCCCAACAAACCCAAACTAATAAGAAGTCAGGTTTCTTTTCAAGCTACTGGGCAACAGCACAATTCCCCTCTTCCGGCTCCTTTACCTGTGGCTGCTGACTGCTGTGGATAATTTCTGCAACCCTGGTTGCATTCTGAGTCTCTGTTTTCTCTTTCACTGGTACTGGCTCTTCCCTTGAATTTGTGTATGTGCGTGTGTGCGTTTTTCCCCTTTCTCTAATTTTTGGCCTCAGAACCTCCCCTGAATCTTCAATTACTGCTAAAATGCGTTCATCAGCACTTGTCTGGTTGCTCCTGCTAGGTGGGAAAGCATTAAAACTTTGGGGAGGATGGTCAATGTCTCCTTTTTTTCCCTCTCTGTTTTTTTGAGGCATATTTGCCACTGGTGTAAATAGCTGAGCTTCTATGAATCCACATTACTTAAGCTGAGGATCTGTGCCTTTGATTTACTTTTCCCAGCTGTAGCCATACTGGCTTGTTCAATTACTTTTATAACTGTGCCATTCAATTCAATCTGAGCACTACTATGGCACTGTGATTTAGCTTAGACCCTACTTAACACAGAATTTATTGTCTCAGTAGATAAATGATGACTGTATACTATTTCTCCTAATAACCTGAATACTACTGATAACATAATGTGTACAGCACATTTGATGCGGAAAGGTCCCAGGTGCTTTATAACATAGTATATGAACTATATAAAAAGATAACTTTGCTCCCTGATGAAAGGCAGCCATCTCTGCTGTGAAGTAGGCATAACCACACTGCAAAACAGTTTGGGATGCAAAGTGGTGTCCAATTGAAACTGCAAGGGGAATTTTATGTAAGTAGAATATAATTACCCAAGCTGGATGTCAGCCAGGACTCAGGGAACACCCTGGATTTTGGAGGAACTGCCAATGGGAGATGGAGATGTTACTACAGGCATACATGCTCTTGTTTCTTGATCAATTCCAAGTGGATAACTTGTTGTCTTTTAATTTCCTCTTCAATGCTTATCTTTTTTTATCAGCTGCTCTTTCTGTAGCCTTATTATGTGTCATGTTCTGATTTCTCTCTTCTTACATTTCCTCTCCTACATTTCACACATCCCAGTATATCCCCCCTCCTTCTTTCATCCAAATCACTCCTAGTCCTAGCAAAAAGGACAAAATTAGCTGTTTACATCATGTTGTTGAATAAAAAGTTTGCTGTATGAGGGTAACGCATTTCACCAAATAAGTACATACAGAATTTGCACAATCAAAACCAGCTAAAATATGTTTGTTTGTTTTTCCCCTGATAATCAAACAAATTCAAGCCCCTTCCCCCGGGATCATTCTATTGAGGGATGGTGAAACTCCCTAAATTCAGTGTCCATACAAAGACTTCCTTCACACAACCCCCCCCAAAACTCCTTAAGGCTTATACTAAAATCAATGGCAAGACTCTTTAACCAGAAGAGGGTTTGCTTCTGGAAAGCCATGTGATGCTGAGGGACTCAAGCAGTGCTGAGGTGAATGTTGGCAGCCATAACAATGAACACTATAATTTCTCAGCTCACTTACAAAGCAGCCCTCCACTGGCTTCTGAGCTGCCACACAAATGCCCATAGCAGAGAGACAGCTTGGCAGCACACTTAGGCGCAGCTGCCCTTGGGCAAGGCTTTCAGTCCAAAACAGGGTGTTAAGGGCTATATGTCAGTGTCAGCTCCACCTATGCTCAGCTGTCCAACATTTCATTAGGGGCTTTGACCAATTTAAGAGATTTGGAGCACTCTTCATACTGCTCTGAGCTAGGAGTGAGTGTCTTGAGTCTGGTCGGAATTGCTGGGAGTGCTGGTTCTGTCGCTGAGAGGTCTCTTTCCTCTGCATGCATCAAAATTTTGGTCAAACAATCTGCTCCCGTATCTTCAAATATTAACTATTAGACATGTGAAACATTTAGAGAACACTATGCTGCCTGACCCTTGTCTTTGCTTCTCAATCTAGTGTGCTCCCCTTCTCTACTCTAATGCAATTCTTCATTCTGCTAAGTGAAATCAAATGTCAAAGTTCACAAAACTCTGCTGGGTGAAATGTGATATTTTTTTCCTGACTTCATTGCAACATTGTCTCACTTTCTGTGTGAAATGTTCCACTCAGCGCCACTCTATAATCAAAGGCTGATGAAATATCAAGGCTCAATTAATTATTACAGTGCCTAGCAGCCCTGCTGAAGTTGGTGGGTGGAGAACTCATTCTTTTTAATTTTACATTGAGTTCTATCCTGCCACATGCGTTCTCAGGTCAGGATCTCAACATACAGCTTGTGGAGAGTTTCATTTGAACTTCACACATCAGGAAACATGCTTTTCCATTTTGATACAGTGATAAAGTAAATGTTTATTTGTTTTATTCTGAATACCATAATCTTTTTTCCCTGACCTGTATACCCTGAATCACTTTAAAGTTTTAGTGTTGTCTCTTTCACTGAATTGATTTTGTTTGTCAGATGGTTTTCTGTGCACATGATGAATTCCTAGTAAATTGTCAACTAACTATGTAACTATGTGAATGAGGGGGATGGTGGTTACAACAAGAGTTGGAGTATTTTAGAATGAAAAAGAGAAAAACCTTCCCTGTCTGTCCCTTTCTTTCTTGAAGCAAGAAAGAATCAGAGCTTTCTTTTTGGCTGGAAATTTTGCAGATGTTCATCTTTGTGTATTTAATTGGCTGCATTGTCAGTGACATGAACTTTTGCTAAGGGAAACTAAAAATGCTTGAATAATAAACAGAAATGGAGTGCAATAATTATATGTGTTATTTACTGGAAAGTGTTGAATTTATTATTGTGGACATCATTGTCATCAGGGTTATCGCTCTTACTACAGCTTTGTCGAGATGCATCATTCAAAAACCCAGAGGAGCTGACTGTGCTATGAACTGGGTGAACACAAAATAAAAATCTGGTTCTTACTGCAAAGAACTTGCAAGCCAGGGGAAGAGTTGGTAGCACAATTTTTTTTTCTGAAAGAAGAATTCATTTGTGATTAAATTTCTCTTATTTTCTCCTAGATGATTTATAGATGCTTTAAAAACTCTGGGACTGTTCTAAACTCCATTGAAATCAATGCAAAAGCACAGCTAGGACTGATTTATTCATTCTCATGTGGAAATCTACAGCTTATACGTACCAGAATCACTTTCTGTAGCACTGAAATTCAACCACTTCTTGTGTGGAATATAGCAACTTTTACACAGTTTCTTTCAATAAAAAAATAATAAGCTTGACTCTTTAATGACAGAAAACAAAGACGACTATCTTTATCTCAGCAAGCTTCTTGGCAGAGTGGGAGCAGATCTGGCCTAGTGCAATTCTTTTGAGTTTGCTGAGGATACTGGCGTAATATCTCTGTTTTTTCCATCTGATCTCAAGTGACCGCAACTGTTCAGGGTTTTGGTTTTCTCTGATCTAAATGATTGCAGCTCAAGCACCAGAGTGTCCCCAAGCACCATGCTGGGAGGCTGGCTCCGCACTGACTCAGAGGGAGCATTCCCGTCTAGCTGACTCACCAGCACTCAAGCGCACTGCCAGCACTCCAGATATTAAACTGATCCTCCATCAACATGGGGAGGGGGAGGGAAAAGAACAGATTAGTTTTTAAAAATGAAATACTGATGGTACTGAGCGCATCAATTGGACCATTTTGCCATATGCAATAGACCAAACAAAACAACTTAAATGGCCAAGTTATTTAAGTTTGCAAAGCAGATGCTGTGCGAGCTTCTGCCTTTTTTTTCACAGGGTTGTTTTTTACATATTGCATCCAGACAAATTCATCGTCCTTTCTCTGGGACTTCACAAGCAAGGCTTGTGAACTTAATTTTTCTCCCTCGGTGTCTAGCTAGTCTATGTGAAATGTTTTAAAAGAGGTTTGTAGAATCATTATCTTTTATTAGATCAAATGATATGGTGAATAAAAACCCAAGCTTAAGGCACACAGACTCTTCTTCAGGTTTGAAACCATATTAAGGAATCAGTGATAAAAAGTATGCTATATGACTTATTATTGTTTGGAGTTTTTTACATGTTAGTTTTATAAGATTTTTTCCAATGTAAGAAATAATTCATTTGCAGTAGATCTATCACTGGTGTTGGATGATGTAAACTTTGTCTTCCCCAAAATTTTCAGATTACATTTTTTTTCACATAGAAGCTGAAAATCAATATTAACAATCAAAATTCTGAAGATAATAGGGTCAGAAAAATGTTCAGGTGAATAAGAAGATTTTACTTCAATAATTTTGACAATTTTGAATTTTTCAACAGCTTTTACTCTAATTAACTTAATTCCATAGCAGAAATTTACTTCTAAGATTAATCATTCTGCCCTGTCAAAATCTTTTTCAACTAGAAGCAGTTGACAGTATTACTGTTTTGGTTTGACAGAGTTACATACTTAGATGGGGAAATGGTTTTCAAGGAACCCCTGAGGAGTGCTATACATGACAGTATAGCTCTGAATTTGGTTTTAGGAACTTTTGGGAGGAAATTTCATTACAGGGCTGTTCTTGCCTTGATGATCGAGGATTATGTGCCTAGCTTTCTTCAGTGGAGGAAAAGTAAAACTTAGTTTTGCAAATGAAAACATTTAGGGAAGGTATAGGAAAACGTATTAGCAGGGGAACAAGCAACACTGAATTTCATGGGGGTTATGCCTATAGTCATGATTTAGAAAATTGTTTAAGTTAGAAGAGTTTCCTCAAAGTTCACATCTTTCCTTCCTCTTTGTCTTCCATTTTCCCTCCCTGGCTGTAGGGTCCCTCTAGATGAGTGGTGTTTATTGTATATTTTCCTGTTGCTAAAGTGAAAGATGATTGTGTTTTTTGGATGAAAAGTCATGTGTTTTCTATTATTCTACATGTTTAATTTAGCTCGTGGACAGAAGCCCAATAACTGATCATGGATACATTATAAATCAAATATTTTTCTAGCTTTTCAGCTCCAAGGCACATGTAGGTGAGATACAAGAATGTAACAGAAATAATAATTTCATTTTTTGTTAATTCAGGTTAAAATTTTTGCTATATATTAAGACCAGTTTTAATATAAAATTTACTTTGTAGCCACGCCAGAATGTAAACCTTTACTTGAAATTGAACAATGTATAATAATGGAATTCTGATTCACAGAAGGAACAAAATACTGCTGAAGCAAATAATATTTTAATGAAGTACTTCAGTGGAAGTATAAAGTATTTTTAGGGCAGATAAGAAGGAAATGACAGTAGCCAGTGAAGATCATGTGAGTCTGACCATTCCCCCATTTCAAGAAAATACACAAATTTTGTTACATATTAAGGGGAAAGATGTGATAGTTTGAGAAAGTGTGAGGTTTTTTTAACAATAGACATTAAGCAACTGTGAGATTTTGTGTTAAATCTTATTACTAGAGTTAGATTGTTTAACCTTTCTTTGGGAAAAAAATTGCATAGAAAAAATGAAGAAAAGATTTGAGTTCTTAATACCTCAGTGTACATTGGAGAATCATCCTTCTTTCTGTAATAACACATGAAGTGCAGTGCACGAGATTGCATTTTTAATGCTTCAAGAACATTACTTTGCAATGAATGTGCTTCAGAAAAACAGTTTTGCTGTGTATTTTATTGGCTGAGTTAACACAACAAATACTATAAATCCAGTAATTACTAATTGCCTCCTCCATTATAATGTAAGAAATGAATCATAAACCTTTTATTACTTTAACGGTGGACTACAGGAAGGATTAATCTTCCAGTGAAGCATTTTTCATATTTACCTGGTTCCTTCTGTTACACTGTACTAATTTTCTCTTCCCACTCTTCCTATTTAATGCTCTGTAGTGGCCCCTACTGGGAAAGACATGCCCGAAACTTATCATCAGCCTTGGCATCTGGTTGATAAATCTATTTAGCTGTTGGTGGTTTAGCAATTACCCCTTGGTGGAAGAGGAAACAAAATTAGGAGACAATTCTAAGTAACCTTTTACCATCCATTGCTCTAGTTCTGCCATGCACACTGCTGCTACCTCTGTAATGCACCATTTCAGGGTTCCTGAAAGCTTGTGTAAAGATGAGCCTGACAAAGAGAAACTGAGGAACATGTAGTATTACATGAATGAATATTATTAGGAGTCTAATTTTTATGTAGATTTTGCATTGAGCCCCTGACAATTATGCACCTCGATTGATTTTCTCTTCATAAAGTGAGATTTGTTACTAAATCTGGGGATTGCTGTTGAATTTGAGATGTTTACAACAGAGTTCTGAATGCCTATTTCATGTGGTATTTACCTTTATTATTATTAATAATGATTTTGGATTATAATGTCACTGAGAAGCCATAACTGAGATCTGATCCTTGCTGGTAGATGTACCAATGTATGTGAAGTAGCAGCTCCTGCTCCAGAAAGTTTTAAGTGTAGTGGAGAGGGAAGAAGAAGTTTAACTACTTTCTAATTAAATCAGTGGCTGAATGAGGCAGAGAACTAAGATCTTGCCTAGTTATGTTTTATCTGTTCTATACTGTCTCCTTTCAAGCCTAAACACCCATATGAAATCTTAAACATTACTCACTGCACAAAGGATTCTATCCACCATATACAGTCCAAATAGTACTCTTTAAGAGAAAAATTCCTTGCAAGCATTTTATCAGTTTCAAAACTGGGCTCAGTTTTAGGAGCAACAGGTGACTTGGGGCAGAAGGATATGTTTTGAGAGGGGAATAAATCTTGTGCACCTTAAAGCTTTTTTCCATCTTCCTGTCAGGATAACACGGCTTTAACTCTGTAATGTCTTATACATACCAAGATACAGACACGTGGTCTAAAGGGCTGATGTGTAAATGCGAGTTTCTTCTGTAGTACTCACCTTTGATGTCTATTTATCAGAGACAAAAACAAGCAACTCTCCTATAACTAGTGGGCTTACAGCATTTTACAGCTAGAAGTTGACCCAGAGTCCCAAGTAAAGTACCCAGCTCTGGAAATAGAAAATTAAATGAAAAGGGAGTAGAAGATTCTGAGAAAAAGGTTAAAGGCTTGAATTAACTTAAAGTAAGTTACTTAGGGATGATTTTTTCCTCTCTTCAAATACCAAAAAGATGTGAGAAATCAAATTAGTTTAAACACATTAGTTTTGTGTTCAATCTAAGGTCAACATAGGACAAGGATAGAAGCCGTAGAGATTACTACCAAGATGCATGCCGCTCTAGAGATTTTGCAGTCAGAATCAGTTTCTGGAAACTTCTTCATACAGGATCCCTTTTCCCCCCCTGTATCTTTCTGGACATGAATGGTCCATGCACATGATTAAACACTTACGTGAAGTTTTAAGGACTGAGGTCTTGAAGCCTGGTGAGGTGTAACAGGAGGACAATTTAGCTGTGCAGCGTGAAACTGGGTAGGTGCATCAGATTACAACAGCAACAGTGTTCAGCAACAAGAAAATAGTCATCCCAAAAGGTCAGCTTGCTGCTTCTGTTGTTGCATTGTACCTGTGGTTAGAGCTGTACAAGTAAATAGTGCAAATATTGTCGTCCCTGGTGACCTTTTCAGTCTGCCAGATGTCACCATTTTCCTCCTTGAAATACCAATCCCAAATCCTGCCTTTTTTTTTTTTTTTTTTTTTGGATATCATGCTATTTCGAATTCCCTGATATTATGATAGGTAATGAGATAATATGACCAGAACAGCCGTACTGTTTGCATTACAGAATGAATCACCAGTGTGATGATGTTTTGATTTAAACTCAGCCCCTATTCCCTTTTGTATTTCAATGACTGAGCTTAAGCGGACAACTTAATTTCTCTTGATCTGTATTTATGTCTGAAGAATCAAACGACAGAAGTATCAGTGGAAATATTCCTCAGTAAGTGTCCAGCTACAGGACGTTAGATTACAGGTTTCTCAAAATGTAATTTACTGCTAAAATTCTTCGCTTGTTTTGGGTGTTCGTGCCCAGGCGCTAGCAGCAGGGTGGCCTCTGTGAGGACAGGCTGGGCCTGCCCCGTGCTGGACGGCCCCACCACAGGACACAGCTGCACCCATCAGCTGAGGTGGTGCTGCCTCTGGGAAAACATATTTCAGAAAGGGCAGCGAATGCTGCGGGGAGGAAGGGAGAGCATGGAAGAACAGAAGGAGTGTGAAGTAAAGGGAACAGCAAGGCGAGGAGAAGCCCTGTGGTGCTGATACGTTGCACCCTGCAGCCCGCGGGGAAGGACCATGGCAGGGCAGGTGAGTATTCCCTGAAGGCCTGTGGAAGATCCCCCCTGGAGCAGGGGAAAAGCAGGAGAGGGAAGAAGCATCAGAGAGAAACCTGTACATTACTTTGCATTTTGAATCTTTTCTACTTCCTTTATGATTTCAAGATTTCAAAATATTATAGAACATTTATTTACCAAGCTTCAAAGCTGTGTTGTCACATGGGGAAATATGGTAACATCCATTTTGAGAGGAGTGATACAACATCAGAGTGACATGATTGGAGACAGACCATGGGGTTTCTAATACTTCTCTGTTACTTTTATGATCCAGGTTAAGTCATCTTTGACACTGAAATGCTTCAAAACTCCTAACTGCCAGGTGTCTTTTTATTATTTCTCCAAATCCTATTGCTGAATATGTTTTTTCTACTTTTGGTCATCTCACATTGGCCTCTCCAAACCCTGGCTCATGGGAGATGTTGCCTTGTGTTTTATTTTGTGTTACACCAGCAGTTCTCAGACAAATACAGCATTCAGAAATTACAAATTAGCCTCCTGCATAGTCATGAGAGCAAATATAACTGGAAGGAGAGAGGGGAAGGAAAATGATTCTTACTTGCTGCAGGACTTCTGATCTCACGAGACATAAATTTGCAAGCTTTTTGTCCATAACACTAATATCTGAAATACTTCTTGAAGAATTCTCCTTCCCCCAAACTGAAATTCTCACATGACTCCAGAAGCCAGAACTTTTTTTTTAAAAAATACTTTAAAGGTAAATCCAAAAAATCCCTAGATGCAATACCATTGATTAGGGAGATTGAGGAGGTCAAAGACAGATATTAAAGACTAAATTCATTGCTAGTTCAAATCAAGAGAAGCATGTAGGTAATCTAGCTGTTCTGTCTGTTCTCTAAAGTACAGTGTTATCTACAATTACAGCTCTATAAAGAAGCTTTATATGTCACTCATCATCCCCATCACAACATGCTGTGACTGTCCCTAATAGCTGACTGGCCATTTAATACAGACTTTCATTTTTCGACTAAATACTAGTTGATGTAGAGGAGTTTGAGTGAATGTGGGTAAATATATATTTATATATATGAAAACCAAACCCAAATGTGAGCAAGCAACAACTAATGTAAATTTTATGCATGTCTATTTAGGGTTTTAATGACAACTCTAGTCTGTTTTAGGGTAAAGGTTCATGAACAAAACAGTGATAAAGGACTATTGCCTGTCACAGCTGCTAAAAAAAGGAAAAAAGAAGAAGAAGGAAAGAAAAGAAAAAAGTTTTTGTTAATTAAAAGGATTTTGCTTTAGAATCAAAGAGGCTGTGGATGAAGAAATCTGCAGAAATTATCTAAGGCCGCCTCAACCTTAGCATTTATTATTCAACACCTCACTCATTGCCCTGATTATAAATATTTAATCACTCAACAACTGTAAGTGCTTGTGTCTTCCTGGAGGACCTGCAAGCACTAGGAAATAAAGGGATGGGGGGGGGAGAGGGGAGGAGGGGGACTAGAAAGGCAGAGAGCCTAAAAGATGTGTCGAGATTATGCAGGGACAAGTGAAAAGGTGTGAAGGACGCCACTGAATTGGGCCTTTGTAATCAGGTAGCACGAACACCTGAACGCTAATTCATTTTGTTTCTATTCATTGGACTTCAAAGCCATATTTTTTTTTATTGCATGGCAGTCTCTGACAGAGGGTGCCCTTGGAGAACAGGCAGAAAATGTTCTTAATGAAAGCAGAGCCCCGAGCAGTGAGAGGTGCCATCCGTGTACCCTCCTTTGTCTGTCACAAAAAAAGCAGGCTAGCTTGGCAGGCTTTTGGGCCTATCAATAATGCATGAGAAGAATTACATTCATCCTGATGCCAGGAGAAGGGAACGGCAGAGGAGAGGGTTGTATTACACTATCCTGAAAGTGCGTTTACTTCCTCTAGGTCCCTCCTCTCCATACCGAATGCGTGCTTTTGAATGTAGGTTCATGATGCATGGGCCTACGCGCTTCCTGAAGGAGTGGTGTTACTCTCGGTACCTGTAAGGGCTATGCACATTTTCATTCAGTGCTGCTGAGGTGCTTGGACTATGCTGTTTCAGCCTGAAATCCTGTGAGGTTAGTTGTAAGAATGAGTTTTGTATTGTGAGGGGAGAAAAAGACCTTAAAACAACAAGGGGGAAAACCCTCTTTGCTTCTTAATATTTGACACTGTTTGGAGTGTCCCCAGTTTGCCTTCACTGTGAGGATTCCAGTTTAGACATGAATGTATTTCATGTTCTTTTCCTTTTTTTTTTTTTTTCTGCTCAGCACTGGAAAGAAAAATAAATATCTTAAGAAGAGTAAGTTTTGAATATATTTTCATGTAAGAATGAGGAACTTCCAAAACCTCAACATATTCAAAGGTACAGAGTAGAATTAAGGATACATGCTACAAACTACCATTCTTTTTTAGCTTCTCTCCCATAACAAGAGCTGCACCCTTGAGGGCTTATTTCTTTCAGACAATATTGTGCACTTTTCATAATTTCTTGCATAAACATGTCCTCCACAAGCACAGCCACCAGTGATTTGGCAAAGTACTAGGAGGCTTGTATTATCTTCTCAGGAGTTTCAGGATACAGTGTGGGCATTCTGCAGTTTGGTCCAGCCAGTTCTGGTCCAGATTTTTCAAGAGATTCTTCCTAAAGCGCAACTGAGAGTTAAATGCTTACTTGTATATTTTGTTCAGCTCATTTAAGTCAAAGTGCTACTCCTGAAGCCTGCAGAAGGAAGGCCTTGGCAAGTGCTTCAGCCTTCAGGTCTGAAGTTAAGATTTAGACGGGTATAGTGAACCAAGATCTCTTTTGTCCTAGGGTGACTGAGGAAGGCTGAGCATGCAATTCAGTTTAGTACATCACACTCACTTATAAAACCTTCATTGGAAAAAGTGAACTAACTGGGCAAGCAATAGGTGGATTTGAGAATTTAAGTCTTCCTTGTCTAGGCAAGGGGATTGAACCAAGCATACTGTTGCTGGTGGAACTGGCTGGCATCCAGCCTCACCATCCTGACTGTGCCAGCTCTACAGCACAGAGCAGTCTGCTCTTCCATGTCAGAGATGCTGCGACATTTGCCACAATGGAGCCCAATAACCAAGTAAAAGTGTCAGGGAAAGAAGATAAATTTGAGGAATCCAAATTCAAATGTTTGTGCTCTTTGTTCGAGTGCAAGTGGATGCTGTCCAGAATGTCCCGAAGTTGTGAGTGGTCTTATGATCATTTACAATGGCCTCAGGAAAGTAGAGAAAATGCCAAGGCAGTGAACAAAAAACCTGAAACTCCACTTTCTTTAAAGAAAGAGTTCTTTTAGCAGGGTTTGCATTTTTGTGACTTCCATGTGAGGGGCCACAGGGACCTGCAATGGGAGTTGAGACATTATTTTGAAGGGATTAATATTCTCTCCTCCAACATAGATAAACAGGATACTACTAAAGCCATGCTGTTTCATCTAGCTGGTACATTATCATCTTAAAGTGGAAGATTCATATCCAGCCCTGTTTACTGTGATTCTGCATTTGTAATCCACACTGAAAGACAGTCCATACAATAATAGGGCCTTCCTCTTACACTGCCTCCCAATCCATTCAATAATAGGGCCTTCCTCTTAAACTGCCTCCATCCTTTACAATGGTTGGTTGGGAGAAATGCAGTTTGAAAGAGTCACAATAACGGGAAATGTATCATCACTATGGAACTTAATCATGGTAGGTATCTGAGCTGGAGCTTGGGGTGATTGTAGCTAATCTTTCAATAATGGCACTCAAAGTCCTTTGCTATTCTATGAAGCACTGGAAGGCTGGCTCGCTAGTCCTCTGTTTTCACAAAAGCACTCAGAGATGGGGGCCCAATGCCATACTCAAGAATAGTGTGAAAATGACATGATTTCCTTCACTTATGGCTCTCCAGACCTCACAGTGCTCCTGAGAGATTCAGATAACGTGTGTATCCCTCTCCATCTTTGCAGGCTATGTTACCTGCTTAGAAAGCTAACCTACAACCTGTAAATCTTGCTGCAATAATGAAGCTTGGCACAGCCTGTGGACCGCCACCTCCTCCTCCTCTTTCTCCTTCTCTGTGTCTGGAGTTGGCCACAGCCGGAGCTAGGAGCATGCTTCTGCTGTGGTGCCAAGCAGCCCCAGGCTTCTGCCAAGCAACTGCCTGTTTTGTCTTTGGCCACTGTGTGTAAAATGGCAGATCTAATGAGACAACGTGGAGCAGCTGGTTTTGGCTGTTCATCTGGCACAAGTGATTATAGCCACAAGTTGGGGTGTGAATGATTTGTACCTCAAAGACCATTTTCACCCAGGTGAACTCCTTTGAAAATTCCTTAGTGGGAGCAATTTCTTGGCCCCAGCCCCAGCCCTTCACTTGTGCCAGACTCCACTCTCTGTCCTCCCCCCCCACTACAGTTTCCTTCCTGGATACATCATAGGTGCAAAGCCCCACCAGTGCTTAAGCAAGTGACCGGTTCAGAGTGAAAGCCTCTAGAAAAGGTGCCCAACCCTGGAATCGAGGGAAACGCAGAGGGACAGACATTCCCCCTCTGCCTTCTGCAGAGTGTGTATACCAAAATGTCAGCTCAGAGCTGACCTCTCTTTCATGCTCTATGAAGATGTTAGTGGCACCTGCTCTCTGCAAAAAAGATGTAAGCCATGAACATGTTAATGGTAGACTGTAGTTTTGGCTTCAAATGTGAAGATACAATTAACTCTAAGAGGTCTGTTATTCCCTTGGTTTATGCGAATGAGTAATACTAATGGGACTTACACATACATCAAGGGGAAGCTTATTTTGCTTGAAATTAACACATATCAAACTTTCTTTTTTGGGACATGACTATATTCAAGCTGCACTAAAGTAACCAGTGCCCTGAACTGAGCTGGAAAAATGTAGCAGTTGGTACCATTGTTAGTGCTGCTTTCACCTGCCTTTGCTTTGCTCTTTTTTTTCAGAGAATGAGGATGAATGGTGCAATACAGTTTTGATAAAGATTAAACAAAAACAAAAAAAAAATTCCACGTATACTGTACTTTTCGTAGTAAGATCAGTGCATAATGTGTCATCTTCCTCTCTTCTTGAAGAGAGAAAAAGTGACTCATTACCTTGCTTCATTTTAATATTTTAGATATATGAAAAGACAGAGACAGTAACAAGAGAGTCAGTGAACAGGAATATGAATGCTGGAACTGGGGGAAGAAGGTTTGGAATTATACATAAAGAGGAGAAGTTGAAGTGAAATAATGTTCTGGAGAATAAGCATACTTGCTTTTGATGGGGAAAGTAGGGACAAGTGCACTTCTGTTTACTTAATTAGCATGTGGAATACTTTGGAATAAGTTATATGCATTTTGATCCCATATGAGTTATTATAATAGCTTGCCAACATAAAAACATTTGGAAATGCCAAACAGTGTAGTGAATCTTTAAAAGAGCCTGTTTGCAATCAATGGTTGTTTTATGTTCCTATTAGAGAATGAAATGATATATGGCATTGCTGCGTGATATACTGCACCCCAGTTTACTGAATTTATCAGAGAAACAAACAAGACCATAATGACTCACAAGTGCTGAGGGTAGTAGAGACCTGTGTGGGCTTCCCAATAGTTTAGCTTATCCTTCATAGCATATTGTATGCTGAAACACACTATCATCTTCTCACTCCCTACTTGTAAGTCATTACATAAGAACCCTTTTAACATACATTATTGAAAAATCTCTATTACAGTCTATCATCTTAGTGAATTTTATTAAATCACCATGATGGAAAATAAGGTATTATAACATATGCACTTGTATTGCAAAGGTCCTACTGTAGTTGAGGCTTGGATGCCTTATGTTCAAACGAACTGTCCTGAAAAAATAATTTAGTGAGAAATTAACTTAGAGAACTAAAAGCATTTAGATCTGAACAAATTACTGAGCAAAATTGCCTTGCCATGAAATCTTAGACTCATTGTCAAAGATGTTTAGTCTACTCTGAATGTTTGATCTATAAGGGCTCTATTCAGAACAAATTTCCTTTTCCACGGTTTTGGCCACAAAGACTCCATGAGGTTTCTACAACTTGGCACTTAGAGATCCCTCAGCTTGGTTTTAGAGCCAGACGTTTCTGGGCACTCCTCCGGAGGAGCTTTGGCTCAAGACTTTGGCAAACGCCACTGACTAAAGCTGAGCAAAAAAGTTGTCATGCCTACCTTTATGCCCTTATATGGGGGAGCCATCGAGTGATAACATCAGATCTGCTCAGTCCCTTGTCCTAGGGGGAAATAGTGGTATCACAGGGTGCAGAGTCCTCCCAGGCAGGCTGACAGCACCACTAGGGTGTACACAAATGACTTCCTTATGCTTGCCTGTACTCTGCTAGAAATATTGGAGGGGGCTCTGGCACACGGGTTTGTCACAACTTGCTATGGATCTACTTGTATCTACAAATTGACTGGCATGCTAACAGATGGTCTTTCTTCTGTGCATTTATCTTTCTTAAATATGGCACTGTCCCTGATGCTGAATGGCTGCTGGCTTCTACCCCAGAGGTGGCTGCATTTCAGTGTCAGATGAGGGAATAAAATGCTCTAGGACCCTTTGGGAGGAAAGAAGAACTGCACAAATATCATGTGTTGCTCATGCAGTGCTTGCACAATTTATGGATGCTTTTAGTGTTGATTTTCTGGTAGACCCTTATGCTTTTGATATGGTACAAGATCTGTTCTCATCTGGTTCATATGCAATGGTCTGGAACCCCTGTGCATCAGGACTGGGAACAAGTATGGCTTGTTCCCAGGCAGAGAGAGAAAGAAAATGCCTTGCAACCTTTACAGTGTCCTCTACCAAGTTGTACATAAAAGGGCTAATGCCACACAGTGTCTGTACAAAACTGAACTTTCCTCACAGACTAAAAAAATCTAACGTTGCCATCACTTTTGTTGAAATCTGTCATAATACCAGTGTCCTTTCGGCCTTAGAGTCCCAGAGGATTATAGAACTGTAGCAGGAGTGCCTAGCAGGCACAGACTTGTGGCCCTTACTACCGAAACATGGAAGGAAATGACTGATTCCCTACTCAGAAAGGCTGGTGTAGGCAAATGGCACTATGTCTTACCTCTGCTTTTTGTGTCTCTCAGAGGGGCCAGCTTCTCCTACATATGAGGAGTCATTTTGGCTTTCTGACACACCATGCCTCTCCGCTACAGTGGTATGGTCGCACTGCCCCTAGCATGTTGTCTTTGCCACTGCACCACAGCTGATTCTGCAAGAAGCTCTGGCCAATGTTCCCTGGGCAGCATTCACCCAGGGTAGCACCTGCGGGAGGAGGTTGATTTCTGCCTCATCTGACCCTGTACAGAGACTGTCTGCTTCTTAATCCAGGTGCATCCCCATGTGCGATGCTCTCGGGTTCCAAGACTTTGTGAGCAGCTTGTCACTTGATACATCTGATTACCATAGTCGTACTAGACTTTACATAACACCTCTACATACATGTTGACACCTCACATGATAGTCAGAGAATTTCCCAGACACCCTTTGCAATGTAATGTTGCACCAAATTCATCAAAGCTGGCACAGGGAGACATAAATCATAGTTCCAAGCCCTACCCTGGGCATTTGAGCTGCATGATCTCCCTAGAGGATAGCCAAAGTTTCCAGATGCTACTGACCTTCCTTTTTGTTTTTTCCCCCCAGCTATTACTGAGCAAACCCTTAGAGAAGACAGGGCCCCTGCCTACATATGTTCTAAATCACTGTAATTTACCAGCTGTGAAGGTTTCAACCCTACTGGTGGTTTAGGCCAGGTGCATCAGGTGTGTGGAGTGTAACTGAATTATTGTACATGGGTCAGGTCAGAAAGCATTTTCTGCCACCTCAAAGGAAGTCAGACACAGACATACCTAGGCATGTTTGCTCCATCACTCCCCTATGACAAAAATTATGCTAGTCATACTTAATGTAAATAAAGAATATTGTCCTTTCTTGTTCAGCTTACATCCTCCTTTCAGTCTTTTCCCGTTGTTTTCAGTTTCATCTTTTACTTTAAAAAAACCCCCTTGTTTTCAAGTATTGAGTGTGCAGAATTGTGATTTTCATTTTCAAATTCTTAAGCATAACTTATACTTTAACCTTTTCCATTGTTTTTCCATATAGCTCCCTTCTGATCAGTTATTTGTTTGTTGCTCCAGATGATATGCTTTCTTATGCTTTCTTATCAATTGTCTAGGACAGAAAACAATAATTCCATTTGTGGGGAAGACCACAGTTATGTAAGAAAGGACTATTACATCATTATATGATATCTTATGAAATTATTTTTCTGCATCTCTGTCCCACACTCGACTTGGTCCTTGTTTGCTGCTATGCTATATATAGAGCTCAGGTTAATTTTTGTCAACCACTACTTCTAGATCTTCCTTCTGGATAACTTCTCAGAAGATCTTCTATCCCACAGATTATTTCCCTGCTTTATTTCTTGTATGCAGCTGTAGTGCTGTATATTGAAATGATTGGAAATTTCTTTTGTTTACTCTTTATTCGTGCTGTTATAATGAAATAATCTAAATCTTCATTCCTCTCCTTTACATCTCCTGCACGTTTAGTATCATCCACTACTTTTGTCAATATGTTGCTTGCTCTGTATTTGAGATCATTAATAAAGATGTTACATAGGATGAATGGTTGATCCCTCTGGTGTCCTGGTAGGCACCAGTCCGCAATCGTTACACTATGGTTTATCATTACACTTTCTTTGCAGTCTTGTTTACCTATTTATCCATTAAAATTTGTTTTCAATCCACATAGCACTGTTCTTCTCCAAGCCAACTTCAATTAAGTTCTCAGGTAAGGTTTTGTCAGACACTGTATCAAATATTTTTTCTAAAATCCAAATACATTACACTTGCCACTTTCCCTTCATCCATTAAATATTGTTACATTATCCAAATACATGACCAAGGTTTCCTAGCAGATTAAGGAAGAATTTTTCAGAAGAATCAAGCCTGTGTTCCATGTTGATATACTTTCCATGTATTAAAGGTATAGCAATATTTTTGTGCCCAAAAATAAATTGCAAGGCTAAATCAGAGTAGTTGTTTCTCTACCACCTTATTTGCACCAGATTCCAATATTTAGAGATAAATGCCCAAATTTTTGCCTGGAAGTCAACTGTATGTGCAATCCAAAAAGCATGTTAGAAAAATCTAAATATTTTAACCTATATTAGTGTCTTTTGATGTTTAAAGAATATCCAGAGGTACAACTTTTGTTGCTTAAAATTGAAATGAATTGTAAAAATGCTATTAGAAAGTTTTCTGCAAAAAGGAAACCTCTGGTGACATACTCATTATTACAATAAAGTTCTTTTATTTTATGAGTGTGATTCCGTTGTTGAATGATTAAAGACTTTTTAAAATATCATTTTGGAAGATTTTTTAATTTTATTTTAGTGTCAATCCAGAATTCTAATAGAGTAAACTAATTAGATCTTTGAATGATAATTGTCGTAAACAACAATCTTACTATACTTGAAAATAGTTGCTATTTTTATTTTCTTCAGTCTATGTGATTTCCCTAACCCTTCATAAAATATTTTTAGAATGAGAATAGCTCAATATGTTGGTTAACTAAAATGATCTGTCTTTCACTTTATTTTGGAGTCTTGACATAATGGAAAAAGGAGAAACTTTTCTTTACTATGTCTTTCCTTTTCAAAAGATGAAGAATCTTGACTTTTCTGGATAAGTGATTTGGTCAATATCAGAACACCATGATACTGAGCCTGACTTTTTCCATGTATTACGGCCACATTATTGTCTTTAACCCATTGAGAAAAAGGATCAAAGGCCAGCCCAAATTGTGAGGAGTTTATTTGGTGGGATTCTACTCTCTGTCCATCCAGCCGTTTACCCATTCATCTGAATCTCTAAAGCTACTGTCTTTTTCAGCACTTAGAAGCAGCTGAGTTTCTTTTCTTTCTTGCACTGCATATGATTAGGGCTAAGAAAAACATGTAGTGCTAAAGTGGCAGTACAGACTCAGAGGAAAACCTGTCTCTGAAGAGCTGTCACGTACCATTTTGTCCAGGCTGCTCATCTAAACTCATGGAGCTAAATTTATTCCTGTTATAACTCCATGTCTTCATTACAATTTTGGCCCCTTATGCCTTCTTTCCACTCCAGAGGAAGCGTTTCTTCCCAGTGTATGAACAATCACTGCAGTATCTTCACTGATGTCTTCTTTTTTGTGTAGTCTTGGGAACTTTCACTGCTTGTAAGAAAATAACTTGTAGCCATAAAACCCATCTAGAGCTTATGCAATTACTAAGGTTAGAACACTCCCTTTTACAAGTAATCAGAACGTTCTTTGGTGACATACAATCTTAAACTGGATAAATTGTCAGCTTGCATCTGGAGAGTGAGAAGCTTCTGAGCTATCTTCAGTGACTACTTCAGCAGAAGGGATGCATAATATTAACCATAGATCTGAGCGAGTTGATACATGTTGAATTTTGAAATTTATCAATGACAAATGACAGTATTTCCTTTTCTCAAAAATATTTGCCCTATTTTCACTCTGAATCAATGTACTGGCTCTAAAAGGTTAAAACCACATAAAATAAATGACCTTCCACTATGTCTTGTAGAAATTAATCACCTCTTAGCAATATTTGAGAAACACAGTGATCTAGTAAATCCCATGTGCTGAAAAAAAAACCAGTCAGACCTATTATCACAATTTTGTTCCAATGGTAAAAAGAAATATGGTAAGGAGTATTTTGGGAAACTAATAAACACACAACACAATAAAGATGAGAAATGAACAGCAGTCATCTCTTATAGAAAGATGTGGTGTTACAACACAGAGGACAATGTAATTCAAACCTATAGGTAGGAAAAAGAACTCTTGGGAGAACTGCAGCAATAGTGAATGCCATGTGAGTGAATGAATGGAAGATAAGATTTTTAATTCTACTCCTTCAGTACTTCTGCAGCTTTGAAAATCTCAACCAATTAATATGAGAATTGTGAATACTTTTTTGATTCAAATAAGAATAAAAAAGAAAATTAATAATTTACTGTATTTTTAAATAAATAATACTGATAGAACATATTTAGAAATCCTTTACTTTCATAAGGGAAGACAGGAAAGCTTGAGACTTTTAGACAAGGGAGTTACTGTGCATTCTCATCAAAAGTCCTAGGGAGGTACTCAGCATTGCCTTTCATTTATCAAGGACCAGATTTTGCCACTGTCACTCTCACTGAGGACTACCTTATTCCACAAGTGATCTAATTGACTCAGTGTCAGAATTTGCCTCTAATTAAGGATGTTCTTGTGATTAAAGCACAAGGTGCATGTCAAGAGACTCGTCTTTTCCATAGGCTTGTGAAAGTCAGAAAATAGTTCCAACCAAACCAAATGTTAAAATCTCATATTAAAGCAGGATGCCTCTATATTGCTGAAACTGAAAAACAAAGAACCTGATTTTCAGGGGCCATAGCATTTCCCAGTTCAGTTAAACTCAAAGGGAGAAGTACTGAACTGTGTGTACATACATCATCATTTGTCACTTGAGAGTAATTTCAAGATCTTAAGCACCAGAAACAAAGGCTGCTAGCTGAAGTGATAGAGAAGAAATAGCACCGAGAAAGTAATTGGTCAGGTATAAGAAGATGACATAATTCTAGCCCCCAGATTAATGGAAATCTGCAAAAATACCAGTTTATAATCACTTGTGTCTCAGCGTGCTTTTTGTTAAATGGTAATAATAATGCAGCCCACCACAGGTATGTTTTGAAATATATTCCTCTGTGTTACCCATTTTATAGAATTACCTGGATATCCAGTGCTGTATTCAGCACAAGCATTTTAGGACAGGGGCTCTTTTTTGGCTCTGGAATTGCACAGTTCAAGTATGAAAAAAATTGTGAGCATGACTGAGACTGATACTATAATAGAACACAAAATAATTATGTTATTTATTGTTTATATATACTCTTAATTAAGATAAACAGTACAAAAAAGAATACTAAGAGTATAAAATTACATAAACAGTAATACTAGTGAACTGGCTCTCATTAACAGCTGTTCCTGAACAGGATTTCTCCTAGCAAATGGCTGTTCTTTTTAAGACGGAGACAGGGATTTCCCCCTGTGCTCAGTGCATGCCACCTCCTAGCTGTAGCTTCACCCAGCAGCATTTTCAACTGCAGATGAAAATGGTGAAACTTGAAAAGTGGCTGGAAGTGTTTAAAACATCCTTGTAAGCCAGAAAATTGATTGGACATCATACAGCTAGGCAAATCTGCATAAAATGTAAATTGAAAGATAACATGCATGAACAGGAGACAACATGCTTTATGTGCTGAGAGGATGTAGTTTGTCTTATGTAGATCGCACTATGGGCTGATTAATGACTTTGACTTTTCAGTCACGAGATCCGTTTCTAAAACCAACAGAAGTATTAGGTGATCATTGATTCTCCCCTTAGCTGATGGTAATGATTATCAGACATTACCATGCTGTCAGTCTCTATTTAAACCTCTTCAAGAATGAATTAAGCATGGAAACTAAATAACCTTGAACCCTCCTTCAAGATCCCATTAAGATACAGTAGCGTATGAGCTACAGGTAAACACTGTACATGCCCTGAAATGAAGAGATTGAATATTCCATCCTAAGTCACATTCCAGAGGAATGAAATAATTGGGGGGTGGGTGGGAGGAAGGGAAGGGATAAATTGCCATAAACATGCAGTGGGTTAAATTTTCAAAACACTAGCACATTCAAGCAATAGAATATACTGATGGGTATCTTCGGTCTCACATGCTGGTATGAGTTCCACTGTTGTGTAGATTTAATTCACCCTATTAGACTGTTGTTTATTCAGTTGAGCCTGTAGGTGTCTAACCATAGATCTTACATATTTAATTGCTTAATTTACAGGCAAAGTTGCAGAGGTATTTTTAAGAGATATTTCTGGTATCTGTTTCCTTCCCCATTACATTACTGAAATACTGATAACCAGTTAAAAGAAATCTTTCAAAAACACAAATGGGAATTAACTGTCCAAAACCCACTGGCTCATAACAGAATTTCTGTTAATAGCAAACCACTGGAATCTTGAAAATTCACTCCTGAAACAGCCCTATCTTGATGCTATCTCTTGAACAAAGTAGTGGCCACTTATGCAAGACAGCTATTGGCCCAAGTTTACAGTGAAGTAGATGTATCAAAGCTACATCTTGCCACATTGTTGGAAAATATATGCATGAGTAAAATTTTGCTGAACACAGAGATGAAACCAGAACAAAAATAGTAGTGCTGGTGTTGATCTGTAGAGTTGTGCTCCTTTTCTTCCACATTTGCTTTCTTTCATCAGGCTTTTGCATGTATGCACTTGACTGGGGATTAATAGGTTTGTTAACTGAGCCAGGATGGAGATCTGGAGAGGGAGAGAGAGGGGAGGGGGAAAAAAAAAAAAGAAAAAAAAAAGAAAAAGAGCCTGCAGACAACTTGAACATGTGAATTTTCTTGGCTCAAGCTTTGAAGATAAAGCAGTGCCCTAGGGACTGTGGTAAAAAATAAGCTCTCGATTAGGCATCAGGCACAAACTGACCAACCTCCAATCACATTTTTTCTACCGTGTTTCATCGGAGCAGCAATGTACTAACGTCTTTGTCATTTTAAAGTCACACTGCTTTTTTTTTTTTTTCTTTTTTTTTTCAGTTCGGGAGACTGTAACTGTGATCAACCATCTTCGCTCAAATGATGATTATTTAAATTGTTTGTTTATCTTACTACTTCATAAACATATTTCACTGTCTGTATGCAAACTTATTAATGCTCTTTATTCCCATTTAATGTCATGAAACCCCTTCAAATTCCTCATTAAACTGGGCTGTAACTGAAGCAGAGAACACTACTCTAGCAAATATTCACCTTCTACCATCCCTTCTTTCTATTGTGGCTTTTATATGGCACCATAGTCTTCACAGCTGAGAGGCTGTTCACTGTAACAGAGTTTCTGTACTGAGACAGTGATCTTGGACCCTACACAAAGGAATGGAGGAATCTAGAGGCTTGATCCCAGTTTAACATAAAGGATCAGTGATCTGATGGCCTAGACATCCTGATCCTTTCCTATCTTTCTGAGATTCTGGAGATAAGTGTGCATCAGAGAACAGGAGAATGAACATATAAATGTGTTTTCCAGTAGCATGAAAACCGTGAGAAATGCTGACTAACTCTTGATCAGTAGTTGTGGTGTGGTAGAACTAAAAAGCTTTTCTACACACAAAATTGTACCTGTTTAATTATTGGGATCTTTCCATAGAAAAATGCTTAAGATTCATCAGTATGTGCATGCCATTTACCTGCACTGAAAGTCAGTTTAGGTAGATCATGTTACCTTGCATTTTCCATGGGTAAAGTGCATATATGAGCTAAGGACCCAGAACCTAGTGGGTACCCAGTAACTTCATAAACCATGGCAATCTGATACCAAGCCAGCTCCTGGCTGAGCTTGGTATTAGCCAAGTTGGCCTGACCCTTGAGATCTTACATTGATCAGATTTTGGTAAGGCTCAGGGCCTTGTTCTCAGAACTTAAGAAATTAATTAGTGCCTGGAGTAGTACTATACGACTGAATGATTCCAGATGGTCACTGCAATAGGGCTATTGAAATAAACATTCATGAAAACTACACAATGGGGTATGACAAGGCTTTATTTAAACTGTAAGTCTAAAGATTAAAGCCCTGTTGTTTTGGGTTTTCAGTCATATAATGGAGTTTTTTCTGTGTACAGTACTTATCTTGTCTCTATCTCTGTAGTGTTTGAACACCTCCCAGACTTTGATGTTTATCTCTCTCACAATACCTCTGTGCAACTTCAAGTATTTCTACCTCTATTTTACAGAGTAACAAGAAGTGGGATAAGGTCCAAGGTCACACAGGAAGAGTGCAGCTTAGGGAGCAACTGAAGGGTGACCCAGGCTTAGTGCACTACCCATTAGCCCTTCTTCTCCCTTTGTTTTCATACACAGAATTTGATATTGTTGCTGACTTTCTAAGGCTGATCACTAGATGGACAGGAAGATATTTGTTTAAAATCTTGTTCTAAAATATCATAACATGGGGGGTAAGAGGGGTGTGGGGGGTAAGCAACCTTACTGTGGGAATTCATCAATCCAACACATCAAGGCATAATTTTTTCTTCAGCTAAAAACCCCAGACAATCCATACACATTAAATTTCTTAATTGTTTTACAAAACTAAAAGAGATCATATACAGGGGAAAAAAAAAAAAACCAACAACAAAAACCTTAAAGATACAAGAAGAATTGCTTTTCTGTAGCAAACAGCATATGTTCCACTAAATGAAAAAAAAAAAAAAACAACCAACAAACACCTTTAAAAATGTCTTTAAAAGTCATGATGTAAGATTTTGAGGATTTTTTTTTTAAATGCAAAGTTTCAATATTTCTTCTTTTTAACATGTGCCAGCAGTGGCTAGTAATATGCCATTCTGGTTTAACCCTTTATGATCCGTTCAGTCATAGTACTATGTAGTATCAGAGATTACAGGGAAACAAAGATCTCTTGCTTTTCAGTGAAATAACAAAAGCAAAAGTAAATAAAAGGATGATGGCTCCAAAAGATCATAAGAAACCAAAGTCTTTTATATGTTTCATTCAAGAAACACTGAACCAGGTGATATGCTTATCGACCACTCATGCTCATTCAGCTGTCTTCCTCAAGACCTTGGATTCATTCCCACTGTAACATGCGTGTTCCACATTTGTACCTCCTAGTGCAGATGTGTTGGGCACTATCTGAGCAGATTTTAAGCAAGAAAAGTCTTTATCTCTTGGAGTGCTTTTGATCTGAACAGATTGTGCATATAAATTAAAAGGATTGTGACAGGATACAGAGATTAATGGCTTGAGAGAAAAGTTGGGATTTGAACCCAATTTTTTGAACCCAACTACAAAACAGAGATTCTTCCTTAAGACAGATCTTACAGACCGAAAGTAGGTCTTCCTACTTTTACTGGTGGTATGTAGCCTATTGAATTAATTTTAATTTTCATTGTTGTGTGAGGAAAATCATGTCCAGTATGGCAAATCCTACTCTCTTTATTGACTCAGGCATAATTCATATTGGTTTGAATCAGTCTGAGTGGATATTTTTACTTATTAGTCATCCCAGAGTCATTTCTATCAGTAATGAGATACACTTCACAACAGTTTCTCTAGGCAGCATTTATAAGAATTTTTAAAATTTTTCTAGTGCTTAACATTTCCAGGCTCCATACCCACTAGGATGACCAGCTTCAAACTTCAAGAAGATCAAACAAGGGCAGCTCTTTTATTGCAGCTTTGTATGTTCTTCTGCATGTTGCACTGCTGCATTTATGAGTTTCTCTCCCCTTTCACAACTCTGCACTCTTCCCATTAACAGTGAGAAAACCACTTCCACCTCTTTCTCTGTTCACCTAATCACATGAATTGGCCTTTGCTAGTAGATTGCTATTATGCATGCCCCCAACAGTTAAAATGTTAAATAGGCATGAATTTTGTCTTTCAGTTTGTTATTTCTCTGACTTCCCTTTAAATGCCTCCTGGAGACCCCAAAATGCCCATCTCATGTGACTGTGGACCTTATTTCTCTCCATAAATGGAAAGACCTATGTAGTAAGAGTGGATCCGAGGAAGCAGAAGATTCCGTCTCTTGTACTTGTGGCAATGCTTTCTCAAGATCATAATTTCCATGTAGGGAAATGAAATGCCTCGTTTGAGAGGAGTGCTCTTTTAAAAATATTAAAAGGTCTTTTTATTAGCCCTTATTATCACCTATCCATTCTTGGAACATCTTCAGCTGTGGTTTACAGCAAAGATTGCTCAACACCTAAGCATATATATCCACTCAAATGAAAACCTATCATTGTACCGTTATGGAAAATTATTTCAAATGTGAAATTCTTCCAAAAAAGTCATAAGACAACTCAAAGAAATGTACTACATAGATTGATGATAGCAAACCATTTAAGGAAGTTGTAGACATAGGTAAGAGTTGTGTGACTCATAGTGATACTGCTGAACCACAACCATAAAAAAGAGAAGACAAAGCAGCAGATGAAATGTTTTTTAGAGAGGAAAGAGAACGAGCATTCTCCCACCAGCAAACTTACAAAGGGTAGAGGAAGTGTAGAGATGCACTTACTCTAACCATACTTTGGGACATGATCTAGTTGTATCAGTAAAACAATGAGCTCTGTTCAGTGTATCCTGCCTATCACATTGTATTTCTTCAGGCTTAGTGCTGCTTGCTTAATGGCATAAGCAGAATGAATGTAGACTTTGGCATATACATAGAGCAAGCCACAGAGCAAGTTCTCAAAGGGCCGTGTGCTATGCCCAAGCATCATACCTCCACCTCTGTCAGTTAACAGCAATGTTTTGAACAGCAGAGCCTGTGGGAACTCCAGGGGTTCGAGGAGGAGCTAATTTTTTCAGTCAAGAAACCATGAAGGCAGTGCCTCCCACATCCTGCAGGAGTCACTGAGGTGAGATACTACTGAGCATCAGTGTGTGGCAACAGCCTCTCCTGACTCCCTATTCCCTGCAATGGGGAATTGGGGTAAAACTGGGTCTTAGTGTGGTGAAATACCACCAATAATCTGGTCATTCTTCTCCTACCTTGTTCAAGGCAGAACCTTGTTGCTAAAAGAGATTCGAGCAATATCCTCACCAAAACATCAACTTCTCCTCCCTCAAACACATCCTTGAAGAATATATCTATATGAAAAGCACTGCTGATTTATAAGAGAAGGAAAGAGCTTGTTTGGAAAGACTGCAGTCACCTAATTACATGTTCTCCAGGCTATGTGTAGTTTGCCTGAGCATATGCATATAAGTACATCAAAGATATCACTTTTGCCTTAATGGTGAAGGGTTAATATCAATTTGTCTTTCCTGCTCAAGTGTTGCAGGGACAGATATAAGCAACGCTGACAGAAAAAAAAGATAAAAGAAGCTGAATGTGTGAAGAAGAGACAAGGCTGAGGTGTGGGAAATTAGGAAGATTGTTTGGTTAGCTAGCTTTTATCCTTCACATCTCTGAACACTGGGTAGGTACTTTTCCTCCTAGTTTGCTGTACTACCAGCAGAAAAAGGCACAAGTTAGACTACCAGAAATAACGCTTAAAAAAATTACATAGTAATTCTCAGTTCAGAGATGTGTCCAAATTTCCTTGGGGAGGAAATAAACTCACAATAAAAGTGAATAACAGCAAGTTACTAGCAACTGAGACAACACTAATTATTTAACCATAATGTCAGTGGTATATAATCAACATTAATTTCATATAAACATCCATAGCAGCTATATTCCAAAAAGATGTAAAGAAGAGGAATTAAGTAAACATATTTTTGACTTGCTTTTCACTGTCCAACACATGATTGACACATGGTAAATGTGGTCCTGATCTTCAGCCTCCCCAAAGAAGACAAGGGTCTCTTACTGAAGTTAGCAAGCATACCCATGTTGTTAGGATGTGGCATGTGCTTAATGATTTCTGAATTTGCTGTGTTTAAGAGCAGCACATCTACATTTGCAAGATGAGTCCATCTTTTCCTCATCCTCCTTTGGATACTTTTTATGGTTTTTGTTTGATTTCATCACTTCCAGATTTTAGGGTCTGGAAAATGAAAGGGTGGGAAGAAACACTTGTTTTTGCATGGTAAGGAGGAACAAATAACTGGCAGAATATTAATTACTTCCTGAAAAAATGACTAGCGTGGAGCACTTCATCAAATACTGTCACTGCTCTTAATATGATTAGGCCAACAAGAAATGGGAGTTAGAGCGAACTGCTCGTATCTTTTATATATTAGGAATAGCTGTCCTAAAGTCATGTCTCCACAGTGCAGTTTGGAGTCACTTATAGGCAGCCCAGGTAGCATGGAATAAGTTGGTATATTTTAAACCCAGTTCTGTACAAAGATACAGGGTCCTGCAGGTGGGATAGCCCATACTGAAACATTAGCTGATAGCTCTTAATGAAGCAAATTAGCGTCAGTGTCCCACTGATTTAGCAATACTGCCTTCAGTTCTGGATCTAGTAGCATAAAGACAAGCTGAGGTATCTTAATTCAGACACTGTATTGCTTAGACCTGTGCTCATGTGAAAATACTGTAGAGGCAACAGTCAAACACTGATTCTGGATGAACACTTGACTATCCTTCCACCACAGCACAAGGCTGACTGAGGTAGGTATCAACACATCACAGAGATAATGAATATTACTCACAGTGCAGTGCAGCTGTGTTTGTAGGTGCCTCCTCATTTACAATGTGGATGAATCTCACTTTAAACCTGGATGCTGGAATCATGTTTCCAGAGAATCAGGTACATATCTGAGGCATAGTTGAGTCCTGGGGCAGCAGAGATCTGACCTCTGTAGTGTACTTCGTTCCTTCCACAGCTGATCTATATAGGTCAGGGGTTGCAAAGATTTTTGCGATGACATACAGATGCATAGGATACACAGTCTCTCTGGCAACCAGAGAACCAAGAAGTCCAATTCTGTCCAGCAGGCTGAATAAAGGGTATTTTATCTTCACTGAAGCATACTCCTGTCTCTTTGCCATGGCAAGAGGACTTTAGTGACAGGGTCAAACAGCTGTCACATATTGCACAAACCTACAATGGGTAATGGATACAGTTATACTTCATGTAGATTAGTCACACCCAAAGAAAAGTTGCTTTTAAAATGGGAATGACAAACAAAAACATTCTTTTGTCTTTTTTCTTTCTTTTTTTTTTTTTTTTTGAATGACCAAAATGATCATATTAACATTGCTCTTCACAAAAAGAATGTGCTTCTAATGCTTCTATAAATCCTGCATGGTTTCCATTGTAAGCACAGGGAACCTTAAAAATTATTTCAAGACGTAAATCAGGTTAAGAACTAGTATTTGCAATGGATAAGAATCTGTCTAACACTTTGACAAAGAGTACAATACTGTACACAAAGTGTAATGCAATAGCTCCCTTATTTATTCCTGTTTTGCAGAAAGCAGAAACTGTTCTTGCCATGCATTACCCCTATTATGTTCCTTCTTGGGAACCTGAGACCTTTTGAATCTATCTTCTGAACCATTTTAATATGCAGCAGAACAAAAGGATCACAGTGTCACTGATGAATACATTGTAAAGCCAAAGCCATAATTACAAATAGCAAATGGAAAATGTATGCATATATATAGAGAGAAAAAGTACCATATGCAAGCACAAAAATAATATTTTTTCACCGTATTTATGTTATTTAACCCTCTCCCCCTCCCCTTTTTCTTTTCCCTGGCTCCTCTCAAAGAAATCTTTTTTTCAGTAGTCTCTTCAGACATGGAAAGGGACACCAAGGGGAAGGAAGAATCAGCTTTCATTGATGCCGTGACTAAGGGCCATGGTCTTGGCCTAGACCCCTGACCCTCATGTCTGTAGCATTATACACAGTGTCTGATGTGATCAGCACAACCTTGTTATTCAGCTTTTGTACTGTGCATATTTAATTTCAAAACACATTCCAATGGCAGCGGGGAAAAATTCGCCCTCTTTTAAGTGTATGATTCACCAGCTCTTTAGAGTCAGTTGGTGGCAGATGGGCAAGTGTGAAAACTTCTATTTGTGATCTCACACTATATAATGAGCACAAGCCACCACTGGAATCGCGGTTTCTGCATGGAGAGCCCTGTGCACTCACTTCCCTCTCAGAACTGGTTCTCTTAACTTATGCCGCAGTGGGAGCTGTGCCAGGAGGTCTGGACACAGTCCCTGTCCCCCACAAGCATCCCAAGGAGCACCTCAGGCTTTCTGAGGCTTCCCTGCATGAGGCCTTCACCAAGCCAGTACACTCTGCTGCAGGACAGCCTTTGCACTTTATGCCTTGGAGGGCCTGGCACCCAGGCTCTACCTTTCCACCTTGGGTGCTCCTTTATCAGAGAATACATAGTATCTTATCTCTGCTGCTATTAATCAACTGCATTACAAAGCGGCAGTCCAATTTCTAAAGTGCTTCCTATATTTGAACCTATATACCCTCCAACTTTTGCACAATATAGTCACAAGCTGTCCTGAGGTCGACAAAACAGAGAGGTTTCCACTAGAGCAAAGCATACAATTTCACCTGGGAGTAAAATTTTGTAGTATATATCCTTTGTGACTCAGTGCCTAAATTTCAGCTGAAGTTTTAACAGAAAATATGAAAATAATGAAATTTCTAGAGAAACCTCACAGAATGAAATTTGTCAACAGTCATGTCTTAAAGACTATCATCATGGTTCTTGGCCTTGACACCTGAAGAATGAAAACACTCTTGCACAATTTGTCCCCTGGAAATGGATTAATTTTCTCCAATTCAAGTAAGAACCTTGTATAAATTTGACCAATAATGGGACATGAACATTTCTGAAACTGAAAACAATTCATGGTCCTATGTTATTAATATTGCTAGTAGATACTATAGTGCATTGGTTTGTACAGGCTAATCAGGAATTAGAACTTGATTCTGCAAGGCACTGTACAAATAACATAGTCTCCACCCCAATGATCTTCACATTCATGGTGTCTGATAGGATCCAAAAAATTTGAGTGATAAGTAAGAAGAATGAAATGACAATAAAGGAAGGTGTTATGGCAGCTGCAGATCAGCTTGCTATGTATTTGCTCGATTTCAGAGAAGGAAGTTTTATTTTCTTTTTCTGAGTCTTCAACTCCTTCCAATTTTTGGCAAGGACCAGAGACCTAATCTTGTGAAGTGCTGAATGCCTCCTGTGATATCATCATCCCCTTAGTGACAGCCCCCAAAGTAGAAGGACTAAAAATACTGTAAAAGAAGAAAGAAAACAAGAGGTCCTGGAAATATGAAGATAAAAATCATTCTTGAAAGGTTTGCAGCCTGGTTAGGCAGCTTTTGGCTACAAAAAATTTTAAGGAAGGTCAGTGATTACAAGTTTCAACATCCAGGGATTTGGCAACATGTCCAACATGAACTGAACTTCACCCTCTTCTTGATGTATACCTAACACACTTCTTGATAGGTTTACTGTAGGACAGCACAGGGCAGTAATAGATTTAATATCTAATACAAATTCTGACAATAGATAACTATAAAAACCCAAGAAAAGGACTTCTGTACATGGACAATTTTTAGGAACGTCATTTGCACTGCAGGAGGAAGATAAAATATTAGCTAATCTGAAAAAAGAACACTTGTAAAACATTAATAGAAATATCCAGTAAGCTCATCTATCATTACATTAACATTGGGAGTTCTTCCTGTAACTTAATGGAAACCTCTTTGGTATACGTTATTTTCTTTTTTGCTGTATGTTATGTTCAAAAGGCGTGAAATATGATTTCTGCATTGCTTATGCTAACTGTTATTATTTGTGGTTGCACCTCAGATGCATGAGGGGCTTTTTATACAATCCCAACAGGTCATCTCTAGGGGCTTTAATAATAATAGACCAACAAAGAGACCAGAGGAGATAGAATTTAAGTGAGATCTGACAGTCCTTATACACTCATCTGAATTAGAGGAATTTTTCTTTTTCTTCAGCCCTTGCCATTAAGAATGTAGTTTTACTGGATTAATTCTAAAATTAGAAAGATACCATGTCTGGCATCATCATAACTCTGTCCTTCAGATAAAGTCAGTCCTCTTAAAGTTTACCATATCATGTGGAAACACTGTGGTGTATCTTCAGACATAACAGGTCAAGGTTCAAGACATAGGTCAATATAACAGTGTTTTTCATTGTGGATTTTTGTCCTTTTTCTTGTTTTCATGCCATCCACGATCAAACTGTAAGTGTTTGTGTCCAGGTCTGGGGGGAGCAGGGGCCCTGACCAGAAAGCCAGCTTACAGTCCCTGTGATATCTCATATTTGAAATCCAGACTGATTCTGGGCTCCCAATAATTTGATCTCACCTCCAGTTTTCAGTTAGTGAAGAAGCTAAAATAGACATTTTTATTTAATTAAACTACACAGATTATGAGTAATATAGAGATTATTAACAAATATTTTTGAAGAAAGAGAAAGCACTGTGCTTTCTCACTCTAAAAAGCCTTGGCCCAGAGCCAGTTATTATTATAAGCTGGCTGAGCTGGCATGAAGCCAAGAAGATGATAATTTAGCATGAAGCCAAAATGGATGGCTTTTCTCCCATTCTCCTCTTTCAGTTATAGCTTGTGGGTGTGACAAACGTTTCTACCGCCCAAATTTTTAAAACTGCTCACAGATCAAGTGTGTGTATGTCTGTGTGGGCGGGGGTGATGCTGGGGGAGATCTGCCATGTATTGTGTGTTTAGAAAAGGATATGACACCCTGTTTATAATTTTACGAGAGTTCAGCTGCTGCCTCATTTTATTTTGTAAGGCAGATGACAAATTCAGATGTCCTCTTCCTGGGTCTGATTTTCTCCTTTAATACTTGAGAGAACTCACTTGGCCCAAGTATGCACAAGGCTGTTGTCCGAAGTCAACTGTAAGCTCTTCTGTGAGCAAAGCATTCAGGAGAGAATGCAACAGCAGACCATCCAGACTTTTAAACTTTTGTCTTTTCTATTTCTGATTCCATTTGCCCCAGACAGACAGTGGTAGATGCAAAAAAGCATTGAAACTGCCCCCTCACCCAAACACCATTCATGGTAGTCTGATAGAGAAATGTCATCTACCCAAGTGGGAGGGAGGGCAGGAGCAGGACAGGGCAGCTTCCTGCACCTGGTGCAGCGCCGTGGTAACACCCAGTCACCTGCTTGCCAAGGTGGCTGCAAAAGCAGGTTTGGGCAGGGATCCTGTAGCCAAGGAGGTAGACTTGATGGAAACATTTCCTTTTTTTTTTTCTTTTTTTTTTTTTTTTTTTTCTCCCATTTCCTTCTATATAGAGTTTGCGTGGTAAAGTATGGTGTGATCCATGATGGGTATGTCAACAAAAGTAACTGAGAGCATGAATAGATTTAGGGGATGGGAGGCCTAAAGTGAGGTCAGCAGACAACCTTCCACATATTAGAGAACTGTGTATCTGCAATAGGCCTGGAACAAGCATATCACTTCTATCAGCTCTGCCCACCTCTGGGGTCTGTTACATAACTTTGCTTCAACATCTTGAGCCAAAGATGCTGAGCAAGGAAAGGCTTCCTCAAATCTGGGAAAACAAGAATATACTACAGTGACTGCTCTCCTCATCTACGTTGATCCTATCCAGAGCTTTCCGCCTCTTCATTGAACATTGCATGGTTTTATACACAAGCTCTGAGAAAGATATATTTTCAGTTTACTGGTGAATTTCAGCTGAAATGGATTCACAGGGAGATGGTAGAACAGCACCTTAGAGTACAACTAGAAGGATAATTAACTGGAAGATCTTTAATATAGATGAATCTTCCATGATACTTTGTCTTACAGTCTTCACTGCAATTCTACCTATGATGGAAGATTTAACTGGCAACCACTGTGTGTCCCCAAATAGTGGGTTAATACGTTGAACAAATGAAATGATCATATGGCAAAACGCTGTCTCTGCAGCCTTCCATATTAAATGAAATCTCTTTTACCATGTGTAAGAGTCCTGGAATACCACAGTGGTTTCTTACCATTGCACCAGGAAGCAGACGGAAGAGGTCAAAAGTGTTGTTTCAACCACTCTGGCCTTCTCAGTGTGTTTGATACTGTGGACAGTACCCAAGATATGCAGAGGACTAACTAATGCATCATGAAAACACAGGTGACTGGATCTCACACAAGTCATCACCCCTGCTCCTGCCACAATGCATGTATTATCTGAGCATCCACATAGAGAACTTCAAATGGCTCTCGAGTAAATGGAGATGTGAAAGACACAGTCTACATGAGCCAATACATTTTATTTCTTTCTTTAAAGCCAATGATGGATATTCACTGGAGATCTAAAATAAAATAACCCATTCATCCAGCTTGTATAGTGAAGATCCCCTCCAGATGAAAAATTACAGCCAGCAAAGCATGACTAGAAAGTCATATGTCAGAGTCTCAGGACCAGGTTCTAGCTTGTGGATAATTTTCTAATGCAAGTTAATGTATTATTTCTTGCAAATCAAATAGAATCAAATGGAAAAGAACTGCATGGATAGGTTTGCAGTGAGATTGTTAATGACAATATAGACCTCCGTTAGCAGTAGGGCAGTGGTAGCAATAACACATTTCTTCATGATATTCTCATGAAGACTGCATGGCCATTTGACTTTGGGCCTCATTCTCTGTTACATTACTTCCACTTTTAAACAGTGCAATCATTCTGAGTGCAGTGGAGTTATTCCCATTAAAAACTGAAGTGATACACTACAAATCAAGGCTATGAACTCTGGAGGGTCCAATAACTTTATTTTTCCAGTGCAGAAAAAGGGTATGTTTTACTGTAGACAGATTCCAGATACATGATTACAAAGGATAAATGCCTGAGTTAAGAACTGTGGGCTTTGGTCTCCAGGAGGTGGGCCTTGATTCAGCTGGGTGCTTAAGTACTTTCAGAATGTTGAGTAATAAGCAGCTCCATGACTTAAAAAAAGGTCTGACTATAGAAGATGTGGTTTAGTGGTTGAAGGCGAGATCTGGGATTCAGGGCTTTACACATTCTAATCCCAGCTTTAGTGGTCTCTGTGGTCTTCTCTATTTTTAATGTGCAAATAGTAATCCTTAACTCATGAAAAGTGCTAAGCTTTATTACATAACAACATGGTTCACTTTTACTTTTGTTATTGTTCAGTCTCTCCAAGTGTTATACTTACCCCTGAATGCTCTGCTTCTGTAACGTGCAATGTGTCTCTGGTTCATGTCTGGTACTCCTCTTAAGCAACCTTTCATCAAAAGAATAAGGGGAGACTTCCCACTGGTAGCTCTGCACTCTACAGTGGATGGTAGGGTTCTCCAGCTATCCAGACAAAGCTGGGAAGGGCAAAGAAGTACACTTTTCCTTGAACAAACATGTACAACAGATTTCTTACAGTTTGACTGACAACTCTGTGGAAGACAAGGTTTGATTGGAAAAGACTTACTCACTCCATAAAGTATTCATATGAGTATAGGTAACTCCAACATGAATAGGCATACTTTTAAGAGTAATGCAGATGGTAAGGGAAATGACGCTCACTTGTAACCACTGGAAATGATTCTGTGTTATTTGTCATCATTTCATTACGAAAATTTTTGTTAGTGATCTAACAGGTTGCTAGTGTATATCCTAGTTTTTATTGACAAAGCATTAGAAGCCCAGAAAGAAGAGAGAAAATTCTGTACCTGTGCCAAAAATTCTGGCACCGCATCTTTTCTTTTGATACCCATGCCTTGGACTAGATTTGTCCACAGTCCACGTAATAGCAGAATTCAGTGGCATAGTAACATTGTGTATTCTAAATATAAGACTTTTTTGAAAAAAAAAATGTTCTCTGGTCCATAATAGACAGTCACAACTATTGCCAGCAACTAACTCACAGCCACTTTCCTTTTTTAGAAACTCTTATACACTACTGTAAGTGCTCAAAAAGCTACTGATTTTCAGTAATTGCTACAAAGTTTGGTAAATATGATGCAAATTCTGCAATCTTGCAAACTTTCCCACAAGCACAACATAATAGTAAAATGCCAGCTACAAAATATTTGTTCAAACACTAAAATCTTGCTTTCACATTTTTTACATTTTGATGAAGATGTGAATAAAAATACCCTATGTTGGCTCCTCTCAAAATCAAAGCAATATAGGCAAAATGTAAGTGAAAAAGACAGCACAGTTCTCTATAGGTTTATTGTATAGATTTTATGCTGTGTTTCTTAAGTGAAATTTACTATTCTTTATCTTCTCTGTTAGTATTGGATTTTCAAATGTCTGGGGGATGACAAAAGGGAACAAGGTAAACAAATACTGATGATTTATTTTGCCAGTTTTTGCTTGTTTGTTGGAAATTTCTGCTAAAATTTTCAATCATGAGTGGTGATGAATGGGAGAACATGATAGAACAGCATACCAAATGGGATATGGACCTTTTGTCAAAGTTGAACATGTTCAGCTGACCTGCCTGGATATTGGTATACTGCAGAAAGCTTGTACTGCAAAGGTTCATTGCCACAGGAGTGAAGAAACATGAGGCCCTACAGAAAGGTACAAATACTGCAATCAGGAATTGACTCTTAGACAGAAATCTGAGAAAGGAATTCAACCTGAGTTTCAAACATTTGTCCTTTGGGATTGTAATAGGAGGTCTTATTGCCTTCCAGTCACGTTTTAGTCAGAGCCTGATCTGTGGGATATGTTGTAAGCAAACCTACTGGATGGATCCTTCTGGGAATACACCTCATGTGCAGAGGCTGAATGGTTTTAGGTGGTGAATAAGATGATGAGCTTTTATGGTAATGCCAAGAGTAATGGATTTCTGAAAGTGTCCTATTGATTACTAATAGAAAGGCAGGTGTCCACTTTTATTGTGGACAGCATGCTACAACTCCCATTCTTCCTTTTGCTATCAACATTTTCTGCAAATAGAGTCCTGTGCCTGAGTAAGGCTCAGGATTGGTCTTTAGCTATTTGACAACTTTTATCTGATTATGCATAAATGAATTCTAATTAATCCTAACATTCTCCCTAGTGCAACCCCAAAATTTGTATGTTGCATTGTGTGTGAACATGAAGTATGGAAGAAAAACAGTTGAAAAATAAAGTTAAGTAATGGGATCTTAATACTATCTGTTATTATTAGGCTCAAATTTTCCAGCCCGAGGCAACATCTTTGGTCACCTCCAGGGTCGTGTATCTGCATCTAGGACTCTTTTAAACATGCTATTAAAATGTGCCCAATGTCTTTGCATTCTGTCTGCTTTTAAACTTGAGTATAGATCCCCCAGGCATTTGTAGTGTTTGCAATCCCATGTGAGACAGTACCAGCAGGGGACAAAATGAAGCAAGAGGATTGTATCTGACAGAGTCATTTAAAAGGAATTGCTCACTTGACCAGAGTACTGGGCACCTGCCTGTGGCATCTAACCTAAAAAGAAAAAAATGAAATCCATTTCCTTGGATGTTTTGTACTCTTTTTTTAAAAGAATTTTTTTAACCTTAAACAGCTTTGATCGTATGGAGGATAGTGGAAGGTAAGTGCACAGAGCACAGAACATCTGTCTCATATCTAGAGAAAGACTTCAGAAACATATGTGTACAAAGAGGTTTGCAAGACTCTCATGATCCTGAGCCTGTACGTGGCACTGATTTTTGTTCAGGCAAGCATGAAACTGTAGTATGAACATTTTCCTCTAATAGAGATCAGTGGAGGTGGGATCATCAGATGGTCAATGGGAACTTTCCCTGGAGGGCTGAATATGATTTTACCTCAGCCCAGGCTCAGTTGAGTCAGCTGGAAGAATCTAAAGAAAGTATGTCTGTATGTGGCCTGGGAGTGTTCAGCAGAGATTACAATGTTCTATGGAGCATAGGAACATGGAAGGCAGGAGGGAGACAGAGAGAAGATAAGGTGAATGTTGCTGCAGTTTTCATAGCTACATGTAAAATATGATCATATAGGAAGGTCCTAGCACATGCAACCTTAGTCATCACTTCTGTATTATCTTCATTATTTTACTGTTTATATTCCACAAAGCTCTGCAAATATGAGTGTTCTTTAAACTGAAGGTTGATAGTTTTGCTGAAATATAACTTAGTGCTTTTGGAGTACGTTTTGCATCCGTCAGTCAACAGTAACTTGTAACTCAACTCTGCTTCCTCTAAACGATGCTTAAATGAATTGCCTTTACTGTAGCATAGCAACTTATTTATCCAGTCTTCACTGTTTTCAGCCTGTCTCTTTATCCCTTATTACATCGAGTATCTGGGTGTCTGATACTCTTCTGTGGATTTTAGCCTGACAACACCCCTGTCAGGTAGGAAGTATTATTCTCCCATTTACAGACATGGGGAAAACTGGGACTTGTACAAGGTCACAGAGGAAGTCCAGGGGTGAGCTGAGCATTTGGTGCAGGCCTTTGGGATCTGGATGTACTGACATATATACTAGATTAGATCAGGCTGTGTAAGAATAGCAAATGTGGATAGCCTCAGTTTTTGTAAATAATCATCTTCAACTACATGTAGTGGTTGTGTCTTGGGTTTTTATTCTTTTCATATCTAATTCCAAAGACTATTTAAGCATTATATGAATTATACTAATTACACAAAACTTGAATTTTTAATGCAGAGATTTTTTTTTTAAACTATGTTATTTAATTTCTGTAACATTATATACCAAAATTCATGTGTAGACTTTCAGAGAACAAAGCAAAACTATTCTGTATTTCCTTCGCCCAACATTTATGTGATTCAGAAGTAAGTATGTAATGAGTCTGGCAAGGCATTCCAGGCTGACGTAATAGTGATTGAAAAAAAAAAAATATTTCAGTGATATCACACAAAATGATGAAAACCATGTTTTGTATTTAAGACTGGAGTGGTGTTTAAGAATTCAAACGGCTGGTTTTGGCAGACATCTAATTGTAATACTGTAGCATCGCTGCAGGCAATTTTCTTTGATTTAATTAGATGAACTGTGGTAGTTTTTCCTTTTTGCAAAAAGGCTTTATTATGTAGAAATGAAATATGTATAAATTTAATTTTTAATCTTGTCACTACAGAGTAGGAAGGAATAAGCTGATTCTTTTAATTTACCCTCTTTGTTTAAGAAAAAAAAAATTAAATTAATCTTATCACAAATGTTTATGAGTAATTGATTTGAGTTTTGCACTCCAGTCAGAAGTGATAGAGTTAAGACTGCTCTATGTTTCTTCTGAATTAAATCTACTGCAACTATCTTTCAGTGTGTAAACACAAACAATTCGAAGCCTCAATTATGTTATTTTTCCTCCAGACTATGATAATATTATCACTTAAATCAGAGTTTGGACTAGGAAATAGATCAATCCAAAGGATTTATTCTGCAAATTTTTTTTGTTGTGGATTTTTCATTTGTCTTTTTTTTTTTTTTTTTTTTTAACTCCAAAAAGTAATTGATCACCAAAGTTTCCCTTTAATACTTATTTCAGGTGTTTTTGTGGGCCAAATCCAGAGGAGATAATTTTAGGTATAAATGGTAAGCAATTATAATTACAAGTAATCAACACTACTCACATGCCTATATGTCATCCGTTTTCAGGCAAATCTTCCCCACTGATTCAGATATGTTGTCTATTTCATTTTCCCAGATCTGAGCATGGTATTGTAATATTAATTTCTCAAACACCAATTTTCAAAATTCTGTAGAAACATCCTTGTGCTCCTTTCTGGGATGAAGTCAAAATCCAGAAATCCAACTTTGTGATATGTAGTAAAAAATTTCCACTCACTTCCTTGGGAGTCAACATTTTGTTCTGTGTATTAAGATGGCTGATTCAGGACCTCTTGAAATAAAGGACAGAACATCCACATTTTCAGCACTGAGGCTGAGGCTTTCCCTTGTGTTTAAACTGTGTCTTTTGCTTTATGAAACCTTAATTTTTTTTACCAGCCTGACAAAGATGTTTTCTTTCCAGTGGCAGTAGGGATGATAGGACAGTTAATTGAATTATTGTCTGTTGTCAAATTGCTGTAAAAAGGTCATGAGAGTATTTACTTGTTTTTTTTTTTTTCCTTGTCATTGAAAAGTGTTGATGCACTTGAAGTTCTTGTCTGATACCAATTTTAATAGCAGAGGAGTCCACAGTGATTAACACTGATTAGTCAAGGCCATGTAGGGTTAGATATGTGCTCAGACAGGTTAGCTAATGAATTTTTTTCCTTTCTGCAAGTTATTTTATTATAAGGAGTAAAATGATAGAAAATTCATCTTGAATTGTGTATATATTTCTTATAATGATGAAAGTGATAAGATCACACTCTAGTCAGAACAGAATGCTTTTTCTTTAGATCATTTTTTCTTTTTCCAGAGTAATATACTTTCCAGTGGACTTGAGTATCCATAAAAGGAAGAGTTTTCTTCTTAGAATTTCTGATTTTTTGGTTAAAAAAAAGTTACTTGGAATTTATGAGATTTTAAAAGTCTTAAAATAAAAGCTCTCAAAATGAAATCACATATTATGTGCAGTATTTTTTAAATGAAAATTTATTTTAAAGATTGACCTTAAATGAAAATATTCTTTAACTAGTTTGTTTTCACAGTGTAACTCAAAGAAATCAATTTATTCACAGTTTTCATTCTGGGTAGTTAAATTCAGATCTTTTTCTTTGTTTCGATTTTTTTTTGGTATTTGTTATTTTTTTGTTGTTATGGTTTACATCAGTGAATGAAAAAATCTTAGTGATAAGCATGTTTTGCATGCACATTTTTTAAAACTTTTTTTTTTTTGTTTTAGTCTGATGAAATATTAGATGTCTTCTTTGAAATGAAGTGCAAAGATTTAGCCCCAGTCCAATTTTTTTTCACTTCATGTAGTACTAGAGAGAGTCTGATTTCCACATGTGATTGAGTTTCAAAGTGGAGCATGTTTGGCTGTCAATTACTTAGTCCCTCACACCAAATATAGGACTAGGTTGTTCACTAGTATAAAAGAAAGTAGCTTCAGAATGTCTCTTATTTCTGCTAAAAATAACAAGCATCTTGCTCCAGATTGCTCAACAGTATTCATTTTTTTTACACTACAGACCCTAGTAGAAATGAAGAGATGATTTTGTAGAGCCAGGAGAAATTTTCTTTATAGAAGGGAATGTCTCATCATCTGTTTAAATCAGCTTCCCCATGCCTTTGCTGCTAGAGTGAGCACAGAAGATAGCGGGTGCTGGAGCAAACACAGTGATTTAAAAATTAGCACAGGGGAGAGGGAATGAGGGCTGTAAAGTTTTCTTCTGGAGTAGCAGCAGCTCTAGTAAAGGGCATTTCTGCTTTTTTTTTTTTTTTTTTTTTTTTTTTTTTTTTTTTCCCCAAAAGAATCCAAACCACATTTCTAGCACAGATAGTTTGCATGTGCACTGATGTGAACTGAAATCAGAATCTGAACCTCTAGTAAAATGTTCTACAATATAATCTGCTATACCAAGGGGTTGCAAGAAGTAATTATTGTTTGCAAAGCTGAGTTCCTCAGAAGAAAGATGCTATAAAAGTACAAAATACTGTTGTTATTATTATTATAAACTTCTAAATGCCAAAAACTAGGCAGTAATAATAGAAGTGCTGAAACCACTTTAACAATAGTGATGTGAACACATTAAACTGTAATAAAGCCAGAGTCAACTAAATCAATCAAGTAGGCCTTGCAAACTGCTTGTTAGGACAAAATTGCATCTTTTCTAAAATAAATACAAGAGCAGATTCTCAGCTGGTGTAAATTAGCCCAGCTCCACTGGAGTCAGAGACTTGGATTTAAAATGAGAGCTGCAATTTTTAATTTTTTTTTCTTTTCTTGCTGCCATTGTTCAGCTATGCATGAGCATCTGTGTGTGTCAATGTGCCTGTGTTTGGATGTGCATGCTGCAGAAACACCAGTGCTGACAAAATTTATATTAGCTTCATTAGGGAGAAAAGCCAAAGTTATGACAATTAAGTTTCATTTCAAACAGGAAAAGCCTCTTGTGTTGCTACCCATGCACAGGTGAATATCTGAAATTGTTTTTTTCATCTGACTTGAGCTCTGTAGAAAATGCCTCTGCATGAGTCTTTCTGGGTGTTATGTTGGAAAAGAGGATGTTTTTGCAAAGCAGAAAGAGGACCATGAGAAAGTCTGTTTAGTTTTGCAAATGTAGAAGTTACACACTACGACTTACTATTCTTTTCTTCCCCTTCATTGACTTTTGCCCTGACTCTTGACAATCTTTGCAAGACTATCAAACAGAACTACTCAACCATCAAATTTAAACAATAAGTAAACCAATTTTACAGAAGATCAGAATGAATTTTCAAAATATTTTGAAGCAGTTTCAATGAAGTACACTTTTAAATTGTTCTAAAGCACTCCTACATTCTCAAACCTGCTTACATATTGCTTTTAGAAAGTACTCAGGCAAAATGTTAATGTCATAATCTAATGACAACAAATTTATATGTCACCTTGCAATCCTGCAGAAAGATAGGATATAAAACATATATGATCAAATATCTCTGAATTAATATCTTGTTGCCATGATGAGTTATCTTTTTTCCTGGAAACAAAATAGCTTTCATGTAACTATTATGAAGGCAAAATTTCATACTGGCTTATGTTTTCAGCTAAACCTATGTAGGCAAAAAGAGCAGGAAAAGAAGTAAGGGAATCTGAGTCCCAGTACTGGTTCTGCCACTGACTTTCTTGTTTGTTCTTTCAGCCTCCATCTCCTTCAGTGTAAAATGAGGATCATAACACCTAAATTACTCATTGTTACACTGATTGTAAAGGAGAGAGAGTTTGAATCTCCATGCTTTCTGAACAGTTTCTCATCTATTTCAGAGCTAGTTATGGGCCAGAGGAATAGTAAGTGTGGAGGGGGAGTTAAAGTCCAAAATGTGAAAGAATATGTATGTATTTTGTACTGTGACTTGGTGACTGATGTGGTGTGAACCCCAACTCCAAATCCAAGCAGATGTTTTAGATAAGTGTTTGAATATTGTAGGTTGGGACCATGCATACTTCTAAGAGACTTGTTATAATTTATTATTAATAGGAGTAATGATTGATATTGTTGCATTATTTAATAATTGCACTAGTTTCACTATTTAATAATACTTATTATTTGCACATGTGGATCAGGTAGTTAAGGCTCTTTTTCCTAAGAAATGCAAATAGACATTAATGAGTGATTCATAGCAAGTAAGGTAATTTGATAATTTTTCTCTCTGTATTTAAGCATCATTTATGTTGTGATCCTCAGTATTACCATTGTGTGATCAATTGCTCAGTAGTGAAATCACTACTGAAATCACATGGAATTGTTTCTTTGTCCTGATTTCTGGAGCATAGTTTACACAATGCTTTTTATCTCTTTGTGTGTCTTGACAGCTAAGACTGTAATCCCTTTAAATCAAGAACTGTTTTCTTGACAACCCCTGTATAATGCCCAGCATAATGGTGCCCTGGGCCCTTTTAAATAATTAGATTTCTCATACAATTCAGTAATAAAATTCAAATTTCTGGTGCAAATATTTTTGGAAAATAGATATTGATGAATGTGTTCTAGAAGTATTTGAAAAAGCCCCTGGAAAACGAATTTCTCTAAATGAGCACTGTGACTGTTGAACATAATAACTCACCTTTCAGTAAAACAAACAGGGAGAAAACCAGCCAAAGGATAGTAAACATGGTCAACTTTTCTTTTATTCATAACAGTATTTGTATGAAATATAAAATTTATATTAAAATGTTTTAATTATATGCAATCTCTAATTAGCTTCTTGGTACTTAGTGTGGTGATCTTTCCATCTCACAGCTGGCGTTATGTCTCTAAGCTTTTTGTGCTCCAAAGATATATATATAAATTAAAAAATAAAGTGATGGATATAGCTTTATATAATACATGAGTTGTTTTTTTTCACGTGTAAGTACCTGGCTAACATCACTGAAGAGAAATACACTATTCAGGTATGGAAGTTAAATACTTGCTTAAATATTTGTAGGATTGGAATCTCACAGAACATCTCAAACCAAGTTAGATCCATCCCCTCTGATTATTTAATGATGTAGGCCTAAATTTGGGATGCAGAGTCAGTCTGTAATCAGCTTGTTTGGGTTTTTTTCCTACATGGGAAAAATTCTGCAACAAACAGCAGCGATAGTATCTTGAGAAAATTCTGCTTATGTAGAAGGTTTTCTGTTTGGGTAGACACTGCTCAGTATGTAATTAGAAATGTCCATTCTTTTTTTTATAAGCAGCATTTTAGCAATTAGGAACTTTTTAATTAAGTCAACTGTGTTCTCAGCTTGAGGTTTTTTGGGTTCACTCTTCCCCAGGAAAGTGAGATAACATTCAACCGAGACTTTTCTTTCTTTTTCTGCAGCGGTTCTTCCAACTTCCACTCCCTAATAAGTCAGTGCTCCCCTTTTAAAGACTTTAGAGCAGTTTTTTAAAATATTTTTTTTATAGCTTGTGTCACCACTGCTACCATCAAGATTCCTCTTTCAATAAGATGCTGATTGGATGAATATGGCTTCCAGTAACTCAGCCTTTGTTTTGTAAAAACATTATTACAACATTGTATAACACTTTAGAAATGTTTCAAATTTAGGCTGGCGTGGTGACTTAGCAGACTAGGGGGCTAACATATGGAGTCTGCTACACACTAGAGACTGTGGTTTTATTGCTGGCACCACTAGTCAAGTCAGGATTAGCAACCATGGTATTTTCAGCAAGATCTGAGATCACAAGGCCTCAGGTGTGGTTACCTAACCCTTGCCAGAAGTAGGACACATATTGAAGGGTGAAAATAAAGATTGATTTAGTATAATGGGAGGGATACTTTTGCTGTAAGGGCTATATTTTTCTTACGATTAAATAATTTCCTTTGTTTTCTATTAAAATAATCAAGTGGTTCAAAATTCAGAACATACCCCAAATGGTAGCCCTTGCTGGGTGCAGAGCCACCCATCGGGACAGTGACCCTGAATAGGATACCGCTGGCACCTCTACTTGTCCTCGGCTGCAGCTGTAAATGTGCCAGACCTTGAAAAACAATTTGAGAAGCAAGCAAACAAGCAAACAAACAGATTCCTTTTCATATGAACTCACAGTGTGGGCAGGATCCCAAGCAAGATGTCTCTCATCTCAACCCTGTCTCTGCTGTTGAAAAGCAGAGAAAAGAGGAAGAACTTCCTTGGGAAAGACAAGCTGGCTGAGAGTGGGAATGATACACTTTAGGTGTTGATTATAGTGTAATAACTAATGGTGAGATTTCATTAGAAAGTAAAAGAATGTATCTGTAGGAGAAAACAGATCCTATTAAAGAGCTGCACAGAGCCTTCTTTTTGTCTAATGCTAAAAGTACAAAGTGACAATATCAGAAGAAAAATAAAATAAGAGGGGGAATGCATTCTCTATCTTAAAAAAAAAAAAAAAAAAAAAAAAGCCCCCTCTCCTCCTTCCTCTTTCTTTTTCTCTTTCTTTCTTTCGTGAGAAACTTCAGACTTGAAATAAATAACATTAGCAGACCGCTCTCCCTGGCATTACAAGCTATTTTATCATATTTCAATTGCAAATCATTTTTTAACTGGGAGTTACAGTCATCTTAGCTAGAACCAAGTGTGCCAAAAAGGATTGGCAAATTAAGGACAATCTTCAGATAAATTTGGCCTTATATTCTGTATATAGATCCCTCTCCACATTAGAGTCTGCCTTGAAACACTCTCTTTCTTGACAGTGTTCAGTAACTATGAATCGTATTTTCTCTTTCCAGTTCTTACACTTGTTGTACAAGTGGCATTTTCACCTATCTTATGATCAGAGTGTGTTTTATCTTGCTGGGATGTGGGGCAAAGTGAGGCCTTAGGGAGGAAGAGGATGATAAAAAGTGGCTCCTGACCAGGATCAAAATTCAGTCCCTGTATTTGAAGCTGTACAAAAGCCATTTCACCTGTCTGCCTTTGGACTATTGGCTACTTTGCGGACAAACTGCGGGAGGCAGACACAAGAGAGCAGCCTGGACTCTTACCCAGGAAGGAAGATGTAGGAATTCTTCCTGGGGCTTTCCCCTGGGATTCATGGTTCCCCACTGACTCCAAAATAGGGCCATGCCTTCAACATGATTAAAACACTGGAAAAAGGATCAATCCAAGGAGACAAGAATCACTTTTATCTTGCTAATTTACAAGGGGAATTTCATATTCACCTTATCTATTGGCAGTCAAACAAAGCAGATGCATCATTCTTTTAGGCAGCCAAAAGTCAACGACCTTTGTTGCCAAATGTCTGTCTAGCCATTTAAAAAAAAATTTCTTTGAAATCAGCTGGCACCAACAATTAGCACCCAACCACCCCCCCAAACTTCGGATGAAATGAGTGCCGGATACTGAATCTGGATGCAAATATGGTAAATAACACCTCTCTGTGCACTGTGACTGGCTCACTGCCACTAGCAAGAAGGTCTGTGCACAGTTCAGTCTCTTAGGGGCCAGTTCTGGTCTCCTTTAAGCTACATAAATCCACTGAGTAATGCCATACCCCTTCTAACTAAAGACAAGAGCTGGGCTTTTGTAACTTCACCTGACTGGGATCTCTCTGTTACTAATGGCTTGGAGGGGAAGCCAGGTGTCTTAAAGCTCCTCTCTTCACCCAACTTCTGAGAGTGCCTCAGTGATCTTAATGGTTTCACAGCTGAAAACGGTGATGAAACGTACCATTTACTTGACTCTCACTGAAGAACCAGCTACAAAAATGCATTTTGCTGCCAAGAGGTTTTTTGTTTGTTTTTTTTTTTTTTTAGGGCAGTATTCTGAGCATGTTTCTTTGGTGGCATCAATCACAGTTATCAAGCAAATTGAAAACATGTGCACTTCAGGCAGAGGAACAAAATGTTGTTTGTGATCAGTTCCACTTGGTTATTAGCTTTACTCTGAAGAACTTCACAGTTTCTGTAGAACATGGTACCAAAGGAGACATGTAATGAATTGCTACCAAAAATGGTGACTGCACTTCTTTTATTTTGCTTGCTGTCCTTTTATTTATTTTCATTGCTTTTCCTTTTTTCTTCCACCCCCAACACCCCCTACCCAATTCTTTCCCAACTGCTCTGATGCCAGAGGCTGGAAGGATTTTGCTTCCAAAGAGCAGCATGTGGCTCTGGAGTGACAGATTCCTGACTGCTGCTCCAAGGCATTGTTCACAGTGAACAGGGAGGCTCTGACCTCTCAGATCACACAGCTGAGAGAGGAGGAGAGCATGCTACTGTTATAACTCTTACTCCTCTCTTTGTGTACAGTGCATCTAATGCGGACACACATTTATAATGCTCTCGTCCTTTAGAGAACAAGGCCCAGTCTTGAACTCTTTATTCAGGCTAAACTCTCACTGAAGTCTATTGAAGTCAATGTCCTTCAGGAGGCTCACTCCTATTGTGCTTCTCAATGAATAAAGAAAGTATATCTTCCAATTCTAGTCAAAGTTATTTTATATTCATTCCCTCCACCTTGCCATATTAATATTTTCCCTTTTTGCCACAATAGAACTGTAGTTCTGTTTTCTTCCCAACTACCTTTTGGTGTTTTGAGGAGAGTGTCATTGTTCTCTGGTGTCACAGCTATAAGGAGGAGAAACAATCTGCAAACTCTCCTTTCCTTATGTAAATCTGGTTGCAAATACAGATTTTAAATAACCCTTTACATTATGACAATTTTATCAGACAATTAAACTCAGACCTCATTTCATTCTATATAAGGCACAATGATAGTGATTAGAATTCAGTCCTGGAATCTAGAAAGTTGTGGGAAAAAGTACACTCTTTTCAATAAAGCTGGGATTTCACTCAGGTTTCTTACCAGCTTCACAGTAACCCTCTTCCCATTTCCCCACCAAATGTATTGGCATTTCCCATGTGATTTAAATGGCTTCAAAGTTTAATCCCAGCAGAAGAGATTTTAAATTGTTGCTATTATTCACAGAGAGCAGATCCTTAAAAAATCTGAGCTTCAAGGAATTGCATAAAACATAAATGCATAATGATCATAAAGACATAGTTGAGACTTGTGATATAAGATCCAATAAAGTATTTGTAAAAATTAATGCTTTGGGGAAATACTGGTGAAGTTTCTTAAAACTGGAAAGTTTCATTTTTGAAGTGATTTTACAGGAAATTTAATAGAAGTATTTAATTTTTAAGAAAAGTGTATGTTTTCTGGAATTTAAGCACAGGGCATCTTCAGGGGAAAAGATCCAAGATCCTGTTTGGGAGGATAAGGGAAGCTGTAAATTAAAACAAGAAAAATCCAACCCTGAAATGTTTGTATTTATTTTGAATATTTTTTTTTTAATTACAGTTTTGTTTATCTTCATATTTATTTATTTATTTATTTATTTATCAATTTAAGAAATTTTAAAAAGATAACTTAGAATTTCCCCAAAAGTGAAACTTGAGTAACAGAAGTGGTGAAAGGATTCAGCATCAAATTTTTTGTGCTTATTACTTTACCATAAACATAGGTATCATATTAATGATAAAAAAAAGCTCATAGAAATCTTCCAGTAAATGCTACATATCCAAGAATGGAGACATGAAGAGCATGCTTCAGAATTATTACTGGGAAAATAATAATAACTATAAAAATTGCTGCTTTTTTTTTTTTTTTTTTTTTTTTCCCCCCCAGAACTGTCTTCTCTCTGCTCTATTCTTTGTACTTTTTTTTTGTTTCCCCCCCTAAGAAAACCAGTTAATGCTGCTTGGGGTGGTCATGCTGCTGGACTTCCTAGAAGATAAATAGAAGTAGGAGAAACGCAGCAATCTAACTAAAGCCTCCCTTGTGGTAGGAGGCTGCATTTCAGCAAGGTAATCCATTACACTGATGCCTCCTAAATTTCTAAATCCTACTAGCATGGTAAATTGTTTTGTTAGTCCTGAGTGTCTTTAGCCTGCACCAGGAGAGAACAAGGAGCTGTGGTAAGTTGTCATAGCTCCTCTGCAAAAAAAGACAGCAGCAGTCTGGGGAGCCTTCTTAAACAACATGAAACCAGGCTTTCTGTGTTCTCCAGTCACCAGGACATTTGCACCAAACTTCAGGGTAATTGCTCCCCAAGGAATTCTGGACAGCCTGAAGGAGTCTCGACCTCTTATTGTCAAAAGTAGTCAGTCCTTTGTGAAGTAGCAAATGTACCACACAGATATGAGATCTACCTGAGTTCTTTCAAACACACGCTCATCCAAACAAAGATGAAAAATCCGTACTGGTTTTAGCTATCCAAACCAGTTCCAATTTTTTTGGTTTTTTGAGGAAATACATAGAGGCAATGTTCTGAGATCAACAAAAGCTTCTTCCAGTTGAAACTAGTAATTACTCTGAGATTCCAGTTGAAGCTAGTAATTACTCTGAGTTTCAGGTTGAAATTTAGACAACCTCCAAGGCTCAAAGAGTGAGGCTTTTCCCTTTGAGTGGCAAGTGAGGAGATGCACAGCTTAATTATCCTTTGGGCTTCTGAGACATTTCACCACGAGATACTGTCGCCCTCCCTGTGAGGTGGTTTGAATTTCTTCTGGAGGCACACATCAAGTCAGCTGTAAGTGTGGCATGCTCGGCTTCCCACCCTCTGCTACCAGTTTGGACACAGCCCATCTGAACATGCTTAATAGCATGGTTCAGCCTATAGGGTCACGCATGCTCCATCCAGTCCATGCAATTAGGCCACACCAGGAGCAGGTTTCTTGGGATTTCTGTCTGCATAAGAGGCAAGTCTGATCTTTAGGGTATCCTCAAGAAACAGGAAAATGGAACCTTTCATAACAATGCATTACATGAAAGTGATCAGATGCAACAGTGAGAAACATTCTATAAGGACTTAAAGAGTTCAACAATACTATTCCACCTGAATGATGCTTGAAAAGAGCTTGCATAGATTGAGATTAACTCTGTGTTCTGTAAATCCTCTCCCTGTTTGTGTGTTCCTAACAAATAACTTAATTTGAGTTTCTTTGTTTCTGGACTCTCTGGGTGGTTCCTCGATTCCAGGCAGCTGTTCTTGCAGCCAGAAACATGGCCCCATTTCAGGGTGTAGAAAATATGGGGTGTGCTGGCATGAGCTGTTTCTTGTACTCTTATCCCATGGTTGGTCCCAGCCAGACTTTATTTGTGTATGTGAGTTTATCTTCTGTTAATAATTTAAACCCAGTCCCCAGAACAGAGCAGTGTCATTTTCAAAGATGTGAGGATTGTGAACATTTGGAATTCTGTCTGTCCACAGAAAGCAAACAATTAAAATGTTTTAAAATAAGACTAATTAGAAAACTACATAAAAGTAATAGAGGAAGCATAAGTTGAAGGACCATCTATTACAGAAATAGTGAAGGATTCTTGGAACTGCACTGACCATGAACTCCTGTAAGCTGCAATTTCAATACACAGTTTTAAGTAAATTCCCTTTTCAGCTTCACTTGTCCCACATGAAAGAAAAGCTAACTTTAACACAGCAGACAAGAGTCCTTAAAACTAAGCAAGAGGAATTTTTTCTTTAAGTGGAACATCATGGGGCTCATCAGAGTATTTAATACTATTTTCCCTCCAGCTGTTTTTATTTATCTTTAAACTTCCAATAAAAGTTATGTTTTATTTCAAGAAGCAATCCATAATAAACTTTTCAGCTGATGGTAGTGGTTAGTGCCTGTGCCACCAACAGTGATGATTAATTCTTTGGAGAAGAAACAAAAATGACTCTTTACTATGCAGCACCTATCACAATGAATTTGAGTAGGGGCATTTGGGCCCTACCACCAATTTTCTAATTAAAGGAAACAATAATCCCATTCCATTGCTGTATGATAATGATGGGAACTTGAGATGGGGTCAGTTTCTTACTGGAAGGCAAACTCTGAGCAATTCCTGGTCTAGTACATCATTACTGTTATTCCACAGTAATGATATGCCTCTGTGGGCAGGTACTACACAGGCGTGGTGTGCAGGACAGCTCTTGTCCTAAGAACATATTACCCTGAGTCTGTATGGACATACAAATGCTTTTAACTCCAGGCACTGTCAATCAAACCTTTGATTGAATGAGATGTTTTACATGTGCCAAGCTAAGCATATGTTGAAATCTATATGGGATTTGGGCCTATATAAGCATGGACCAAGGGTGAAGAATTTAACTATTCTTTGTACCCCCTAAGTATACCAATTTTTTTAACTTTAAGTAGAGATGACAAAAACAGCAAGGCTACACATAAAATCCTCAGCTAAGACATGACTTCATTCAGGCCTATAGCCACAAAAACAACTCCTTTTCTGACCCCAGGTCCCTGTCTCTTGCCTTCAGCCTCTGTCTGTTATAGCATCCTGCCTACTCCCAAAGGTCTATCTCATGGCTTCACGGAAACTCCTCTTCCCAGTACTGAACTAGTACAGATGGGCTTAGGCATTAATTCTGCTTTTGTCCAGCTGCTGACAAGGAGGAGGAAATTATTGAGACAAGCTCGATTAGAACCAGTGGCCTCTGGAGCTCACAGCACTGCCAATTTCCATTGAGACAAAGCAGAATACTTACCCTGGTCAACACTCTTGATGCTAATTTTGTTGTGGGTCTTTTTGGCCAGGCTCTGAGCCTATTGTTTGGTGAAGCAAAGCTGATTTATGTCCACAATGCTGAACCTTTTCTGTGTGGAGTTGCATACTAAAACCTCATTTCGATAGTTGGCAGAATATGTTTAATTGCTGACTGTCATACATGTCCTTGGAAGAGGAAGGGACTCCAAGAAGAGTTTTTTTCAGGAAGGATGCTGAGCTGGAAATTTTTATACTTCACTGTGGTCATGATTGGACCTACTGTAGAAATGTTCATGTATATTTGTACTTTCCATTCATCTTGCCTTGGAGCAGGAGGACAGAACAGCTTACTGACCTCCTTCCATCAGGTCTTCCATTACTCTCTCTGTGCAGGCTCTTGTATCATATTTATTACCAGCTTGTATTATACTCACTACCCCTTAAAGAACCCTAACATATGCCACTTGTTTACCTACCTTCTTGCCAGATGAGAAGTTTCTGAAGTTGAGTACATTGTTTTGTATTTGCTAAGCTTATATCCATGAAAGGATAGCTCTGTGTGTCTGTGTGTGTGTGTTACAAGAGATGAGGTTAATGGCAGGCTTCTTGTGTTTAGAGGAAGGTACACTGATAAACCGAGGTTCATTCCAACACTTTGGGCTGGTTTGTACTAGTTTTGTGTGAAGTTCCGTGTTCTATACAAATGACAACTTCACATTCTCCTTGTGGAGAAACCCGGTCAGCCAGGGGCATGATGTTGCCAAGGGCAGTCTGGAGACTGATATTTCACTGATCTTTTAATAATATGATCCAAGGCTTTGTGAATAAAGGCCTTCAGACGAATACTGAGTTCTGTGGGAAGCCAGTGGAGGGAGCAGAGGGATTAGAGGACTTGTTGGAAAGGTCTGCAGGAGTTTGTGTTTCTAAGCAAAATATGCAGTAAGAGTCAAAGTTTCCAAACTACTGAAACTTACTGCCCTTGGATTTGTTAATACCATTCAAAAATAATAGTGCTTCCTCTAAAAAAAGAAAATTCCTTGCCAAAGAGTTATTTATTTCCAAAGAGCTAATGTTCACAAATATGGTGAAGTCTTAACTCTTTTGAACTCAGTAGAAATATTGCCACAGAATCCGGTAGGGCCGCAATTACGCCCTGGACCATTTGGTCAACTAGACATTGACCACAGGACCAGGTATACCTTAGTTACATTTCTGGGCTTCTCAATCATATGTTATGCAAATTTCACAAATTACAGAGGTTCACAATTTCCAAAGAAAACCATAACTGTTCTTGCCTTTTTTTTAATGGCTGTCCACATCCATATTTCTAGAATTATCAGAAACTTTGTTTTTTATCTGTCAGTGGTCAAAAGCTAGTTTAATAGGATGAGCTCACACAAGAGAGTGAAAATAAATACTGTTAGTATGGACTAGCTTCAACCTTGAGATCTGCTCATATTTCCATAGAAAGCCCGCCATGCTTAGCTTTTGCATGTGTAAGATCATTCACTGTTGCTGATACTTAAAGATAACACTGTACACAAAAAAAATAATTCTCACATTTTTTTCAGGAAATACTGTATTGATTTACTGCCAAATCTATAGTTGCTTTTATTTGTTTGTTTTGGCAGTTATATCCCTTCAAAAAATTTGCTTCTTTATTTTAAAATGCTTAAGGGTATCCTTTTAATTAGACTGTTGTTTACGTGCACATGCTATACCATTCTTTACTTGCTTAAAATCCATGTGTTGAGACACAGGAACTTCCCTTCTGCACTGTGACCTTACTAGTAAGGAAAAACATATGGTTTAGCTCAAGTTTCTTCCTAAGGTTTGGCTGTGCCTTAGTTTCCTATCTCAAGGCTCTTACTTTACCTCTTTAGACTACCTTAATTCTAAAAAGCCGGGCCAATGCTCCATTAACTTAAAGGAAAGAAAACAGCCATGCATCTCTCACACTTTCTCAATATCCAAGGAAACTTCAGGAAAAAAAAAAAAACCAACATAGATTGTATCAGGTGTTTCAACTTCCTCACAAATAGGAACCTCCATTAAGAAATAACAAGGAGTTTTTTAGAAGTTTCTTGCAAGTCTCAGTGTCCTGGCCTCCCCTTTTTACCCTCACCCAACACATACATTCTTTTACCTTTGCCTTCTGCAAGTTTAAGACAAAAGAACCCTGTGCCTTCTCTCATTCTTTCTTGCTTGTTTCTTTGAGGTAGAGTTTAAGAATATTAAGGTAGCAAATTTGTTAAGTAATGCACACAAGTTACTTTTTGTGCTGTGACAGTTCTCAACGTTTTGAATGTGTTTTAAGAAGCCAGTGTGAGTGCTAGGAACCTCAAAAGAATGTTTGGTGTTGATTGGTAAATCCAAACCAAGGTATTTTTGACAAACTGTAACTCAAAAGTAACTTCAAGCCATGACTTACTTTCTTGATGCTGCTTATCTCCAACACAGTACCTTATGATTAAGCCTGGCAATATTTCAGACCAAAATAATACTCCAGCAGAGGTTAAAGAGTGTATTTGAAATAAAGGGAAACCAAATAAGAACTTATAAGGGGATTTGGTTGTGATTTTAACCATGGACTGTAATTATGGTTCCACATCCCTATTATTGAGTCAGTCTAAGATATTGCTTCCTCTGTTGTTTCCATGGGAACATCCTGATGTGTGGCGTTACCAGAAAGTGTTCAACTTATTTAAAAGGTAGTGGTTATTGGCACAACAGTACAGTGATTCTGCATGATAAAAATAAAAATTTTTAAAAATCACTTATCTAACCCTAGCATGCATTCAGGCACAGGACAAGGGAATAGTTAGATTTTTAATTAAACTCTCCTTATGTACTCCCATTTCCATGTAAAAGGTGTACAGCCAAAATGCCATTTACTTGCATAACTCATTTGTACAAAGAAATGAGTCTCTGGGAGTACATTTTCCTCTATTAATTCCTGAGTTTAGTATTAACCTGAGCGCTAAATGAATTTGCTGATCGCAGCTAAGACTCATACAGAACTTATTCAACATCAGTTACACTGTTTGGCATGTGTGGCACTGCCTGCTTAAAGGAAGCCTAACTTTAAAACTGTACACAGAGATATTTTCTTTGCTCTTTCCAGGATAGTTTTGTTTCTACCTTGAAGTTAGGTTTAAAGTAAATACACACTGAGCAGGAGACAAAATACAAGCTTCACCTTCCCACTCTCTGGCTCACAAACAGAGAAATTTAGTCTTCAAACTTTAATCTTTATGAACTCTTTTTACAACAACAGTTTTGTGTTTGTTTAAACTATGCTCTTTTTCTACCATTTAAGTCAAAGGTTATCTCCTTATATAGTGCAGACAATTTAAATATGACCCCTTGTTTAAATAGGAAATGAGAGTCTAACAGATTGTCTAATCATCTATAGGACAAATCTGGCAGCACTACACATGCTGGGTAAAATGTCAATATGACTACACCCAGAGTAAGGCACCGCTCAGCATAATTAAGTGGTCTGAAGTCCTTGATAAGTAAAATAAAAATCTAGCTTAGTTAGGAAAAGAAAGAAAGAAAAAAAACAAATGTGCAATTCTGAATTTTGGTAACTAGAGACAGACTGAACCTGCCAGCTTTGGATTCAGAGAGCTAGTTGGAGGGATATTTAATATTTTAGCTTACTCTAGACTCAATTAAGAAAGAAAAGAAGGAGACCCATTGCATTTTTCACTGAATGAAAGGCATTTTCTATATAATACCAATATTTCCCACAATGCCATCAGCGTGTAACAGCCAGTTGACCCAGGAAGGCAGATACCAGTATTTTGAATCCTGGATCCCTTGAAGATGTTTCTTAAAATAAAGACAACTGCTTTTCAAACTGTCATAGCTATTTTGGATTTTAGTTGGGTATGTGAGTACTTCTTCCTGCTGGAATACCAGGCCTCTTCTATTACTGATTTAGAAGCGGATCTGTAAGTACTTATGTAGGAACTTCATCCCTTCACAAATAGGCCAACCAACCCCATGCATCTGATGTCAGGAATCTGGCTACTGAATTTTCTCTGTGGATCAGTGGGGCTGGGATTTCACTCAGTACCTGGTAGCCACTGCTTCAGTTCCTCCTCAGCCAGTCTCTTGAATAACCAGCATGTAAAATAAGTAAGTTCCCTCACAAGGAAGGAAAGAAAACTAAGTTAAAATATATGCTGTCATATAGGGTGCGATTCCAGTGAAGTCAGTGAAGTCTGGTTTATTTACATCACTGGAGAATTTGGAATAATCCTGCCTGCTTTGTCACAAGCATGCTGAACAAGTTCGAAGATTGTTTAAAGACCCCATTTTAACTTTGTTGATTACTCAATCTCTGCAGTCATTTATTGCTCCAATACTACAAAGTAAGAGAGATTATCCCTTAATTAGGTGATTTTTATCCTTGTAACATCTTTGACTGCACTAGATCTTCATTAAGTTGTTTTTTGGTTTTTGTTTTTTTTTTTTTCCTCCCCTTGCCAGTTTCTTGAATCAGCTTTCATGTTTCTCTACTCTTTTCCCTGGTGAGTTGTTGATCCAGGGACCAATGAATGTTAGTAATACATCTATTTATGGCCTAATCATTATGAATATTTTTAAACGTACTTCAGAAAATTATTTGTAGTCTATGCACTCAAAAATGCTTAATCCCTGTAAATGATTAGAATGAGTAGTTGAAAAGTTCATCTATGTGTGGATAAAATATAAAGCCTGTATTCTTCTCTGTGTAAAACTTTGTGCGTACAAACATGGAAGAGTATTGCATCCAGTTTTTACAATTATATGAAACTAAGATTTATATAGTTTTTAGCAGTTTTGTCTACATGCAGTGCAGTTTACAAAAAGGCCTTTAAGATGTTTAAGAAGAAATTAAGCTAATGCTCCTTTGTTTTAACTATGACGTGATATAATGATTACCTGAAGTCTTTGAACGTAATACAAAGATTACTCCAAGACATTTTGACAAACAGAGAATAAAGTATTTCACCAAGTTTTTAATGAATAAAAATGTGACTCTTCCTTGTTTCAGTATTTGAAGTACAGTATACAAATTCTGAATGGAATATAAACATTAACCCTTTCCCTCCATTGCTAGTAGTAATAATAATGTGTATGTAACAGCTGAAATAGAATGCAAATTGTCCATTTTCCAATGCCAAATAATCAAGGATTGACTTTAGCTCTTAACTAAGGATTTATATGAAATTTGAAATCAGTACTAGACATGGTTCATGGTTTGTACCACCATGAGGACAATATAAATAAAAAGATTTTAAAAGTTAAATCATTAATATCCAAAATTAACTTCACAATGCTTCCTTCTGCTGCAAGAAAATGAGCAGACTGAAATTGTCACCATTGCAAGTCTTTCACAAGAGGTTCAACAAGTACCTGTGAGACAGATATCACTGCATTGATCCTTGGAAGACCTTCTCACACTTCTCTTCCAAGATTAGATGATTCAATTCATAGCCATTGTTCTATGGCAAAAGGCAGGTGAGTGGATTCTCCTATCCTAGATGACAAATCCATGGCCAATTTGCAAGACAGTGTACACATTTATGATCTAGATAACAGGATGTTTTTGTTGTTATCAGCATGTCTCATGGTTGGTGTAGATCTGTCATCCTGGCTGATGGAACTATTATGTTTGAGGAAGGCTTTTGACCTGGAATTCTTATCTCTGGCAATCCATATTCTCCAAAATATTAGCAGTATTGGCAAGGCATTTCAATGACAAATGAAAAAAATAGAAGATGTGCATACTTCTAAAATTCTTGGGATTTTCAATAGAAAAAAAATCCCTCTGAGATGCTGAAGAAAAGCAATTGATGTGTGTAGGATAGGCATCCATGGAGGGCAGCAATATTTTGGTGACAGGACAGTGCTTTGTGCCTGAGTAAGTAAATTTGTACTTGGAGGCACAGTTTCCCCAAGGCAACAAAACCTCTGGACCAAACAGTGGATTTGTGGCAAAATCTGCAGATGTTTCTTCAGGAGGAATTCATACAGCTGTGTACAGCTGGTTTCTCACTGTTTGGCTTTGTACTGGCAACTCAGTTAACTAGATAGCTTCTTGTTGTTGGAGACACAAAAACAATATCCACAGATGCTAACACCCTCTCCCTCAGTGGGATTAGCACTTGAAATTATATCAGTAAGATTGTTTCTCACCTTGATAAAGATTTACTGCTAGCTTATGCTTCCCTTCAAGGGGAGAAGACTGCTTCGGAATGGGTTTGGTAGCTTTCCTTAGTTCTAAAACATGATTTGAATTAGTTCTTTTATTTATTTGTGAAAACACGGGAATAAGACATCAGGAATAAACTGGAATAGGCTTATTCATATCTCTCTTCAGGCTGCTTCTGTTATCATGCATGAGAATATTGAGAAAAATAAATTCCAGAGTTAATATGGAAGAATGTCTAACCTGGCCATGCAAAATTTCTGATCTATAGGAAAATAATGGTATTTAAAAATTTATTCTTATTTAAAAAAAAAAATATTTATTCTAAAAAAAATATTTTAGACTCTTTATTTTGGAAAGTGTAGAAAATTTGTTTCAAATCTAATTTTATATTCCTGTATCTTTTTATATTATATTAATGTATGCCAAAAATAGCCATGCATAATCTGCTGACAGATTATAATATGGCATTGGTTAAAACATTCTATTGCTTTTCATTTGTTCATTGTTTTTGTAACAAAACACAAACTTGTAAAATTTGGGATCAAGCAGAATGTTTCAATCAGTACTAAGTAGCATCTGCCCTAAAGTCTAAAAATAATTTATTTAAACATTTTCTTTTATTTACAAGAAACTTAATCATATCCATGTATCTTGGGGG
>NW_020799101.1:14675606-14737548 GCF_003259725.1 Athene cunicularia
TCACTAGTAAACTGCCACCACTCCAGAGCTTGATACACAGCTGGGTGCTGGGGCATAGGCCAGGGAGGGATCAGGGCCCTCCTTCCACCCACAGACTGCTGCCTCCTTAGGGACCTGTTACCCTTCCACCCAGCATCTATGAGACCAATAGCAAGTATGGTCTGCTAGGCACTGACTAGCAAGAAGGATGTGTGCCACGGGGTACCTTTCCTGAACACTTTTTCTCCGTAGCTGCCTTGCTCTACCCGGTTCTACACAAGTAGTCTGGTTCTCCTGCCAGCACCCCTCCGCTCCCAGATCCTCAACAACCATATTGCATAACAGCAGGATTTTGCCCTAAACTGTTGTGATGACTCCAGAATTTCCAGTCTTATAAACTCTCTGTAAATTGATAAAATATTCCTCCCCCTCCCCCTGCATTTCAAAATAAACATCCTACTAACTTAGTGAGATATTAAGGGCAATTAATATTAATAAATACTATGGAAACTTGATATCTTTGCAGTGCAAAATCAATACTAAAAATAATACATATATCTTATTACTGGTTGCAATATGATAGGAGCATGCTTTAAGGATTTCAAATTGTAGATATTATTGGAAAGTTTAATACCATAACAATTTCTCATATCATATTAGCAAATAACAAATTCAATAACACTATACATGCAAACCGACTAATAAGATTCAAAAATCTAGTCATATAAAATTTGGAAACCTACAAATCTGACAGGATGTGTCAGTAGTACTACAAAAATTAGCTGTAAATCTGCTGCAATGAATGTTGATATTTTATTCTACTCTTAAAAAGATCTACCCTTTATTTCACCATTTCCAAAGGCATGTCCTGGTATCATTTCATGACAAAAGAGACCAAAAACTGTGTGAACTACCAGTTTACAAAGGGCTGTGATTTTAGGTTTCCTCTTGATAGAGGATCCAACTGAACTTACATTTTGTTTATCTAAACAGTAACACATGTAATTTAAATACTAAGTACGTTTGGGTTCACTTCTCTCCTGAGTGAATGACAGTTCATCATTAAATATTTCTTAAGCCCATTCAGTTTAAAAGCCAGCACTGTTCTTCAAAGGCCAGATGAAAGCAATGTACTCATGCAGTGTATGTGCCAAAGGGCTTTGTCTCACCAGCAGGAGCAAACCGGATCCATGTCTCCTTTAAGATGTTTTTTCCTTCCCCACAGCAGGTGAAGGACATATTGGATAGGTCAAGAGGTTAAATTCAAATTATCATAATTTAGCAGAAGTTCAATGCACATACCCATTCCATAGAAGGTCTCGTTCATTAATAAACCAGAAGTGGAAATGAACATAGGAAAAGGCCCCTGGAGAGGCTAAAGAAAAGAGGGACTTGGTACAATGTTTGGTTACTTGAGGGAAATTATGTTCCTTTTTATCAGATGTCTTCATCCTTTTACCAAGGGAGGCCACAGAGGTCCCAGCAACAGTTTGAGTCCAGGTTGGAAACTGAGAATGATCAAGGAGAGAAAGGTTTCTTACCTTGTAAAATGGATACACTTTCCCCAGATATTTTAATGAAGTTGGGGCCTAAATAGACCACATCTAATCTCTCCTCCTGCCTGAATAGGACAATAAGCATCACATTAGCTCACAATTGAAATCTGAACTCCTGTTGATTGGGTCATGATGGCCTTCCACGTCCTAGAGCCAAAATCTGTCACTGACGAGTGTCATGCAATGCTGTACAAAAATATCAGTACTTTCCACTTACAGTGGCAGTGTTTCAGGTGGAGGGTCAGGATCTCCTAATGAGGCTGACTTCAGGCTGTCTGGTCATCCTTTACCTGAGACAAGGTTATCCTAATTCTACTCCCAGGTTTAGGTACCAAAGAAAGCCTTCCAGGCACCAGTTTTAAACTGGTGATTCAGACTGCTCTGTAGGGGCTGTGTGTTTCCAGCACAAAGGAAGGCCAGTACAAGGAGGGCACAGAGACTGGTGAGAAGGTGCATTCACAGGCTGTGGGGAAGGGAAGAGGGCAAGAGTGATCCTTTGTGGTGTGCCCAATGTCTCAGCCAGGCCAGCCCTTCCTGAGACTCGTCCCGCAACTGCAAAGGCTTGGTTCTGGCAGGCTCTTCAAAAGTCTGGAAAGAAACAGTACTCACTAAAAATCCCCCTGGAGAATGTTCTGGGCACAGAAAAGAAACACATAACTGAGAAAAATCTCATGTATGGTAAAGCAGAGAGCAGCCATATGTGAAGTGGAAGCAAATTAAAAATGGATAGAATAAAGAGATTCAGAATGTGCATCAGAATTTAAAAAGAAATTAAAAAAAAAAACCTTTGGAGGTTTCATTTTTGCACATCTAATATAAGCTTTCTGTTATTATTGTTTAACTGAATGGTTTCAGGCAGGACATTGAAAGTAGATAACAAAGATTTTTCCTTCTCTCTCCAGTCTCTCTTTGACATGGATATAAAGAGGTACAGTACATGACACAGAATGCTGGCAGAAAAAAATAAAGGTGAGATGTGGGAGTATTAACTCCCATGGCAAAAAGAGTCAGACAGTAAATGGGCAAGACTTAGTAATTTGCAGGGAGAACTTCAGTTCAGGAGTGTGTAATGAGGGTGGTTATTTCTCTAGCCTAGGTTCAGTTAACAGAATCTATTATTTATCAATTCTGCAAAGTTTGAGTGCAGGTCTGAATTTCCCTGTCCATGTTTTATTTGCTTATACGGCTGTATACCTCTGTAGGATTTCCAGTCTCCTTTCAGATTTGCACAAGCCTAGTTATTCACTTTGAAATCATTTGCAAGTTAACAGATCAGTTAATTCCTCTGTCCTCTGGTGATTCACATACCGAGTTGCTTGTTTTGATGTTCACAACCCTGTTATGTGAACATGGTTTAAATATATTCAACCAGTATTTTTTTTTTTAATGCAAGCAACCTGCTTTTTGCTTTTAATAAGTAATAATAAGAATTTAATTATTTTACTCCATGGCCCAGAGTCCTCTCTCTTCCCCCTTGGATTACCTAGAACAGTAACTTTTCGGGTTTTATGAACAATACAGTCTTCCACTAAAACTTCTCAAACATCTGAGAATTTTATAAACCATAGTTTCTAACTAATAAACTGCCCCTACAAAATCCCCTTGCAGACTTATGTATGAAGCAAATTCATTTTATACTTCTTGGCTACGTATGTATCTTCAATGCAAATTTTTCACATTAGCAGTAGTTAAAGCTATGTTTAATAGTATTGTTGGCCCCACAGTTCAGCAGTTAAGGTGATGATTAATAGCAGAAAGCCTTGAAAATCGAGTGGATGACTAGGGAAGAGAACAAGTTTACAGAACAAGGTTGTGTCTCAGTCCTAAAAGAAACAGATTCAAAGAACTGGCAATATCACAACTCTCACAGTAACTTGGCATAATTTTATGTCTTGATTTGAGAGAGGCCTGGGATTAATGGGCAAAAATAAGCCTCTATCATGTAATAAATTGTTGAAATCCTGTAGTGAGCCTTTTCCCCTCATGTTCACACTGAAGCTCTTGGCAGACCAGCAGAAAAAGGAGTGATGCATTCACACTAGCGGAAGCCTCTCTATAAGAGAAACAAATGTGAGTCTTGCCGCTTCCACAAGAATCCACTTAAACATGCTAATAAATGCAAAGGCATTTCTTATTGATGCTTTCACATAATGTATCATTTATGTTTTGGTGTACTATGCCTTCGGATAACAAGTTTTTGGGAGTTATGGTCCCTTTTCTCCCTCTATGTGTTCATTCAGCACCAACCACACTTTATGCAACTAGCAAAAGCACAAAGTTAAGAGAGAACATATATAAGCAGAACACACTGAGTAAAACCTGGCCAACATTTCTTTTGCACCATTTTGTTTAAGAAAGGAGCAGGCAGGTAAGAGCAGTGCTTTGGTTTTGCAACACAACTGCATGGTTACCTATTCTGCAAGAGATGTCCATTTCTTTTACTACTCAATCACTTAATTTGCATCTCATAGAAAAATCCACTATTAACTGGGCAGAGAATGATCACTTCTCTATAGTGTTTTTAAGCCAACCCAAAGGAATATACAACAGAGATAAAATGTTCTATTAAAAACTCATATGTTGGTTTTAAAATAAGAAGATAATCATTGCTATTAAACTCTATAGGTGTTGGGTTTATTTTAAAAGTCCTTTCTGCAGAACCGTATTATATTTCAGTATAAATCCACCTGGCTTCAGCCCTATTAAATTCCATAGGACTTCGCCATAAGGGTGCAGCAGCAAAGCAGTATCTATCTCACAAAATCATCTGAGTCTCCTGCCTAACAGGCCATTAACAGGACAGAAACACACGGACACACACATATACACAACTCCCAGAGCTCCCATCCTCCCCTTCTCTTCCCCCAGCCAGCATGTGTGACCCCTGCAGCGCACCCCACTTCTCTGACTCTGGGCGAGGAACCTGAGTCCACCATCGGCCCGGGCAGGAGGAGAGGCTGCTGTTGCTGCTGATTCGCTAGGCAGCAGGCTAACAAGGCTCCTGCATGGCCTTCGCAAATCCTCCTTCTGGCTGGGTTTTTTCTTACAGTGATTTGATCTCTTCAGTACCTCCACCTCTGACAAAAACATTTGAAACATTTACCTCGCGCCTGCAGAATGAAAAGGCTATTCGGCTGCATGTGGTATAAACTTTGTGGAGAGGCTCAGCACCGAGTACGCTTTTTTAGACAGAGAGTTCTTCTAAAAGTATCAGACACTCTACCTTTCTGTAGCACTCTGCAGAAAACTGTGCAGACCTCAGGAATGTCTTTATTCACTTGAAGTGGATTAATATAGTTTGTTTATTATTCTGTGTGTATATATGTCAATAACTGCTTATAACATCACTTCAAGTACACCATCAACATAAAGTTATTCTGTATGCTTTACAGGAGTTTGCCACTGTTTGCCAGAGGGTCAATAATTTACCTGGAATATTTCTTTACAGTCACGAGTGTGGGCTTCCTTGAAATAGAACAATGTCCAAACTGTCTTAGCTAAAGTTCCCATAATGAAAAATATTTCGAGAGGGAAAAAAAGAGAAAGGAATAGGATTTTTTTTTTCTTTTGCACTGTGGAAAGGTCTGAAAATTTGTTTCAGATTTCAGAAGAAAAGCTGAGTTCTATGAGGAAAAAAAAAAAAGAAAAAAAAAAAAGCTGAAATATTTTGCTCTAAGAATTGAGAAATTCAATTATTTTTTTGAAAAAGAGACAATCTGATTTTTTGGCAAGTTCCACTTTCTGCATAAAAACCTGTAAATTTTACACATCCCAAATCAACAGCTTGAACATTTGGAACACATGATCCTTCCTGCTTCCGAAGCCATTCCCATTGTTCCTGTGGGAGGGCGGGGACAGGACATGTGTTATTTTATCCCTAGGAGAAGTGAAAGGGGGAAATATTTCCTTATTGACTTTCAAATATGTTAAACATTACATAATCCAGCATGATTTGCAATTTCAGTCCAAAATAGTTGAATACTTCAGAATGTAAAAGCTTTGACAGAACTGTGGGAAGCACGCACAAACAGTGCCCTTTGTGGCCCTCTATCCCTAGTGATCCACTGAAAGGATAATTACTTGTCATCCTTGGATTACACTTAATCTACTACATAAAATTTATTTTTGTGGGTTATAGAGACTTTTCTTGGTTATTGAACAATGCCATATTCAAAAGACACCCAAAGAAATGTCCTAGCGTTTGAGATTTTGAGATCTGGCCAAAACAGAAGACAGTGGGAACTGTGGGTGCCAGTATTTAGAATTTTAATAAATCCTGAATTTCAAAAAGTACAGAATTTGAAAACTAGATTGTTTTTAAGGCATACCAGATTGGGCACGAGATACATCTAACATATTTCTTTTTTTTTTTTTTTCTCTGTGGATTGATAAAGTTGTATCTTCTGCCTTAATATCAACACTTGAAGATTAGAAGGCTTTACTGCAAATTCTGGATGTACCGAAATAGATAAGGATGCTGTATCCTTTCCAATAGCTCTGCTTGATTTACCTCACTGTAGAGCATGCCACAGGCAAGTGAAACCCTCAGTGCCCTGCTCCATCCAGCCTTGCTTCCAGTAAATGTAGATCTTCTTTTTTTCTTAGGGCTCTTACTGTGTTGTAGCGTCTGTGGTAACTGTGCTCAGGTACAGTAGTATTTGTCTCTGTACACTAGTATTTTTCCCTGTATCACCTTCAAGGCCAGAGTTCAGAAGACAGTCACAGAATTGGGGCTGTAGCACAAGCTGGACCCTTTGTCTGTTGTGAGGACACAATGTCTCTCTTCCTCATCAACTGGCAGAGTTTGGGAAATATTCTAGTCTGTCAGCACAAGATGAAACTAATGATGAAACTAAGTGGGATGACTTTCATTGTCAGTTCCTCTGTGTTGGAGATGACTTGTCTGTACTCACTCATGGCTTGGTTGTGCTCTGCCACTTAGTAATGGTACACAGGATCACATGTTTGTGATTCCTTTGTGTGTTCCAGACCTGTATTTCCATTTTCTGTTGCATTTCAGAAAATAGTCCCATAGTAAACTAGGCAGATGTAGTTTTTTTCAGATTCTTTGTAATAAAAAGTAAGCAGTTTCAAAATTTTTGAGTTTGCTTTCCAATCCAAGTGAATCCTGAAGGTGAGTGGCAGTGTGGATTTTCTTCTGTCTAATAAAGGTTGAGAGGCATTTAAGCTTTCCTCTGAAGAAGGACACAAAGAGGATCTCTGTTCTCTGCCAGCTGTCTATTTTGACAAGACTTGAAGAAACTCAATATTTTTGAAATTCTATCCTTATCAAATTTAATTGAAATTAACCACTCAATTCAAAGCTGATGGGGACATCAGGGAAAGGACTGGAAGACTCCAATAAATGGTCAATTTTTTTAAATTGCCAAATAGTGTCACAATGTAGTGTTATAAATGCTAAAAAAAAATTATTAAAATCTGTTATTTCTTAATAAGTATATCAGATCAGGACCATAAAACCTGAAGAGTATTACCCAGTGTCAGACTGGGGTTGACATGATGAGGCACTGGAATAGATTGCCCAGAGAGTCTGTGGATACCCCATCCCTGGATGTGTTCAAGGCCAGGTTGGATGGGGTTTGAGCTATGGCCATGGCAATGGCCATGGCAGAGGGGTTGGAACTGATGATCTTTAAGGTCCTTTCCAACTCAAACCATTCTATGATTCTATGGCATATCACAGAGACAGGCAAATTTAGGAGCTACTTTAGCAGTGCTGCAGGAGGGAGTAAACTGGATCTGAAGTCTAACTCATGTAGTTTATAGACCTCTTTCATGATACCTCTGTAATACTGGATGCTCTCTGTCCAGCAAATGTAGATACATGATATGATTGCTCCTGCATGGGGAAGAAGAGAGACTTGTTCATCCTGTACTGGCAAATTATAGCTTTACATGCTTTGGTAGAAATGATTTAGTGTATATCTAAAATTTCAGGAACTATTGAGTGAAATTCTATGTTTATGGATCTCTAATAGGATCTTCATCCCAGTTATCATATTCTAAATTGTCAACAAATCAATTATTTTCCAAGAGAAGTACAACTTTTGTTATTCACATTTAGCACAATATTTGTTGATCTTTGACAGGGACATTTTATCCAAAGGAAAAAGTTGTGGATATCAAACAGAAACTAACTTTTTTTTTTTTTTTTTTAACAGTAGAATTTACCAGAGGATGCCCTGAGTTTCCCTGTTACACCATTTTTAATAAAGCCAAGTTTCCCAGTGGATGCGTTAATCATGTATTTTACATGCTGTCATATCACATAACATTTTGAGTTTGACTTAACCTGGTGTGATATGTCACAATCCTACAGTATGTGTGCCCCAGGGAACTTTAAATCACTTTGCTGAAAAACACAATTAAAGACCCACAGTGAATTGAATTTTTGTTAAAACTGTACACACATACAAAACCACATCTTTCTCTGGGAAACAGTACATATTATCTGTGAAAATATTATTATTGCATATAGCCTTTAGAATTTGCAAAGAAAATTATATTTTATAATTGTTAGGTTGTCTAATAAAATTACTTCTATATAGTGCAAATTAATACCTGCAACTATTCTTCCCATATATATAGGAGTTATACTGATTTTCTTGTGCAGCTGCAAAACAATATTAGAAGTGTCACTGGGATACCTATTTAGAGTGCTTTATCATACCCTGATGCTTTGAACTTGGTCTAGTTGCAAGAAACCTATAGGCAAATGCTTAAAACATAACTCTGCAAGTCAGGAAAGCTCTGAGAAGAGCTGAAGAAAGAATTTACAATAAACAGCTTCTTCCAACTCTTATTTTCCAAAATGTGCCTTCTAAACTTATTTGTTAGAGGACCAGAAAGTGCCCCACAAGGGTTTCATGCAGTCAGACTTCAGTGGCCTGACACTGGGTTGTGGATTGTTTGATAGACCTTGATGGGCTGCTTTGGCCTGTGTCCAAATGAGCGTGTTTTCTCCCAAAAACTGTTTGAAACTCATTTACAGATCTGAACTCTTTATTTCAACAAATAAATTGGGCAACGGTAGTATGTCATTAAGAGAATATGATCATGACAAACATTAATCATTTTACAAGGTATTCATAAATTGTTTTTTCTGACTATTTATTCAGCTGTAGTTTTGAGCTCTAACGGTATTTCTCACATTTTTTTATTTTCTATCATGTTGTGGTGACATAGGAATGGCAACATACTTAAATGGGTTAAGTGCTTTTCTTAAAAATCCATTGTCTATGGAAAGTGCAGTCTTAAACACCAGGTACTACTTGAAGCAGGAAGAAATGGATCATTGTGTTCTAATTAATTTTGCTGTGGTTCTTATTTTTTATATGAAACAGGATGTATGTTCATGTGCAATAGTAATAATGAAAAAAAGACTAACAAGGCAACATACTGTCTAAGCATGTGGCCAGGTTTAACAGTACGTATTTTGACACACATGTAAATACAGGCAGAAGAAAACAAACACGTCTTTTTCACTGTATATGATAGATAGACAAATTCTAAAGGGAAATGACACATTTTGTTATTCATTAACATCCAGTGATCCTTTCACGCAACACCCTGGAGGCTGAATGCAGTGACAGCATAAAAAGGTATACACCCACCAGTACTTGGCATCAGGCATCAAGCAGTTTGCTGGAAAAGAGCTGGCATATATTCCTTGATAATATGTCTCATAGGTTTGTTGGATGGAAATATACTGAAGTGTCTGACCATTAAATGACATACCAAAATGCTGACATTTAACCATGTGTGCCTGTTGCCAATCACTCAAGTTTTCCCCAACTTCTATTCATTTTCAGCTTGGAATGGTTGAAGTCCACGCTGGCAACAAGCAGAGACTAGGCAAAGTGTAAATATGTTTCATATGTGTTATGAAAGACAAAAATACAAATTTACAAGATAACCATGGAGCAGTGAATTGCATTACACTGTTACAAATTAGATTAGACCTTGTTGAAAATGATAGGCATAACAGCTACTCTTTATTTGAGATATATATAAAAAAAATAGTCAATCCTCAATTGTAGAACCAGACAGCTGCCTGCAAATGAAACATAGATATCTGGTTTATGCAATGAAAAGCTCCTAGAGAGTGAAATGTTGCTTTGTAGGAGTTTGTGTCCGTGACTATAAGAGAGATCTGTGTAAAGAAAAACAAGTACTGGTTGCATGAGTGTGCAAAAGTTGCTGAAATGGAGGTTTTAGATTGCATTTTAGCTAAAAAGGACTCTAGAGTTAGGAATTAAGAAGCCTTTTCTCTCTTCCTCTTTTCAGAGGACTAGAACTTCATACAGTCTTTGTAACTCAACAGGTAACAAAAATCATTTTCTATAAAGAGGTTAAAAATAATCAGGAAATGAAAAGGAAAACTCAGACTGGTATATAGAGTTTTATACAGCAGTGTTAAGGTAAGTGCTCTTACTTACTCTCCCCAAACTGTGGACATAAATATTTAATGGCCATGTGTTCAAAACTGATTTAAAAATTCTTGATACCTGAGAATAATTTCTGCAGAATAATAGTAATGTAAATATCTGAGTGAAATGTGTATGGAAGGAGGCAGAGTGCTAGGAAGAATATTAGGAGGGCAACAGCAAAAATTGGAGGGGAAAGGCCTACAGTAAACCTTGTAAGAGAACATAGAGAATTTGTGAAAGAAATTCATGCTTGAGTAGAGTGAAGAAGCACACTATTACTAGTAGAAGAGAGAGAGTTTGAGATGCATCATTTGTATAAACCACTAATACATTAACTGGTTCTTGATGGAAATATTAGCCCATTTTTTGTGTACATTTATAGAAATCTAGGAAAGGCACCAATTCACATCTGAACTGGTGGCTAGTTTCTGGGTTTTGGAACAAGAAAGATTTATGAGGATAATGAAAAAATCACTATGTTATTGCCATAAAGCTTGCTTATACATTGCCATCAAATTTATTTCAGGATTACTACTAGCAGATATTTAATTTATGTGCCATTTATGTTCAAAATGTTCAGTTTTGTTTATGCACTGTCAGTGCCATTGGCTGAAAAACAACTGTGGAACTGTGGAAGAAGCCTTTTGTACATGTAAAAGAAAATTACCTCTGTGTATTGCATGACACAGACAGGCACTTTGAGCTAAAAACCTCATCTTGTCACAATGCAGCCTAACTCTGAAGCAACTGTCCTCAAAGTTTCCCTGCATGTCCTATTAGCAGGCAAACTTCTTTTCCTCTTGCCTGCAATATATACCTACATCCCCCTGCAGGAACTGACTTTCTACTCAACAATTCAATAGTAATATAAAGTGATCTGTCCTTTTAGGGGCGTGCTTCCTGAGCAAAATTTGCTTTCCCTCACACATTACATGCAGAAGGACATTGGAAGAGATTGATGAGACCAACCATTGTCAGTCACAAGTGACATCATTTGGGGCTAATATCTAGAAGATAAGTAACATCTGCTTTTTAAAATATGGTTAGTAGCAACCCCTCCAGCCTTCTTCAACCATATGGGATGCTTTGTATGCACAGATAGTCACCATACACCACAAAAGCTATGTTGGAAAATAAATGTTTCCTTCAAATACCACAGCTAAAAAACTGAAATGAAAAACTGTATAGTCTTTCTAATTTGGTCAGAAAGAGCAAATTCAAAACCATACTCATCAACAAACTTTATTGTTAAATGACATCTTTACCTTGTGACTATTTTTAATAACAATCATTATTACTGAAGTGTTTGTATTGTGTGTAAAAAGTCTTGTTGCTCAATAAAACCATCAAATTAGGAAAGACATTCTGATTTTAAACACAACATTCTGGTGATTTGCTTCTTGATGATCAGCAACTATTGTTAATAACTGTGAAGTGAATAAGTGAATTGCCTGAATAAGTGCTTCAGAAATCTAGAAATTCTGTCTGTAACCCCCCCCCAGCAGCCCATTCTGCTCTCGTTTCCTAGTGTGCAAACTCACTGTAATTCCACTGATCCTCACAGAATAATAGTGCATTTACCCCACTGGGACATGGGAATGAGAATTAATTCCCTGCACTTCAAAATGATAACGCAAATGACTGCTTTCATATATTTACGCTGGGAAGAGGTACTAATTAAAAAAAAAACAAAACAACAAAAAAAGTTTAAGAAAATTGATGGGCTATAAACTGGGGAAAGAGGAGGAAGGAAAGCAGAGTATTTGTTTTTTTGTAAATGTTTCTTCCCCATTTCAGCAATTTGAAAGGATATTAATAAAAGAACATGAACAGTTTCTTCTTCTTTATGGAACATGGATTCCCTTATTCCAGAGCTCAAAGCGGAAGGTTTAAGGTTTCCAGATGAGCCTCAATAGCTGTAACTCAGTTGCTTTCATTGCAACTTGAGTTTTTACATGAGTGTCTTTCCCTTTTTCTTATGTCTAGTCTCTATAGATTCCTGAACAATTTTGTCATAGACTAATGAAAAAATATCTTTGTCTGCTTTCATGTCTAAACCAGTCATGTCATACCTATTATACAAAGCAAAGTATCTTGGAAATTTTCTTAAACTAGTATTGAATGTAGTCCTATGCATTCAAACATAATCTCTTCTATATTCCTAATTTCTTCTCTTGCATTTTATTGCTAGGCTGTAACTAAAGAGTCTGCTTTGTTAATACCTATTACATTTTTTTTTATAAATTAACAGCTATTATATCTGCTAAAAAGGGGTGCATTTCCAAAACATCTGGTCAAAACAGGTCAGGACTGGCCTCTTCCTATTCTTGCAGGAACAGTTGGGGCTGATGCAGTTGTAAGCATTAGAGTTCCCAGAGGAATGTTACTTTACCTAATGTACTGGCCGAATGGCGTGCTTCACTTTCACAACACCTGCTTACAGATTCCTCACTGCCACTCAAACCCAAGCCAGCAGAGCATGGGAAATTGGGAACAGTGATAAAAGCACACATAGAATAGCCTGAGAGAGTATGACACAGTGAATGGGAATAGGGCACACTGACAAGTGTAGGCATACAATGAGGCAATGAAGTGAAAAATGTCCAGCATTTAAGAGGTAAACGTCTAGCTAATTGTGATTGACAATTATCCTTTCTTCCTACAAGAGCTAGGTGTGGTATTGATTCTTTTATATCTGTGATTATACCAAGGCACCACAACGAACACTTTTTTGTTCTTTATAAGTTTTTTAGTGTTTCCCCTTGCTATTTTGCCAGAATGAATCATATTATACTTTGTAAACTTTAGAATGATTTAAGAAAGGTCAGGTAGTTTTGGATTCAGGGTGTCAGCAGGGTGTCAGCCTAGCAATGCAATAATCACCTTTGCAGCCTGCAAGTTCTGCCTCTTTGAGGTGGCGATGTTTCAGAAACTCATTGATTTGCTATAGAGTGGCAGCTCTCAAGTTCTTATCTCAAGTAACTTGATCTGTTGGTTAGAGCAAGTGGTCAAATGGGAATAATTCTCCTTTACTGCTCAGGAACAGAATCACTAATCAAATATGAAGGAGAATTACACCCACACCAATGTCTTCTCTGAAGCTCTAGAAAGCTAGTGATTGGCATTCTGCTGGACCGCTGTCACTCATTAATACATGTTTTGTTACTAACCTCCTGGACTCTGTGAGCAGAAAAACACACTGTGAACATCAAGAGAATGAAGTGTCATTTCCAAGTTCTTTGACTTCAGATGGTTTTGGGAACTGTGAGGTATTTTTGACTGGGTTTTTTGTTTTATTACTCCTCATTAGGAACTCCAGGGTAATTGAGTTTGGTACTTTTCATTGTCAAATGATAGCAAGCAGACAGTTAACATTAAAAGCTCCTTTCCAGTGCTTTCCTCATGTTATATTTTCAATTGATCAACTACTCTTCTTATAGGGCAAAATTGTGGTGGAACAGAAGCAATGACAACAGGTTGAGAACTGACCCAGCTGTACCGTGACTAGAAGCAACCATTCTATCTTGTGTTCTCCTTTCATTATCTCTGACAAGCAGAATTTTTCACTTGCTATTCCTCTGAACTTCTCTTTGCATACCATCACCAGAGGAGGCAGACTGGGAGAAGTGCTTAAGCGATACAAACAGATGGAAACTCTAAGATCTACCTATGCCAAGTCTATAGATTCTGGTGTGTGGTTATGCAGTTGATTCCTATTTTGTTCAAGTATGACACAGTTTGATACCATTTCGGTGTTTCAAAGAAAGCTTATGGAGGAGTAAAAGATTTTTTGCAACTTAAATTGACAATGCATTGTGAGGACTTTTTGACCATCTCTTTACTTTTCAATCCTGGCTTGAGTTGACCGGTATGAAGTTACTGTTACTGCAGTAGGTTTCTTGCATTTTGGTCTTGGCCTTTATGCTCAGCTTCAGATATGTTGTACATCAGGAGTCACTAGCGACAGCTAACTTCTTCACTGGAACAGTCATGTCAGACAGTGTGAAGCGTTTATCTTTCTTGAACTTTGTTATGGTGTTTGTGTCTTGAGGCTTTTCCCTTCCATGTAAAATCTGTAGTTGCCAGGATAGCTTTTGGCAGAGTAGAGGTGAAGAAATGTCTCATCAGATTGTTCTGTCCATGAAGATAAAAGTGTTATCTATGTGAGGTAAATGTGGACTCCTGGTCCTTAGGAATATTTAAGGATTCTTACAAATTCCAAGTAAGACTTGTTTCTCTAGAGCAAAGTGGATACATATATTATTAATCCATAAAATCTAGGTCCAAACTCAAATTTATTACTTTTTGAATACTGCAAATAAACAGGATCAAGTCACGTTGCCCAGATCTGGATTTAGGCTTTCCCAGAGTTTGCATTTCAGATTCATACCTTTAGGTTGTATCCACACCAACACCAATCAAGTTGTCAAGCTGCAGGACAGGTGAAGATGCTATTCCTTGTGAGTGAATAAAAGGAATTCTACCCTGACAGCATTTAAAAGAGATGTGACCAATATTTTTTTTTTTGTTATTTATGAAATATATGAATTAACATGAATTGTCTGTTATTTAGCAATCCATTCTTCTGATAAAATATAAGATTTTCTTAATGGTATCAAAGCCAACACTCCTTAGTGAAGCTTAGTTTTCAGAACTACATACCATTACCAGAGATCCTTTGGATTGTACTGTTAATTGCTTTATAAACCTATTACCCATACAGAATTAAAGCAATTTCATAAAAGCCAAATAAGGGTATAAATTAAATATTAGAAGGTCTGAATAGGAAATAACTATTTATGCAGAACAGCTTTTGTTCTCTGTTCAGTCTTGGTTGCTTAATTTTGTCAGCACCTTCTGGTGGCACTTTGATTTACAGCTTTTGAAGTCAACAGCACCAACCTTACAGTATATCATTGAGGTCTGTAAACTGTTAAACCCGGAGAGATTGGGCGGTTTATTTTCCACATACCTCTGACATGTCAACCATGTGCATCAATGTGATTTACACACTCAGCATCCGTGGACTAATAATGGTGTCAAAACTTGCCTTTTGCCAGCTAGCATTATGTTTGTTACAGGAAAAATGTCCATGTGAATAATCAGCCTGGCCTAAATTTGCTTCTACTTCTACCTTTTTTTACACTATTTATATTAATTGCCTTTCCTGGAGATTATCTGAGTCACTATTAGTTATGTTCTGCATCTCACTTGGGTTGAGAGGATTTAGGTTTGACAAAGAATTTTACATTAAAAAAAAAAATTATGAGACTGCGAAGAGAGGATGGGCAGAGACAAAACCTACAGGTACATGAATTACTTGTCAAAAGGTATGTTAGTCTATGAATGTGCAGTGGGTCAACTGCTCTATGGTAACTGTGCCCGCACTGCCACACCAGTGTAATGCTACCAGACTTTTGCTGCAGAATAAGTGGACAGATGCTTGTGACACTTGTGACGCAAGTTCTCCCCCTAGCTTACCTTCCGGAAATGTGTCAAGTGCAAATAAAAGAAAAGAAGGGGAAATCTCACCCTGAATTCTGCTGCAGAGACTTTACACAGCCTGCATTTCTCCAAGATTTCTCATTATGCAAGTCAGTTTGGTAGTATAGGCAACTAGAAACGCCATGAGACTCATGAACATCTGAAGTACTGGATGTCCTTTGGTACTCAAATGAGTCCTATCACTTTAATAACCAGCCTGTAATCTTTTTAATATATCTTTGATAGACATTTAGTGGTAAGTGAAGTTGAATCTAAACAATTTCTGTGACAACACAAGAAATATTACCAACTAGACATGAAAGGATGGAAGAATTTAAATAAGGTTTTAAAAAGACAATGTAAGGAAACCAAAATAGATGTATTACATGCAGTCTATTACAAAATTTGTGGTACTTCTTTATTTTTTTTCACTTTTTTTTCTCTCCAGCTGCCTACCTCTCTTTTAAACAGACCATCTTCTAGAACGTCCCCTATTTTTTTCTCCACATCCATCTTTTTCTCATCAGTACCTAATTGGTTTAAAACCAGAGGTCAAAAAACAAGACGGATGAACTTGCAGTTGAGACGTGTCTTCAGAAAAGAATACTTACCTCAAAAAAAATTTCTCTCCTACTGCCTTCATCAGAAACCAAAATAATTACCAGAAAGTCTGCAAGTGTTTGACAGTGTTCAAGCCAAAATCTGAAATTTAGGCCAATTTCAGTTCTCTGCTCAAAAAACCCCTTAACTGAATGCAAATCCAATTGCAATGACTACTTTCTCCTCCTCTAACTGTCACTTGATAGTGTTCTGTGGTATCTACGTCATGCAGTTTGTGAATTAATTACGGGTGTATGTGTATTTTATTTTTCTGAACAACAGTGAAACTAACATTTCTCACTTCAAGTCTGCCAGTGCCATTCTGTGCATATCCTTCATTCCTTTCTGATCAGATTGGAGCATCGCTGTAATTTTCTAAATCCAGATCTTCTATTCAGTCAACAAAATAGTCTCTGGCCATGTACAGAGCAAAATCACTGATCTTTCTGGATTTTTTATTTTTTTTTAATAATCTAATTTTAAGTTCTTTAGACGCTAATTACACAGCAATGGCAGCCATTGCCTAGCTGGATTGGCTTAAAAGCTTCATGCAAAATGCTGATTTACAAATTAACTTGCCTTGGCATCCAGGAGAGATGACAATTTGAAAATAAGTGGCAGTATATATCATTTCACCTCAAAAGGCCGGGGTTTGCTGAAAAGTGATACACATTCTCATGATGAAGGATTTGGTATGCTATTGACCATTGACATAGGTAAGTAAGAAACCATTATCCTGAGGGCAAAAGAAAAAATAAATCAAAGATCACTTTCCAGCTCTCTATAAGAAGAACTTGCTATTGATGTAATTTCTGGCTAAAATTACTTAGACATGTGCCAGCTGCTTTGTCAGAAGTGTGGGTCTACTTACTGAAGGCACTATGGCTACTTGTCAAACTCGTTGAAAAATCCAAAAGGAGGAGGCCTTGCTTAAGCCTCTCCTTACAAGTAGGGACACCAGAAAAATTTGACACCAAAAAAAAGGCACAAATCTGCCCCTGTTAATTCCCTTATAAAAAGCCTGTTTGCAAATATGACCTTTATATTACAGTTATAGGGTTTTGTATTACATTAGGGTCAGAGATATATGAATTGCTCCACAAAATTGAGATTTCATATTGATTGGGTTAAAACTGAATGTACAGCTACTGGCAGACAGCAGAAGTACTTGCATGATGGTGTATCATCTCGTTGGGAGGCTACAGTGAAGAGGCTCTTTGTTCTGGGAACCCAGTCCAGACAGAGGAAATTGTGGGGAGAAAAGATGAAACTTCTCCTGCTTTATCCCTCCTCAAAGCTTGTCAGCCTCCAGATTCACCCTGAGATTGCTGTGTGAAAGCCCTGACTCCTCCAGGGAAGGGAGGTCACTGACAGTGATGTGGAGCTCAGACCAGTCTCGCTTTCCTTCTTTAGTTCCTATTGTAGTACCAATTTCTTCTCTCAGTCTCTTTCTTCTAGAACAAAGACGAAATGTTCCAACATGAAAGGCCATCCTTGGCCCTTCAGGATCATTGTCTAAGTACCTGTATGGGTGGTGTGTCCGGTGTGACTGGCAGTCCCTACAGCTATGTCAGGCACATCAGTGCCCTGTGACACAGCTGTGTAGACAGCAATGGCAGCAGCTGATGGGGGACAAACCCTGCTTCAGGGCTTTCCCCTGCAAACCTGGGAGGGGATGGCCTGGCCTTGCCTCAGAAACTGTAGTTATTTAATAGTCACGTGTTGGACATGACCTGTTTTGCTCAGCCCTCCCAACTCTGAAAGCCACGTTCATACATTATCTGAATGTAAATTTTTTGGAGATTGAGAGGAAGTGAAATAGACTTTTAGGTTTTGCTGACAACCTTGTGGTTTAACAGTGGCCTTGGATGTAGAAAGCTCAGGATCAGGTTCCTCCTCCAGCTAACTCTGAGTAATCACAGATAAAAATCAGTGATGGAAATGAGTAAAATGTGATTCAGGCAAAGGACTTCATTCTGGGTCTTTTAATGTCCTTGGCTGTGGTAGACAGACATACACTCACATATGTGGGCATTTTCACCAAAAAGGTCTAAAGAGTTTGTGTTTTCTCCAGAAAAAGGAACAAAAGCAAGCCAAACTAGACATGAAGACACAAAATCGTGAAAATTAATGTAGCATAGAATTATTGTCCTCCAGTCAGCTTTAATTGCTAATGCAACAATTGATGATTAGAATTCAAAAATTCATATCCCACATGTATTCTTCAATTTTTGTTTATAATTTGTCCTCCCAGCAGATCCTCCTTACAGTAAGTTTATTTATCAGAGTATTCATGGAAAGTAGAGCCCAAAGGGGATGTAAATCCAAAGTAAGTGAATTTGTTTAAATATTTAAATCAACATCCATGTGATGTATTATTCCAGCTCCAGTCAGCATTCTGGACTAGAGTGGGTTGGAAAATAATTTTCATGAGAAATTTTTAAAGATGGAAATTAATTACAATTAAAATGTCTAAACTGTACTATGTAAAGAGTAATTCTTTATTCTTTTGTGAATCAGGAAATTTGTTAACATCTATTACAATTCAGCATTTACATCATTAAAAAAATATAGTTAAAATTCAGTGCTTAAATTCAGTGACAAAAATTTGAGCATGAACTAAAAGTTGAAAAATTTCTCTGGGCTTTTAATGTTTTTTTTTTCATTGAAAAAAATCCAGTTCAGCTAGTTATATTTGGGAATTTTCAGTATGTTAGAAACATGTTAAATTAACTTGAACATTTTCCAAATATATTGAAACATGATACTATTTAATACACTGAAACTCTGATTTTGTACACTGTGTAAATGCAGTATATTAAGGTTTGTTCATCCAGAAAGGATATGTGCTCTTGTAAATGGACTCGAGCTGTTGCTTAGTATTGCAATGTTGTCCTTTGGTTTTGGAAAGGAAAGAAAATATTTTGAACTGTACTAAAAAGTCAGTGGGACAGATGGGGAATTTTGGGAGGGTGACTGTAAAACTCCATGGTCAGCTGCACACTTCGTTGCCATGAATTAATTTTAGCCATGTTTGCTGCTTACCTGCTGCAAACGCAGCAGGGATCAAAGTCGTCTATGTCTACTGCAGTTATTTCAATTCTTTTTTTATTAAATGTGTGTTTCAAATGACTGGCACCATAGATTACATTCCCAGTAGACTCTTAAACTTTTGCTTATATTCATGTAGATCAAGAGTTATCCTAAAATCAGCAAGACATTCTCATTATGTAAAGGTAAGCATATGCTCAAGTGTTTGTATTATCAGGGCCAATCCATAAAATTGAGAAGAAAATAGAATACACAAGATGTAAAACATTTCTATAGAACCTCTACGTGTATAAACTTAAACCGAATGGGTAGTTTATACATTAAATATGTATGTGTATGTATGCATAGATATATGTATTAACATGTTGAACTCACGCACTCTGATTTTTAAATATACATCATCAGTGCTAAATACATGCTAGGATTAATTATATTATTTCTTTTTCTTCCCAGAAGTGGGTTGCAGTTATACCTGTTGCAAGGAGATGTGATTAACATTGTTTAGGCCCTGTGGCATTATATTTTTTATTTATTTATTTCTGAGAGAATCCCTAATCCCTGCTTAATTTTATGAACTGTCAAAATGATTCTAAATATCTCTCTGGTTTGCATTTTCACCTCAGGACAGGAGTCCAGAGGTACAGATTTGTTGTACAACAGTGGACTTTAGGCAATTTTCATCTTTTAATGCCTGCAGCGTCCGAGGTTGAATTTGTAATAATCACCAGATTATCTCTAAAGGATCTTTCTGTTATATTTGCAAATAGTTCTGCAGGAAAATGCAAAAGATACAGGAGAAAAATAATTGATTAGATGCAGGAGATCATTTTGTCACATAATCCCAGATGGAAAAGAAAACAAACACTGATTTTTTTTTTTTTAATGACAGTTGAAAGACACTATGGGAAAGATACTTGCTATTCTGGTAAAGTCAGATGCTGGTCTCAGTCCCCCAGTTAGACCTTAAAATGAAGTAAGCAAATGTGCAAAAATAGCATTGTAACTAGAATTTTATTTTAGAATGGGATTTGATTGTTCAAGTGGTGTGTACAACCATAGCAGCTAACAAAGTAATGTGCCTACAGTGCTATTGATATGGCAGGTACATAAGGAAAACAAGGTTGTGGATATATATTAACTATAAGTGAGATTCTTACTATTTTTCATAGAATATGAATATACTTCCATTATATTTTGGGGAGCTACGAACAAATTGGGTGTTGCTTAGGTTCAGAAAGGGAAATAGAACCTGATAACAGATTCCACATAGTAATTGTCTGTATAAAAGTCAGGTGATGGGACTCATTAACCTTTAATAAATGTTGATAAATAATTTACATTTATTATTGGTGTCATAAATGAGACCCAATTCAGGTGTAATTTGTGGGCTGTTATAATTTTCTGGTTTGTATTTTATTAAGAAATTGAACCTCATTTCTTTCTCAGAGCTGGGATGTGATTCTGATTTTTCTCATATTGTAACAAATTCATTTGAATTCCTCTAATGACATCAGTAGAAATTTATATAAAAAATAACTGATCAAATTGAGGAAGATGGACTAACAAAAATTGTAGGGTGTGCCTTTGAATAGAAATATTCCTTCCTTTAGGCATAGATTAATCTCACATAGATCTTAAAATTTAAAAAATACTTGGTGAGGCATCATTTGGTGGCCCTGGACAAGAGGATGGATGAAGGTTAGCCTGATACTATAGAAGCTTTAAAAGATATAAAAGTGGGCCATGGGCATCCATGCATATTTGTCATTAAGAGAACAAAGAAAGAATAGCTCCATGGGCATGTCAAGAATTGGTCAGAGTTTCTGCAGCTGGACACTGCAGATTGAGTGGGAATTCAGTGTCAGTGTCCAGTGCGAGAGAATTGAATTACAAGATAGAAGATAAGTGAGAAGGAATAAATAAAGAGAAACATATAAAGATGGGTTTTCTGTTGTTCCTACATCTAAGGGAATCAGGATTTGATTGGGATAATAGAAAATAATCCAGAGGGATGGTACCTGTCTATTGCACAGAAGAAAACAGTGGTTGCAAACTAACATACTTAAAATAAACTTAAGTAACCCTGGATAGCCTGTCTCCTGAAGCATGGGTCAGGCTACCCAGGAGCAAAGTGATCCATCTTCAGTAGAGTTTTTCTTGTTGCTTAGAAATGTAGACTGTCCCATGCATCTTCATCTGTACTTGAAGAGGAAAGAAAGAACACTTATTTTCTCTGAGCTCCACCCAAAGCAGCACGTTAAGAGACCAAAACTTAAGAAAAACAGAGCCCGCAGCGGAAGGGTAGAACATTAAATCTTTCTAAAGCAGCACACATGCATATCTACCCCCACCCTGCTGCTGAGCACAAAATGTCATAAACTGAGGAAATTCTAGCCCTTCTTTTTGCTGAGGACTGAAATATCATTTTTTTTGCTTTTGAGTAGCTAGTGCTGTTAAAATGAAAGTCAAAAATAAACCAGGATATTGAAACTCTGTTTCTACTTTCTAGTTGCATGTCTTGACGAATACAGGAGAAAGCAGGGAAGTTTGAAATTGGGAAGCCAGATGATCATAATATCATCTATGGCCAAACATTTGTTTGTTTTGCTTGGCTGATATGTTAAGTAAAATAACTTATGAGAAACGTTAGAATTCATCCCTTCTACTCCTTTTGTTAACAGTTTAGCAGTCAACCAATTCACATATCTAAGGCTTTATGTATTATTAATCAAAAGAGTTAAAAAGTCAATCCAATCTGGTCATATACAGTAGTTCTTGTGGTTTTCAAACCTTTAAATAATTTATGGTGTCATCACTTTCCCAGTGGATGTCAGGCTGGTAGAATGTCTGGAATCAGAATCCCACTGGGAAAAAAAGAAACATAGTCAGAAAAAGTAGTAATTTTTTTTTTAATAATAGCAACTCCAGCCTATTGTATCATCACTATCAGTCTCTAGAGAGATCATTTCTCTGAAAGAGAAGTTTTTCTTATACGAATCCTTTTGGGATCAAACAATCCTGACAAATCTGTGCCTACACAGTATTCTAACTGGCTAAGGCTGTGTGTGTGTCGAACACATATACAGATGTGTCTTTATTTAAAAAAAATAAAATCCTAGATTTTTATGTACATATTTCTAGATAAATGTACCCAATACACAATATATACATTTGTCTTAATCTTCTGAAACCTATCATAATTCTTTTTTTTTCTTTCTTTCTTTTTTTGTAGAAATTATAATGTAACTAATTATCACTATGGTGTTGAGATCTATTCAACCCTTTTTATTTCAGACACATTTATTCTGGTTCTTTCGAAGCAGTAAGCCCCCACAGTTGATCATTGTAATCTTAAATGGCTTTTATTTTTTGTAAGTGTGTCCCAAATTCATACAGCCATTTTTGAATATGTGAATATTGGGGAATCTTCTTTTGGGCTTTTAAAATTTTTCTAGGTATTTAAGAATATCATAAAGAAGTGTTTTAAAAATAATACATTCAATTTTAAAGTATGTTAAGAAATAATGGCATTATTTTATGTGATAGAATACCAGATTCTACCTCCACGACTAAGGGACTTGACTTCAATTATGGAATAGACTGCTACCATATATTTAACACATGACCTTCTTTCAGAATTAAAAACCTCCTCTCAACCCAGAAAATCATATATTCTTTCTCCATGCAAAACAAGGTCATTGAAGGCCAGGTGTATCTGACAGGTACTCTGCTAGTTTCCCAATAGATTATGAGTTCTTAAACCTCTTTTGTTTTGTGCTGTAGATTTGTATCTTACAATCAGTGTCCCATGCAAAGGCATTTTTTTCTCCTTGAACCTCTCAATAACGAACCCAGGAAGCATCAGTTAAGAAAATTGTCCCGTGATCTTTTAACACGGCTGATTTTCCTTTCAGCTGCCAGCTCTTCATACTTACTTCAGCCAGGTCCACAATCTTTGCTGCTGCATCCAACTCCTGCTCTTCAAATTCTCCTACAGGTCTAAGAAACTTTGCTTCCTGACCCTTCATTGCAGCTTCTACAATTACTAACAGAACCAAGTGAATGTCAAAGATGCATTTCTACCTTCAGTCAGCCAGCCAGCCTAGCAACATCCTGCCCGAGGTTCAGAATTATGCATTTATGTAAATTAAGACTGGCCTTAAATGTAAGTAAGGAAAGTAAGCTTTCTGCAGCTATGAGATATTTGTCATGTCATTACGAACTGAGGTTGAGAAAGTTTGGTAGATGAGGTAAGTGGATGTTTCACTTACAGAATTAGGGTTTGAGCCCCTTATTCCTTTAAAAACAGAAACATAAAATGTAATATTATAAAAAATGAAAAAAAAAAAAAAAAGGTGAAGGATTTAGGTGCATGCATATCATAAAATTTCCCCAGTACCACTAACTCAGCTGTATTGATGACACATATTGACTCATATTCTGCTTTCAGCAACACTTGTGTAAATCCAGGATATTGCAACTTCAGTTACTTTGGTGCAGTTGCTCTTGATTTACACTCATGTAACTGACAGCATTTGACCCTTAGACTATACATATATCTTAAATTATGCATTTAGCTTTCTGAGCTGCAACTGAACAATAAGGCAGTATATATATCATCTGGTATGTACCATGCATCAGCTTAATGTGGACATTTTAGTTTTGCAATTCTTCTACTCTTGTGCTGCCATTCTCATACTTGAAAGGGTATGAAATTTTATATATATATATATATATATATAAAAACATACACATACATACACTTTTAAGAACTTTGATTCTTAGATCATGTATGGGCCCAGAAAGCTGTGTACTTTTGTCATGTTTCTGAAAGAGTGTGTGTAATAAAGTGTTGAGAAGTGCATGATTGTTTAAATTGATCTTAACTAGCCCTTTCCTGGTGTTCAGAACCTATCTTGCTGTTCACAAGGATATTCCTCTCCTAGTTCCCTGTCTCCAAAGAGGGACAAGGTTCCTCACTGAACATGTAAACATGTCTCAACACAGGATTACTGAGATGAGGGAGAAGAATAGGGGTGTCCTGGGTCCTGTGTTGGTTTTGGCCATATTTCTGGAGCACAGTTCCCCTTTTCATATGATGGGGTCACACCTCTGGAGTTCTTTTTCCAGGGTAAATCTGGCTGAACATTGCAATATCAGCCTTACCTCTCTGATGCTCTGCGTAGCTCTCACTGGCACAATGATTGTCTTGTAACCATGTTCCCAGAAGCTTCTGATGAAGACAAAAGTTGCTTCCAGAAATAGCTCAAGAGATAAGTAACAGACAAAGGTAAGCAGTCTGCTTTAACTTCCTCTGAAGTCAACTACCCCTGGACAACTCCAAAATGTAGGGTCCCAACATAAGTATTCTGTCCTCTAGTCTTTATACAATGGGCACACTGTAACCACAGTGAAGGTGACGCCAAGAGCAGAGAAATGCGATACGTCTTTGGAAACACAGGAATGCTCTTGAGCATCTGCCCCCATTTTTCTCTAAGTAAAATTGAGCACTGCATTATAGTAACACTTAACATTTCCACAAACTCTTCTTTCTAAGGAGCCTAAACCTGAGGGGCTTGTATAATTTCTGAGGTTCCTGCAAGATTCCAAAAGGCAAATATTCTCTGAAAAAATGATTAAAAGTAACAGTCATCTTTAAAAATTATATTACTAAGAAACAAAGATAGAAATTTTATTTATAAACAAAATCAAAGGGAAAAGAGAAGAAAGTTTAACAGAAAAGCAATGAAGTTTTGGACAGTTCACAAGGTCTGGCAGCCTGTGGGCCAAACAATAAGCAATTTGTTGAGGAAGAGAGAATAAAGACATTCTTTCAGGCTGGCCGGCTGGCATGGTGAGCTGCCCATTGTGCTGCTGGCTGCGAGACCTGGGATTAGGGAGCAACTCAGGTTCCCAGGCTTGGCACCAATGGAAATTCAAGTTTATGTATTTAGTCTTTGAACAGAATAAGAGGTCACAGTTCAGTACCATTTGAGAGCTGATCTACCAAACAGCACTAGTACTGGCTCCAGAGGATGGATGTACGTCTGCCCATTTGGTCAAAGGTGAACTGCCCTAATAATGCCTCTAGCAAGGTAGAAAAGATAAAAAAGCTTGCAAAGCAAATCTGGGATGGGGGAGAGACACTTTTTCAAGTGATAGACCAGTGAAAAGGCAAAGTACAATCATAACAATCTGCTACTTAAAGTAGCATAGTAGGTTAGAATAGAATAATGCAAAATACCCCAAAATACATTTTAAAATATTTTTCTTAAATTATTCTCATTATTTTTTTTTTTCTTAGACATTAAGAATGCATCTCTGCATTAAGAAACACAAAAGGAGATGAAGACAGGGTTCTTTCTATACTAGAACTCCAAATTTTTCATAAAAGCCAGATATTTCAGTCTTCACTTAAAAAAAAAAAAAAAAAAAAGGCAGAAAAGCAGGAGCAGAGAGTAATGAAATCAATATAGTTATCAATCAAGTATATATTGCAGGATTAAGCACACAGAATGCATTCCATAGCTGTCAGATTCTCCAAGAGTTAATAGATGGAAATAACAAGCTTACATTATCACCTATAATGTCCAGATATTATTACACTCTGAAGACCATTAGGGGTGCTAAGTTAGGAACTGGATTTCTCTGTGGAAAGGTGACTGTTGTAGATATTCCAAAAGAGGAAGCCCACATTCTCCAAAATGATAGCTTTTTTTGACCAGCTCAAAAGATCAGATCTCTTTTGACTGCCTCCAAAAAATTGAATTTTTTACTGGATATGCAGAATGAATTTTATGCAATGTAATAGCAGAAATTATACATTAATGACAGACACATTAGTAGAAGAAATTTTCTCCTTGCTCATACTGTTCATGTTTTGATATTTTTGTGTAGATCTAGGTGAATTTTAATAAAGCAATGACCTGATTTCTCACTCATGTTTAAAAATTAAGCTCCTTGAGTCATGTATGCTAGAACTCTACTTTTTATGCTTTTTTCACTTCCTGCAAGTACTCACAGGATTGAGTTTTTCCAGCATGCGTGTATCAGAAAGAAATGTTGACACTTGCATGTGTGAAAGTGAAATTTAGAAGAAGCAGAATGAAAGGGACATGCAAGAATCTAAATAAACCCACCCAAACAAGTAACCAACCAGCTGCATCACTCAAACGTTCATGCTGATTCTGTGTAGAATGAGGAAGACAAAAGTGAAGTTAAACAAACAGAAACCCTTATTGCACAGTTTTCTGTAATGAATACATTGAAGACGTATGAAGACTGAAATGCAATCTGTTTATGGGCATCCAGTGGGCAGAAGTATCTAAATTTGTTCGTCATCCTCTCTGGGGTATGAACTGAGTCAGGATAGCTGAATCTGGCCTCAGGTGAATTGCTCATTAAAAACATTAAATCCAGCTCTACCTTCTGCAGATAAACAGAAAATTTCAGACAGGTTTTTCAGGCAAGCAGATTTTGGGAGTAGCAATTTAAAAAGATCTCCAAAGCACAAGGTTGCATAAGGACTTGACATTCACTTCACTCTTTGATTTTACATTAAGGTCTTTAGTTTAATACTCCTGTCTTCTTATTAGACAGAGAAAAGAAACATTTTTTTTATAGAATGAGACCATAGGGTAACCAGGTTGAAGTATTATATACATTATGAAAACTCGTACTTATTGGTATGACATTCAAACACAAGATAGCATGACACTTTGGTGTTTCAGTTCTTTTATCTTCTGTTGAGGTAAAACAAGCCCCAAGTCCACCCCAGAAGCAGAAGAAAGCACATCACACAAGCCAGAGGACTTGCCCTCAGCAGAGAATTCCTGCTGTTTGCTACTAGCCAGTGATCTCTGCAATCTGTTTGGCCTCGAATTCCTGCTATGAGTTTTCCATAGAGTTTCATAAATTGGGATAATTTCTTAAGTCAAATACATGCTAAGCTTTCTTGCCTGTAGGAAAGCTGGAGGGAGGAAGGATGCTTCCTCCATCGTGGTGGGACTCTGAACACTTGACATCAGAGGAGAACAACCAAATTCTCCTCACAAAGAACTGAGTGGCAAATGATATGAGGCGCCAGCGGCATTGCCAGTGATGGTCAGAGGCGACATGCCTTACTCTTTGAAAATGCATATCTGACAGGGTCACAGAGCTTGCTATGTAGTGTAGTGTTGCCTCAAGTCCTGCCTAAATTAAACAGGGTCAGTCCTCAGCTTGAAAGTTATTTGGAGTAGATACCACATCCTCCTTTAGGCTTTATCTGCACCTGGCATCAAGGGAAAAAGGGATTACTACTACTGCTGTGTCTGGGTATCACTGTGACAGCAATATGAAATAGCAACAAGTGATTATCTACTCTGGGAAGCATAGTGCAGATTGAGTTTGTTAGTGAGGGACCTAAATGTGACTTTGAAATTCTGAGGAGCTCTCCAAGCCTCCAAATGTTACAGAGAAGATCAACCACTATTGATTGGTTGGTTTTGGTGTTTTTTGGATTTCTGGTTTTTTTTTTTTTTGTTTGTTTGTTGGTTTGTTTGTTAATTTCAGCATAAGGTAACTGTAACTTTATGCATAGAACTTAGAGAGGGGTTTTCCATCTCTCTCTTTTTCTTGGTCATGTTGTGCCTTTCATCTTTGCTGTAATTCTGCTCCCTTCCAGTGTCAGTTCTCACATATCTCCCTGCTTTATATCTTGATGTGCGTCTCTCCTATGACTTCTGTCACCTGCATGTGCCTGGTACAGGCCCCACATGCCACCCCTCCCTTTTTCTCTTGCTGCCTCTCTCTCTTTCTCAGACCACAGGGGCCACACAATCACCACTTTCTCAGTGTGGCATTTCCTTCTGCACGTTGCTCTCGCACGTTGTTTATCTCTCGGAAGGATTGTAACTATAGATAGCATCAGTGGAACTGTATCTGTCTAGGAGCAGATGTCTACCTCTGCCGTAGCATCTTAATTGCCCTGCTGTGGCTCACCTACCAAAAGACATTTTTTTTTTTCTGTCTTACCTTTATTTATTTTTTTTTTCCTCCCTCCAATTTTGCAAATGATTAGTTGAAAACCAGCAGAACTCAGCTTGTAGGCATAGGACTCATCTGGGCATATTTAAACTTGTAAGGAAAGAGAATTCCTTCAGTCCCTAACCAACTGGACAGTACTTTCTAAGGTCTTTGAGTTTTTGTCTTATATCTTCATTTTGTAGTGAATTAGGTAAACACTGCTGACAGAGAAGCTAGAGAAGTAGGAAATGATTATAAAAATATTAGTCTTCAACAATGTTCTGGACTAGAAGGATAAGAAAGTCCTGTAAATAACAATACTATTTTTGACAGAGACATACTTGTACCTGTTTCTAGAGTATTGATAATTTTTCTTTTTTCTTGAGAGAGACAAAACTGAATCACATAGTGCTTCAGAAGATTTTTCTATGTAACAAAACTGACAGATATTCATTTGGTAGTCTTAAATGTAAGTGATCCAAATTCTACCTTTCAATCATTCTGGATTTACATTTATCAGCAATAAAATATGGATTTTTACTAGTCTGGGACTAGAATTTAGCCTATGGGGGGGAAGAGAAAAAAAAAAAAAAAAGAGAGAACTGACAAATGATTTATCTGTATTCCATTGTAATTGCTTTAGGTATTTTGTAGAGGGCTGATAAAAGTCTATGTATCAGAAAGTCACACTTGAATTGTCTGTGTTCTCCATGTGAGGAAGACAGGTTTGAAAGGTATCCAACCTTCAGTCAGCTCAGACTTAGCCTTAAGTTCACAGTAAGATTTGAATCAAGTTTAATTTCGTTTCTTGAAATTGCTCTGTAGAAATGTCTTATGATTGACCTAAATTATATTTTTCCAAGAAATATTTGGTCCTTTCAATGAAGGAACACAAGCATAATATTTTTAGCAGGTGTATATATATCTATATATCTATATATATATATCTATATATCTATCAATATACCCACTTACTGTCAGTGATTAATTAAAATTAATCAGACATTACCATGCTAGTATATAAAATGCTACAATTACTTCCAATCATGGGCAATACAAATCAGCAGAAAAATAGAACTTTTATTTTCAGCACTTACATGCATATAAACACATAAACCATTTTTTTTTGTCTCACATCCCTTCTTTTTTAATAAGAAGATCTTCCAATATAAAATGGGAATATTCTGTTCTGAGCATCAGGAATGTGCCTGTCACATGACAGCTAACTTCTATTAGAGGTGTTCACGGAAATTTTGGCAAAGTTAATTCAATTTTTTATTCCTCCCTCACCCCCCAAGTGAGCATTAGGTTTTGCTGCATTTAAGGTCTTCTTAAGTTGTCTCCTGACTGCTGCAGTGCCCTGAGAAAAGTAGAAGGTCTTTGTGCTCTATTTCAGTCACTGCAGTAGTAACAGTTTCAAAATAAACGCAGTTTAATGCAGAATCTTCATTTGGACTTTCTTTTTGGTTATTGTTTTGTTTCAGCCCTTTAATACAGTTTACATTTAGTCCAAAATTACTCTTGCAAAGACAGTATCTTTTTACTCATCATAATTATTTCCGAGGTGTCAGCAAAACAGTTTTTTTACAACAACAACAGCAACAACAAACTAATACAGTTTTGGGAGGTGAGCTTCAATCTTTGTTGGTATCTCATCAGAGCCTTTAATTAAATTTCATTTGATAATATTTACCGCAGGTCATGTTGAACCCTCCTGCCCTCCACTATACACACAGACACATACACATACATGCACATAAAAAACCCCAAACCCCATACCCCTGGAAATAAGGTGAATGTTTTAAATCTATTTACAATTGTAATAGTTCTACTTTCAGATTCTTCATTTGATTTCAAGAATTCTTAATGGCAAAACTATACAAAAGATAGTAAACTTTAAGCAAGATAGTGTTACTATCAGGTAAATTTTTGGTATAAATATATGCGGTTGATGTTTAGTATTTAAAAACCAACACACAAATTCAACAAAAAGCCCTAAGACTGACCCCCAGGAATTCTACTTAGAAATACAGGTAAAATTACAAACTACAGCTAAGAATGTGGCTCAGACAGATATATCCCAGAGGCTTCCTAATTCTGGAGATAAATGTAGCTCTTTATCTGCCTTTCTCTTTAGCTTCAAAGATCTCTGGACATCTAAGCTTGATTTCAGGCAAGTGTCCCTATTTCTGTACAAAGGTCCCTTTTATCTGACCACCACAGCAGTACCAGGAGGTACCTACATTTTTGTAAGATTCTTGAGATCTGTTAACTTTCTGTTAATGTCCAGCATTTACAGAGACTTAATTATTTGGATATTGGAGTTCTAAAAGTTCTGAAAAGTCTAAAAATTATTTCATTTAACTGAAGTGAACAATAACAATTAGAAATTATTATTGCTGCAAAATGTTCAAAGTAATCTAGTGACTAAACCTCCTATTGCCTTGGAAGTTAATAGTCTTAGATACCTTCCCCAGCTCTGCCATTGATCTGTGGGGGGTTTGAGGCAAGTGACTAGACTTTGTCTATGCTTTTATCTATTTCTATTATCCTTTGGAAAAGGATGTTAATAACAAAAAACTTTTTTTTTTTTTTTTCCCCTACCTCTTTTGGGGTTTTGTTTGTTTATCTTTGCTGATTAGATTTGAAGTTTTTGAAAGACTGAAGCTAGCTTTTGTATGTCGGTAGAAGTAGGCTAAACAGTATCTTAGAATTTCTAGCCCTTCTATAATACTAATGATAAGAATAGTAAATATCTGAATGATGAATTGATGTGAAGAGGAATTTGGAGCTAATCTTAAACCTCAAATGAATCCAAATTTTGTAGATGGCAGTAGTCCAGACATTCAGAGTCATATCTGAATTTCTTTCAAGTATGAAATGTTTGGGTAGTTCAAGCCCAAAGGACTTAATTATCTTCATGACTAAACTTGTAGTATCTCCAAGGAATTGGAAATTCCTCCCTATTTATGCAGGCAAAATAAGGCTACATGTAAGAACAATGTGAATCAGGAGCGTAGGACCAGGATGTCATGTGTTCACTGTCTTGTGCCATGACTTAGAGAATGTGAGCTGCAGAAGCACCATCCAAAGAAGTGCAGGAGTGCCCAACATCCCTTTCTGGTCATTTCTGCCTCAGCAGCAGTTCAAAACAGTTCTATTTAGTCTTCCACTGTTATTCCCAAGTGATAATAGCATTATTGTGATTTGAATTTGGCCAAAAGTTTCCTTCTTCACACTTTTTCTAGATTTTTCTTTTTCTGTTTCTGGTGTGACAATGAATTTTGGCAACATACAGTGTCAACTGAGCCAATATCAGCATCCAGTATTATATTGAATACAGTATCTGGAACCATTGTTACTATGTGCATATTATAAGCTGCTCAAACCTGTGCTTCTGATGCTCATGATTCACTCTGCCAAGAAGGAAGAATTTCAGAAAACTTGATTTGTGAATCTAGAAGAGGGTGGAAGTAGATGGGTAGCTGAGGAAGTGTTTCATGATGCATAGGCACTATAAATTGACTCAGGGCTGATGGATACCAACTATTATCTGACACTGAAAATAAGTGTCTCTGAGACCTTGATCTTGTGTGCTGTGCTGGCTGGCCACCTCAGAAAACAGGATATTGTGGATTTAGAGATGAGACAGCTTTCTCACTCGCAGAGTCTGTCTTTCAGACCAAATCTGTAAAATTTCAGTCAGTCATAATGATTTCTGTAGATGAAGTTTGTCCATCTGATGATTCTCAGTGGGAGATAAGTTTAATATAATAACCTTTGCCTTTGACCTATGTAGAGAGGGTTTGGTTGTTTTGTTGTTTTTTTTTTTATTTTTTATTTAGCCTTGGGTTTATAACATATGCACACTTTTACTGGACCATCCTTATAATCCCTGCAGACTGCATTTAGAAGAAACTGGGATTACATACATAGATCTTTGCCTGATTATAGAGACTGCAATTTGAACTATTTGCTGGTCCAGTTTTAAAACACCCTCATATATAGAAGAACACTTTTGAAGATGGCTTCATCATTCTGTTATCTGTTTGTTCTGTGGGGAGAATCCATTGCTCTCAAGAGAGTCAAGCTGTTTCTTTTCATTAGTAACATCTGTCAATAGCAATATCTTTCATGCATTTATGGTAAAAATAATGGAAATAACTTTTTTTTTTTTTTCTGCACAGAGTTGATAAAAAATTGTTTTCAGAAGTGTGTTCTTTTAAATATTTCAGAAGAACATGGTGATTTTAACAGTATTTTAACTGAAACATTTCAGTGATTTAAAATCAAAATTAAAACATTAACTTCTGGGTTTTTTTTGTCTTCTGAATTTATGCATTCAATATTTGTATTTTATACTGTGTTAACATTTACATCATACGTACTTTCAATATTTCAAGTTGTTCAGGAAAAAAATTTTTGACCCTAGTGAAACAATTCAACAAAATCAAAACAAATGTATTTTTTCACTTGTAAATAAATATTTTTAGAGATTCTCTCCTGTTCCTCTGTGAATGTGGAGTTCTGTATTTTGTTCTAGATTGGCACAAAAGGAAAAGTCGAAAAGTCCAGATTCATTCTATCATTCTTAGGATGGAAACTGGCTGTTTCCAGGTAAAAAGGAAAAAAAAAAAAAGGTAAATATCACAGGGAAAAAAGAAACAAAAACTCTCTTACCTTGCTTTAGACACCTCACGTATCTTTGACAATTCACTGCACTGTCCATCTTTCCAGTGCTTCTCCTTGGTAGTCATGTTTTTTATGGTTATATGCTGCCCTTCTGAGTGTCTGTCAGTAAATATAGCCTAGCCATAACAGAGCTGTAAATATTAAGAGTTATTCAAAGATGTTTTGTCTACTAACCAAGGCTTTTTACAAAATAAACCCCAGTCTTCTTTAGACCTTTTATATGGGAGAGATAATAAAGTAAAACGTTATCTACCTACTGAGCAATGGAGACATTAGCCATCAGCATTACACAAGAAACATTTGTGAATTGTACCAGTAAGAGTATCTCAAGTTTAGGGAATGAAGAAAAAAAAAGAAATTTACTTGGCCTGTCATTAGTGAAGCTATAGCAATAGCAGCAGGGGAGAAGGTAAAAAATCCTTAAAATAAGACAGAGAAAAGAATGAAATCTAATTAATGGAGTTTGTAGATTGGAAAGCCTATCTGTGGTTCATTTAAACATGAATATCTAATGCAAGGCTAGGCAATCCCTTACAGCACTACTTCTAGAAACTATAAAAAAAGATCATGCTTTAGTCCTGCTATTACTTTACCTTGATGATAGGAGGTTAGAATATGAATGCAGTTTGAAAGATAGTACCATTTCTTTGATACATCAAAAAGCACTCTGCAGTAGACTACTACTTTAGTAGGACACTTATAGTCAAAGCTAGTATTTGACTATGCTCCTAATGTCATATTACAATGACAGAAGCTCAAGATATTTCAATTTAATCTTAGTTCAAAAAAATCTTTTAGTTCTGCTATAGCGAAGTCAAAATGGACTTTTATAGTTTTTCAGCTTGAAATTGGACAACGAACAACTTTTAAAGTAAAAATGAAATGCAGAATATGGTTGAAAGGGTAATCATATTCAGAGTTAAAAAATAAAGCACTTGCTACTTATTTGGCACTGAAGTTTCCAAATAGGAAACTATGCTAAGAAAAATGAGAGCACACAATTAAAAAGCAACTGTTCTGACTAGTAAAAGATAGTGGCTCTGCATTTCTTGTTGACTTGTTTTATACTGTTTAAGGATAATGGTGTCTTTGAAATGACTCTTGATAGACCCTCTTGAAAATGAGAACTAGGCCCACTTCATAGATGTTAGGTTGAACAGTTTGATATATGGCTCAGTATAATGTGAATGAATTTTGAGTCATCTTGCAGTTTTTTAAACTTCATCAGTCTAATCTTTTGCACTAAAAAAAAAAAAGGGAAAGTGTTCATTTGTAGAATTACAACATGTAAAGAGTTCTTACAAAGGATAGATGTTACCAGCTACTGGTTTCAACAGACTGTAAAATGAATCCAGTGGAGTGAGTCATGCAGTTCAGTCACGATACCTGGTAGCTAATTCGTTACTCACAAAGAGATACGGAAGTGGTGTGTACACAAACTTATCACCAATAAAATGTTTAACAGGTTTGCCTGACTTTAAAAAATTTCCAAGTCTAGATATAATCTAACTCAGGATTCAATTATGTAATTTAAATGACTAGCCTTAGAGATCAAAAAATACATACTGTAGATAATGTAGGTAATTTTCCCTCTGCATGTGTATAGCATTTTCTAGGTAGTGTTGTAACTGTATGCAAAAACAAAAGGTATGAAATCTTCTAACTGCAAAGCAGGGCATTTTTGTCAAACACTGCACTTGGAGGCTTCTTGTTGCTCACTTCTTATTATATTTGCTATGTTTGACTGGGAACCAGGAAGAAAACTGCCTTCCAGCTTCCTCCTTCTCAGATCTATTGGGATCCCTTAACAGTGGCAACAGTGACCAGAAAACCCCCAAGCCCCAGCTATTCACAAGTCTGTATAACTTCTCATTTTTCCTTTCCTGTCATGGTTGCAATAATGAAATTCTGTAGAGTATTGTGGAAGTAAACTATCCAACTCTTCGGTTTGCTTAAGAGGTAGTTTGTGGTCGGGTACCAAACAGACGTGTCGAATTACCTAACTTTAATTTCAAGTAATTGGTGAACAGAATTACCCTTGGGGTTGAGGGAATTATAAACAATACAGCTCCTGGTACTTTTCTCCCCTCTGGATAGAGCCAAGTGGAAATTGCTGCTAGTAGGTATGTTACAGCTGCTCGTGACAGTCTGAGAAGGTGGATATTTGCAAATAATACAATTCACTTGACCTTCGCTGCTTGACAATGAAAGAAAAACTATATGAAGTACTTTCTTGGGGTTTTGGTAAGCACTATCATTCTTTCCTGTGATTTCTGCAATGAACAGTTAAGTGTTGGTAATAATTTAAGACAATTTATTTTGAGTAAGTTTTGATATGCACAAATTTAGCCTAATAAAAAGGACAATCCAGACTTGACCTCCAATGCTGCTCTTTAGTTAATGTTATGTCTGCAAAAGAAACAGAAGGCTTACATTGACTAGGAAGAAAAAGAAGGAATAATATATTTGATAATCCCTGTATGCTTTTTGTTGATCCTAATCGCTATGAAGGGGGCAATGGGGAGGAATTCATGGGGTTTTCATTTCCCGAAAGACTTTCTGAGAACATACAGCCTTGATGAATCTCTATTTCTATTGTCAAATTCAAAGGTCCTGATTCTCATATAAATCATACTGTGTGTTTCCTTGACTTGAGTGGGTTTTATTTTGTTTTATGTAGGAAATGTCAACATACTCTCTTCATGGTATTCTATTCTGAACTATCCAAATCAAGAAGTGAGGATAATTCAAATCAGTTTGAGATAAATACCTGAGCTCAAGTGGTCCCTTCCAGGCTTGATTGGCATTAAGTAGGAACCCAGCAGGTCTGTCAAATCCTTTCTTCATATAGACTAGTCAGATTATTTTGGATATCTTCATCCCTACACTTCATGCATTGCTCTGTTTCCTCTGTTGCTCTGATCACTGCTGAGACTGATGGGATTTTGTTGTTTTTAAGTGAAACTGAACATCCATTGGGCCATATGTCACCTTAGGGGACTTTATGAAGTAGTATCTTGACCACAGAACTAACCACCAGTTTCTGAGAGTCAGGCACGTATGAAGAAGCAGAGGAATGATCACCATGCAATTTCAAAAGTCGATGTGTATAAAGCTAATGCATCTGTATTGGTATCGCTTAAACACTTAACCACATGCATAAGCTATATTCAAACCCGCAAACTGAAATCCTTGAAAAACACTATGCAAACACACAAGCTAAAACTTGACAATTAAGAATTCGGCCAGCACCAGTTAGAGTGTTGTGACTATAGGCCACACAGCCCATGGTAAAACACAATAGAGCTGAGGTTCCTGTTGTCTGATACTGCACTCCTGAGAAGGACAGAAGAAAAAGTGACATAGACCACTGCATGTGAATTAAGAAAGGCTCTCAGCATATCAGTATGTTATTGACAAAAGCATCAGTTGGCCAAAACTTGGGGATCCCAAATTTTGTGGAACAGCTAACTACTCCAGTACTCAAAAGAAAAAAACTTTTAGGAAGAGCACAGTGTTCAATAGACTCTACTTACTATTACTGTGTGGTTTAACTGGTGAATTGCTGTTGTTTGTAACGTGAAACAAACTACTGGAGGGAAAAAGAGGGTTTTATTTTTATGTTCTATATCTCTTTTCAAGGCTATTGTTAACAGATGGAGGCAACCAAGAACCATACTGTGAGGTATTATGTGGCTGTGCTGTAAAATAAAAATTGAATTTGAATTCTTATAATACAAGAGATGAAAGGCATTACTGTGTTGATTTCTACATCAACTCCTGTAGTAATGAACAGTGGCAGTCCAGGCCCACTCACCAACAAAGAATTGGGTTTGCATGATGAAGTGCTGCTTTCAAGAGAACGAAAAATCAGATATGAGATTTTTTACTTTCCGGTGCCACAGGACATTTACTGTCTTACTAGTTCAACAGGTTTTACTCTCAGCTGCTTGTCAGGGCCTGTACATTGCCTCCATTTTGTTTGGTAACTGTTTATAATTTAACCTGGGATTGGTCTCGTTTACTTGCAAATGGTCTCTGCCTTCTTCAGTTTAGAACTCTATCCATGATTTTGTGTCTGAGTGTGTGCCCTAATGTTTTATTTACCCATAGAGTTATATCCTGCAAGCACAGAACTGTTTGTCCATAAGGATAGTGATGTTTGTGGGGTTTTTGTGGGGATGTCTCTGAGGAAAGCCAAAAATACACCATGGTCAGTTTCTATGGGTGTCAGAATGCATGTGCGAGGCTGGGAGTCAAGTCTTGGGCTTGCACATACTGTTTTATTCCAGTTGAGATCAACGTCAGATAGAGGTTTGGCCCCAGGTCTTTAAAGCCTTTCCTTCCTTTTTAACTACATCTTGCCTTATCGGCCCCAAACTGTTTCAAGATCGTTAGCTTTTAACTGTGGGAAACTGAGTAAGCAGCCAACTGAAGCCCTGCCTGCTTATGGGAAGCTGCTGTTGCTGCTGCTTTGAATGTCCATGCCACTTGCGCCTCAGCCCTGCTGCCTTCTTTCACCACCTGTCAGCAGCACATGTCCACTAGGAAGGTGACCCCGTCTTTAGTGCACCAAAACCTCTTGGTGGATGCATGACAGCATTTGAGCTGAAGCACCTGGGCTTTGGCATTTCTTTCTCAGCTGCTAAAATCTCTCTATGGAGCCTTCATTTATTTGATTTATTCCTTCATTTATTACTGAGCTGTCTATGAGCAACTGGAAGAGACAAATATCATTCTCTGAAGTTTTCAAACTTTTAGAAAGTTATGAGGCAACAGGTTCTGCGAACCAAAATCTTTCCTTTTTATTTTTGTTCTAATTTATCATTTAGAATTTAATGTTAAAAATATCTACCCTATAAAATCATAGTTCCAGTAACATATTTGCTCCAAGCACTAGTTCATTCATGTTTGCAGTACAACTTCAGACTAAGTGGAAGATTCTCAGTTTTCTCTGTTATTTCTTCCACTTTCTTGGTAATACCAAAGTTATGTCACTAGCATGCTCTTCCTTTCCATACTCTCTGCACTGACAAAATCAAGAGCCCTAAAAATATGCAAGGCCTCTGAAACACAGGACTGGCTTAAAGGATTAAGATACTGGTTTTTGTGGGTGTTTTTTTTGGGGGGGGGGTTGGTGGTGTTTTTTTTTTTTTTTTTTTTTTTTAATTGTTGTGTTTTTTAGATTTTAGAGTTTATTTCCAAGAAACTTTCAAATTTTATTTGTGCAATGTATGCTAGAAACATTGTATTTTATACCGAGATCTGAAATTCTTGTGAAATCACTTGAATCCAGTAGATATGAATGTAAAACTATTAAAAAATCACAATGCAATTCTGACAACTATCAGCAGGTATCCCAGGTTAACAGAATTCTTCCACCAAGACACATTAAAAAAAAAAAAAAGGACAATCCATTGTATAGTTTATACTCAGCAGTGCCGTTTTTATTAAAAAAATGGTGTCTCTTTGTACCCTAGTACTTTTAATTTTTAATTAAAACAGTTTTAGTTTAATCTAGTTCTCTGGTTTGCATTAGTCTTAGTTTATATAGGAGTTTTAGTGGTGGTTATGTCTCCTGATTCCCCCAGATCTGGTCATTCTGATTTGATATGTAATTTCTATATTTTCTCTATAATTTCTCCTGAGGATTAGAGTGCTATTCTTTCAATAAGAAAAAAAATCTTTTTTTTCTCCTTCTCTACTGTGCCTTTTTTAAGGTTAGTAAGGAAAGTTGGAGTGTTAAATAAAACTTCTGGTAGCCACAGGGATTATGTTTGAAGTGTCATAGAATCGTAGAATCATTTAGGTTGGAAAAGACCTTTAAGATCAAGTCCAGTCATTAACCTCACACTGGCAAGTCTACAACTAAACCATGTCCCTAAATGCCACATCTACAAAGGTGTCTTTTAAACACCTCCAAGGATGGTGACTCAACCACTTCCCTGGGTAGCCTGTTCCAATGCTTGAGAACCCTTTCAGTGAAGAATTTTTTTCCTAATATTTAATCTAAACCTCCTCTGGCACAACTTGAGGCCATTTCCTCTTGTCCTATCATTTGTTACATGGGAGAAGAGACTGACACCTAACGCTCTACAACCTCCTTTCAGGTAGTTGTAGAGAGCAATAAGTTCTCCCCTCAGGGTCCTCTTCTCCACACTAAACAACCCCACTTCCCTCAGCTGCACCTCATAAAACTTGTGCTCTAGAGCCTTCACCAGCTTTGTTGCCCTTCTCTGGACATGCTTCAGCACCTCAATGTCTGTCTTGTAGTGAGGGGCCCAAAACTCTTCTCTGTTGAGAAGGTGTGGCCTCACCAGTGCTGGGTAGAAGGGGATCATCACTTTTCTAGTCCTGCTGGCCACACCATTTCTGATAGAAGTCAGGATGCTATTGGCCTTCTTGGCCACCTGTGCACACTGTTGGCTCATAATGATCTGGCTGTTGATCAATATCCCCAGGTCCTTTTCCACCGTGGAGCTCTCGAGCCACTCTTCCACATGCCTGTAGTTTTCCATGGGGTTGTGCCATTTTTATAAAAAAACAGTGTCTCCTGACATCATCTTGGCATCACCCATCACCCATCTTGGTGTCATCTGCAAGCTTACTGAAGAATCCACTTGATCCCCTCATCCAGATCATTAATAAAGATAGTAAACAGAACTGGTCCCAGTACTGAGCCCTGGGGAACACCAGTTGTGACCAGCTGTCAACCTTATTTAACTCCATTCACCACCACTCTTTGGGCTTGGCCATCCAGCTAATTTTTTACCCAGCAAAGAGTACACCTGTCCAAGCCCTGAGCAGTCAGTTTCTCCAGGAGAATTCTGTGGGAAATGGTGTCAAAGGTTTTACTAAAATCTAGGTAGACAACATCCACAGCCTTTCCCTCACCCCCTAAAGCAGGTCACCTTGTCATAGAACGAGATCACGTTGTTCAAGGAGGACCTGCCTTTCATAAACCCACACTGACTGGGCCTAACCACCTGCTTGTTCTGTACATGCCACGTGATCTGCTCAAGATGACCTGCCTCATAACGTTCCCCAGCACTGAGGTCAGACTGACAGGCCTGAGGTTCCTCAGATCCTCCTTCCAGTCCTTATTGTAAATGGGTGTCGCATTTGTGAACTCCAGTCATCTGGGACTTCCCTAGTTAGCCAGGACTGCTGATAAATGATGGGAAATGGTTTGGTGAGCACTTCCACCAGCTACCTGAAGTACCCTTGGGTGGATCCCATGCAGCCCCATAGACCTGTGTTTATCTAAGTGGTGTATCAGGTTACTAACCATTTTCCCTTGGATTATGGGAGCTTCATTCTGCTCCCTATCACTGTCTTACATCTCAGGGAGCTTGGTATCCAGAAAATAACTGGTCTTACTATTACAGACTGAGGCAAAGAAGGCATTAAGTACCTCAACCTTTTCCTCATCTTTTGTCACTACATCTTCACCCACATCCAATAAAGGATGGAGATTGTCCTTAGCTCTCCTATTGTTATTAATGTATTTATAGAGATATTTTTATTGTACTTTACAGCAGTTGGGCTTTGGCCCTTCTAATTTTCTCCCTGCCTCACAACATCCTTGTAATCCTCCCGAGTTGCCTGATCCTTCTTCCAAAGGTCATAAAATGTCCTTTTTTTCCTGAGTTACAGCCAAAGTTCTATGTTCAGCCAGGCCTGTCACCCTGGACCAGGGAGGTTCAGAGAGGTAAAAACCTACTAAGACACCTACAGTAGTGGTTTTAGTTTGCCACTTCTGGTAGAGGTGTTCGTGTAGTGTACACATGAACATGTCCTCTCTCTGAGTCCCACCAAGCTGCTGCAAGACATGAAGGGTAATGAGGAACATACATTTTGATCTGGCTGAGAATGAAACCATAATATTTTTTTTTTCTGCTCTCTCAGTCAGGAAGACAGCATTATGACCTTGATGAATGATTAAATGTTTAGTCGTGCACATTTTAGAAAAATTTGGTGGGTTTTTTCCCTTCGGTAAGGGCCTTTTCTAGTTAGCAGAGAACACAAACTCTTCTCTGCCTTAGGAATGTTTAATGTTCCAGCTTGGAAAGCTAATTAAAGAAGAGCTACAAAGGTGTAAAAATCACATTGGATAACAACAAAGAAAATAGATTTTTATAGCACAAAATAAAGCTAGGGCATGAAGAAAGATAACAACACAAAAATATTGAGACTCACGTGATGCCACATTACGAGCCACTCTCCTCTGTCCGATCAACCAGAGACCCAATATCATGTCTCTTCATAGAAGGGACCTGGATTAATGTATATACAACTCAACCCTCTGAAATGCAGTGGTTGAAACAAATATGACTAGGCAGGTAGAGGGTGCAGTAAGCAAGTGAAGTGTCAAAAAAGAAATTAAAAAGCTAAAAAAAAAAAAAAGGTTGAGAAATCACCAAGGAGTGAGAAACTCTCTAAAATATAGCAATTCTCTGCATACAGAAACCTCACCTTCAACGATCTTTATAGTCTATATGGTGTATATTATTTACATCTGATCATTCAGTTTAGTAAAACAAAAAAAGCACCATCTGCCCAACCGCACTTTCCTTCCAGGAAATTGAAATGAGAACGGATGTTGTCTTTCGTGCTTATTTTCATTCTTTTTCATGTTTAACTCTTAGTACAGTTGCTATATGGTCAAAAAGAAATGTAAACCAACATATTCCTTAGCCACCCTTTCCCAAAGCACACAGTAAAGGAAGAAGAAGAAGAAAAAAAAAAAAAAAAGGCAGTCATAGAAAGATCAAAAAAATCTATCCTGAAATAGATTTACGTGCACAATTATCACAATTAGAACATGGGGACACTGATTGCCTATGTTCCTTGGCAGCTGTTTTTTCCTATAAGTCATATAGTCAAGCAGATAGAAAACAACAGCACAGGAGAATAGTCAATTAATCAGGGAGTTATCAGTCTTTAGAACAAGATACATACTCTACTTTTACGATTTCTGAAGTGTTAGAGGTAACAGAAAGCCCCATCTTTTCTTTCATCCCCCAAATATGCAGTGCTGTATGCTTATGTACTTAAGCATATATGTCAAAAAGGTGAAGAAGAAAAGCTTCCAGTTATATTTTGATGTATAGGCATGACAGCATGGTTACATAGGCTGAGTTGTTGTGGTAGCTAGAATTTTTACTGCAGTTCCCAGAAAATTCTTCAACATCTGTCTGTCCATTTTTATTTTTTTTTTAAATGTTATTCCTTGTGTAGTTAAAATTAAGGAGCAATGTGCGTATCAGGCATAAATAGTCAGGCTGCAGTCATATTCTCCAGGGAATGCTGTTCTTCCCATACTCATTTTACAGAAAGTGTCTGTATATATGCAGTTTAATCCTCATGTTTGTCTGATCATCTGTGAGTGTCTATGCAGTGAGAAGGACGGATGATGAATTGCCTATACACTCCTCACCACCCTGGGGTAGCTAGAGACTGTTTTTGGCACCCAGTTTAAATGAGGATAGCCACAGATCTGCTGAAACCTACGCAATAACTACAGTAGCTTACTCACTATGAGCTGTTCCACTGATTCACTAGCTGGCATGATTTGTCTTTAATTGAGCCTCCCCTCCATGCTGGACATGACCCCTTCTTCACTAGATGTAGAGGTTCCCACCTCTATGTGCCTATGTATTAAGTACACCTCCTAGTGGCTGTGGAACAGGAAACCAGAAATGGTTCAAAAACTAGCACAGAGAATACACTGAGTGAATGACAGCTGTAAACTGAGAGACATCTCCTTCTCCTCGCCCTTCTGGATTGTCCACTTTTTCCTTGGCAGAAATGTTACCATGTGATAGATAACTAAAGTCCAAGTTACCATTCACAATGTTTTCAGGGATCAGTTTCAACACTGAAAATGACCAACTACTAATTTTACGTTTTCAATGAGAATTTTAATTGCATTCACAAAAGGTTTTGCACCAAAACCAAAATTTTCTTCCGGCAGTAGGAGAAATTTTTATGAAGATAGTCCATTGGGTAGTACAGCCTGAGAAAGTTTAGTTTCAGTGCCTGTTTTGTTGTAGCCATCCCATATGACCCCAGACATTCCTTTGAGGTTTTTTTTTTTTTTTTTGCCTAAATGGTGTGACACAGGTCCTGAAGAAATATCTCAACAAAACAAAAAGCAAAATATGTTAGCACAGGTTACAAACCCATACATTGCAGCCTTACTACTCATAATACCCATGCCAAATATATCCCCATGCCTCAGCCTCTCTGGCCCAAATCCTAAAAAGTATTTGAAACAAATTAGGTGCCTAAGTACTTCTGAGACATAGGCTTCTAGGCCTTCATTCCCCAGTTCTAACATACATATAATAGATAGTCTTCCTTACCCAGATGGCCTAAGGATATTCATTAATCACATTAAGATTGTGAGGTGCTTGGCTTCTATAAATAGCAGAGTTGCATGAGCTCCAAGGTGGTGGTTACCTAGGAGATATATGGATCAACATCCCTACTTTTCCCTGCTGTTTCTTGGGGATGGCATGGCCATGCTTTTTACTGATCAGCACCTTCAGGTTTTACTGCTGCTCTGACCAGCACCAAAACCACAAGTAGAACATAGCTACAGAAGAGGTAAAAGCTGTGTCTTCTGATTTGCCAACTTTTCCCCTCCTGTCTTCCCCATCAGTGTAATAAGCTTCAAGTCTCTGCATTATCAATTAATAGGCTTTAAAAGACCCTTTTGGAAATGTTAACATTTTTAATTAATAGAGCAAAGCAAAAAAATGTTCAAAACTACCTACTCCTGTGTTACTCTTTAGCTCAATGATAATCAAGTCTGCTTATTTAAATCAATTTTGTTTAAAAATCAACTGCAAAGACTGAGTGCTTTGTGTGTGGAGAACCTTCTTGGTGGAGTGCAGCAGAGAATAGGAGAGAATGGGACTGCTTGTCTAATCGGGATGTACCACCGTACTGAGAATTGCTCAGCTCTATGGTATAGACCCTGAGCTGCTAACAGATATCCTTCTTTAGCTACAAGACTGTGCTTTTGGAGTAAAGAAGATCACAACTCCATCTGTACTGTTGCTGTGATGTACTGAGTGGGAGTTGTGTACAGGACAGTGAGAACTGTGAAGTTCAAAAGTGGCCATGGATTTATTATAAAGAAAACTCTCGAGCTGTTTGGTGTTTTTCTGAAAGCTTATCTTGAATGAAGCTTTCAAAGTTTTTGATGTGCTTAGTTAACTATTTGAAAAATTGTTTTCAATTTTTTACATTTTTCACTTTTAGAAGCTAAGCATAATCCCAAGAGAAAATGTACCATGAAATGTGGCTTTTTTGGTGATTCTTCTGACTAGAAGGGGAGAAAATATGATAAGAAAGACTAATGATGGGAAATTTATATGCCAGCCTCCCAAACTCAGTTGGTACCTTTGCTCATTCTAACCCTGAACTCTTCCTTTTGAAGGTTGACAAGCACTGGTCCTAAAAGTAAGGATAGATCCTAAAGAAATTCATAGAGAGGGACTGAAACTCCTTAGCTGAATTTTATGGATGTTTCTAATAGAGAGATGCAGAGATTGAAAGCCATTCTGGATGTTGATATGGATGTGGATCTCTTTCCAATGTGATTTGCAGGTCCATATAGAAAAATGTAAGAAAGCACATCTGGACCACACTAGCCGCCTGTCCAGCCCAGTGCTCTGTCCCCAGGCACAGCAATCAGCAGTGCTGTTCAGGGAAGTCCCACAAACCTGGCTGCATTTTGCAGTCCCATCCACAATGATTGGATTAGGGCTATTAGAGGGTACACCTTCACTTAATCCTTTTAACATCCTTTTATGGACCTGTGGTCCATGCTAAACCAGCCAGATTTAAAGCCCCTTACAAAATGAAGTCCTCCAAGGGGAAACACTGACAAGATCCTTTAGTCTGTTAGCATTGTTGGGTGCTGCTTTAATAAAGGGACTCCAGTCACACTGTGAAGCAAGAGGAATGCATGACTGCGATATCGCTGCCATGTGAATGAGCTGTCCCAGTACTGCAGAGTCTGCTCTTTACTGTACGCAGAGACACATCAATACTGAATATAGTGTGTTAGCAAAACAGAATGGAAATCTTTTAGGTGAAGAATGGCTTCACTGATTGCTTTGCTCTACCAGAATGGGGTGTGTTTTCAGGCATTCTGATAAATGTGTGCTATTTTTCAGCCATTCAGTGTGAAGTGCTGTAGGTTTCATATAAACTTTTATTGCTCACCACAGGCATGGAAGGATTGATTACATTGTTTGGGGATTTCCTAACTTCTGAGACTGCCTCTTTAGCCAGCCTTAATACAGTGTAAGGAGGGAACAAAATGTTATAGTGCTATTCAGTAGCCTGATGTCTACCCTTGCTCTTTTAGGATCAGCCCATCTGGTTTGAAACAGGGTAGCCAATAGTCAGCCTCATCCACATGCATTCTGAACATCGATGCCTGAGGGTGGTTGAATTCTTAGTGAGGAGTATGATGGTGTCTTGCAACAACTATGGGGAATAAGGAACGGAATTTAAGGGTTATTGAATGTTACTACTTATGCTTTTGACTAGCTGTAACCATTGCTGAAAAGGAAGTAAAAGCCTGACCTTGGAACTGGGTGCTACTGGTGTCTGAGGTGTGCAAACAAATTTTGGTGAATCTCTGCTGAAATCTACTTAGAGGGAGTCGAGAACAGTTGATCAATTTTTTGAAGCAAGCAGCTTAACATGCTTGCATGGGGACCACTCTGAGTAGAGCAAATTCATGCTGAGCCCTGACAGTTATCTCTTAGTGAATTGTAAATACCTTAGGGTTTCTGAATCAGTTACTAGAGATATCACCTCTCTTCAATTCTGACATAATGAACTAGTCTGGTTTCACTCATTCCTGAGTAGGCTTTTTGCATTTTCAGACCTCAGGCTTACTAGAACTCAGTTTTACCAGTTTTCAGGTCACATATTGAGCTGGACATTTTGCATTTCTTTATATCAATTTTTACTTTATCTGTGGGGACAAATATAAGAAAAAATAAGCTTACAACATGATCTAAATTTCTTGTAATTTCTACCAGGACTGGTTGTAGCCCTCACAAAGACACTGACCTGGATTTCAACTACATTACAACTTGAATCTACTCAATTGTACTGTAGTTTCACGAAGGATTCTTGTCACATGTATTTGCTAGCTATGTGGCATCCTATTTTATTCTTGATTACCGGGCAAATGTCAGGAATACCTCCCTTAAAATGAATGTTGCTTTCATTGGTAAAAATCTAGCAAAAGGAGACTGGCGCCCTAGGCATTATGAACAATACAGGCTTTCAATAAATAAATAATTCAATTCAATTAAAACAAATGTCTACCCTGATGTACCATAGTTTCTAATTTCTTTAAAAAGCATTCTTGGGAGGTGTTTATGGGAAGTGATCCTCAATGAAAACTTCAAGGAAGGTTCTGTAAGACAGTAGAAGTTGTGGTGCCACCTTACTTTCCTTCCAGGAGAGCATGGTGTAAAGCTTCAAGAGAACTCCGGCTCAGAATAAGCCTGCTGAACTCATATTTTGTAGGGAAATGTGGGCTTAGACTACACGTACATATGGAAACTTTCTTCCTGGAAAGGCTCTGCTCAAAAAGAGACTGGTCAAAGAACAAGATAAGGAGCTAGTGAATGATGCAAATCCTGTGCTACTGTGTCTATTGGTGGCCTTAGCCCCGTGCAGAGATGTAGATGCACTGAAGTTGTGTGTAGCAGTCTTGGCTAGCTCTCTGCACTCCTGGACTCCCATCCGGGAAGCTACAGATGCAGACACAGCCCAGCAGACATCAACACGCTGAGCCAACTGGCTCTGCAACTGTCTAAGTCACTGAGTCTAATGTTTCCTACTGGCTGGTTGCCTCTGGAGATTTAGAGACAGCCTCTGTGCACAGACATGGGGATAGAGTTTATGCTCTGTCTACTGGCCTGGGAACAGGATTTTCCTCATACATTCCTGGCATCTTTATCACCTTCAAACTCAATCCTATATCCTTAACTAAATTCAAAATCAGGAGGAGAATGTGACTCAACAAACTTGCATTAAAAACCCCTGGGGGAGGTTCACCATTCTGTTTTTCTGCCTGAATAGATATGTGGGAGGGTAACAATGCGTTGAAAAGTGACAACATATAGGGACAGAATCTTCCCAAGAATGAGTGCTCCGCTGCCTACTGAAAAGGCTCAAGGGCAGAATCCAGCCCTTAAATGTTATCAGACAACTGGGCAAACAAAACCAGTTTAGCTCAAACTGCCTCCACTTTTTCTGCTCAGAATGTGATCAGTCTAAGATGTCAACTTTTGAAAGTAAAACCTGGGTGAGTGATTGGATCCTTACCCACCCTTCCCTTTGGGGAGAGATTTATGGTCTCGCTTGAAACCAGCCATCGACTCAAACTGAGATTTACATGATGCAAACAAGACCTGGACTGAAGCCTCAAAACTCAGATCTGGATCTAGATTTCAAATGGTGAGACTGGGGATAGGATAACAACCCACCTAGTCCAAACCCACATAAATATATCTCTCCCAATTTTTTTAAAACTCACCAATACACTACATTAATTTCAGTTTACAGAAATTCCTTTGGGCATTTTTCATGAGATTATTTTAACCTTGTCCCATCACTATTTCCTCATCACACACTGTCTCACACAGGTGTGTGATCTTCTCTATAAAAAAGTCTTCACAGAACCCTAAAGCAAATAGTTCATCGGTACAATGTGCACTATGCTACAGACAGCAAAAGAAAAAAGAAAGCAAGCAGAGGTGTAAAGAAACCGGTGCTATTTCTTGTCATACAAAGGGTTGCTAAGTACTTTTCATTTACACATATGACTTAATGATGATTGTATGATATTTAAAATTACTGCCACCCACCAGAGATACATTAAAACTTTTATCAATATGTCTCTTCTACTATCTATTTGACTGTAAAAATGCAGAGATCATTGGGAAAAAAACAGCTTGTTGCCAGTCACCAAAAAACAACTCTGTGACCTTTCTAGATTATTTTTTTTTTTAAAGAAGCAACAAAGCCCCTTCTACTAGTATCAACATGATTTAAATTTACATGAACAAATAAGCTGTTTCACACGATAGAAACAAGTAATAAACTAGGACGGGAACTGTGACCAGCCTGGGACCTCTTAAAGACCCCCCTGGACCTGGCAGGAGCCTGCTTTTTCTATCTGAGGGACAACTCCCCACACTGGTCTAATTACCTTTTTAAATTCATATCTAGGACCACAGGCTGCCTCATGGGATTAAGCACAGTATGCTTCGCAAATTGAAAATAAGATAGCTGTTAGGAATATGTACTTGCCTCTATGATTACAGCAACAAACAATGGCAAAACATTAATTTACATCTATTATAATGGCGGAACAAGGCCCAGGATTTTCTTTGTGTATAGGCAAGAGATAAATTTGCAAAGGTGAGGTTCTAAAAGGTGGAGGCTCTAATGAGGGAGATTCTCTTGCAGAGCAGGTAACTGGCAGGATGACATCAACTCGAAGTTATGAGGATTCAGTGTATCATTAAATTTATTTACCATAAAATGGATTGAGGTTTTTTTACATAGTAAAACTATTTATAGGGAAACAAAGTTTATGTATATCTGTGGGGTGGAAGGCATTTGTGTGGGGTGAAACTGTGCAGAGCGGTTACAACAGCAATCCAGTCATGCCTGGGTCTAGGATTTTTAAAGGTGTTTTATCTGGTAGAAATGAATACAGCATTTACAAATTGAAAATAACTCTGTAAACTCAGATAAGATTGTCTTGGTAATATTTTACCAAGGAAGCAGCTCACCACTGCTTACTTTCAATTAGCCATCTAAATCATAGCCTATACAAAAAACAATCCCTGCTGCCTCGCAATAAAAAAAAAAAAAGAAAAAAAAAAAAAAAAAAAAAAAAAAAAAAAAAAAGAAAAAAGTTAGACTAGTTCCTAAGAGTTTTGATTCATGTTGCTGAATATGGAAGATCTGTAATCTTCTCCTTGGAGTCTATAGTCTAATGTAACTGCTTGAAAGTACTTTCCTTCTGCTGCTGGCAAAGATATTTTTTTCTGAAATGAATGGTGATTCATTATAGATAACCCTTTCCGATTAATTTTGTTTTGACTTTAACTTTGGAATAAGAATATAAGCAGTAAAGTAGCTTCTCCCCAGATAGTAACTATGCTGTTATTTTTGGACTATATTGTAGTTGATGTCGAGAGAAGCCTAAATTTAGAAGGAAAAAAAAAAAAAAAAGAAGTTGATTGTCATCAAAATTTTAGCTGTAAGATAAAAAGTGGCATTTTATTATTATTACTTGTCTGTGATGAATAATAAATAAGCAAGTTCCTTGGAATAAGTATTCAACTTCAGTGGCTTCTGTCTACATAATTCACAGAACTAACACTCTTGGAGGGCTGATTGGTCAAACAGAAGAAATTTAATTTGTGTCTACACATTCCAGGGATCTGCAGGTAATATGCTGGTAAATTTGAGGAAACCAAGTACAATGGCATAGCAGCCCTTGCTGTGACAGTGACTTTGTGAGGGTCCGATGCTGCATCAGAATGAGAATTTCGACAATTTCAATGATATGAAGACATAGTTAAGAGCCTGAAAAATAGACATAGCTGTTGTAAATCACTATATGTGGCATTTTTCAGCAGCTAATTCTGGTTTATGACTTTTTCTGTAAATCAGTTTCCCTTCCTTCTCTTTGCCTATTTTTTGACTAAGGTTCTGCTTATTTTTGCCCAGTTCTTCAATATCTTTTGTGGGCTTTTTCTCATTTCTGTTGAGAAGCATTAAACCTGACCTTACTGGATGAATACTGTCTTGAAACTGTCACCTGTCGTGGGTTTTTATATTTTTGTTCTGTGGGTTTTTTTAAAGACTGTGAAGATGTCCAGACCATCTGATATGTCTGAGTTACCATCAAAGATCCACCAGCTTCACCAACAAGGAGGAATTTTCTTTCAAAGAAATACTGAAATTAAAATTAACTGCGTGCCATTACACAATATTTATAACATAGTGTATATAAAGGCTTTTGGAAAGCTGGATGCTATCAAATACACCTGAATGATTTTACTTGCCTTCATAAAAGGATGAACGGTGAATGTACCTCCCTGAAAGCTGTTAGCCCCAGGCAGGAAAGGAGTTTTTCACTCTCCATCATTCTCTTCTTTTTAATAGTGATTTACTACTAGATAAGCACATGCAGAGTGTTTTAAAGCTGGTGGAGAGTCCCACTGAAGTCAAGGGACTTGATGTATGCTGGGTTTATTCCACGTTGAGAAGTCAGGTTGATGTTTCACTGTCTTGTTGAAGAACAATCTAATTACTGAAGCATAATTTGATGAGCAATTTAGTCTCTTAGGACAGGATGTGCCTACCTTGCTTATGTTTAAAGGCAACTTTTTTTTTTTTTTTTTTTACATAATTCTATTTTTTACCTAAAAGATTAACAATTTACAGTAATGAATTAAGATATTTTAGTCTTAAACAGAAATACATTTTACATAAATCTTCAGACATGGCAGAAAAAGAAGCCCAAGTTAACAAAACCAAAAGTTACACTCCATCTGTGGATTCCCTAGGATTTTAGCCTACATGCATCATTTTGTTGCATGCTTTCACTGAAGCTCTGTCTATAGATGCAGGTGAACCCATTGTTCAGCCTATGTTAGTAGTTTCTTCTCCTGCAAAGAAGCTGAAAACATCTGAAATGTTGCTGTGAGTTGTACATGCAGTGTACCACTCAAAGTTTTACTCTTTAGCACTGGCCATATTCTGCCGCAGTCATTGATCAGGACTAGCATCAGTAAAGGGTCAGGCATGTGGTACGGCCAGGCTTCATCTGGTCCCAACACATACAAACTGCTGCTTGCTCAATGTATTTATTGCATAGTGCACAGGAGCATTTTATAAAATCAGTCAGGGGGAGCACCTATAAAAATGCAGTAACAATTTATTTTATAAAGAATTTTTGTAAGTCTCATGAAAAACAGTAGCCCATGAGCTGCTATAAATATTACACTGCAGATGTTTGGAAAAAAACTGTTCACTTATAGGGTACACAGAGCTAATTCTTGAAGAAAAGTTGGTTAAAATCTGGGAGGAACTAGGACTGATGAGTTGACCCAGACTATTGCATTGGTAATAGTTTGATTTATGCACTGGTCTGATTTCAGCTGTCTTTTTTCTGTCTTTTTTTTTTTTTTTTTTTTTTTTTTTTTTTTTTTTTTTTTTTTTTTTTCACTTCAGTGAAATAGAAACAGAATATTCTACATATCCCATAATTTGAGCTATAGCACAGTCATCCAGCTGTGATCTTTCCTGTACCTGAGCAACATCTGAACAAAATCCCATGTGTGTGTGTGTCTGTGTATGTATATGTATATATATGGACAGATTTGTACCAACTCTGCGTTGTTACACTTGACTTACTCTTTTTTTTAATTATGTAAAAAAATCACATTAAGCTGAATCTAATTACTGCAATGTATATTAGAAGCAGGGCACCATCAAAATTTTATTTAAATTAATCAGGTTTTGATTTAAGATATTAAATTCAAATTAATCATGTAAAAATGGAAATGATCCTTGACGTGCTTCCAGCTGTGACTTCAGTCTGTTTTCTCGTGTGAGTCACTTTCGGGATGTCTTGGGGGGAACATTACGAAAATTCACGCCGGTGCTATTTCAATTAGAGTTATTTAGCAGGACAGATGTAAAGAATATGGTATAATTAAGAAGGAGCTGATGACACGGCTAAAGATTTTCAGGATCAAAAAAAAAAAACGTTAGTGAAAATTGACTACTGGTCATGTAGTCCAAGTTCAAATATGCTGGGGTTAAGCACTCATTAACGATGGAATGAGGTCTTTAGATAGACTGTTGGACTCTTTCTCTGGAGCAATCTGCAGAATTCTGCCCTGGAAATAACTTTGAAGCTTCATTAGCAAGCAGATGATACCTGATAACATAATTTTAAAATTCTTAAAATAATTTTCCTCCCCCTGGTGCCTAATCTTTTCTGGCCAGCTAACTTCAAAGGCCTTCAGAAAAACCTGGAAGTGGCATATAAATGCCCATATAAGAGGACATACACACAGAGACATGTATATGCATACAATCAAAGCATTGTTAAACTCATGATGAATACGAGCTGCCAGGAATACTGTAATTTCTTCTAGTGCCGTTTGAGCAGAATTAGTCTGTGCTACCTGCACGCTTCCTGACTGAAACAAGTAAAGAGGATGGGGGCTTTCCCACACAGAGGCCTGACTTAGTATTTATTTATAACTCTTTATACCATCAGTATTTCCACTGTGAAGAGTGATCTGCACATTGTTTTTTTATTCAAGAATAGGGTGACACAAAGATTTTTTTCATATGTGCCGCAACGTTATGCAGCATAAACTTTGGAAATTATTTGACAATTTCTTTTACCTGAAATTAAATCTCCCAGGTAAAGCTCTCAGATTTTCCAACATGAAAAAAGATCAGAGAGACTACAATCCGTTCCTTCTTGTACTCATAGATCTTCTGAAAATATGTGTATTTAAACACGCTTCTTATGGTTGCTATCCAGGGCTCTCGGTATCTGTTCCCCTCCTACTGAGTAATAGTAAAAGCCAAGTTAAATTTAAAAAATGCACAGTACATACTGTACACCCATAATTATAGATTAAATATTGATCTCCATGGTGTTTTCTCCATATTTCTTGAAATCTTTATCTTCTCTCAGTAACATCCCATTGTCACTTCCCCTTGCAAAGCAGCATACAACTGAAAATATTTTCTGCAACCAAAAGCATTGTTTTTAGCTAAAAAACCCCAACATAGTGGATGACAACAAAATAATTTAAATATCTAGCTCTGTATATCTGGCAACATTTTTAAGCAGATCCTCGAATTTGTAGAAGCTTTATTTGCTTGTTCAGGGTTGCCATGCACTTCAGCAAGGAGCTGCACCAGACCAAGTGTGCCTGACTACCCATTGTGGATGGGAAGTAAATAGTGTATTACACTTGGTACAACTTACCTATTATATAGATTTCAAGGCATAAAACTGTCTGCGAAACAGATATACAGTGAACATAAACTTTTTTGTTATTGTGCTAGTTCATCATACTGTTGTTACAGTTGGAGGAATAATATTATTCATTGATGGTTTCGGCTTCCCACTCATAAGATATAAACCTAAATAATGATTGTTCTTTAATAGTATTTAAAGATATTTTTAAAACAAACTGTGTGGGAGTTTAACATAATAATGGTTTTCAGTTTTTTAGGAAACACTTTTGGAAAAGTGTATGACTGTTTAAATATTAAAAATTGCTCCTCATAAGAAACACAGGTGTAGTAAGTAATTTGTGAGAATGAATGTGATAAAAATATGCTCAATTTATACATTTGTCCTTTTTTTTTTTTTTTTTTTGACTTAACAGCTGGAAAGAACATAGAACATTTTTTTTTCTGTGGGCTAGGCTGTTGCTTGAATGACTGAAATGCATTTTCCCATGAGAGATGCACAGGTTCATTTCCCATCTGGGTTTTTTCCCCTCCTCTTTCCACCTCTTTTCCCCACCTCCTCTTTTCCAGGACCAGAGCATAGGTTTCCACTGATATAACTCCATACACGCCTAAGAGATTATATCAAACACAACAGTGCTCTGTGTGAAGTATAGATTAGCCCACAGATGTTTGTTATCTCTTTCTCAGTCCTTCATTTAGGCCTATGTGGGTGGGTTCCAGTAACCACAGGGACTCATTTGTAGGATGAAGACAGAAGGAATTCAGACTGACTTCTCTGGTCAGTTAGGAACTGGAGTTGGTCATCTCAGGAACCAAAGTTCAGATTCCTATTAAGTCTCTGCAGGGAACTGTTGGGAAGGGGAGCACAGAGGTGGTATGAGGGGAGCACAGGAGAAGTCCTTGGTCAGTTGAGTCTCACTCCTTACCACAGTGAACTTGGCCCAGTACATACAGTAAACACCATATCTGCACTGATGTCACTGCAGTCACCGACCCATTAAACCTCTGTCATTTGTCAGTGAGATTTTATGTGTTGCCAGCTTAAGGATGAGGGCTAAGAGCCCAAACTGTAGGGAAGCTGTGTTTTAATGAAGTAGGTGCTGAAACACTGGACTGATGATGTTAGATCCAGACCTTTTACATATTTCTGATATTATTCTATGGCATTTGCATAACTTTTCTCAGCTCCCTATATGTGGAATAATGGCCATAGGAAGAATGTGCCTTTCTTGCCTCTTTCCAGCCTGGTTAGAATGTAAACTCTTTGTGGCAGTGTAGAACTATGCCCTTCTCAGTGTATTGTGTACCAAGGTTCAGTTAAGCTTAGAGCCAGTAATGTATACAAATAATATTGGTAATAAATACTATTGTTTCTGTACCATCTCAAAAGTATCCTTATGGAACCTCTGGAAATATTTCACATATGGGGACTTTCTCAATTAGAGAACGATTCAGTGGCTTGTCCATGGTTTAACATCAATCTATGAGAGGGCATCGCTCAGATCTCTTGATTTCCGATCCTCTTGATTTTGAAACAATCACTAGCAAAATATTTTGGTTTAGTATATTTTTAGTTAATTTATTTGCCTTAGCCAAAATGTATAAGCTGTTGAATATTTCTCATTGGTTTGTAACTACAATGTGACAGATAAAACATAAGCCATAAGGCATCAGGGGACTCTGGAACTGATATGAAGCCTGGTTAGTATATCAGAAAATTATATATGAAAGTTCTGACTTTTGCAGCTGGATCCTTCATTCAGTGGAGGTGTTGAGGTGTTTCTCTCCAGAGGCCATTGCCAGAGGCACTTGGGCTGACTCAGCAGGAAAATCTGGTACTTTGGGAAAATCCTCCTGAGACACAGAGGTGCTGCAAAGGTGAAATCAATATTTTTACCAGTCTTGCCCTTTGGAGGCAACTTTGTGCAGCACAATAAGACTTGGCCCTTATAGTCTATGCTTTAATTTCTTCTAAGGCAAGAAAGAAACCACACGTAATATCTTACAGAGCAGACGTTAATTTTGAAAGTGATTTTCCAGGCAACTGATCATGTCCCATGTGTTACACCTGGGAGCTGAATGTTTATGGCCAACTTTGGAAAAATCTTTTTTAGGCTACTCAGAGATGAATATGCCTGTGTAAATGCACATTTTATCGACCCTGCAAAGCTCCCCCTACTAACTGATTAAAGACATTTTCAGAGGAAAGGTCCTCACTTACCAGCTGTGAATACACAGTATGCAGTGCAAATGGAAGGGCCTGGGTGCATCAGCAAAAAGAAAGCAGTGAGCTAATTATACTGAAAGAAATCTGCACATTCAGCACACCTTAGCCAGCTCTGTACAGAAAATTGACACTGCACAGTACCTAAACCACCCAAAATACTGAGTCTGACTGTTAATTACAAATCAGGTCCCCAATTCCAGGCCAGTCTGCTCTAAGGAGCAATAGATATTGACACAGAGTAGAAGTCAGTGCTTCAAGCTTTTTCACTGTGGCCAGCTTTCAGGTTTTCCAGGTTTCATGAGGAATCACATCATTTTGGTGTTGTCATTAACACCTGTAGCATTTTAAAAAGTATCTTAATTTTATTTTATCAATATGAGCATTTCTAGCTCTCCTCTTTGCCAAGAACAGTTTGAAAAAAAGAACCTTGAAAGTTTCAGTAATTTGGGTTTTTTAAAGCCAATATTTAAGATGGGCTTTAAAAACACTGTGATTTCTACACATTCTTTGGGGAGCTGATTCTGGAGTTTTGAATTTTGATGGATGGCAATATTGGACATAAAGTCTGAATGCAGTTCACATCCTTAGCTAGGAGAGTGAGTGAGGTAATAGATAAATTTGAAATTGTATTTAGGTGCCTTAGATCTTAATTAATGTAAGTTAAGACACATATAAATTAATTAAAAAATATCAGATGACCAAAATGCACATGAAAAGTAAAAATCTTCAGATACTCTAGCCTACAGGATATTAATCTAACTCAGATGAAAGTAAAAAAGGAAAATCAACCTAATTCTGGAATCTGCTTTTTCATGAACACACTCAAAGTGCAATAGAACTGCACAGGATTTAGTTCTTGTATGAAGCTTTTTCAGACTAGAAGATTCCCAAAGTCTGCTCAATGTAACATTGGTACAGACAGCAATTCAGATGAGTCTTTAACAAGTTTTTCTCTTCAGTTTTGATGTTACTTCAGGATTTTGGCGCTGATAGCAGGTGCTTAAGTAATTTTTTACTATAGGAGGGAGAGATATATGAAATTCATACTCTTCTAGGCAACTGTGACTGGGGCTTAGGCAATCATTTGGAGCTGAACAGTGCATTCAGATCTTGGGAAAAAGGAAATGTCCTGTAGACTGAAAACAGTTACATGAAAAAGAGCAGCTTGGCTAGATCTATACAAACAGGTTCACAAAGACAGATAATTGTATCTGTGCAGAGAAACTATAGAATCACAGCTTCAGTCCAGAATCAGAAATCTGTATTAATTCACCCTCCAGATCAGAAGTCACAAGGAATCTATTTATTTATCCTTAGAAGAATAAAAAAATAGATTGGCCAGAGGAAGTTCTTGTCACTTTTAAAGTACAGACTGCCTGATCTTTGATTTGTAAAAAACACTCTAGCACAGCTGAAATCCATGCTAATTGAAGCTCTCGTTAACTTTATTTTTAAAGATAATAATTCCCTGTCGGCCTCACTTTAAATATTGCAAAATATTAGCATTTTCCTGAGCCAGACACAAATCTAGAGGTTTTTTTTTCTTGATTTCCCATTTCTGATGTGTTTATATTTTTAGGACATTATTATTTAAGGATATTTTGTGCTGTGTGTAGTAGCACAATATTGTGAATAGCTTAACAATTCATTGGAACTTTACAGTATCTTAACCTGAGACAGCAGAATCCTAATTATAAACTAAGTATAAATGGTAGCCTTGTCAGAATGATTTTATTATCCTGATTGCATCAGTTTTGACCCTTTATGAGACTTTGTTATTTGGGACATCAGGAGTCTAACAACTGAAAACAAGCTGAAGACAGATGCTTTTGGCTCATAGAAATCTCTGGATATATTTAGCAATTTAGCCTTCAAAGTAAGCTGTTTTACTGGTACTATTGTAAAATGCATCATTTCTCAGTAGGGCCCACATGTTTGCCTTAATCTGATAGAGTTCTTCTTTTTGTTCTTAACCTACTTCCTTTCTGAGAGAGGTAAGGGAACTTTAGCAGCAGCCGTCAGTAGCAAATGAAGTGGGAGGAAGCAAAGAATAAAAAATAGGCTGAGATTTATAAAAAGAATGTAAAAATCTGTGATTATATAATGATGTACTGAAGATGCCAGCTACCAAAGAAAGCTATGGCATCACTGTTATCTTAGTGAGCTCTGTACTTCTCACTTCTCTGACATAAAGGCAGCTTCTGAAGTAGTTTGAAACCAGTAATCTTCAAGCTACAGGTTGAGAAATGATCCCAAGTACTCAAAGTCCAAATTGAAGAAAGAGACCTTATCTGAGGGAAAGTAATCGACCCCAAGTTAAATTTTATTTAGCCTTAGCAAATTAGAAAATGAAATGAGAAACCATGTAGAGGTAGAGGTTGATGTGGAATGTCCCTTGGAGTTTTTTAGAATTAAGAAAATAAACTAACGAAAAGTCAATTAATCCAAAATTATTAGTTGTGAATCAATGCTCAATAGTAACCAAGTTCGTACAGCAAAGTCCTTCTTAGCAGGGAAAACTGTCCTCATGTAAAAGTACGGGGTTTACCATTTGCAGATAAAAGAATGAGGACTGTAAAGCACACCTGTATCTTTAAATGATTTCTCTGCAGCTCTGCAAGGACAGACTGTGGCAGCTGTGACCACTGCCTCCCCATCCTCCTGTTTTGCAGCCATGTGAAGCGGGTAGGGCTGCTGCACTGGGAGCCCTCCCAGCCACAGGTGAGGAGCCTCACCATCTGTAATACTCAGTAGGCCAATCAAGCTGGCCCTGCATGAGGTAAGATGGATAGTCTCACTGTGTGCCCTGAGCTCCCTCTGAAATTTCAGCAGATCAATGTCACCATGGCTTTTAATTACCCCTCTGCTTCATCATTATTTCATGGACTTTAATATGCCCTGCAGGACACAACATCACAGAGTACGGATAAACAACCACTGAGCCCTGGTGCCTCTTGAGGTGCCACAGTCAACCTCTGGAGGGAAATGTCACAGTGTTGTGCTCATTTCCCTGGGTAAGCTGACCTCTGGGTGTCCAGGCTGATTTCAGCCTGAGCTGAGACAGAAGGGCAGACACTTCACCACTCTGTTCTGGGCTGAGAGCTCTTACGTTTTGTATTAAAACTCATTGCTGTCATCACGCACATGCATGGACATCAGGGTGGCCAGTAAGGCTTCTTCACTTCATACTTGTTTTCTGAAGAGGAAACTGTTCTATCCTTGCAGATTCTGCATAGCAATCCATAAGCATGTGAGAACAGCACAGCACAGGGCCCACCTACAGAAGACACTGAAGGCATCCTGAGAGGTGCTCAAACAGCCTGACACAGGACTGAGTTGAAAGTATTCTGTGGCTTGCAAAAAGAAACACAACCTGAAGGCTACCAGCAGCACAGTCTGTTGTAGAGGTTGTTATAACACATGTTGGCAGTGGTATCCGAGGGGTGCAGGACAGATTTAAAGAGAGAATACCTCCCTGTCCTCTCTTGCCATTCCCAACACCTCCTGGTTACATACAGGGCCACGTAAGATTGGAGCAGTTTTAGCTTTTTCATATTAATTTGTGAACCAGTGTTCACAAATCAGGGAGACAGTACTTATCATATGGGGAGCAAAAACTAAGCCAGGGGAGGGGGAATATATGATGAAAAAATAACCAATTTTGGTTGGAATTCTTTAGAAAGTTAATTGCCCAAACCCACAGAATCACAGAATCATCTAGGTTGGAAAAGACCTTGAAGATCATCCAGTCCAACCATTAACCTCAAACTGACAGCTCCCATCTACACCATGTCCCTCAGCGCTATGTCAACCCAACTCTTAAACACCTCCAGGGATGGGGACTCCACCACCTCCCTGGGCAGCCCATTCCAACACCCAACAACCCCTTCTGGAAAGAAATGCTTCCTAATATCTAGTATAAATCTTCCCTGGCAAAACTTGAGGCCATTCCCTCTTGTCCTATCACTTGTTACTTGGTTAAAGAGGCTCATCCCCAGCTCTCTGCAACCTCCTTTCAGGGAGCTGTAGAGGGCGATGAGGTCTCCCCTCAGCCTCCTCTTCTCCAGACTAACCAACCCCAGTTCCCTCAGCCGCTCCCCGTACGACCTGTGCTCCAGACCCTGCACCAGCTCCGTTGCCCTTCTCTGGACACGCTCGAGTCATTCAATGTCCCTTTTGTAGTGAGGGGCCCAAAACTGAACACAGGAATCGAGGGGCGGCCTCACCAGTGCCGAGTACAGGGGTCAGATCCCTTCCCTGTCCCTGCTGGCCACGCTATTGCTGACACAGGCCAGGATGCCATTGGCCTTCTTGGCCCCCTGGGCACACTGCTAGCTCCTGTTCAGCTGGCTGTCAATCAACCCCCCCAGGTCCCTCTCTGACTGAAGTGCAGAACCCAGCATTTGGCCATAGTTATTGATCAATGAAGAATACTGATATCCCTTTTGATTAATATTGGGGAAAAAAATTATAAACTGCAGACCTTGGAAGATGCTTCTAGGTGTCTGCCACCATGCTTGCAATGCAGCATGAAGTAGCTTTCTGATGTAAGCACTGAGATCTGTGCATCAGCAGTGCACTTTCTCCCCGGGGGGAAAGATCTACCTCCTCAGACATCACCCCCAGCCTAGAAGCAATGCAGAGGGAAGAGGGGCAGAGTGAGCAGAAAAGACAAGGCAAATGCAGGTGAATACTCTGTAGAAGTGAACAGAGCTGGGAGAGAGCTGCGCACAGCCCTCTGCATCAATCATTCGTGGTACTTCCTCCCTGGCAGTGGAGAGATGAGAGACTGTGACAGAGAAGATGCTTCAACATGTGAATAACTGTAAGAATGTGAGCAGTACTCTTGTTGGGAGTGCTCCCAATGTGAGTTCCCCAAGTACATATCCGTGCACCTGTTCTACCTCTCCTGCTGCTGACTGCTGGGCACTTGTACCGCCAGTGACCACAGTACCAGGGAGACAATGGGCAGAGGACGTGCTGCCGTCTCTGATTCCACAGGCAGGGAATGGATGTGCACAGATGCTGTACAGTGGGTTGCAGTTCATGTAGGAGACCCACAGTAGAAAATGTCTCTCTCAAAGCTCACTGCTGATCAGTGGATGACTTTCCTTTCTCTAACATCTTTTTCCTGCTGCATTCAAGTAATGGGTACAGCTGCCATCTCAGCAGACCTGTGACCAATCATGGGAGCAGGTACCATGTTGGCTAGAGCTAATAGAAATGGGAACTCCCTTGTCAAATCTGTATCTGCCTAAGCATGATAAAGCAGTATCTACAATAAAAGGCTCAGTTGATGGAATGAAGAAGATATTTCCTCACTCTAGTTCTGGTTCAGGTGTTGGACATCCTATGCAGAAGCTAACATGCTCTTTTCTCGGAGACAGGTGATACGAGAAAGAAGAGGTTAAGCTACTTTTATCAGCAAAATAATGAATCCAAGCCTTGGCACTGGGAAACACTGTGCTTTTTCTTCAAAATTTACTGGTTGAACAGACTCCTTCTGTTCTTCTTCCCTCACTAAAAGCAGTATCTGTCCTTGGGTAGCTGGCACTAGCTGACATTGCTCTGTGGAGAGGCATGATAGGGACAGGTATGAGAGTGGGATAAGTGAATTCCACATTCCTACTGGGTAGGAAGAAGATTAATATGTTCAGTTTTACTGAGAGAAAGGTCCCTTCATTAATTATATATACCTGAAGTAGATATAACAGTTTTACTGATAACAGGAGAATAAAAACAGGTGAAGATGGGATGACCTAAATGCACAGAGCAGGGAGTGGCTCTGTGCTAACTGGGATGAGAGTACAGAGACTAGAATTATCGTGTGAGGGCAGTCTAACTTTTTTTTTTTTTTTTTTGTGAGGAGGTATTAATTAATGAGTTGTGGGCAGGACAATTCGTTGACTCATTAAAGCCCTGTGTATCTGGAGTTGGTCCCAGAATGAAGATAACACATGCAGTGGACTTGTTCCACTGGGACTGCACGTAAGGCTTTGATAACTGCTGCCTGACTGGATAAGATGCAGTCATGGTTAGACAGATAACCCCAAGAACCAGATCAAACTGTACTGCCCAAATCCTCATCTCAGATGCTTATCAACCATATCCCTCTGTGTGGACCAGAAGTTATGCATATTTAAATTCAAGCATCAAGCTGTGGATGTGAAGATTCCTCATCCATGGGAAAATATTGTCATGATTTTCCTGGGTAATTAAAATCAAGTGGTCAGTTTAATGAGGACTGAGAGATGGAGTTCCCTTTACTTTTAACTATTCTTATTTGAATTCTTGTTTAAATAAAAAATAAGGGCCACGGCTTTTTGTTTAAGAGAAAAAAGAACTCTGAGGTTCCTAAAAGGACTGTCAGTAGCTTCACATTTTCTGAAAATTCAGTCCCTTATGGTTGTCTCCTACAAATATGAACTGCTTTTTAAAGTATCTTGGCAAGAGGCCATTTGACTGCTTTGATCTGGATCCTGATATGTAATTTAAACACACCCCAAGTTATAAAGCAGTTGCCCACTTCAGACAGGCTTTGCAAATGAAACTACAACTACTGACAGTGTTTTAATTCTGAACTATGTGTGCTGGAAGAGGAGGAGTCAGTAGGTAAAGGGCCATCACCAGCAAACACATATCTGGAGGAAAACATTGAAACTCGGTATTGAGAAACCACCAAAAAACCCCAGACCTGTGCAAATAATCTGAATTTACAGTCAAGTGTGACACTGTTACAACCTTCAAGTTCCCTGAGAGCTGTATCAGACAAAATCACTGAGAGTGCTTTTGTGTAAAAAAAAAAAAAAAAAAAAAAAAAA
>NW_020799101.1:14737598-14740480 GCF_003259725.1 Athene cunicularia
TGTAAAAAAAAAAAAAAAAAAGAAAAAGAAAAAGAAAAAGGAAATAATTAGAACAGATAGATATATATATATATATTTATCTTTTTTGCTCTTTCTTTCTCCCTTTTTTATGGTTTATTATCTTCAAATGGTTTGTGTTCCACTAAATATGCATTGCAGCATTCACCTGGTGAGGCAGGTTAATGCACTGCTTCTCTGTACCACTGAACAGCTCTCTGTCTTTGAGGCACATGGAGAAGCATCAGTCACATGCAGGATCCATCAAACACGAGGGCTTCAAAAGAAGACATTAGCTGCAGTGACACCGGTGTTTTGCGAGTACTGTGGCTTGCGCTGCAGAGTGGGCTCAAGGAGCACAGACTGGGTTTCTAATTCAGATGAAATTAATACTGTTGCTAATGGGCATCCAGTCCATGGGACCAGACTAGAATTAGTTTGAGGTAACTCCCCAAAAGACATAGAATGTGGACATGGGGTCCTTAGCACCAATTGTTTAGCTCTATTTATTTACTCCTATGGCCCAACTACTTGTGAATATGGTTTAAACCAGAGAGACACATTGAGGAATGCCATAAAAAAGACATCTGACAGAGCTATATTTCCACAGGCACATTATTATTTATCATTTGCACTGAAGCACTAGGTAACAACCCTAAATTCCCTGTTACGCGAGGTGTTATACTAACACAGAACAAGTAGATGGTCCCTTCCCCTGAGGAATTAAAGCCTGGAAATAGTTTGGGATGGAGCTTTGCCTCCTGATCTAGCCTGACGCATTCCCAGGTGCTGTCCTGGTGTAAGAAAGCTGTAAATTCAGCCATGAAAGTTAGCTCTGGGAAGGAGGTGGAACCAGGGAGAGGAGTGTAAGATTTCACAATGCTCACTTTTCCTTGTGTCTTCACTGGGTTGAAATGGTTGAAATGGGTAGAAAATAGCCTATAGCCAGCAGAAAGTAGAGGCTGGGGGAATACAGTACTGAACCAATAACCCCATGATTTATGACCTTCTTGGGATACTCTGAAGAATAAGTGAGTCACAGATTATCTGCTGACCTGCAGGATAGCTCATTTGCTTTTGTTCAAGCAGCAGTTTTTCAGTAGAACTGCAGGTCCTAATATTGCTCTGCTGAACTGAGCTACCTTACTGCTAAATAAGTATGTCAGTCAACAATGACACAAGTTAGCATCTCTGGTGAGAGATATTTGTCTCACTCCAAAGGGGAGTCTGAGAGGAGGCACCGTGGGCATTAGGAGGCAGGGAACCCTAGGGCAAAACAGAGAGCAAGTCAAACTGGTGGTGGGGACACACTGCAGAGCTACCTGGAGGTATGGAGCAATAAATGCCTTTACATGGATGGAGTTGTGATTTCTGACTCTATGCAGTAATTTCTTAATAGTTTTTCCTTAAAGTTTGGAGAGGTTTATATGGTTCCTGCGCTCAGATTAGTCCTTCTGTCTTGTGGTCTTCTCAGATTTAAAAGCTTCATTTAAAAAAAAAAAACAAACAAACAAACAAACCCCAAAAACCCACCATAAAACACCTTATATTATTGCCTTTCACAAACATATTTGACTTCATTTGTCTACACCTAATGATTATTCTGTGAGATAGCCCTTTCTGTTTTAGAGGTCTGACTTCATATAACTGGACTGAGATGATGATGGACAAGTGTCCAGCAGAGGTCTGTGGAGGATGGTCTGGCATGTTCTGTCTTGGTGTAACAACCACTTCCATTGGTTATATTTAATTTTTAAACTGTTTTCATTTGTATCACTGAGACTGTAAAGTAAATGTCTGCAGTAGAAATAGGAAGGGTACACGACAGATAATACTGCCAGTTTCTTTCAAAAGACAATGTTTTAGAAATCAAAAATCTACAGACATGCTTCAATGAGAATTAACAGTGAGTATTCACAGCCAGGCATATTTTGTGAGCACAGAGACAAAACATGGGGAGTAAAGCCCTGTACCCCATCTGACCTTGAAAGTGATCCAGTAACAGCAACAAGGACAAGGAAAAAGCCATTTCTTTCCCCAATACTGATTGCCTCACTCTCGCCCTCCTAATAATCATTTAAATAGTGTAAATGTGAAGGGTGGTGCAGGAGAGAGAAGGGGGGTGCACACAAACCTTTCTGACTTTTCTTTTTCCCCCTGAACACTGATGCCATTGCATAATTATATGGGTTGGCTTGAAAGAATGAAACCCAGTTCAAAATGTATGAGTTCATTTTTATGTTCTACTGAGAAAATTTATTCAGTGTGACTGCTCAGTAGCGAGAGCAGTAAAACACCTTAATCCCTGGTTGAAGAAAGGTAATACCTTGACAGATGTGTGCCTCCTACTTTCCTTGCGGCCATGTTTCAACAACAAACCTTTATTTCTGCTTCTCGGCTGTAGCAGAAAAAAAAAAAAATGAGAGGAGCAATAAAGCAGTCAGACAAATCTCAGGAGCCAGGCGGCAATGCAATAGTAATGACAGATTTTTAATGTGGCAGGAGAGATTGACAGGAAAATGTCTTCAGAGCAAACGCACGCCAGATGGAATGAAAACGGTTTATTGGAGTATGGAGGTGCTGCTGAACTGAATAGAGGGCGGGTTTAAGGTGGGTGTTTTATCTGCTTCAAGTAAACAACAACAACCGAAAAAAAAAAAAATCCCTTCACCAGGTATTGCCTTAGACTGGTCTTTGCACCAAGGGGTTCTTTTTTTTTTTTTTGTTTGTTTGTTTATTTGTTTCTTTTTCCACAGTACTGCACCACAGAAAAACTTGAAAGTCAAAAGTTCAGTCATTACATGCACTGCACAAAAGGAGAAGGCAAACTGGTTTGGTCTAAGCTTTTTTTTATTGTTTGCTTCTCTTCCCTCCTCCTCCTCCCC
>NW_020799101.1:14740530-14753030 GCF_003259725.1 Athene cunicularia
ACCCCCCCCTTAATCTGAAGGAATTTCTCACTCTGTATGAACAGATAAAGATGTTTTGATGTGCTTTTAGATAAATCAGAATAATTTTTTCCAAAAAGAGAACGGGTAAGAAATGGAAAGAAAAAAAAATCCAGCTGATTGAGTAGCTATCAAATCCAGGACAGATGAAGAAGCCTACACTAAAAATCCTATAAAAGCAAATATAGCTGTTTCTATATCAGGAAGAACAACATCATTGTATCTTTTTCAACCAAATAAACTTAAACTTGCATGCTCTTAGTAATGATAATAAAGTCAAATTCAGCCCTACAACTCACAAGAAAACATAGCTCTGAAATATTTCATACACTCCGTACAGAGCAAAGGCAGGAAAACAGCCATAAATGGGAAGAAACAGCACAAAAGAAAGAAAATACAACTCTAAACTGTGAATCTCCCTGACACCTTTTCATTATCAGCCTAGTCAATGAAGAATGCCACTAAGGAAAGGGCGGCATCATATTATTGAAACATGCTGGGTTTGGGGTTTTTTGAAGGATGCACTTGTATAGTCTCTGTGGATAGCTTTTCTATTTCACTCTATTTGCCGTTATTAACTCTCTGTAATTGTATTTTACATGCAGGGCTTGGATTAAGTGTTCTGCATGTATCATGTACATTTATTCTGCTCTTTTTAGAGTTTATTCATGGCTTTTTTCCTTATGCAAACACATCAGAAAGAAGTCACTGAGTTACCTCCTTTATTTGTATTATACTTTAAACCAAAACAAAACCAGCCTTTTTGTCTTTGACAACCTGCTTCTTTTTTTGCTAAGGAATATTTATTTAGACAGTAAAATGATGTGATGGTTCTTTCCACTAGCAGAAGTGTATGCACTGAATGTGCTCCAATGTAATTTGGAGAAAGTGAGGAAAATACTGTGGAAAAGTAAACAGGGAGTTTTGCCATGTCGGTTCATCTGATAACCACAATACTACGATAACAAAGCTTTAGGCAAAATGCTTAATACTGTCAGGAAAAGTAATTGACAAAGCCTTGTAATGATGCATTTATAGTTTATATTTTATAGATTTACTGATTGTTCTAAAAATATAAGTTTTACAATTTTTGTTATATTTTGTCCTCGTCAGAATCCTGCTCTAAAGTTCTATTTAACTCTCCTTTTTGTATTAGTCTTGGCAGAACTATAAAGATAGCTTCTATAATTCTTATGGTCTTTGGGGTTTTGCTTCAATTTCTTTAGCGTTTAGCCAAATATTGCATACAGGCTGTTCATCACAATGCGAGAGAAAATATTTTTACATTTTAAAAAATGCCTTTAACTGCTTAAGACATTTTTCCATACAAAGAAAAACACAATGCCAAAGATAATAAAGAAAAAATAGACAGGAAGGGGTTGTTAGTGATATTATGTATACTTCTGAAATTATCCTATTTCCTTGCACTCAAATGTAACTAGATTATCAGTGAACTTAACTTTCTCTGTTTGGGTTGAAGCTGTTTTGTAAGGCAGTCCTGTAAAGGACATCACTTCAGTAGGAACTGCATTTTAGAAAATAAAAAATGTCAAAGCCATATTTAGTTTATATTAGAATCTATTTTACTAATTTTAAATAACCCCCAAAATTAAACTCAGAATGAATATTTAAGCAATGCTGAAGATAAAACTTGACACAACAGGATGTGATGGCTGCCGTTCTGTCCTTAAACTACCTTTTTGCAACACACATAATACAGAATATTAATCAGTGTTCTAAGGCTGTGTCAGTACCCAGAGACACAATGACAAGTTAGGGACAGAACAGCCAGTTTAACTGTGAATGGCATTCCTTTATTCTGCACCAGAATCCTCAGATCATTTAAAAATAGATTGTACTGTGTCATCAGCTCCATTCTGGTATCCCTAGTAAACTGCACTAGGTAGAAAAGTTGCAGTGGAAATGACACAAGCATAGACAACAAAGTTGCTATCGGTAGTGTGTAATAGCTAGAGTTTTCATTTCAGAAGACACTGAACACTGACTTTCAACCTCAGATTGTATTCATTAGTACCTTGCATTTTTTTTTTCTTTTTTTTTTTTTTTTATTCGTAAAATCATACCAAGTATATCAGCATGCTCTCATGCACCCCCGCACTGTGGAATTTTGATAATGTATGTCCTAACCGCTTAATTGATTGATTAGCTTACTGCAGCTTTCTGAGGCACCAAATTTATCTTTAATAGCCGGAGTCAGGCACGGCAGGCAATCGAGGGGGGGGTCCCTTGGCGTCGATTTGCTCTTAACTGGAAAGTCATTACCACTTAATACATGTAGATTGTGTTGAAAGAAAATTATGTGTAATGAAATGAGGGAAAAATTAGTGGAGTGTTATGGGCGAAAGCAGATGTTACGGAGGAATTATGCTAGCAGAGATAATCACCTTCGCTAGCATTGTGTGTGCTGGGGTGTTAACTCAGGGAGAGAGTTGGTGAGAGAGCTAAATAAATGCATTGATTTACACAGATTCACTTTTCAAACTACAGTATATGACTGGTACACACGTCTACAAACTCATATATACATATACACACATAAGACATGTTCAGGGCTGAACTTTAATATTTTTGATGCTCACACCCCTTTTTAGCTATTTTCCAGCTACTCAAGCTATATTCAGAAGTCCTAGCTGGAAACACAGGGAAGTAGCTGTCGATTTGCATAGTATCATGAAGATGAGAATAATATCCAAGGGCAGAAGTACTCAAATAAGCATTAGGACGAGACCTTGTATGCTTCAAACTCTGGACAACCTCTCCTGAGAGAAAACTGATGAATACAAGAGAGGTTTCTGACGGTATCACCTAACATTTTAGAAGCTATAAAAATGAAATAAATAGCAGAGATAGTTGCCAAAAAATTATAGAGACTTAGAGAGTCGTGCTTTTTCTTAAACAGACTGTAAATAGATAAATACATAGAAGAAAAAAGATTTTATCTTTCTTTTTAATGCAAGTTAGGAATATGTTTTAAGGTAGTAGTTTTGCAGACTGGTAATAACAAAATCATTCAAAATCAGGCCAAGGGAAGGAAGAGAGATGCCACAGATTTTATTTGAACACATTTTAGAACTCTGTAAATTAATCTTTCACCTGTGGGCATTTCCCTGTCCTTTTCCATCCAGGACTGATATGTATGCTTGATTATATTTCTTATATCCAGGCATGCAAGGTCACTATTAATTTTTATCTCAGGTTTATCTATTTCATATAATATGTGTTTGGATTTAGAATTATCTCTGCTTTATCACCCATTTCATAATAAAAAATGTGGTCTCAGGAAGATATTAGTTCACAGATTTTACTATCGAAACCATTGATAATTAGGGTTTCCTCATATATTGTTCTGTTCCTTCACCACTAAATGAGGCTTTTATGACTATAGTTATTGCTGGTGATAATAATACAAATTTTTAAAATTAAAAAAAAAGGAAAAAGAAAACAGACTCAAGGTCTTGTATTCCCAGTATTGCTGTTCAGAGATAGGAGGTTAGCAAGAAGACTGTCAATTTCCTTGTCACTATATTAATGAGTTAAAGAAATGCAGCCAGCCCCTCATGAATCAATTGGAAAACTATGATGAATGTTTCAATAATTAAGAGAATAATTAAATTGCTGAATGTAGGATGGCACTAAATGAAATAGCTTTTGTAACAGCAGCATATTGCTGTTTATAAATATTAAGAGATATATTTAAATAATGCTGTGAGCCCAACTTAGATTTGTCTATCACTTTTAAGTGGTTGTGGGCCCGATCCTGCAAAATCCCACCATATACATGATATACCTTATGCCTCAGCTCCGTGCACAACAACAATCATACACGCAAAGCTAAACACTTGCAGAAATCTGCTGCTAAATCAGAATCTCTCTCTGTGCACCTATGTGCCTCTCCACCTGCATATTGTAACATGGCCACCATTGTGGTTCTTCAGTGTTAAGCAGCTAAACTTAAACAGATAATGAAGACAGTGAATTCACAGTTAAAGCTGACACTCTGATGGTAACACGCATGATGCTTGTGGAAATATTTTTAAAAGGTGATATGTGTTAAAGGTGAGCTGTAAAGCTGAAGTGAAAATTATGTTAAGTTCAAAAATATGTCCTGAATCTTTCAACTATCAGGCAAGTTTTACTGCAGCTTTCAAAATTCTCTTTTCTCCTGTACAATAATCTGGCAGTTCCTCCTTTGATAAGGACATTCCCAAACATAACTTTGTGTGATATCACACATACCAGAACCTAGGATGCTAAAAAGGAGACATCCTAGAAACTCATCCTTCAAACCAGGGTGTCTCAGTGCAATGCACATGCTTTAAAAAATTATCTTGGGGAAGGAAATGTATAAACCATACACAAATCCAAAGCTTTAAAACATCTATAATTCTTCTGGAGGGAAAAAAAAATGGGGGAACTAACTACCTAGTATATACTTGTATTTATTTTTGAAAGCATGTCACAGTTCTTTGGCTGCTGGAACATCAACATGTCTAAGGAGAAGTCACTCACAAATAAAGTCGGGTCATTTCAGGTACAAAATTCAACCACGTGCATATATGGTCCTCTCTGTTTGTGTATAGACAGCACTTCTCCTCCCTAACTGCTGTAATGTGAGAGCTGGATTTTCCTGTCTACCAGTATTCCAAAGTGCTTTTCACTGTCCCATCTTTCTCACCTTCCAGTTTCACTGTTTTTTTTATCTTTTCCTCTCTTTTCCCAACTCCGCACTTCCATTCACGTACCTCCTTCTGTTCCCAAATGTGTTCCCACCATACACTTCAAACAGTCCCTAGCTTTCCCCACAAGGGGAGGCAGGTTTTGTTTACTGGTGGGAGAAGTATGTGGAAGGAAATTTTCTATCCGGCTCTGAGTTAGCCCCTCTTTGTAGCTCAATCATCTTGTCAGCCACAGTTTCACCATCTTCTTCATCTCTTGTTTTGTTGACTTTATTCTTCCCGTCTCCTCCCACCAGCATGCATATTCCTGTGCACTCAGAAAATCATCATTGATCTTCTCACATTTCATATTTGTTTTGGGTCTTTTCCTATCTCTCTTCCACTAAGCATAGGCACCTCAGACACTCCCCTGAACCCCATAACCCCAAAATGTTTCTTTTTCAATTGTCTCTTCCACCTTGAATACCTCTTTCCTACTCATCACATCATAAATATATGTTCTGGGGTATTTGAAAACCCAGCATTATGTACTTGGCACACTAGGGATTTGAGGTGGAACAGAAAATAAATATAGCCATAATACGCTTTAAAATAGGTGAATTAGTTGGGCAGGAGACTTTTAATGCTACATGGGTGGTCAGTAAAAAAGTAGCAATTACCATGAGATGGAATCTAATATGCCACCGTTATTTCCTATTCTAAGCATAGGGCAATACCATGGTAACCTAGACTCCACTGTGTGGCAAGTGTTGTTAATTGTATTGCTTTTTGATGGAAATAATTTCTCCAGTCTGAAATCAACATTTACTGGCAGTGACCAATGCCCAGAAGGATATTCTCAGAAGGATGTTGCATGATCTACAGGATGTACACTTAATATTTCTTACTTATAGTCAGAAAATTTAATTTGATCAGTGAAACAGGTGAAAACTGCTCACCTTTCTGATAAATCCTGGTAAATCATGAAGATATTAAAAGTTCAGGTGGATAGAAATTCACTCTCACCAGTATGTTAGGAATGCCACATACTGATAGGCCAAGCCCAGGGAAAGGAAACAATCCAGCTTGTATTTGATAATTAATTAGATAACTTTTCAAGGGTTGTTAATACAGCATCTTTCTTTAGCATGAAATTTAGTTTTCCTTGAACACTGGAAACAGCCACATCTATAATGTATAATGAAGGTGAGTTGAAATTTTCTTTCACAAAATCTGCTTCCAACAGGTGTTGCTTTGCCAGAATTTAACATTCAGGTCAGAAGTTTTCTTCTGTATGGCTCTGTTTCAGGTGAATGTTCACTTCTGAGAAGAGGATTAGGGAAAATACGTTGTTTGCCAATGTTTAAAAATAAATATACCTTTCAGTTGTTTCCTTAACAGCTCAGCAATTTAAAACTGGGTCTTGAAAACTGGTCAGCACTTAAGCTGCTGGGAAAAAAAAAAAAAAAAAAAAAAAAAAAAAAATTTTTATGCTCATTAGAGGCTTGTTATGGTTGTCAGAGTTTCTATATGTCAATCAGGTTGCATGGATACACCAGGTCCCCTAAGATACAGAGCCCTGCCACTTGAGCAGGATTTTGCTCCTACTTGCTGGAGTTGGCTGGGACTCTGGATCCAAAACTAACAGAAGAGAGCTTTGCTCTCCCCTGCTCCTGGTGGAATCCAGGGGATATGCAGGGGTAGAAAAATTAGTTTCATACTGTAAGTCAGTAAAAGAGGGGGAAGGAAAAGGTATGAGGAATAGAGTGGAGGGGGCTTTGGCAGAGCTTCTATTTAACAACACAAAAGAACAGCCACTTTGGGACGAGGAAATAACGTGCATGCACAGATCAGTATGTGCACATGCTCTAGCTCTGACAATTAGGGAAAGAATGGGGAAAATTATGAGGGTCCAGGACATGCTGTACTAAGCTGGCCAGAATATTTAGAAACATGGCAACCTTGAGATTTTGGGTAAGAAGGAGCAACATGTGAGTCATGGAAGCAGAAAAGAAGGGAAGTCATGAGCACTGACCACAGCTGTGAGGAGTGACTGAATGAGTAGGAGGTGGATATAAGCTCATGGGGAAGTGAGGAATGGGAAGGAAGCTATGCACAAGTGTTACCAGGAAGGAGGTAAGAAAAGGAGCAAAAAGATGTTCAGGTTGGAAGGAACAAGAGGAGATCTAATCCATCCACCTCTATTGAATTTAAACTCAAATTAATCAGTCCTGAGTTCTGTGCTGTTTAGCAAAGTAACAGTACCTTCTGTTCAAATTTTTTTCCAGCGCACGCCTAATAACAGGTTACGCAGAAGATAACAGCCCTCCACCACTTCTGCATAGACACCAGAACAGTCACAGGCAATGACATTTTTGCTTGTTCAATTCCTATATTTCCAAAACACAAGGGTATTGAATCCATGAAATTTAAATAAAGAAATGACATTCTGAAGTCAGCACTGAAGAATTAGAAATGTCTGGATTAAGTCTGCCCTGGCAATGTCAGTTTGGCCCACTTGGGGTTATGCACTATGACTGTTGGTAAGGACTGGGTCCCATACTATCTCCCTGTCCCTCAGATGTACATTGGTCACGCTGGAGGGAATGGCAAGTCTCTGCTGGTTGTGACAGAGTTAAAGAGGAGCAAAGTAGGTTCTCCTGGCTCAGTCACCTGAAGGTGTGGAAAATGTGTCCTAACCCTATTGCTTGCAACCTAGCCCTGTTTCTGAGAGTGGAGTTCCAGTTTGCCTAATGAAGGCAAAAGAAACATAAATTTTATGGACAAACACTTAAAGAAGCCTCTCTTTTTTGAGGTTTTCAGGGTTTTTATTGATTAAATAGGGAATTTATTCACTTATTGTAGCAGCCCTGTTTGAATAACTACCAAAACTTTAGGTGCAAACAAGTGCTAGGACTGTGTTCAAAAGCTGGATTTCACATCCATTTATAATGAAGCAATAATTCATGCTGAAGTGTTCACAGTTGTCCACTTTTCCCCCTCATTTTGTTGATCTCCCAACCCAAAATAGACTTTGAAGAAGGACCCACCTCCCTCAGACAGCAAGCAAAGTCATCTGACCTGTGCCCCCTGCATGAGAAACGGTACACAGTTGTAAGTGCTTTGGAAAATCATGTCTTTCATCTCACAAACTGGGTAGGCAAAATTTGATGATTTTTCACATCTTTGTTTCAGTTACCCAGTTGAAGAATGGGTGCTACCTCCCTTCATGTAGTGAAGACCTTTGCAATCAAGTCTGCAAAACACAAAGATATAAAGGTAATGTCACCACAAAAAAAAAAAAAAAAAAAAAAAAAAAAAAAAAAAAAAAAAAGAAGCAAGAAATTAAATAATAATGCTGGGGGGTCCAGGGTATATCAAATGGGTAATTTACAGTTTCTGATCCAAGATACTTGTTGCACAGTTTGACTTCTTAGGCTGGTACCAAGCTAGAGGTTGCAAACCAAAGATAAGAAGAAGCTGGTCTTGTGTTTCTTATTCTGCCATTAGGCACATTGGCTTCAGTGGTAGATAACAATACGGGGAGGATCACAAAGTCTTAAACGAAAAAAGCCCATGAGGTAAGAATGAAGAGAGACGCATTTGATCCTAGATGTGGTCAGTGTAAGCACTGGTGCAATTAGTCCATGCATTGAAAGTCCTCAAAAGACAGGTCACTCCGCTATGGGTCTTGTATTAAAGGTACTGGAGGTTGGCAGAATCTTGAATCAAGTAATTGGATTTAGGGTGAAGAATATTTTTTCCATCACCCACTGAAAGTGCTGAAATACTTTAAATCAGACATATTCAAGGCAAAGCAGCGTAGAGACATAAACCAGATTTTTCCCTAGAAAACCATGAAGGATGGTGAGGAGTAGTAGTTAATTTATGCCTCAGTAACAGTCTGCAACTACAGTGAGGTTCTTGAGAACAGCACCTTGTAGCTAGGAGAGGAAACTCATATTAAAGGTATATTTTTCTCTCTGTTAGCTCTTATACTCCATTATATATTTTCTATTATAATTTGGAGTGGAGAATCAGAGAATAGAAAACCGCTGCATTTTAACAGCAAATGTTTGCTTTCAAAGAAATGTACCTCTATTTACAGAAAGCCTGGTATAGAGTTTTCAAAACTACTTTTGTCCCTATAGCACCATATTATCTTTTATATTTCTTAATTGAATCCTCATCCTGGAGGCAGGTAGGTGCTGAAAGAACTAGACCTCCCAGGTACAACTGCAATGTACTATGTCTGAGTTTGAAAAATGGAAGATGGCTCTTTAGTACTCAAAGACATTTACTTTAATCCTGTTTTTTGGTGGGGAAGAGTTGCTGTTATTTCCTTTCCATGACTACTTCATGAGAAGAAAGAAACACAGGATGGAATGAAAGAACAGCAGTGAGACAACAATATTTTTCCTATAATCTACTATAGCTGAGTAAATGCTAGTAAAAAACACTTGTACATTCACTGGAATTTGGAAATGGATTAATATCAACCATTGTTTACTCACTGGAATTTAGAAATGGATTCATATCAACCACACTGTCTTCTGGCTGTGTTTGCTTTCTAGGGACATTTGTATAATTCAGTTAATATTGTGGCTATTCACAGAGAATTTCAGAACAGCATGCACAAGTATTGATGGAAACTGGATCTTATATTCACACACATGAGTATGTGTCCCAGAAGTTTTTGTACATTCAACACATTGGAAAAATAAATCAACACCATGTGACTCCTCAAAGCAGTCATAACTAACAAAGCTCAAGAACTGATTGGTGAATGTTCACAGAGAAGTGTTCCTGAGCAATTAAAAATACTTAGAAATGAAAAAGGATCTTGTTGAATTCTTTTGCATAATCAACTCAAGGAAACCTCAGTCTGCCCATGGAGATCCCATAAGCAGAAAAAGGGCTAAACTTACTGACTGAACTGTTCATTGTGAATTATTCCCTCTGCTCTAATGTCTGCACGGCATGGAAGCATGGTGCCAGCCCTGCTACACACTGTAATTTTACTCTTCTCAGAATAAAGTGGGAATATACTGCTGGGCATGGTAAAGCATTCTGCAGAGGACACTATATATATTTTCAACACATGACCTGCCTTTGGTTTTTGTATTGAAAATGGACAGTTATCAACCTTCAGAGAGAAAATATTAGCCCACAACCAGTGAAATAAGATAATATTTTTTACTTTCTTTCTTTAAAGCAATATTTGGTGAAAAAACTATATAAGACTGAAATGTAGGCTTTGAGAAGTCAAAGGTCAGCACAGCAAAACTCAAGCAGCTTACTTTTACATTTTTGGGCTGACTATGAATTACAGTTCCTGGTTCCTTTAGCAAATTCCTGCCTAATTGTTATTTTTCCTTGATTAAATTGTCCTTTATAAGGACATCTGTTCTGTTCCTTGCCAAGGTGTAAGATACAATCATATCTTAGAATTTGTAAAGTACTTTGGACAACACAGTAATAAATATATTCTGATGATGAATCCTGTAAAGGAGATATTCTCCTCCTCCTCCCCAGCTTAGCATATCTCACTGTCAGAATGTTTTTCCTAATACTATGACTATTCCTCCCCTCTCTCATGGTGAAGTATTTCTCCTAAAATTCATCCCACTCCTGATTTTGGGAATGTCCAAAAGTTAATTAAAAGACATGCATTGCATGGGGATGGTCACTAGAATTCCTCTCACAGGGAGAAGAACTTGTCCTTTCCAGATCTTCTCAGCATTAAGAAGTATATAAGACTGCTCTCCCAAGGTGGAGGCATACCCAGAGCAAATTGCTGTCCAAGAGGACAGCAGTGTAGAGGTGAAAAAATTCAGAGGAGTGAAAGTTGCCATAGCCTGGGGAAGATAAAACAAATCTAGACAGCAAGATGTAAGGAGGTCTTTTAATATGACAGAGACATCTTTTGTAAAGATTGGAAAAGCAGTTACTTGATTTGTAGAAATTAAATCTGAAAGGGAAAGTGTGAGCAGCAGGTATGGTGCTAATGCCATAGAATCATAGACTGGTTTGGGTTGGAAAGAACCTTAAAGACTATCCGGTTCCACACCCCTGCCATGGGCGGGGACACCTTCCACTAGCCCAGGTTGCCCAAAGCCCCGTCCAACCTGGCCTGGAACACTGCCAGGGAGGGGGCAGCCACAGCTTCTCTGGGCAACCTGTTCCACTGTCTCATGACCCTCACAAGAAAGAATTTCTTCCTTATATCTAGTCTAAATTTACCCTCTTTCAGTTTAAAACTTTACCCCTCATCCTACCGCTACACTCCCTGATAAAGAGTCCCTCCCCATCTTTCCTGTAGCCCCCTTTAAGTACTGGAGGGCCACTATAATGTCTTACTGGAGCCTTCTCCAGGATGAGCAACCCCAACTCTCTCAGCTTGTCCTCATAGGGGAGGTACTCTAGCCCCCAGTCATCTTCATGCCCTCCTCTGGACCCCCTTGAGCAGTTCCACTATGCTGAGGGCTCCAGAGCTGGACACAGTACTCCAGGTGGGATCTCATGAGAGCAGAGCAGACGGGGAGAATTACTGCCCTTGACCTGCTGGCCACAATTCTCTTGATGCAGCCCGGAATATGGGCTAATATTCTCCAGCATCATGCAAGAGAGAAATAATTCTGTACAATGATGGAGAAACAATGGCTCAAAGAGGTTGCATTTTTTCTTATACTGAGTTTATGACCAGACATCTGGCCAGTGATACGAGGTGGATAGTATGAAATGAAAGGATTGGACAGAAGGTAGCAACCAGTGATAAAGAGATAAATGCTAGGGAGAATCAGCTTTGCAACAGTTGCTGGGAGTGAATTAAATCATAGAGGAGTAAAACCCAGCAGGAGATGGGGAAGCATTGACAGAAAATGGGAAGGCAGGGAGAGTACTGAAGAAACGGTTGGAACATTTGTTGGAAAAAAAACAACCAAGCATCAAGTTGTGGAAACCCACGGTGGGGAAAGGGAGAGTTGTGGGAGATGGGATGATTTTCTCTCATCTTCTAAGGGCTGCGCATTCCCATGAATGCTCACAGCTTTACATAAATTCACACGCAAAGCATCAGGAGCAGATTAAGCTGAACTGGAAGGGAACCGCAATGTGGGGAGGTAACAATTAAAGGCAGTTGCTGGGCAGCTAAAGTGTATGGGAGATAGATTGTAAATAGGCAGAGATAGTTTTGCTGAAGTGACTAACATGACAGTGATCCTGAGGGGATGGACAGCAGCTGCAGGCAAATCCAGGACTGAGTGTGGAAAGCAGGGAAGGTGCTATTTGTCCTGCCCCTCTCAGCACAGATACTAGCCACAGTCCATCTGTGAATCTTTGAAATAGGAAGGGGGGAGTGAAAAAGCCATAAAATATGGACCTCTCAAGGCAAAGTAGGCTGTGGCTGCATACATTGTCATATTGAGAATGACATCCTGGCTCACACTCCTTAACAGCTTCACCAGTGTAACCATCAGGGCTTTAGACATTACAGGGTAAAGCTAGCATCACCCTGGGTAGCATCAGAAGAGACTGCTACCAGGAGGACCACCACTATTATTACTAGCTGCAATAAAAAAAGCACTTCTTAAAATGTTTTTTCTACCTAATTGTCAAAACTGAATAATATTATCAGCTTTTTTATCCTTTGAGTATTTTTCTAATAAGAAAGCACAGAGATGCACTGCAAATAAAAGCAGAAGATTTGAGGATGCAAAGCAATCATGCAAAATGACTTTCATATCAGTTTGATAAGCAGCTGAAATTTAATAACTACATCTCTCCTATGGTGCTGGATGAAAGTTT
>NW_020799101.1:14757107-14818530 GCF_003259725.1 Athene cunicularia
AAAAAAAAAAAAAAAAAAAAAAAAAAAAAAAGATAAATAGAAAAAAAAAAAAAAGAACTTTGTGCATGTGCACGTGTGTGTATATGTTTTTACTGTGCCTTTCATAGCTTAGGTAGATCTTCCAGTGCTTTACAAAGCAGTGAGTTAAATACTGGTGGCGTGGTGCCTGTGTAGGCAAACGGCACATCCATTATGTGCTCAGCATACGTTTTTATTGTTTCTTTATATAGAACCCAATATCACTTACACAGAGGGGGATATAACAAATATATCAGACCATGAAGCACACATATGTGCTGTTTCTTTCTGAGCATCCGCAGCTGTATATAATCAATGGAACATTCCTTTGGAGTGCACCACAGGTCAGCAGGAACCTTGACACACAGCTGAATTTATGAGTGATCACATTGTTCTAAATATGCATCACTTAGATTTCTACAGGTGTTTAAAGATTTGCCCCAACATTCCTTTTTTTTTTTTTTCTTTTTTTTTTTTTTCCCTTTTATAAAAGTATGTGCACATGGAAAACAGAGATTGTATAATTAAGGCTTCCATTTGGATGCTAAAATGAATATAATTCACCATAGATTACAACAGAGAATATTATATCATCTCTAAAAAAACCCCACTCAGAATGCTGAAATTAAAAAAAAAAATTCACCTGGGTGAAATATTGCTTATAGTCAGGGACTGGAAAACCCTGAAATCCTCCAAGCCGTGTTAAGTGGGGGGACTTTGTAAAGTATTTTAAAAAACCCCACACCAAACATTAAAATCTCTTTTTATTCTGCAAAATACGTCTGTAATTTTATCTAAATGTATGTATCAAAAATAAAAATAAACACCACCTTACAGAAACTCTATTTGCCACATGTGACTTAAGATAAAACAAGCTTTATTAATTATCTTCTTCCTTTATAGTAGAAAAGATGTAAAATTAAATAGATAAAATCTTAAGAGAAACCAATGTGCATGTATTGAGGAAAGACAATGAGGCTTCACAGACTGACTAGAACCAATTCCTTTCAAATAAGCGGGAAAGCCCTACAGAGAGAAATAAAAGTGAGGAATGGTGAATTCTGTAACACTTGCCAGACCAATGAGCTTCATCAATTAATCACAGCAAAATAATCACCACCTACATTAAAGAATAATACATGAAAAGGACAGGGCATAGCTTTAACTTATTCAGAAAGGGCTGACTCCCTAATCCCTCTGAGTCTTGACATGTTAACTGGGTAGCGACTAATTAGATGTCAAAAATTCATAAGCACTCTTTAATATTGCATATATCTGCGGCAGACATTTCAATATGAGAGTTGTATACACAGAAGTCACTATAGCATTAAAACACAGCAGGGTGGGAGAAATAAAAGGAAAACAATAAAAACAATGGCCCTTAAAAACCCAAGAGAATGCCTCCTTTGGAAGTGTGTACTTTCTTATTCAGAAAAGGTATCACCTTAATAAGAATTATAGGCAAAGAGGTTTCACTGTTCCATGCTGTGTGGACGAAAAGAGGGAGAAAAGACTGACTTATCAAAGGCACTGGCAGGTAAATAGTAATTTACTATGCATGCACAATGAACATTACACAGTGCCTTGACACAGGGCGATAATGAAAGACATGCTATTGTGGCATCCATCGAGGGAATTTTTTTCTTCATTCTTCCTTCCCCTGTCTCTCTTGAGCAAAGAAGCAGTGATGTTTCCTGGCAGCTGCCTCCTGTTTCAAGCCATTTCACATAATATAGGAAGAACCTGAAGTTTAGTGTATTAAGTAAGTGAGTTAGTTTGCTGGTTTGGTGATATATACATTGCTTGTGCGTGAACTTATATTTCAGACGCAGGAGTCTGTATTTTTATGGAACAAGCCTTTCTTGTCTGAAGAATTATATGAACCTGATATATAATACAAGGCGATGAGATTAAAAACAATGCATCACATAATACACTGTTTTATGACTTGCATCCTTTAATTGTAGCTCTCAGGAATAAAAAGAGAGGAATGTGCTCTTGTTTATAATGCAGAATTATCATTCTCTCTTTTGACTAACAATGTACAGGGCAAGTAGTCTGTGGAGATTCCTCTATTTTCCCCTTTATGGAACAGCAAAGTTAAATCTCAGTTTTGCAATGCTTCTAACTAGCTTACAGCCACCAAGCCTTCAAATTTAACCTGCAAGCAGTATAGGAGGCTTGTGACTGTAATCCTCCTATAGCTGCTGTTGTTTAAATGTGACATGACTGCAACTGGAATGTTTTAATTATCTTAAAAGGGTAAAGTCTTGCAATATGATGATATAAAGTAAGTAGCCTTCTGCAGAGAAAAATTATTAGATTTGTACATCTCACTGGAGTAGAATCCAAAAAGACAATGTAGCTCTCCTTGTACACTGCAGTGTGTATAATAATGATGTTTGTATCAGCTGATTGGTACTTCCATAAGCCGACATCTCTCACTGGTGGCAACTTCTGGATTGATGTAATGCAAGAATAAGAATGTGGTTTAATGATTGCTGACCATCTTAGACTGAATGTTATCTGGTTATGCCTGGTCTTTCCTTTGAAGGTCACTACATTCATTTTGTTTGCAAAAGGCCTTTTTTGATCAACACAGAAACTGTAATTAACTGCATACATTTATCATTGCTGTACTATTCATACCTCTTTCTTGTAATTGTAAATGTGTTACCTAGCACGTATGGTTTTTGTTCTTTTGATGTCCTGAGTGTCCAGTGGTGTTTCGCTGGGCACACACTTTATGGTTTTATACTAGAATCAAAATATTAAAGAGTAACAATTGATTAGCAATTCCAATCAGGTGATTATCTGCAGTGCTACTAATAGGTTTTGCCTCCTTTTCATCTGGTGTACCTGGCAAGTGAGACTGTCCCACAGAATCATTCAGGTTGGAAAAGACACTTGGGATCATCGAGTCCAGCCATCAGCCCTACTCTACAAAGTTCTCCCCTACAGCAGCTTGCACATTCTCCTCCTGCCTTTGGTAGAGCTCAAGGGCAGAACCAGGTCACCTGGATGAGACCTGGTTGATCATGTCAGATTTTCAGAAGGACTCTGGAGATGTAGGAATAGTTTTTTAGTCACAGTGGTCTATTCGTTCTGTGTGACTCAAGATTTGTTTGTATATTCAGGAGCAGAATGGGTTTGCATACTCCAACCAATTTGCGTGTACAAAGCATTTGTGTGCAAACCCCCAAGAACTTGAACATACCATGAGTGCTTTGTTCAGGGGTTCCTTACAAATTTGGGCATCCTGATTTTGTGTTTTGATTGAAAACAGAATCCTACCCACATCAGAAACATTTCATAAATTATTCTTAATACCCAGTATTTATGTAATGAAAGCCATGGGCTTGGGAGTTCTTTGGTTGGGGGTGAGAGGGGAAAGAGAGAGAAGGAAAGGAAGTTCCTTCCTTTCAGAGACAAGTCTAGTCCAAAAAGTGCTGTTGAATATCTGTCTCTTATTGTTATTAACAAAATTCATATGGCTTTCAGTGGGGTAAGGCCAGAAATTACATGATTGCAGTGCACCCCAGTAAAGAGTTTAACGAATGTCTAATTTAAAAGCTGAAAGTAAGTGAGGTAAGTATCCTTCATTCTCTTCCACCATTCAGATCTCTCTCTATCCAAAGGCCACTGATACAAACTAAATCTTCACTTATTAAAAAATCAGATTTTCTAGGACAATGTTCTGTTTTACTGAGAAATCTGATTTTCCAATAGGGCTGCATTACTGGATGAGCCTAAATCCAAAACAAATGTAGAAAAAGATCCATGGTCCTACCTAGAGCTTGTCTGCCAAACAAAGCTCTGCAAACCCAGTATAATTGATAACACTAGTGGATTGGGGCTGGTCACCTTAAAATGGACTTTCAGAGCTGTAGTGGGGAAGAAAACAGAAACCGTGTTATTATTGATCAATAGCGGAGCATCCCTTTAGTCATGCCACCTGTGCACAGGCAACTTCTGAGCTGACAGATTTCGAATTCTATCTACAAAACGTTTTAAGCCTGAAAAATGAAGTCATGCCAAGTAAAGGTTATGTTCAGCAAAAACATGCAGAAGATTTGGGGTTTGTTTGGTTTTTTTGTGTTTGTTTTTTTTTTTTTTAAGAGATAAAAAAGATGTAACTAGGGGAAAAAATAAAAAAGGGAATAAGTGGAGTGTGGTTCTCCTTAGGCCAGATCAGGTCAGTAAGTTTTGTGGAGTTAATAAAGGAGGTCGATGTGTTCACAAAGGGAAAGGAACCCATATCAGAAAAGTGCAAGCTCAGTCAAGACTGGTAGTGTCTGCTGATATTACAGCCTTTTCATGATTTCACAATGCTTACTAACATCCAGAAAGATGGAAGGAGCAAACCAGAAACTGGAATAGAAGAAAGTGTCTTGCACTACACTTTCCTTGTACCAGTGGAATCAGCTGGTGGGAATGACCATTGGAAAAAGGTGTATCTGCATGTTCCTAAAGAAAAAGAAACACGGGTCTAAGCCAGTTTTTGCTCTTTCTGTCATTCTGTACAAAAGCCCTCCTGGGCCAAGATAGAGCTGACTGGTGCCACAACAGTTCAGAAGCTCAAATTGTTGAGAAAGCTGAAAGGAACAAATGGGAATCAGCAGAACGCATTACCAAAAGGACAAATAACAGATGGACAAACATAATTCCAAAGCAAATGCCAAATACTGGAAGGAACAACAGAGTTGGGTAACATACTGGAAGAGAAGCAAAATAGTTAGATTCAGAGGACCAGCACAAATGCCAAAAGGCCTTCAGTGAAGAAGAAAGGTGAAACTAGATAGGCAAAAGAGAAGCTTATTTAAAATTTAAGAGTATTTGTAGCAGAAAATATTTCTATCTTGTTTTCTTACCTTAAATATTTCTATAGCAGAGTGTGTTTTCTACTGGTTTAGGGCGCTGTGCTCTGCAGAGTGGAGCCCTATGTGGACATGTTGACTACAAGAAAGGATTAAATAGGGATGGCCAAATCCAATTTTAATCATGTAGCTTATCTGAATGCCTGCGATGACCACAGCAATGTGTTCATTGTGTCGGTCAGCTGTGATCCAATGGACATTATCTTGGAAGCAGCCATAAACTAAAGGGGCAGATGTTAAAACAAGCCACTTCTGCTAAACAGTCACCTTTGAGCCTCATTCTGGCATTAAAATGTTGTCCAAATACATTTGTACATTAAAATGTTGTCCAAATACATTCAAAACCAAATACATTCAAAACTACATTCAGGGCCCTGATTAGCTGTGTTCAAATTACTAATACAGTCATAAGAGTTAATCACAGAACTAGTGTTTGTGTAATGAACTATTGGTCTACCTTGTTGCCACAAGGCAAAAAGTTGGTTGTGTAGAAGCATTCTAACATAGGCTGTAGTTTTACTGAAACCATATTAACCAAGGTAGGGAGTAAGAGAGTTTGGTCCTTTTTCTACCCACTGTTAAGGTCAATTCTATCACTTATGTGGTGGAAAGCACAACAAATAGATACTGCTATTGCGCTTTAACCAAAACTTATGGTGCTAAATTTCTGACTACATTTGGCAGAGAGTGTGAAAACCCCATGATCTCCTGTTTTTCCTCTTATTGCAGCCAATGGTTTTTGAATGTCACTAAGGACAAGAAGTATATATGAAGTGAGTAATGTACAATACCTACACGATGATTTTATTTTTGTTTTAACATGTGGTAGATTTCTTGCTGACCCTGTCAACAACTACCAGTAGCTAATTTGCTAGCTCAGTGACTCATCGTCAGTTCAGTTTACATGTAACTAACAAAGGTCAGCCATGAGAAAAAGTATTTGATTTCAATACCTAATTCAAGGAGGTGTGATATTTCTATGGGTTTTTTTGACTGCTTAATTTAAATCCCTCTAATTGCAGAACCTGTTTGCTGAATAGTTCTAGGTTCACTGGTTCACTTTAAATTAGATTTGAGAATCATTAAATCAGCTTCCTGAAAGGGTCTGACCCGTGTTGGCTGTGTACAGTACAAACGCAACGTCAGACAAGGGGTTCTGCAGTTACAGGTCATGTATTTCCATTGGGTTCTGCTGCCTGGGGTCAGGAGATGCTCTTTCTGAGTAATTCAGCACAGTTTCAGGCCTCAGCTGTACTGCTGGGGGTCACTGTTCATGGTCAGGTTGCCATGGGGAAGGGATAAGGCAAAAGTGGACTTTTGTCCTTCCTTCCATTTGACTGCACAGCTTGCTGCTTAGCACAGGGTACTTTGATGGGAAGTGGCTATGAGGAAGCCCACACTTGTTCCAGTTCATCTATCACAACAAAAGTTATTCTGGAGTGAAAGAATGCAACCTAAGGGATGCAGAAATTTTAAAATATCAAAATCATAGCATGTGCATGCTCACAGAGGAAAAACACCCACGTAAAATACTGTAAAGCATGGGAAGTGTGGTATTGGGCTGTTTAGGGATGATGTTCTGTTCTGTTTAGGTTGTGGGGTTTTTATCCCCCTCAGCATTCAGTTTATCAGAGTTAAGTGGTCATCATAGAAGCAGTTAGTATGCAAGTGCCAGTACTAACTAGGATGGTTTGGTGCTGATGCCTCCCTGCTTTGCCACTTGTGCAAAGCCTTACAGCTCAGGGGAAGAGCCAGAGCCCCTGACCAGACCACGATGCTGCTGCTGATCTTGTTCTAGTAGTAGAAAGCACCATGAAGAGTATAGGTCAGTGAGAAACAATAATCTGTGTACATAAATACTGTCATATTCTATTAGGAAGGAATCAGTTACGAAAATATAGAGATATTGATGAACAGATAAAAATATAGGTTCTCTATTGGCACTGGTGAGCATAGCTTCCACTAGTGTGTGAAAGCTGGATCCTTAACTTGTCAGCACATTGGATGAATTGTGGCCTCAGTAATAATACTGTAAGCTATTAAAGGTCTGATGGTCTAGAAGCACATGCTCTTTGCTGACTTCCACTCCCTTGGCATCATACTCTGCACTTTGAGAGGTGAGGACTGAAAACTGTGAGATACACGATGCTTTATGTCTAAAGGAGGGTGAATACGCTTGTAGTTGTGACTAAAATACCCTACATAGCATGAGCAAGAAGAATTTCCGAACCTGGGGTAGTATTAACTGGCAGTAACTTCTACATTAACTAGATTCTGCTGTTCTTAAGTGCTTTCATATTATTATTCTGCTAAATGGTTATCTGTGTTTGGCAGGGAGGTTATATCTGCTGGAGAGAAGCTGAAACTAATTAATCTTGATTTTAGGATCCTTCTTGTCCTTCTCTTAAGTCGCGTGAATATTTTATGTATATATTTTGGCATACTTCAGGTGAATCTGGAATACATGTTTTAGCCAAGTGTAGGATCTAGTTTTTCACCTCAGAAAGTATAAATTAAATAACTAAAAAGTTTAAATATAGTATGAATATAAATATTGTATAAGTATAAATATAAATAACTAAAAAGCAAAAATACGTCATGCCTCTCTATGGTGTGTTACAGTTACTGCAATTGCCTTTACAAATGTACAACACTCCATTTTACCCACACCTCTATTCCCTTCTTCTCAGAACAGGAAAATCACGTAGAGGTTTGAACCAGGAAGTGAACGAAGTGCATCACTTCTGAATCCCATGAGCTGCCTGCAGCCCCCTGAGCATACACCCACCCATGGACAGACGCAGAACTGAGCAGCTTGGAGCATGTCTTGTTCATGTGGCTGTTGTGAAGTCAAACTGTATCAAGGCCAACAGCCATGAGCTCAGCACTGAGGAAAGAGGGGTGAGGATACTTCCTGTTCAGTGAAATTATGTGCAGGACCTGCCCATGGTCTGAGAGTTTGATTTTAGAAACAACACATAAAATTTGGCACCTATTTGCAGTGCACTAGAAGATCCTAGTCCACATAACAGACCTTACAATTCAATGTTCTGCTCCTTTCATTTGCACAATCTTGACACTGTTGGAAGATATGGAAGACTTGGGATTTTAGAGGTATTTTAAAGTTTATTAAAAAATATGTACATTTATCTTTTGATAGTATTTTACTGATTTTAACTGAGAGGGCCAAAATTTCTACACAAATTATCTCAAAAAAGTTCTGCACAAATTAGATATCTCAAATGATGCTTTCTTCATGTTCATGACATCACGACCACTGGCCTAGCTGGGAACATGTGTGGAAAGTCTCCATCCTAGATGAAGGCACAGGACTGGTTCAGCCTGTGACCTATAGCAGGGTCCAAAGCCACTGAAGCTTTTTTGACTTGGTTTCCTGAGAAGCCTTACTGGAATATGCCATTTCTGTCTGTTGTTCTTCCCACAAGTAACCTTTGAACTTGATGTCAGTAAATTAAATGAGGGTGCTAAAGTGCTCAGATATGCTAACTCTTGACAAGTCTTGTGAGATTAGTGGCCCAAATGAGTGTTTCCACTGCAGGAAGGGCAGTGCTGTGAGCTCAGCAGTGTTGTTCTCTTGGCCAGACAGCTCCTGTGCTCTGGCTGGCCAAAAGGTACATGCATAACTCAAGGCATGTGTTTATCAGATAATGACAGTATCTGGGAAGGCAGCAATGTGTATTTAGGAGAAAAGATCAGGGCACATGAGGAAGAACTGAAAATATAGGAAAAGGGAGACAAGGGTCGCTGCAGCAAAGACCATAGAAATGAAATGGATGTATTTGTAGGAAATCACACTCTGAAAGTTCATTGGTCATGGAACCACTTATTTTATTTTTGCAGGTAGTGCCTGAATCTACTGACTGTCTCACTTGAGACCTACTGGGGTTTTTTTTGCTAGCACCCTTATCCTTTGTAATTCTAACACAGGACTTAAGTGTTAACTTCAAATCCTGCATGAATCCACTGACGTCTTTTCCCTTTACAGAACTTACAGTCGGAGAAAGGAGCCCTACTGCACAGAAGATTTGAATAGATGGATAAGTACCAGTGAAAGTATTTGCATAAGGAAAAGAATTATATTTTATAACTCAACATGAGAAGCATAGATTACTTTGCACATACTTATTAAGATTAGTCCATAAGAATTCATTACTGGCATCTTACTGGAGAAATTAGTTATTTCTTTCTCAGTCAAAGATAACACATAGAACTTTGTTTGTACAGCAGACAATTAAGATGGAGGTTATTTCCTAACACTAATGAAAGTTCTCCCTTAGAACCATTGCAAATTTCTATGGACCTCTAACCTGTCATTTTCTTCTGTTTAGTTCATTGTATTTTGCAACAAAGAAAACTGTACCCGGCTGTGCACAGAAAAAGAAAAACCCTTTTTCAGACAAAAGAAGCAAAGCTCTTTTGTTACAAAAAATAGCACAACTTCAGAAAAGATATTTCCTAATAGAGATCACTTGGCTATTTGACTGTTTTCAGCATATAGAGGGTTAAGCCCAGCTGAGAATGCCAGACATACCTGTATTCATTCCATTTTGAATAAAGTGACAAATTCCTATTCTTGGTCATTGGAGCACAAAATTAGCCCCGTGCTTCAGTGAAAGGTCAACATGGGAAGAAATAAACAGGAGGTGAGAGGTCATGACCTGTGTATAGAACAGCAAAAAATGGCTGAATAAAAAAAAAAAAAAAAAAAAAAAAAAAAAAAAAAAAAGCGTATTCTACTGTATATTGTACTTTCTATATAGTCAGGTCCCACTGGAAATGTAAAGTAGTCCTAGAGTGTTCTGGAAAACTGAAGACTAAAATGTGCTTATATTTATTTATTTATACTGCTATTTTCGTGTAGGCTCCATTAGTTTTGTTTATTTTATGTAACTCCTGCATATACATGTTTACTCATATGATCCAGGATCCAATGGATCTAGGAGACGTTTAACTGATCAGGCCTGGAGAACTCTTTTGCTGTCCATGTCTTTTGGTTGCACATTCAGTGCTTAGTAAAGACCTAGAGACCCCTGCAGAATGCTCAGGAACAGAACCAGTCACCAATGGGAACAAGAGTCTGAGTCAGACATTGAAGGCATTGGAAAGAGGCAACAAAAATAGTGTTTAGCTCTACCACTCATGTTTGTGTTCAGTCTCTGGCACTGATGGACTGAAACACTAATCCCATCTGATGGTGCCTATTGGTTCTGTCTAGTCCCGGGGTAGGAAATCAGTTGCCATCTTGTGTGTCGTGGGTAGATGTAGTGGAGGTGTGAGCAGCAGTAGCAAACAGCAGATCGGAGAAAGTAAATAAAGGAATATTTATTCAGTCAAAACTGGTGTTCAGCAATGCACCTCACACACTGGGAGCTGTGTCTTTGGAGAAGAGAGCAAAGCTTCCTCAGAGCTCAGCTCTTCTGGAAGAGATTGCTGTTATCAGCATCCTGTGGATACTGCTCAGATCGCTTCCCAAGTGTCCTGCAGACACAGGTCTGGGGACAATATCAGTGTCCACTTACTTCTTTGGAATCTTGATTGCTGATTGAAAATAAAGTGTTACAGAAAAAAAAAAAAAAAAAAAAAAAAAAAAAAAAAAAAAAAAAAAAAAAAAAAAGCCTTCTCTGTATGTGCATATGGTTGACAGAAGGGCCAGCTAGGAAAGAACAGCTCTGCCAGACATAGTTGTCTCTTTAAAAGCCAATACATAATCAAGGTGGTGAACCAAAGAATACCTTCATGGACAATACAATATTGATTTGTAGAGTATTTGGCTTTGTAAAAAGAAAACATTCAAGAAGGTAAGAGAATCATTTTTCAATCTGAGATGACGGGCAAAAGAATACTTCTTTTTGTCTTCTCTTGAAACCTGGCTGGGAGGGTTTTTATGAAATATACCTTCATCATAAAATGACAATTCACTGCAGCCAAAACTCTAAGCAGTAAAAGGTTCATTTTGACTAATTTCCTGTTTCCCCAAAAATTAGGAAAAAATGGAACCAAAATGATTGAAACAACCTATTTGCATGTTTTGAAATTCAAAATTTCCTTTTTCATATGAAGCTACTTCTTAGTTAACGTGGTAAGTATAGTTACACAAGAGAAGGAAAAAATGGTGAAGACAAAAAAATTTGAAGATACTAAAATGAATATCAACTTACTCAGCTCACTTCCAAAAGTTTGGATTTTTATTTGCAGAATACAGTCATTGTAGTATCAGAAAATGTCTGCCGAAGGGGAAATTGCATCCTTCCCAGCTCTAGTTGTGAAATTTTTCTCAGTGCACCTAAATATGATGACCTCACGGAATTAGGATACAGCAAATAGCTTGAGTAAGCCATGTGTCTTCATATTTCATTGTATAGGCTTATCCAAGGAGATTACAACTAAGCTTTCAAAAACATGGAATCAGGATTTTTTTTTTTCTAGTTCTTTGTTGCTTTAGTTTTATTTTTCTCATTTTTGTCTGGTGTCTTACCAATGCTTTGCTAATTTGATCATGTTCTTTTATTCTGAAATGGATATTTGCCTTCTGTTTGCTTTATTTTCTCTTCTAGGACTTGCTTGTGTTTTTGGCTTAATATGTCTCATATTAGCAGCAGAGTTTTACAGTGTTATGCCAGTTGGCACTTCATACTTCAGCAGGTTGAAGAGCAGTATGAGGTCTTGTGTGGAAAATACCCACCCAAATTAACCAGTTATAATCCTTTAGCAACTGTTTGTGCCTATTAGCTACTGTACATCAGGAAATGGAATGATTCTGATGAACCAGTGATGGTTGTCCAGTGGTTCCCAAACAATATGAGCCAAGTTAATTTCTGTTGCAGTTCAGAGAAGACAGTAGCTATCCCAGTCAGACATATGTCAAAACCCTGCAAAAATAGATGGTTGAATTTGACATTACTACTTAATATTAATCCTGCTGTAGTACATGCTGTAGCGAGGTATATTGTTCTTTTGAAATCAAGCCATAGTACTTATTCTGGTGCTAGAAGAGACAAAAACAATCATCCAATTTCTTCCCATTTCTACATGGCAAGTACAGGTAAATGCAAGTAAAGTGTAGGTCATTTTATATGCCAAGAAGCCCATGTGATTCAATAGAATTCTTCAATGAGATTTAGATGAATGTATTTCTTTGGGCAAGAAAGAAGATACAGGCTTGTATATCTTCTGTATATTGATGTTTTCTAACCTTGTGTCTATCAAGCCTGTTTTGCTATGGCTGCAGAGTGGATATACAGATATAGTCTCTGTACAGCAATACTCAGAGCATAGTGAATAGACTGATGTTCATTTTTTGCAGGACTAAGATGATGGAAACTGAGTAGAGGGACAAGAAACCAGAATAATTGTTTAAGTTTAGGCTGACGTGTGTAGTTCAGAAATCCTGGCGTCCATTTGTACATGGAACTGAAAAATCATCTTAGTTCTCAAACTCTCCAGGATGTTGAGGCTTAGATAAGCAACTTCTTTTCTCTTTCCCTGTCAGCACTTGAAAAAACTTCCTCCAAAGTAGACCTTGTTGTGGTTGCCCATTATTTGACTCTTGGAAACTGAAATTTTCTCTCCTTTGCTGCAGCTTGAGACTATATGGAAACCAAGGAGAATGCAGGATGCGGTTGGTCGTTCAAATAAAGCTTCATGCCAGGAACTTGTAATGCCTCTTCAGACCTTTTCTGGTATGGCACAAGTTCAATTCTTAGCATTTCAGTGAGATTCCTGCTGTATGGCAGTTCTTACCTAGAAGGAGGCTAGTGGTGTCTTAACATACCAAGGACAGAAGGGCTTTTGTCAGGGACCAAACTGGCTAGTGCAATGCTATCAGAGAGGAGTGAAGCTACAATGCTGTGTGTCTTGAGCAGTCATGCAGTCCCATGAGACAGGACAGGCTTCACTGGGGCTGTAGTTCCTCCAGCACATCCCTTTCTTACATCTCTGTTGCATATACATAGCAATGGATATTGAAACAACTCTGCTTTGTTACAATAACATATTAGTTCATCTCAAGCTTATCCCTACATGAAGGGTTTCTCTTTGCTGAAAGGATATCAAAATAAGGTATTAGATAAGAACAAATCCTGAAATCATGAGTCAGTTGTTCTTCTGTCTTCATTCAGCAGTCTGACAGTTGTTCATCACTGAAATCCTGGAATAAGGTCATGTTATGTAAATAAAACGGTATTCTTTGCTTCAGTCATATTCATGTATGACTGATTTCATTGAGACTTGAAAGGCAATGGATATAAGGGAAAGAATAAGGTTGAAGGGAAGCTCTGAGCTAATTTTCCAGCAGTTTGTTGTGGGTAGTAATATTCAGATAGCACACCTTTGCCCTGTGTTCACATGGCCAAAGGTCTATTACTTTGAAGAAATCACCAGTTTCTTTTAATGTAATATACAAACAAAAATAACTTTTATTATTATTATTATTATTATTATTATTATTATTATTATTATTTTTATTTTTATTTTATTTTAATGAAATAGTAATTTCATATACAGGGAAATAAAATCTCTTTTTAATGGCAAATTTAAGTTTTACTGAAGTTAACTGGAAGAAGGAGGCAAAGTTCACTGCACTGCTTGAACTGATGTGTTTTGTGGCATCCTTCTACATTCATGTCCAATGCCTAATGATGTTTAAATGTTAATATACTTACTATATTGATTTAACAGTTATTTATTACAAATCTTTCCAGATATAGATGGAGAAAAAGTGTAGAGTACTATAAAAAAGAGACAAGAAATGAAATGTAAAATCTATATTGCAACAGTATTTTTTACTCTTAATTTTATGTGTTATTTACACTAATAATAAAATATATTTATTTTATCAAACTAGAAGTGTTGATACACAAGTAGCTGCTTTTAACAAAGGTAAAGGTATTAATTATCAATTAGCAGAAATTGCTTCTAATAAGATTGAGGGAGGGACAGACAAAAACTGATCAGGAGAACCTGACACAATGTTCTGTAAATTACCAGTATTTTTTTTTTCTTTTTACATCTGCCTTGGATGATATGAAAAAAAGGTGTCAGGAACATAATTACTAAACACATCTAAAATACAAACCCTTTTGTTGTTCTTTTAATCATTTGAGGGAAGAATATTAATTCCTTGGAAGATTTTTGCCCTTTTCTACAAATATCAAGTAAAATTAACTAACAGCTCAATTATTTTGTTAATGAGGTAGTTCCCCTCCCCACTGACATTAATTCAGTTTAATTTTTTTTTCTTCAAATCTCTTCTATTCTACTATCAATCAAATATCTTTTCAGTGCATAGTGAGGAAATCCTAAGAGAAGGAAAAACAAGTTGGAGCTGATGACAACTGAAGTGGCTTACTTATAACTAGTGCCTGACATATATGTATACCTGCAGCCATACTACTGATTACAGGTTGACAGAGGAAAAGGAAAGTAAGTACTTTCAAAGCAAGGTAGTAATAGAGAAGCCAAAGTTGAGGACTTTTATTAATATTTACTCATATATTCTATATAAGTTAATTACACCACATTTTAATGCATTGTCCTATCCCAGCTGTGTCTTTAATAAACTCTGCTTCATAGCTTTTTAGAAAACCCACACATCAAATTTTCCAGAATGATGCCTTAAGTTATCTTCTTCATTCACATTAAGCACTTTAATGAGTGCCTCTTTTTTTTCAGAAGTGGTCTTTCCACTGACTTGAAGGAGTATTATATGATTTAAGCAATAATCGTAGTTTAGAAGCAATAAATAGCCAATAGGCAGCGTGAATAGTTCACAGGCAGTTGACAGACTGAAATTTGTTTGCTTAAAGTATTCTCTGAGTACTTGGAGATAAGCATTGTGACAGAGATATAACAAAAATAAATTAGAAACAATGTAGAGATAAACTAAAAAGCTATGCTCATTTACTAGCTTACTCACAATACGTATTTTGATTGACCATAACTAATATCAAACTGTGCCTAGAAAGGAATTTGTTCTCTGAAAGAAAATGACTTCAAAATGAACTTGACAAGCACATTCTGCACTAGTTCGTTTCCTGAGAAATGCATTACATATGTCATTTCCTGAGGCCTGTACTGGAATGGTCTTGTCTGCAAGTGGCCATGTATGGCTGATGATGGCATGGTCAGTATCTAGGAAGAACAATTGCAAAGTACTTGCAAGAAAAAGCTTAGGAAATGGTGATCACTGCTCTTGTCTACACATTAAGAAGCATCTGAAGATGTTATCTCCTGCAACTGTAGGCAAATGACAGTACAGTCAGATTCTTGTCATTTGTTTTAGTTGTTTCGTGAACTGCCCAGCACTGCTGAGCTCTGGCAACTCCAATCAAAATACCCCTGTTTGGAACCAAAGGAACAGAAGTTGAATATTTATGTCACTGCAAATTAACAATATTCTATTCTGCACACTTTTTAAAACTCATAATGAAAATAAAAGTGTGGTCTTTGGTATCTAAAAATACCAAAATAGATCTAAAAACTAGAGCTTACTCAAAATTTCCCACTAACATTTTCAATGACATCCTAATGGTTTTGTAAAACTTTCCATATGATCTACTCTTCAGCAAAGAAATCAATACAAAAAGTTTGAAAAGAACATTTTTGTCTTCTGAGCTGAATTGTTTGTTTGGTCTTTTACAAAATGCTATCTTATTTGTGATTTTTTTTTTCTTCCTCATTTCTTCCATGGGGAAAGAAGAGAAAGAAAAAATTGTTGCTGGGATTTTCTTTGCAGTTTTCTTACTGTTTTGTTACTTTACAATAAAACTAAGTAAATGGAGACATTAAAAGGAAGAAGAAAATAATTAACTTTCAAGTTAAAAACAGAAAGAGAGAAAAATATTACTAACAAACACAAAGTTTTCAGTTAATCATCTTGACCATTCTATTGAATTTACAATCGAAGCCATAATGTTTTGTCATAATTCTAACACAATCCTATTCCTGATGCTGATTCTCCCAGGGTTATGTGATACGTTATTAAATCAAAAGAATCTCCAACTGTTTCCAGAAACTATTTTTTTCCAGAATATTTAATATTCTTCTTTCTCTGGAAATAGTTTCAGGACTGAGTGGCTGACCATTAGTTTCTCATCCACAGGAAAAAAAAATGCAGGAAATTTACCTTTATGCAGAAAGGAAACAAATGTGACAAATAAACAAACAAAAGCCTCACAAACTATGCTTCATGGTTCATGTCCAATATCTCTACAAATACAGTTATCCAACAATAATAATACTAATTCATATTGGACATTTTGCCCTGAAACTGTCTAAATACATCCTATATCTAATGACAAGATACTGTGTTTGTCCTGCTGAAAAAGATCTTTCTGTGCATCATACCTTTGTTCTGAAGAAATGCTCTTTACCCTAGCTTTATCTTGGAAGAAAATATTTGAGAAAATATTTTCCTTCTTGTTATTCTGTCATATTCTGTTCATCAGCTCAGAAAAACAAGAAAGGGACAGATTATATGTATATTTCAACTGTTTTCTGGAAATGAGATCAAACACACACCTTGTAAAATTAGGAATAAGGTCTACTCATTCTGTAAGTAAGGAAGTGTGCAAGCTACTCTTATCAGAGATTTTGTGATATGCTAAAAAATAAAGAAAGAGTAATAGCTGTCATTTAATTATTCTCTTAAAAACTGGGTTTGTATGTAAAAAATTGAATTAATACAATGAAAATAATAGGGTGGATTATTTATGGAATGTACATGGACCCAATTCTCCTTGGTAGAAGGCCCACAAACAAGTACAAACCCAGTTATAGCATAACAATTTCCTATGTTACAGCTGAAAAAAGGCAGGCTTCTTGTGTATGTAGATTCACTAGCACAGTTTATGCAGTTCAGTGGTAATGCCATGCATGCAAAACAATATGTTAAAAATAGCAAGAATTACTTTTTTTTTGCATGATTCAGTAACCACAAATAAGCCATCATTACTGGTAAAATGAATCAACCAGCCTCTGGCCACAAACTTCAAGGGACTTATCAGCAGGTAAAATGCACCCTACCTAACATAAAGGTGCCTGTCTTTCACCCATAATGAAAACATATACGATATGAAAAGAAAGTGTCTGGACCTCTTGCTGTGGGACCTGTCTTCTGATGATCCGATAGCCTAAACTTTAAAACCCCTCTAAAGAAAACCTTAAGATGAAAGCATAGTCTTTTACATTGTTTCTGTGAATATATGTAAAGTTACTGAAAACACTTATAAACAATTTTATTATACATTCATTGCAGTGAAAATAATATCTAGAAAAAAACTTCAAGCTCACCTCCACCATGTATTTTAATAGGGTTTACATCTATGAATTTTAAAATGAAGAAGGCTTGAGGAAATTCAGGGCCATTAGGCATGATGGCAGGGTACGCAGAAAAAATGTTTTTGTAACAATTGGAAATTGGTACTTTTCCTTAAAATTCAGTCTGATATGTATTTCTTTCAACAACATGACTTTATTTCTCAGAGCAGTTTTCAGAGGGCTTTAGTCTAAAACACTGATGAAAAAGATATATTAAAAACAAGTGCAAATTCTTTAATAGACATGACGTAGCTTTGCATTCGTGATGAGATTAAACACATCATTTTGTCTGTGTTAAGATTTTGGGGTTTAGTCCTGTTTATGTGTTGAATTTTCACACTGTTTATCAATGACCTGTGAATAACATTTTGAATAAAGCATAACTACAGTTTAGGAATAAGTTTGTACTTTTTCTTTCACTCATGCATGATGTGTAGCTGGATAAAAATAAGTAGTGCTGGTAGTGATAAATAACACTAAACAGTCATGGTCATTATTCATTGTTCTTCCTGTACCCACAATTTAATGTTAGGATATTGAAGCATAGATTCAGAAAAAAAATACTTTCTGGTACATAGCATACAAATAGATTGTAAATGTTCATGCTGGAAAATCATGCAACACTGTTGAAGTCAGAAAGTTTACTCCAGAGGATAGTTCGGCCTAATCCATGGAGAATATATCTTTAAAAGTAGCTGCTAAAAAGGGGGAAATATACAGTTAATCTTTCTACTTCTGAGGCAAAATCAGCAATATGGTATTTTTCTTCTAATTCTTCTTTCCCTTCTAAAAAAATATGGAAAGATGAAGGAATCCTTCACATAAACAAGAAATAAGATAAAGTTAGGTGCAGAATGTTAATAATGTGGAGCTGTGGACTCTCAAGAATAGTCATTCCTCTTCTGATTGAAGATGAGGTGCCAGAGGTGGTTTGTTATGTTGCTCTCTCATAGCTGTAATGAAAGACAGAGGTAAAAATACAAATACATTAGTAGGAGCAACCACCAGAATACATAAATGAAGGAGAGGTGATTGACCTAAGAGGTATAATAGATAGTCTCTGTTTTCCCTAAAAGAGGCTAGATTTTGATAAGTAACTAAAATGTTGTCTAGGTAAAATTACATGCAAAACCTTTGTGCCCTCAATACAGTCCCTACATTCATAGGGACTGTAAAAACATATGGGACTAGAAGGATGGCAAAAATGATAGATCTATGACACTACAGTGTGTCTCCATACTAGAATGACTTCAAAACTATGACATCATCTAAATGCTTCATGTAAATATATTTTATATTTTTTCCAAAAACATCCTTGGGTTTTTTTTGAGTAGTAGTGGAAATACACTTTTATAATATGCAATATCAAACAGTTGTGATGGGAAACATACTGGAGGCATCAGATCCAGAAGCATCTAAGATCGACAGCCAAGTGAAATGGGATTCCTTCTCCTCTCTCCTCCAAGCCTTTCTTCCCCCACCCATGCAAAATGAATCAAGGAATTGTTTGTTTAGATTTTCCTATCGTATGTTGTTATCTCAGTGAATTGAGGCATCAGTAACTGAGGAATCATAAAAGCAAATTCCATTTAGCCCCAAAAGACTAAAATTCTGAGTTTATCAACTTTACCAGTTTATCAGGAGCTGATAACAGACAAACTAGCCCATAAACTACCACTATACTAGAGAATGCATTGGCTCTAGAATTCAGTTCTGAGTAAATTGGTTTTTTGTCTCAGTGTCCTGCATGTAAGTTGGAGATGGCAGTAACAGCTTTCTTATATCCACTGCTGGAACTAGAACTATCAATGTATATGCTGCCTTTACAGCGTGAATGGTCTCATACCACTATCCAATATTGACATAGGCTTTTGGGTACCAAAATATTTTTACTACTATTTCTAATGCCATTAGCAAGAGTATCAATAAGTGATTAGAACAGAGCAATAGTGCTAGATTTTTCTAGTCTAGTAAATCATCAGTGAGAGTCCAAGGAATGATGACATATTATAGTGCAACTTGTAGACCATAGTCCTTGAGAACAGCCTCAGCTTATCACACACACTTGTTGCTATAGGCAGAACTCTTCCAGATGTGGGTGCTTTCCGGAGGTCTCCAGAAAAAGCAGAATTCAATAGTATACAATTCATCTTGGGTAAGGCCTTTCTGAGTTCCACATAAAAACTAATGATAAAAATTCCAAAGGAACTCAGCTGAATGTCGGACCCAGCATGTAGTCGATAAGGCTCGGTTATTCAGTACTGACACAGCATGGCAAAGCTATGAAGACATTGCTTATTTCAGCTACTATTGCCAAGGTTGGGTGCTTGACAACTCTATCAACAAAGGATGAAAATGGAAGAGGAAATCTGAATCACTGTCTTCTGATAAGAAAGATGTTCAGAATGATTCCTTTGTTCCTTCCTTTCAATAGGCGGTTGTAAGGAAAGCTTAAAACCCCAATGTGGTGCCCCAGAAAGACAGAGGTCAATATGCAGTGATATCAGCAATGGCAGAAATGATCATGTTCTCTTCCTGGGAGAAATTTGTTCACTTCAGATACTTCTCTTTCCTTTTCTCCATGTAATCTTTCTACAGTTATTCTCCTTCATATTCCTTCTTCTACCTTAGTCTACTAAATACCCACCTACAGAGTGCATATTTTCCACGTGCTGAGTAAGCAACCCTTCTCTTAGGCGGTGATTTTCTCAGTCAGCACTTCCTCCTCAAATTCTTTCAGTGTCAGTCTCCCACTCACCTCAGTGACTGAAGATAACTATCATCCTGCTATTCAAATCAGTGCAAGTAGATACTTACCCTTTTTCCTTTGTTTTCTCACATTTTGGTCTTAGCTCGTTGGGGCAGGAGAATAAGGACAAGCAAGTAGCACTGGGTCCACTGCCCTTCAAAGTTAGATCAGCTGCCTCAGTAATGAACTTGTACGTGCATCTTCTGCCCAATGAAACATCTAATCAACTCTTTGGAAGAAAATGACATCCATATATATTGAATGGTCTTTATTTCTGCTTGAAAAATTATAACCCATTATTGGGCTCATCCTTACAAACATAAAGCTTGGTTTCTCAGATGGGGCAGACATTCATCATTCAATCTGATCCTATTACAGTGCAGAGAAGGCCGAGACCCCTTAAATTGCTTCCAGTACAGAAGCTGTGGGGATTATTGCCAGAGGAGGCAATTGTGTAAACTAGTGTGGAGGAGATGTTAAACTGGACCTGTAGAAAGCTTGGTCTGTTCTGGTGTGAAGTAGTTTCTAGTTGCCATTAAGCAAAACGTGTGTAGGCCCCTGTCCCACAATTTTCCTTTAATGCTTTCTAGGTTGCCTACCAGCATAATAAAGACTCACCATATTTGTAAGCCCAGAGTTGAAAGTCTCATTAGCTATCAACTGACAGCTCTCCAAAATCCCCTTTTATCTATATGTAGCCACAGTCTGATTGCTGAAAGTAGCTTCAGGCTGTCCTATGTGATAAATCATTGCAGGGCATGAATTTGACTTTGCCTTTCCATTATAGACCATACTATCATCTTGCTCCTACTTATTTTAAATTCTATGTGTACCACTTACTTAAATAGTGAGACTTGAAATTTATATTTGTGTACACATTAACACAATCCAAGCTGCTAATTTTTGTGCTTCTTTACTTCTCTGGTCCATGGTCTGGCCAACCACAGTGTACTAACGATGTTAATGAAACTTGGAAAACTACCTATTTTGCCATTTCAAGCTTTATATGGGAATAAGTACAACTATCAGAGCCACTATTTACACCGCAGTATTATTTTTATTTGTACATTATGCAGCAGTTTCTAGTCTTGTGGAACCGTTTAAGAAAAGGCCACACGTTTCATATGATAACTGCAATGCCCTAGGCACAAAATGGCAGAGTTAAGGATGCGTTAATGTTTCTTTAACATTACTTCAGCACATTCAGACCCCAAGCATTATTTTCTAATCAAATGCAACACTGCAAAACATGAGAGTGTTTGCACTTTCCTTTTATAAGTCAATGCACAAACTAAGAACATTCAAGTCCAGTTTTCAAACGGTGATGCATTAGTGGGAAATAGGAGCTGATTGCCCTGCTGTCCTGTGAAGCCATCAAAAGCTGATGAAGTATTTTTCCGTCATCCACAGAGCTGACATGCTCTGGATCCCAGTGCATTAAATAAATCTAATTATGACACTTTAATAAAATATGTTAAAGTCATTTATTTGAGGCCAAAGTCTGGAAGCAACACAGGACATGTTCCAACAACAAAGCTCCTACACCTGGATGTTAACCTCTTCAATGCCCTATGGACATATGGCTTCAGTCCAGAAAAGCAGCACCTGTAGTTCTCTGTGAATGTCTGCCATACATCCTTGTGTTGCAGAGAAATTAAATGTGACACATTTAGAAAGTCGGGAAACACATTGACTCCAAACATGCAGAGTTTACTGGTGCTGCAAGATCAGTGAGCCAGTAGATGGTACAAAAATTGTTCACTCACAGCTTGCTAGATTAGAGAACAGGGTTTGGATTCAGTCTGTTCATGTCCTTTATTATTTGCTGTTCTCAAATACTTATGTGAGCAAAGCTATGTTCCTACAAACATCCACAAACAGCAGATTTGAGCACATGCCAGATGAATATAACCAGAAAACAAAACCTGTTTTCTGATAAAATGGCATTCATTTGGGGAGAAAGCAATAGATTGTAAAGAACAGACCATCAATATGGGAACAGATATAACACCATGTGACTGGTCACAACACTCAGCTAGCGAATCCTAGCTACAGAATGATCAACTAAATTCTTCTGTTTTGGATTGTCCAAGGCTTAACTGAGCTGTCTGCAAACAGGGAACAAGAATGCAGTTAGTGGTCTTCTCTGTGCTGTTCCTCAGGAAAGGAATTCTGTGAAACACACTTGAACTAGACCAGAGTTCAGTCAGTGGAATCCTGGATTGTCTTACAGAAAAATAAAATTGTCCCTGTGAGTCTGAATTACTGTAAGAGGGTTTATTTTAATTACATGGATGTCATGCCACAACACATAACAATTCTGGGGTTTGAAAATATGGGGGTACATGATGAGGGATTTATATGGCAACAGATTTTTCCTATCTTAACTCTAGAGGAAACTGAAATTTAGAAAAGGAATATATAATTCAAAATCTCACAAAAATATGTAAAGAAAAATATTTTTATTGTGCTTTTTCTGTGTCAATATCACAAAGTAATTACACAAATGCTTAGTGAATTTCACTGCCCTGCTGCTTTACAGAAAGCAGTGTGACAATTTACCAACAACAATTAATATATTTAAATTTATTTAATTCTATTTATAAGTAAAAGATGCCATCCGTGGTGTTATTTTTTTCAGTCTTTTATAGATCAGGGTTTTGTTCTGTTTCTATTTCAGATGGATATTGCTGTACCTTTAAGTACAAAAAATATATATATATTAATATTCTCCAAAAAATGGGAAGCCTTGCTTGCAATCAATGCATATTCCCCCTTTGTGTAAGAATAACAGATGCTGATAGAAATAGCCATTGGGTTTGTAAAGAACCCATTTCATGTGTCAGAATAGTTGTGCCTCTTCTAGATGAAATGTCAAAAGCAGGCAGATATCTCAATGTGAAATGACCTTAAGAAAAACCCGACCTCGCCAAAGATGACCTTTTTCCAGCAAGAAACATTAAAATTACAACCATATTGATGCTTCAGCTTCAAAAACTATATGTATTTCTTTTTTAGTGTTTTTCTGTCTTGGCATCCTACGTATTTTAAATAAAGATGTACAGTAGTCCACTTTATACTGTTTCTGTTGAGCTGATTTATGGTCATGGGTTTGTTGCATAAATGTATTCATACACAGGGACATGCATAACAATATTTTCATAAATATAGATATACATACAGACACATACATAAATATAATTATATACATTCATAAAGGATCAAACAAAATTATCCTAATTTCTCAAGGGGCCTAACAATTTTTTGTGTCCATATTACATTAGTAGAATGTATTGCTTACTGTAACTGAATTAAATCTTTTCACAGTATCTTCCTTTTCTGAATTTTTAACAAATCCCCATGGCCTTGCTTTCTTCAAGGAAAATGTATGTTTTATCAAAGTGTTAATCAAACTGAAGTGTCCAAGGTTCTTATAAAATAGCATTGGAGAAGTATTCACATAGAATAGTGTATGTGTGTGCATGTGCCATGGCTGATTAGTGACATGCAGTTTCTCCTTTAAACTAGGAAAACAAAAAAACAAAACCCCAAAAGATCCTTTGCCAAGGACTGGAGACGTAAAATTTCTCTTTTTGCAAGTGACGCAGAATCTCAGTCTCAACTTTTGTTCTAAAGTTCACAGTGATTTGAAATTAAAGGCTGAAGTTCCTATACACCAGAGATCTTCAGGAAGGCACCAGATGTTCTGAAAGTTCTCATCTGTGTACAGGATGATTAATGAAGTACACAGGGGTTTTGGAGGTCAACAGTGTTAAAAGTTTATCCAAAGTCTGCCCATATAAACCAAACGTTTCTCACAGCCCCTCCTTAGCTGATCTGTACCTCCAACTGCCTTGTTCCCCAGTTCCCTCTTTCTCTACCCCCAGTCTGTGCTCCATCCTTCCAGATACTGTTCCCACCTCTCTGGAAGACACTTTGTTGACTGAAGCAGTGGGGAGTACTCAACATACCTCTCAAAAACTGTGCTGAGAAAGGACAAACATAATCTCAGGAGGTGTTCTGTGTGATGGTTACAGAATAATCTTTTTCTCCCTTTTCTCATTTTTCTCCCATCTCCAGCCCATTTCAAACAAACCATCTCTTCTGAAATCATTAAAACAAATTACTAAAATGTCTACAGATTAAACTTTCTTTTCTCTCGTTTTCTTCGTGCAGGCATTGCTACCCACAGATTTTATCTTGTTGTATTTACTTTGAGGTCTTAGTGAACTGTCATTATATCTCATAATGTCTATATTGTTACACTGAGAAATCATAAAAACTGCTAAACTTGAATTTCTTGATTTAATGCTGAGTGTCTGCTTTGGTAGTTTCCATTTCTCTCAGTCCTTTAACTGGACACAGAAAGCATCCTTTATTGTCTTCTATGGGGAAAAAATCACTACTGAAGTTTATATTTTATTGTTTCTCTGCATCTTTGAAAGTTTTTATGGTACTCAGCTATTTAGTTCTTGCATAAAGACACATTCAGGTAACACACTTGTTTTGATGTGGACCGTTCTTAGCAAATAATTAATTTAGCATATCAGAGTTTTTTTCCAAAATGTTTGTTACTGGGTGAATTTGGACCTCTCAGTGAATAATCAAACCCACAATATATTACAGCAAAAGATTCTGCCCTCTGGCCAGGACAGAACAGGTGAGATGTAAGCAGCCAAAGGGAGCCTGCCCGGAGAGTAAGATGGAGATAGGAGATAGCCAGGGCAAGAAGCTTGAGGCTACACTAGCATCTTTGCAGAATAATTTTGTTTTGTTTTCTGCCTGGTTTCATCTCTCTGATTGGATAACAGACTCTTTTCTTAAAAGGAGAGTGCAAATTCAAAGAAATCTCAAGAGGGCAATGAGACATTTCTGTTGCAAACTTTAATGTGCCAGAATCACGTGGTACAAGTACGTATGTCTCTATTCACCAGATCCTCATTACCTTTAGCTGACTACTTCCTTACTGCTCTTATCATTACTGACTTGCATTTCACCAGCGTGAGGGCCTGATCTGGTTAGGTTGTTCAGGAAGCCCTTCTGCTTTTAAAGAATGCCTTTTTAGCCTCAATAAAGCCCTGTACTTCTCTGCTTAACCATAGTTTTATTCTTACCATTTTACTTTGTTTTTGTTCTCAATGATACACAAACCATCTGTGCCTCTAACACAATGTTCTTGAATAGCCTCCAGGCTGTTTCTGTGGTTTTAAAGTTTTTTACTTTGCCCTTCAGCCTGCTGTTAACCATTTTCCTCATAGTTTTAAAATCTGCCCTTTTAAAGTTTGTCACTTTGTTACTCCTGAGGGGAATTGTGAATTCGGTTTGCCTGGCAAGGTTTTGGTATTGGAGGGGCTATGGGGGTGGTTTCTGTGAGAAGCTGCTAGAAGCTTCCCCCATGTCCAATAAAACCAATGTCACCTGGATCCAAGATGGACCCACTGCTGGCCAAGGCCATCAGAGACAGCAGTAGCAGCACCTCTGTGATAATGTATTTAAGCAGCAGAAAAAAACCCTGTATAACTGCAGCCAGAGAGATAAGTGAAGATGTGTGAGAGAAACAACTTTGCAGACAGCAAGGTCAGTGCAGAAAGAGGGGCAGGAGGTGCTCCAGGTGCCGGAGCAGAGATTCCCCTGCAGCCCGCGGTGCGGCCCATGGTGAGGCAGCTGTGCCCTGCAGCCCGTGGAGGTTCATGGTGAGGCAGATCTCCACCTGCAGCCTGGAGACGACCCCATGTCAGCACAAGTGGATGTGCCCGAAGGAGGCTGTGACCCCGTGGGAAGCCACGCTGGAGCAGGCTCCTGGCAGAACCTGTGGACCTGTGGATAGAGGAGCCCACGCTGGAGCAGGTTTGCTGGCAGGGCTTGTGACCCCACAGGGGACCCACACTGGAGCAGTCTGCTCCTGAAGGGCTGCACCCCAGGGAAGGGACCCACGCTGGGGCAGTTTGTGAAGAACTGCAGCCCGTGAGAAGGACTTACATTGGAGAAGTTCGTGGAGGACTGCCACCTTTGGGAGGGACCCCAAGCTTGACTGGAGAATGGGAAGAGTGAGAGGAGTTCTCTCTCTGTGGAGGAAAGAGCAGCAGAATCAATGTGTAATAAACTGACTGCAATCTTCATTCCCTGTCCCCTTGTGCTGCTGGGAGGGAGGGGGTAAAGAAAATCAGGACTAAAGTTGAGCCTGTGAAGAAGTGAGGGGTGGGAGGAAAGTGTTCTTAAGATTTGGTTTTATTTCTCATTATCTTCTCCTCATTTGATTGCTACTAAATTAAATTAATTCCCCCAAGTTAAGTCTGTTTTGCCCATAATAGTAAGTGATCTCTCTCTGCCCTTATGTAAACCGAAGAGCCTTTTATTGTTATTTTCTCTCCCCTGTCCAGCTGAGGACAGGAGTGGCTTTGGTGGGCACCTGGCATCCAGCCATGGTCAATCCACCACAAATTGCTTTCAGGTGTGATACAAAATCTACTTGTCCAATGATTGCTGTTACTCAATGGAGCTAAATGTTGTAGAATTAGAAAGTCCTTGAACTTGGATACTTAAATTAAGACCATATTTAGGGCTCAATCCCATTTGATGAAGATTGCATCTAAATTTATATGGACTTTGTGACCACTCAAGAGCTCACAGAAAATGCCCACTTGCTAACAGTAACAAGCTTTTGCCTTTCTATCAACACTGTTATCTCAAAAATGTGGTTAGACTAAAGGAGAAAGAACTATTTTATGTTTGCAATTTTTAATCCAGAATTTGAGAGCTTTGAGTTAAGCTTTTTATCCTGCCAGAGCTTATTTGCATTACTTTGAGCAAGCAATTGGCTGTAGGATACCACTTACCTTGAGTGAGGTGACTCTTGGAGTGAGCCCTAATGTTCTCCCCAGACTTTGCTCCTCTGTGTCACATGTTCACTGAAGGTAGCCTCAGCTTACTCCAGCTCAGTTTGACTACAAAATCCAGCTGCACTGTCAGTAAGCAACACCTAGACCTTACTGTGAAGGACCATGGGAAGCACTGTAAGGAGGACTCTTGTCTGCTCATCTTCAGTCCCATAACCACACAGCAAGAACAAAAGCCACAGCTGGAGGTCGTCAGATCAGACCCAAAATAAAGTGGCATACAGGAAAGTGTGTATTCCAATGCAGGACTTTCCTGCCCTTTTCCCTTAAGAGAGCACTTTGGGTTAATGCAGCACTGGCTTTGACAACTGCAGAAGTCAGGTGGCCACGGGGGCTGCTTACTGCAGACAGCACAGAAACAGCCCCTGCCATGGACTGGGCACAGTGACAGCACCCTGACTCTCCAGGAAGTGTGAGTTCCTTCCAGAATCGGAATTCAGGAAATTCCTGCGAACACAGAGATATCCTCATCTGCTGGTATCATGTAAACGGCTCCCCAGGTTTTTTTTTTTTTTTCATGGTACAAATATAGTGCTTCACTAAATCAAGCTGTAATGTGCTATAAGCAGCTGACTACTACACAGTACTTAACCTCTCTCTTTCCTATTGTCTCCAAGTTTTGAAACTTGTAACAGCCAGGTTTTGTATATTTCTCCCTATTTTCTGTGGATACCTTATGGTCCTTCTTTTTTCCTCTGGCAGACAAGCTGGGTTAGGACATGCTGATGCTTCTAACTATTACTCTGCTTAGCTGAGGAATTAATTGACTAAGGTAGTATATTTAAGCAGGAGTACTGTCCTACAAACCCCACTCTTTCAAGTGTCCTAAAAAGGGCAATAGGAACATGTACACATGTGTGAATAACACTTACTATCATAAATAAATATTTCCAGATCAGATTTTGGATAAATAGATCCTGCCAGTTGCTCTTTGCCACTCAGCGGTAGTTAACAGCAAGATCGAAGATGTAAATAGGAGGAAGGTGATTTGCAAAGCCACCTGAGGATACCTGGTAGACACAGGGATGTGAAGGGGGAGGTGCAGGTGTGCACAGCTGAGCAATGACCCTACAAAGTATAGAAAATTGTCCACTATGCATGATAAAGCATAAGACATTTGTGTCCTCAAAATCCTGTTATGTGCCTGCCTGGGATAATGCAGCAAGTACCTGTATTTTAATAGCTATCTTTATTTAAGCAGAAGATAGAAGACAGCGCTAGAAAGGGTGAGATGAGGTGACATGAGAAGAGTTAGCTTCATTGTGTAGGAATGCTGACAGAGGCAGTCTGCCTCTGTTTTAGTCCCTGGAGAAAGTGCATGTGAATGCACTTGATCCAACTTTCAGCTATAAATCAGTATCAATCAATCCACTGTAGTCAATCTATTTGTCATTTTCACTTGCTTTTGGTAGTTACTAGGGAAATTGGCTGTTTGCTTCTGAAAGTTCTTTGCATGAACCTTTCTTCCTGTAAAAGTGTGTGTGTTGGAGAGAAACAGAGTAATTGAGCATGAAATACAGAAAGAGAAAATGGGAAGAGAAAGGAAGAAGGAAAGAGAAAAAAACTAGAGAGAAAAAGGAGAAGGAAATAAATAAACCAGGGAAGACTATATGAGGGAAATCCAAAAGAAGTGGTGTTTCCCAGCATCTTTTGGCACTGCATCCACAACAAAGAAATCTGTAGATCGTTTTGGCTTGATTTGCAGAGACAAATCCCATCCACTCCCAAGCAGCTGTTGTAATGATGTCCAGAATTTAATGGGGGATGGCAGCCAGGTATGAAGAGATTGTTAGCCAGAAAGGAAAGAAGGGATAGAAAAGAGAGAAAGAAGAGAAAGAGAACCTAAATTCCATTAACTAAGAAGTGAAAATAGCAACAAATTTTTTTTAAAAAAAGGAGAAAATAGTTGTTATAGCCAATTCGGTATCATCTTTCTCAAACCCATACATAAATGTGCCTGTACTCTCATGTACAGCCACTGTGTGTGTGTGCACACGTATACTTTTCTACCTGGCTCTCAAATGGTGCTCTAGGATGAGAGAAGACAGGAAAACTATGGTTAAATAGCTGTTTTCCAGCGATTTCCAACAATTTCCCTGTTAGATTTTACGCCATCTATTCTGACTAGATCAAAGGATCGGATACCTAATACGTGAAGAAGAGGACAGTGCACCTGAGTTCTGGAGAAGCAAATACTTCTCCAGTATGTGAGAGAAAAGGAAGGGCAAAGAGGAAGAAAATGGTAGATGTGACATCAAGAGCAGGTGAAAAGAGGATCTGTAATTTTTTTAAAGGAAGACAATAATTCATTGGATTGAACAGTGAGTTTCAGCTACTTTTCTATGCAATATTCTGAAGAAAGCAAACAGTGCCTTAATCTCCAACAGAAATCTCCTGAGAGGACAGAGTTGTTGCACTGCAATTCCCAAAAGAAAGCATCACCTTGTTTCTGGCTGTGTCTCTTCCAGAGCAGGACTTACTGTAGGTCTGTGTAAGCAAACCAAGTTATAAATACGAAAACATTTGTATTCCACATGACTGATCTCTTCCGCACTGGATAATCGCTGGATATCTGTGGCTCCTGGCACAGTGAGTCGTTGGTGTCAGAAGAAGCCATTGATATTGAAAGAAGAAGCAACAATGTTGTCACACGCTGGAGGAAGAATTGAGAAAGCAACCGCCAAAGCAAGAGAAGACTCTGAATATAACACATACATACTTAGAGCACCATCACATTATTTCTATCACATCATGCCTTTCTCCTGCAGTTTTATATATTAATGCTTCCTTAGGTTGGGATTTTTAATCTGTTCTGCTCCACTGCACAGTTATATCCACCCTGAACTCTTAGGAGTATCTCTGGTTACCTTAATGTCTACTGTAATTCTCCATTTCCTTGAGACACAGCCAAACTTCTTCTTTAGTCTGTAGCAAAGGATCATTTCATCCAACTGATTTATATTTTCCCATCCTGACTCAGTCGTCAGTTATATCAGACCTCTCTGGCCAAGCTCTCTCATTTTTAGTTTTAAGGTGCTGATGTTAATGCAAAGACATTTTTATATTTTTATTTTACAGCTAATAGCAAAGTCATTATTAGCCCCTTTTACGTGAAAATCTGAGGACCTCTGTTCTCCACTCTGAGGCTCAGGTGCTAGTGATGTGACCTTGGGTAAATTATTTAACCTCTTTGGATTCTAGGCTGGATTTTTATATTGCCAGGGTAACTCAGAAGGGACTCCAGTGAAATCTGTGGAATTTCAGCAGCAAGAAAGAAATTTGAATGGGAGAGGCCTTCTCCCCTGTACTTAATTTTTCATGTCTAAAGCAGATCTCATCATTGTTTCCTTCCATGTTTAATTTGTTTATAAAACACTGAAAACCTCCTGTGAAAAGTACTCTACTGATATAAATTGCTATATAGCTTATTGTTTCTGGAAAGCCATTTCCCTGCCCCTTATGGTTTCCTAATAATAATCCCCTGGAAAGCCAGCACAATTCAAAACAGTGTCCTGATACCATCTTACCACCAGTGCCTGAGCATTTCCTTTAGGACAGTGCTCAGACAGAGGGCAGAATGACAGCAATGCACTCAATACTTTGAACTCCTCGGTACTCTGTGATTACATATTACTGCATCATATGAGATCCCTGCTGGGGCAGGCCCGATACATCTTCTGTCATGCCCCTTTGTCCACCAGTAGCCAATCTTCAACCCTTACAAAGAAATGAAAAATGAATAGCATTGCCTTACATTTATTAACTGTGGCATGACATGATGGAGTGAAAATACTTCATGATTTCATGAAAGTAGAGAATTAAGTGCTCTAGCTGGGACGACTTTGAAATTAAGAGCAAAAGTGATGGTTTCTTTGCTTAATCCTAAGCAATTTTTAGGGGAAAAGATTTCCTTAATTTCATCAGACTGGTGCAGTGACAGTCACATATACAGTAATGGAAGATGGTGTAAGATTTGATTAGTTGAGTAAGAAGGGTTATTCTAAATTTTCGGTGATAACATGCAGACACAAGTCAACCATAAATATGATAGAGATTTGCACTTGATCTTCTGTTTTTTTTTTTATTTTTCTGGAAAAGTAGCCAATTTTTCAATTATACTAAAATAAAGAGGGGAAAAAAAAAAAAAAAAGGGGGGGAGTTGGCAAAAAACTTGGAAGATTTTATTTAATTTAATTTTATCACAAATGAAGCCAGTAAAAGACCCTTTAGCTCTGAAATCATAAAGTGAATGCTTGGGAGCTGGGATGGGGCTTTTTTGGTTTATGTGTTGGTTGTTGGTTTTTTTGTTTTTGTTTTTGTTTTTGTCCTAAAGATGCCTAAATTATATCCAAGGAAAGCCAAGCTACATAAAAAAAAAAAAAAAAAAAAAAAAGTGTGAACAGCAACCTTTCAGATTTATTCAGACTAATGAGCTAGTCTAAATTTTGAGAATACTAATTCACAGAAGTTGGTTCTGTGGTGGGAGAAACACAACAAGGTTGTCACAGCCTGTGAACAAAGTGAATTGGTTATATGACTGACAGTAAAGATTTCTTTTAACATCAGTAAAAGGAGGCTGAAGTGACAGGTAAGAGGACAGATGCAGAATTCTTCAGCACTCTGAGAGTTTGTGTACTATCACTAAGGGACAAGTTGACTTTATACCAACTTAATAGGCTCAGTAGGGGCTAACGGCACAGGGATGGAGACTGTAAATGGGTGTAATAGGGCATCTAAACTGTATCAACATAAGCATGAAAACTATCTAGCTGGTTTTGGCTGAGGAAATTAATCACATTACCTTTAAAGTCAAGCTTGTCTTTTAATCTAGGACCTGCTCGGTCCTAGATAATAAATACAATATTTCACAGGAAACATGCACATAATTTTAGTCACTTTTACTCATCTCAGAAATGAATTTAGCATCATCACAAGGCAGCTTAAATTCAATATCATCTCTGAGGAAATGAAATACTGGAGCAAAACTATAAATGGGAATCTTAAAACCAAAGGGGTATAAGCAGGCATATAGCATTTAACATGCTGTATAATGTGCTAGCAAGGATGCTTGCATAAGAAAAGGTGAAGCTTCTACCCTTTTCTTGTGCATGGCAGGTCCAGTCTAATGAGCCTCTAAGACAGTGGTGGCTACTGCATTCAGCACCAGATGAATTAAGATGGCAGATGTCTTGCCATCAGAAATAATTCCACAGTGGGAAGAAATCCTGCTGTGCTGAAATTTGACCTCTTGGACAAACACGCTGTAATAAAAAGTGCTATTTGCTACGAGCGCATTGGGAGTTTTAAATCATCAAACTAAAGTACCCCAGGCTCTGACAGTAAAATTTTCATTCAAAGAAGGGCTCAGCTTCACAACACAATAAATTATATATGACTAGGACATATAAAACATTTAAAGATATACAGAAATTCACTGTATTTGTGTTCAGTAGACGAGTTCAGCTCTTGAAGTACTTTTTTATGTCAATCTTACCTATTCAGATGAAGGAGGGGGGATTGTTTTTCTAAAAACAAGTAGAAGCAAAGTGAACTGGCCATTTTCCACCAAATGTCTGAATTTAATTGCTATATGGGTGTTTGTTGTGTACGATGTGCAACTGTATGCGGAGCCAGTGGATGATATGCACCTATATGGGGAGATTTCATTGCCCATTGTAATAAAAAATGAAGGATGTCCAGAAATCTTTAGAAAAATTTTGTAATAAAAAAAATAATCAGAAAGGTGCACAAGATTTGGGATGTTACTATGAAGGATATACAGAAGGAAATAATTCCCCAGTAGCTGTAACATGAACCCAGTTACCTCCTAGTGAGGCTGATTTTAAGCATAACTGCCAAGAGGAGCAAACTGTTGGACTTACTAAACTGTCACACAACCACTGTCCCCACCATAGACCAAAAAAAATCATACTTGATGTTAATTTGACTACACATGAAAAAAAATAAAAATCCATTTATCTGATGCAGCAGATTTGGGGAAATGTTTCGTCACACATCCCTGACAGCAGCAGGTATCAGACCCCTCGCCATGCTAGCATGGGCAGAAATAATTGTTGCTGAGAGACTTGAATTTCCAGGGGAAGTAGGAGAAAAAGGTGTGGAATAAAAAGATTCAAATCAGGGAATGGTCAGAAATACAGTAAATGTAGGAGAGGGAAAACTGTTTGGGAACAGTTCTCCACACACTGGCAAAACTTTCCTGGAGAAAAAACAATGAGATTTGGACAATAGACTCTTTTAGAGCATAGATGAGCTCATGACTTGACTGTAAATCAAGGGCGAGGTCTCTCTCCACTGCAAGTTCATGCATGGCATCCCAGCATCAGGCATAAGGAAAAGCAGAGGAAGTTTCTAGTTGTCTCACATCACATGAGCCAGAGACAGCTAGAACCATAGTGTGCTTTTCTGTGCAGGACGCACTTGCTATCATGTTCTCAGATAGAAATGTAGCCAAACAAAAATGTTCAGATATCATCTGTCCCTCTCTGCTGGAAGCAGGGAAATAGAGTAAAATGGCTTTAGGTTACCCTGTAGAAGTAGGGCTAATGTTCAGTATCCAAATTGTTAGTAACATATGGAATATACATGGAAAGTAACAAAAAAATAAAGTAAAAATCCAGGAAATATATTCAGAACATAAGTTCTTTCATAGCAAGCAATGACTTTTCCTCTCTGACTGTACTGTGCCCCACACCGTCATATGCAGCTTTAGATCATATAGACAGTAGCCTAATAGACACTAACACATAATCATTGTCTAGCCTTCCTAAGCCTATTGACTATCTCCCAGGATTAATTTATGTTACCCTGAAATGTAATTTATATCTAGGAAAAGGGACCTGTGGGTGCAAGGGTGTGCTTGCATCGATCATGTAACTACAGTAAAAACAGTCTTTTGTCAGTGTGCTGGTCTGTTTTTCTACATAGACAAACTCTCAGGTGCTCACAAACCACCAACTTTCAGCTCCCTTAGGCTCTTGAAAAATTTGGGTTTATGTTTAATCTACTGTATGTATTATAATTATATTCAGTGTATTATATGTTAAATGCCATTAATATATAGCCAGTTCTCCACTACTAGCCTTGTTCGTTTGGGGACGTCACCTCAGGTAAAATTACATCAATAAGACCTTCACCACTTTACATCAAGAAGATCTGCCTCCATTTCCCAGAGGGACACTGATTTTCAGGGAGAAATTTGACTAGATGCCCCCATGCAGCTAAACTTGTCCTTGGCTACATCTTCTCCTCTTCTTCCCTTTATTTCTTACATGTGAAGGACCATTGTCACCTCACTTTTCTTCTGAGGATGAGGAGCCTAAATCAAAACAGGCAGAGTCAAACCATACTGCACAGCTTGGAAATAGCACCCATTTTTTTTATGAGAAAGAAGTTTAACTGCAGTGTCTAAGTATGCAGACAGATTCATTCATGTGTGTATAACCTCTTGCCAAACCAGCATTCCAGGGCAGGTATTCAGTTAATCACAGTTTGCACAGGGACTTCAGCCAAACCCTCAGGTAGCTTTGTTATGTTTTAGTCTTTTATTTGCTATAATTCAGTATCCTCCACCTGTGGTCTCTAGAATCTACCATAATCAAACTGGGAGGCATGATAAGCAAACCAGCTATTTACTTTCTGGGTTTTCTTTTTTTTTTTTTTTTTCTTCCATTCTCCCACATGAAATTCAATATTTTTTCCCAATCTATATAAGACATAGGACATCATAAATGTAAGGGAAGATACAGCACTGCCAAGAGACAGAGTTCAAAAATCAATCTTTATGGTGCAATAAATGATTTTTTTTTCCTACTTACTACTATTTTGAGAAAATAAATGTTAGCAGCAGTCATTTCTTCACCTGAAACACCTACATTAGAATATGTTGTAAAATAATGTTGATGGTTAGCAGTATTTCAGTTAAGTCTTCAATCTGTTTTCTGGACAATACAAATAACTGTATTCTGAACTCAGAGCAAGAGATGGGACAGGACACAAGGATCTCTACTAATCATGTACCTTATACCACAATAATTAGTAAGGATGCAAAATTAATGAAAGATTTAGGAAAGAAATAAAGTATTCTTGAAAGATTATTTCACACACAGACTTATACACAGGGAGACAAACAGAAGAATTAAGCATGAAATCCACTCCACTCGCATTAAACCCAGATGTTTGGACTTCATGCAAGTGGAGTGTGGAGCAGCTGCAGCGAGGAAATCCAATCTGAACCTGCAGCCGAGCTGAATGTGAGGCCTTCGTGTAGCTCCAGTACAACGCCCTTCAGAACTGAGGGGCAGAGGCAGGCTGTCCTCACCGCCTGCAGCCGGCTTCTGTCCTCTCCTCCATCCGTGCTGGACCTCTCACTGTAACTGCAGGCACCACATGGATTTCAACAAATCCCGTTTAGGACACGTTACTCTGAACTGACATATTTCACCAAAATTCATTTAAAAAAAAAAAAAAAAAAAAAAAGAATGAAAAGTTGTTCCATAATAATTTATCAGAAAGCAGATTGTTTATAAAATGTAATGAAGTATGGCCAGTTTTTGTTTTGCATTTGAATTCTGAAGCAACATTAAAAACATGTCTTGCATCTCTTTTGAAAGGTTCAGCGTCTCCAGTATAACACATTCCAGACTGACAGAAAAGGATAAGAATATTTGTATACATAGATATAGGTGATATTGATATACAGCTGTAGACACACACACATATTGCATTGTTTACATAATTTATTTCTCAGCTGAATCTCTTAAGGGTCCTGATACAATGCAATAACTCCCTTATTCAGAATTCTGCACACAATTTCCAACAAATACTTAAACATGCTTTAATTTTATTCCTGGAAATCTTAAAAGCATTTAGAAAGCTGTTACTCTATCTTAGAAGAAGAGCCCACAATATGAATATGAATACTGGATTAACTATTAAGGCTAATGTAACATGTTAATAATACAGCAGGTTCACACTGCTGGTTGCTTTTAATAATACAGCAATACATTGAAATTCATGCTACCTGGCAGAAATTGTGTCCATAGTCCCATATTTAGAAGCTGCTTGCAGACTGCATCAACTCAATTCAAATTTTAGGGAAAAAAAAAAAAAAAAAAAGCTTTAAACTTACATAGTATCTTACATCTGAGGATGTTAAAGTACTTTAATTTCACATAGTATTAACATAATACAATAGTCTTTTCATATTCTCTTTTATTCCTATTTGACTTCTTCCTTGCCTTTTGTCTTCTCTCTCTTATCCATTGCCTATATACAATTATTCCTGCTTCTTTTATCTATACCTGTATAGATTAATTCCTTTTGATATGTCCATACTGCATGCACTTGTGTATAAAATAAGTTCCTGCCTTCAGATTTATATCAACTAAAGAAAAAAAATAATTCTAGAATTAAAAGAAAAACACAAAACACCCAGCAACACTGTTTTATATCTTAAATGTGCTTCTTTGTAGTTTAAAACATCAAACCTCATTACAGAACAATGGCTGAGATTGTTGGTAATTATGGCTTAGAAGAAAGATTTTAACACTCTTGACATGGAAAGCGGTCTCATGTTTTTTTTTCACGGCCCAAGCCACAGTTGATGAAGAGCCAAAGGGTGGGGAAGTTTTAGGAACCTATTAGAGAGCAGAACCGACAATGACACCAGTCCCGTTCCTCCACTGATCAGGGTCTGGTCGCTTAGGATGCGGTCACCTGCAGCTGGGTATTTTACGTATAGAAGACCCTCCATGTCAATAGGCACCTGCCTGTGGTCAGAAGATCTGGATCCAACACTGAAGGCATGCCTGAATTGCCTGGAATCCAAATGAGACTCAAAAGGCAATTTGGCCATCTTCAGTATGGATGTCCTAGGCAGTTTGGCTAGAAAAGCAACTGTTATTCTCATTTGATTATTTTATGAGGTTTCCCCTGTTTATTATGCAGGAATCTGAATAATGAATTTCTGGATCAGGTGAATGTCTAGCTAATTCAATACATTTGTATACAGGAGCTAATTTAAAGAGAAAATCTCTGTAATAAATAGCTAGCAGTTACAGAAAAAAATATCTTCCAGAAATAAACATTTCCTCCTCTCCTAAATACTCAGACACTGGCCTGATGTCTACTTTTCCTCCAAAATCTATGTTTTAGAGTAAGATTACATCAGAATAGTCTTGTTAGCTATACACATTGCATAATCCTTTAAAATAAAAATTAAATTCTTGACCAATTATATCTCTTACGGCATTAGATTCTTATGTCTGATCAAGAATGATCTACTGTCAGTTTTCTATTGTCACTCCTTAATAGCTTTGAATGTCTTTCTCATTTTCTTGTAAGAAATGTAACAAATAATAGCTAACAGTACTGTTACACAAGCATTCAAAGGTGTTGTGTTAATTCCTATGTAACATAAAAAAAAAAAAAAAAAAAAAAAAAAAAAACAAACCAAAAACAACAAAACCAAACAGTAAAAAGAACTCATGGGGCCTATAAAGTAAGCATGGAATACAGTGTCATTGAGAATCTTTTTCAAGAGGAACCTTAGAATTTATCTTGAAATTAGAACCCCTTTTTAAATGTTAACAGAGGGGGGACAGCAAGAAGGCTTCAGATTAGAATATGTGTATTTAAACAAAGTATTAGGTTTTGTTGTGGGGTAGATCCAAAACCAAGAGAGGACTATTTTTCTCATGCTGGGTTTCACTTTGAAAAAAATGTTCCAAGAACAACTATTCTCATGAGGTTTTGGCCCAAAATGGCATGGATCTTAGGAAAAAACAGATGATCTCACAAGACCTCCGACATCCAAAGCACAAAAAAATCTCACAAGTTAGTTTGTGCCACATGCCACTACTTAGGGCCAAAAATCTGCTGAGAACAATCTACAGAAATGTTGGGTTGTTGAACGAAAAGTAAAAATTCCAGAGGTCTTCTAGTTTCAGGCTTAAAATCTAAACCCAAATCTGACCACAAGATGGGTATGGTCTCCTCAAACTAACTCTCACATCTATTGTCAATGATATAATGGCTGAAAAATATGCATTCGAATGGAGAATATGGCAAAAGAAGCATTGCATTACAAAGTGACAAGTACATTTTCATATCCCAATGGTTTTCATTATCAAATTACGAATGATGATATGAAGTACTGAGATCTTTATTGTGACAAGATGTCTGGAGAAGGAAGAGGGCCTAAGAAGACATTTTGATTGTAGAGATACAGTGTGGTGGAGCTGATTTCAAACAGCAACTTTGGCCAACTCAAAATACCACTCTCTTCAGTTTTGTGGTCAGTAAAGGCTGGAAGAGTTAACAAATGCCACTTTATTTACACATACACAATACCATGCACACAGTTACATATGGATCCAGTTTGAACCATGTGAGTATTTACATATCTATATTCATAACTAAGGTACCTGACATGTAGTTGACATTAAATGCAATCAATCACAGTTAGGTGGGTCTGGAAATGCTATAAAAGTCTTTTGGCACCATGTTCTCTGGACCAGAACTTCAGTAGGTATAAACTGGTATAGATCCATTTATTTCAGTGTCTATTTTATACCAGCTTTGAGCCTGGCCTTATATATTTATTGTACACAATCATATTCCCTGATTATCTAAAAATACCACCTTATGATTGAGAGATGTTGTCAGTTTGGAACAGGATTTTCTGTAACATTTTGAAATTTTACTAAAGTGAGAAAATAGAACATGGAATACTTTTTGCCAGATTTTAAGTTATGAGTAGAGAGAGGATCTTAGAATAAAATAGTATATCAAGCTCATGAGTGCAAGACAGATATTTATGACATGATTCGCTTCAGCCTTGTAGAATGAAAGTGGGAGTAATAAAATGTGTGCAGAGGAGTGTGCAAACTGTTGCATCCTCTGAATTCACTGAAGATGACGTGAAAAAGTTGTTTGGATGCTTTATTATGTGTGGATATCCTATAAAAAATGCTAGTCTGGAAATAAAAGCGGCCAGAGATAAAAATGAGCATGATGGGGTTGACACTCTAATTAAACTTGAAAACCTCTTTTTATGTTACACATTAAAAATCATGTTCAAACCAATAAACAGAATGAATAAACATAGTATCATTGTATGTGTATTATGTATCTATAAAAGTAGAACACAAGACTCGACTGTAGTATTTCAGCGGTGTTTAGTTACTATAAGAGATATGACTGCATTGCAGGAAAGCTTTGGGATAACATAATCTTTAGGTTAACACATGCCCTTAAATAAGTCAGTGGAGTCACTAATGTCTCAATTAAGCCTTATTAGGAGCACTTCATTCTCTTAAATATATTACAAAAGAAAAAGACATTAGGATGAAAAAAGGTCAACACCACTGTGGTTTGACCCTGTGTTGTCCGGTCCACTTTTTCTCCTATGACCTGCACAGAGTTCAATTGCTGCCTCTCAGGAGGTGCTTGGTCAGTGCTTCTTCCTCATACCACCCAGGGCATTGGCACTGCTTCTCCAAAAGAAGCCAAAAGGGCTTCTGAGAAGGACCTGGGCTGAGATCCTTATATGACTGAATTAAAGGGCGAGGCACCCAACAGGACACAGACAAAATTACATACAAAGTTATACCCTTTTGAATTACTTCAGGTGGAGTGAAACAAATATGTGAGATACCTAGCTGGGAAAGCCCGTGGTTTAGTGGATTAATCCATTCAACAAACAAGATACCTTCTTCCATCTTCTTCACCTGAAAAAACAGATGCCTCTGACTGTAATTACAACCCTTTCTTGCTCCAGTGGCATAAAAGCATAGCAGTTTTATATGGCCTAGGACAATTTTTCAGTCAACCTAAGATGGGACACCAGAAGGGGTAATTTATATTTTTCTAGCTACAAATGTGTGGGGTGCAGCAAGATGTGAACAGAATGAATCTCCCTCTGCCCCACATCGCCAAACACCATGAGTTTCAGAAAGGAGGCAGAATGTGACATATAACCAGGTATGATGGCTTTGTGTCATCATGGCCTTTTTGAGCCAACAGAGTGAAAAAAAAAATGTATGCAACATTGGATAGATGGGGATACATTAAACTTGAGTACCAGAAAGGCTATGTAAATGAGCTGGTTTAAACAAATAGTTAATGGATTCATGCAACCAATTTTTACACCTACTTCTCACATAATACTGTCAAGAAAACATTTTTCTCCATAGTGAAAAATATTAGTAAACTGACTTTTTTCATTGTTTATGGTTTTCCTTTGAAATTCTTCCATCAGCATCAAAACTACCTTTAGTCTTTTAGCAGAAATGGGAAATTTTAAACAAAAAGCAATCTTAAAAAAAAAAAAAACAAACCAAAAACAACCAAAAACCAAAACCAACAACCAACCAACCAACCAAAAAAAAACCCAGTGGAAATCCATTATCTGAGAGAAGAAAAATACTGCTTTAGAATCTGTTGACTGGTTGCAGTCTTCAGCCATTATATGACTATTATTATTAATGCTTTTGTTATTATTAGCCCTGGTTGTTGGTTGTTTCAAACAAGAAAATACTTCTAAAGCAATATTATAGAACAATATTTCATTAATGAAAATCGCTAAAATCTCTTAAAAGACATACTATAATGGGAAAATATGAGAGAAAGGGAACGCTGGGAAGGCTCACACTGAATTTTAAAGCCCATCTGACTGTTATGTGACATATAAGCACATTGTGTGGTATGCATCATTTTTACCCCACACAACAGTTTAAAAACATTGTGGTTTAGATTTTTTTCTTCCATTAAAAATTTCATACAATGCCATGCACATTAATTGAAGTGGATGTGAGTGAAATGCAACCCTAGAAATTTTTTATGTGAATTTAATGCAGGAAAAGGAGGAGTGGGGAGGGGGGAAAAGACGGCTCAACAAATTGTCGTGGATTTATTTTCTTCATTTATATTAGGTTACCCAGAAAGCTGCCCAATGGATGTTAGATATAATAGCTAGAGAGTTTAATATGATTTCTGCTGCAAGAAAAACTGGACTAGATAAAAAAATCCATATCTTAATGATAGGTAAATAATCCTTTAGTATCTCAGATGTACATGCTACAGGCAGGAACTCTCTGTTCATGAAAACTCTTTTATTCTTGTATGCCATTACTGCAGAGATATTGCTATATTGGTAGATATATTCCTACACTGATAAATAGACTGCATAAACAATATGCCCCCCCATAAGCAAGATAATGCTAGTACATTCTAGCAATAATAGCTCCCCTGCAGGAGGCTAGATTTTTCCCTTTTTCTAAATGCTAACAAGAACTGCTCTAAGGTTATCCATGTAATGAAAAACAGGGGTAAAATAAGTGTGGTGCATAGAAGTCTCTACCCCTCGCCTCTTCTATCTCAGGTGATAATGTTGCAGATTTCTTTATCCCCGTGTACTCTGATGGCATGTGTGTGTGCATGTGTCCATGTGCATGTGTATGAGACATTTTCTTATTTAATAAATAAATGCATGCACTTCTCCAATGTCAATAAAGTTTTAGCTGTCTGTGAGATCCCTGCATATATTGGATAGCTACTTCATTTCAAAGACTCTGATGAAGTCCATAATCCAGGGGAATGTAGCACAAGTCCCTGCATGATGTACTGTAGGGTAAGCTACTAAGAATCACTTGCAACTCTGCATGGAGCCACACAGTTCTCTTTGATAAGTTGCCTGACCTGAGAAAGCTGAAAATATGTCCATTATTGTGAAGACTGTTGAAAGAATATTGGATTATTAGTCTGGCTAGTGACAAGATCTTGGAGACTGGCTTAGTTAACGCATGTTGGTGATCATGCTTTTAAAAAAGGAAGAGTCTCTTATTTTTTAAGTTATTAAAAGACTCAGATTTTTGGATGGTAGATTTTTAGTATCAGAATTTACATCTGTTACAGAATAGTTGTCTGGTTTCTGGAAGACCTACACAGAGACACAACATACTGGTGTAAATAATGCCATATATACATCTGCTTTCTCTGTTCATATACACACAAGCTGTGACCCACACCAAGCTAACTCTGGCCTGGAGATACTCCCACTCTTTGTGCAAGCTGATGAAGTCAAAACTATTGCCATCGTATTGCTTCACCTTTCTTTGTTCTGGAGGAAATGCAGTAGAAAACCGTGGTCCCATATGCGATGCTCACATCAGTGTCCATTGCTGTATCAATGACTTCGAGGACCAGGGCCAGGCAGAGAACTGTAAGACAGCGTACTTGGACTGTGTACTTGGCTTTGCATATCCATGTTGTTGCCTAAAAGATGTGGTTCTTGCTGTACTGTGCAACCCCAGTGTACACTGTTTACAGCTCTCAGTTCTCCTTACAGTAAACAATATCAATACACAGTATTGCTTTGTGTTCACACCATGCAGACGGTTGTTAAGTCTGGATTTTACCATGGGCTTCGAGGCATGTTTAATACATAGTGTATCCATATCTAATCACACTCTGAGACCAGCAAAATTTTGCCGTGTGGGAAAATTATTTTTTTCCTGCTGTGGAGGGTCTCACACATTTTTTCATAAAACGGGCAGAAAGAGGAAGAGTTTGTGCAGAAAACAGCCACTGATCTCAGTACTGCGTTGAAAATGCTTCGGTTTAGGAGTGCCCACATTGTTATCCATCTGCCTCTCCTCTCACAGAAACCACAGTAGCAAACATAACAATGCATTAGCTTAGAGGTTTTTAAGGGAATGAATCTTGTTTTCCTTAGGCATGCTCCATTCTCTGCTTATAAAGGAACAGAGGTTGAGAGGAAGAATGTAGGCAAATGAGTCTTTTTAAGTATCATCGTTCATAACACAATGTAACTTCATTTTTACAGTATCTGTTACATAAAGGCTACTCCAAAAGGCTTTACTGTGTTAAATAATGTATTTACAGAGGAAAAAAAATTACTAATAGCAGAATGGAGAGGAAATTGAGAAAGTCAAAATACTTTTTCACTTTTTATTTTTACGTTACATAAGGAAAAAGATGGAGAGTTAGGTGGACAGAGAAATGGGAGAGTCTGTTCCAGTGTCTGCAGGTAGTAGTAGGAGAAATGCACCAGTATCAGATACCACTACCAGAAAAGAGACCTAGAGAAAGATGAAGGGACAAGTGAAAAAACAGGGACAAGAATTTGTTCAGACCTGATTAAATTCCACGTATGAAAACAAATATTCACCTCTGGGGTTAGAAACCAAAGCATCTGGATGGACACAATATATAACACAAAACTTGCTTTCACATAAACTTAAAATAAGCTTTCATGAGGAATCAAAATCTCGGGCTGAGTTTGCCATAAAATGTGACCAGATTCATAAATTTTTTTCGTTGAGACAAATATAACTTCCCTTCTGTGCATCTCATTATCCTGGAAAACAAGTTACAGTGGGTCTGATAGCCCTATTTGAATGGTTCTCCACCGATAAAACTTCAGACACACAATTGCTCTGTTCTCCTATTCATCGGGTTTTGACATTTCCCCTTTTGTAACACTAGCACTATATAGACAAAAATATATTCTATTTCACAAAGGACTTTTAAGAATCCAAAATTTAGTTTTGACTGAGTAAATATTAAGGTGTTTTCAAGTTCTCTGTGAAGTGAAATCATTAAAAAGTAATAATTTCAGGGCATTCAAAATATTAGGTTTCCTTAATAATAGTTTTTAATATTGATACATTTAATATCTGAATTAATATTTTTTTTCCAAGTGAAAAGTCTGAGTGCTTAATTCTAAAAATGTTGGAATGGAATGTTTTGACATCATCAGTACATTTTCCTGGTTTTTTTTTGTCCTTAAATGAAATTACCGAAAAAACCCACCCAGTTTCGCAAAACCTTTAAATTTTGACGAAATAGTAGATTTCAAAAGAACATAGTTCTACTGAATATTCTTCAGCCCGTTATGAGCCAATGGTATATTTCCAAATATTAATATTGTCTCATAAAACAAGACAACAGAAAACCAGATCTGGTTATTACTTCTGCTTCTTCCTGTGATTTTCTTCTCCTTACTTGTTGGAAGCAGCAGCAGTGAGATGTGGGCTATGTGCAGAATACCCTTGGGTTTGCTAGCTGCTACTCAGCCGAGTGGGTTGTTTGCACATGCAGTGCTGTAGCGTTGATGGGAAAGCTGAGTGAGGTGTAGTTCACTGAAGATGAACCAGACGTGGGATTTTGCAAAGTGAGATGAGCATTTCTCTTCCCCTATTATTACAGCCATTAACAATCCTCAGGATGAAATTCTCCATCTGGGATGTAAATGGGACTTTGTTTCAGAGAGGGCAGAGAAAGAGAAACATGGGGTAGAATATGGCCCTATGCTTCTAATGAGGCTTATGTATCTTCTGCATCCTTTCTGCTTAGTGCCTGTCTGGTGGCTAGCAGGAGTTAGTTAATGGCTGCCGTAGGCATTGGGGATGACTACTTTGCCTCCATCTAGTGACAAATACCTTTGTCAGAAAATCTGTGAAGTCCCATGTCTCATCAGAGGCCCTATACAGGGGTGGTGGACAAACAGCCACCCCAAAGCCAGGTTCTCCGTTCTCCACAATCATTTAGAGAAGTTGTTCTTGGCTGGCTCCTCCATTCATTTTTCTTCTCTTTCTCAAGCCTTCCTTTCACTTAGAACTTTCCACATCAGAAGCATCAGGTTTGCGCTTTTCAGGTCTTTAATGCCAACATATGGGTTTTAGTATATATAAAACACTGCAGACTGGAAGAGGAGAATAAGGAAGTGTGAGGTGGCGATGACAGCGACAAGGACGTGTTGTTTGTTAAGAGGCACAGAATGTAAAAAGGTTAGGAGTTTTCTTGAAATCCTTGTTAAATTATATGACAATATTATTACTATACATTCTGGAAGAAAATATCACTTAGGATTCATTTCATGATTTTCCTTTGCAGTGTATAAATAGTACTATGCCATCCCATTTTACAGGAAATGAAACCGTGCAAAACTTTCTCTAGGCAACACAATAAACTGCTGGTGGAATTCAGAGTAGCACCTAAAAATTCTTTTTCTGTGCACCAGGGGGGGAAAAAAAAAAAGTGTCATATCATGAAAATTATATTCTAGATCTATGATGAATAAAATACAAGAATAAATCTACACATTGTTGTGAATCTACCATTTCAAGTGGCAGAGATTGTGCAAGGAAAATGGGTCCCAGCATACCTCCATAACTTTCAAGCCCTGAATAACCTCAGAAACATTAGATTCTGGTACTGCTGCCTTAGAAACTGAGATGGCCTCAAAGCTATAAGTGAAGCTAGATGTCCTACACTGGATCTGTGTACTATCTCTTCCATACATCATTAATAAAAAGAGAAATTATATAGAAACTGAATTCTAATCACCCAGTGCCTGCGGAATGCACCACTTAAGAGTCTCCATTGCAAGCCAGTGTATTCTTGGAATTTGGAAAAAGATGATTCATCAGAACTAATAAATGAAGAGAAAGAATTGTTTAATTTAGGTCATTATGTTACCCATAATATATTACAATACTCACAAGAACTCGACACCCTCACGTTTCTGTGAATTGCTATGTGTTCTATGTATTCCTGATACATTCTTGTTAGCATTTGAACACTCCTGGGCTCTTGTACTTGCTGCCCTCAATTACTTCAACAAGGAATAGCTCTTTCTTGGCTCTGTTACTGCTTCTACCTGCTGGCAAGGAGGGAAAAAATGTCACTGTACAGGTAAATGGGAGCCCTGAGATGTTTTCACTTACTGAAGGCTGGAAAACGTCAGAAATCTCTGCCTCTTGAAAGCACTAGAGAACATGGTTGTTGAAATTGTATTTCAAATTCCACACCCAATAAGGCTATTCATTTTGAAACAGAGTTGACTGGTGCAGTGACCACATGGCTGGTGTCAGTAACTCCTGGGTTATCCTCTTCTTTTCATCTCTGACTCACTGGTTGGTCTTGGACAAAGCTTTCCATCAGGTTTGGGAAAGCTTCTGTCCCAGTTTCCTCACCTGTAATACAGGCCAGACTGATAAACACTTAGTTCTCCAGGGCAGCTCAGTGGGCTTTGTGGCATTCTCTGATTCATTCTTGTAAATGTAAATGAGTTCTGTGAATGTCAAAAGTTCTTATATTATAATATAACTTTACATACAGTTCAGGAACTTTACACATGGATCCCAGGGCAGATGTCAGCCTGGGAAATAGAAAGGCTGGAGGAAAAATTGGAGCAAGCAGGCAAGAATGTTTGTATGGGAAAAAGGAAATTACTTGTGGGGGAGACAGAACACCACTGAGAGTTTCTGCTGTCAGCAGTCTTACCCAAAATAACCTTCTGTGCTGCCATCCCAGCCAGAAACAGGTTGTAACTTCATATAAGCACTCACAGAACTGGGGCTTAAAGAAAACAGGAAATAACATGCAATTTTTGTGGGAAAGATTCTAGCTGTTGGAAGCACTATTCACTTCATGGTGGAGAGGACATAATGGAGTCTGGAAGAACCATAGGGTCCTGTGTTGGAGCCTTCAAAGAAAAACATCCCCTTTACAGTCTGTCTTATCCAAGTGATTCCTCTGTTGAGTCATGAGGTAGATTACACATACCTTAGGCACTTTACTAACTCGTGATAAAGATGTAGCTTGAAATCCCCTCAGCACATCCTCTGGTAGTTTTTTTTGGGGTAGACAAAATCCTAATCTGCCCAAATATAGTCTCTCTTGATGACTTAGACACCTACCCCTTCTCAAACTGAAAGGAAGCTGTCAGACAGTGGCTGTCCACTGTGAGTAAGGTGTAATTTTCCACCTCCTACCCTGGAAATGTCTCTGTAATGCCTAAGTAAAGACTGCTGGCTGACCTACCTGTGAGGGGACATTCTGTAGGAAATGAAGCTGGAAGAGCAGAGTCTGACAATAGTTACGTAGGTTTTATCTATTGTTGTCCGTATAACTTTAGTGAGCCAGAACCATCAACCAAATCTCTCATTGTTGCTTTCTAGTGGTGTTCTAACCTCCACTTGCTTATTTATAGAACAAGCCCCCATTTTTACCTGGGTTCAGGAGAAAAAGAAGGGAGGAAATCTATAAAGATGGAGTTTTCTCATAGATTCGCTATAGGAGAACTACTGTTTCTTATTGCAGAGTCCATCTGAAAAACATTCTCTTTAACAGTGAGGTGTTCACAGTAGATGGAAATTTTTGATGGTTTCAGTGGGAATTAAGCACCTCTTAAAATTGTATTCATAAAACTGTAATCAGCTAAAAATGCGTGGGATGTACAGTTAACCTTGGAAATTTCCCTTTATATATCACCTGAGGAAAGGATTAATCTTAAATTTGAGACGTGCATCTCTCATCTGTAACCGTGAGGATAATGTTTAATATCCAAGGAGGAATTGAATATCTTACCATTTTAAATAAAGAATTAGAAAATGTTCTCACAAATATCTTCCACTTTGCTAAAGAAAATGTGGTTCTTACTGAAGTGAAATAAAACCAGATCAAGAATAAGGATTTCAGATATGGTAGAGATCAGAGCATGCAAATACTTGGGGATGTGACAAGAGAGCTGCATGATCTTATAGCGGTATGTTCATGGTACTGACAGCTCTAGTTCAGGTTGTAAAACAATTTCCAGTGGAAAATTGGTTTCTCACAGCTTTTTGATTCTTTCTCTTTCAGTTAAAATTTTTGAAGTTTTGATTTGAAATCTTATGTTCAAACAGAATTGAGAAAAAAAAATTAAATGGTGAAAAATAGGCATGTGTCCATTGTTCTGCAACACTGGCATCTGTGAATTTGTCATGAGCGGAAAGGCTTTGAAACATCTGGTGCACCACAGACTTACCTGTCTAGGTACTTTGCCATTTTAGGCTGTAGCCCAGATCAGGCTCCAAGTCTTAGAGAGGAGGTTTTGGGCCAGGGGGACAGGTATTCCTCTGTACAATTGCATTATTTTCCACACCGTAGAATGATCATCACAAAATCTGCGGGGACCTTCTGAGACCTTCTGTAAGGGATATGTATAATATCTTTCAGCATATTATACATATAAAAACAATTATCTTCTGGGATAAAGCTGTCACAGAGCTGAGCATGAACTACATGTTTCATTAAAGATAGAAACAATGCACAGAGGGCCTGCAGTTCAGCTCCTGAGATTTCTCTCAAAATCTACTCTAAGATCAGCACCATAGAAGTTGGTCAGTGAATCTGATTCTGTTGTTTGACCACCTATCCTGCATAAGTCATTATCTTTTCAGAAGTCCAGAGGGTCCCAGCAAAGGTTCTCTGGTTTTCTGCAACAGATTTCCTAAACTTCCTCTTCAGTATGCATGGTTCTAGTCTGATTGCAGAAACTCCTAACTGGACCAAAATCAACTTTCTTCCTCTTGATAATTTTAGATGGCATGAGGTAACTTCATTTTTATATAGGATTCAAGGAGAAAATTATGTAATACTGAAAAATGTTCTTGTACATGACCTGAAAGAGGATGCTTCTCAACAGATTATTTTATTAAACCTTCTAATTTCAGAGATTTTTGAGTAATTTAGGAGAGAGGGGAAAAAACATTATCTTGTTTTAGGGCTTTTCTGTGCTGTGTGACTTAGCTTTTGATGGCCTTTGTCATTTATTTTACACTGACTTTAATTCTCAAGATTATTAGATTTGTGATATTTTTTTCCAAGTGTCATTTTAAGAACAATACTAGATACTTTCCTTTCAATAGGGTTAGCTTTTAGTTTTTTTTTTTTTTTTTTTTTTTTTTTTTTTTTTTATCATCTTTACACAGAAGAACCCTGATATCTTACTCTGATCTCTCTCATTTAATTTTGAGTTCATTTTGTGGCTTGGGTACAATACTGAGACACACAAACATGTATATGCACTTGACATCAGATGCTAACCGCACTCAGGTGTTCCGATGAATAGATAAATATCATCTTTAGGTTTTTGAAGTGTTTTTTCATGGAGATCAGCATAAGATTGATGTATTCAGAATACAACAGACATTAGTAAAAGAAGGATGTAAAATAGCCAATGGATGTACCTCAGTAAGTGAGCTGTGCTTTACTCTTTTTCTGTCACAGTTTGAGCAAGCCACTAAACTTCTTTATGAACATTTCAATGCTTTCTATGTAACATATGAATACAATTAATTATCTGCTCACAGAAGCAAGTCTAAAGTCCATTAGGATTTTCAAATATCTTTGAGACACTTGAAGATAAAGTGAATTTCTATAGATAGGTGGATTACCAGATTACCAGATCCTTGTGACAGGAACAAGTAAACATCATTTACCCACCAAAACAAGGTCCTAATCCTCTTCAAAGTGACCATAAAATTTAAAAAACAAACAAACAAACAAACAAAAATTAAGCACATGGTAAAAACTGGAATTGAGCACCTGATCAACATTTTAAAAATTCAGTTAAATATCTGTGGGGGGTGGGGTCGGGTGTTTGTTGGGATTTGCCATTGTTTTTTAAAGTCTATTTTAAAGTTTAAAAGGGTCAAGAACAATTTAAGAGTATGACAGTCTCATGAAGCCTTGCCCTTCCATTGCAATAGTATAAATACCCTCTGGCAACCACAGCATTGCATACCTGTAAAACAACACGAGGAAAATATTTAATATATTTTTAGCCACTTTTTAATGCTGTTCCATAATTAAAGTAATTTGTAGCATATATTAAATATTATTACACTGGGTTTGTGTTCTGATTTTTAATGACTTTTGAAAAGAACAACTAATAACAGAAAAATAACACCATGTTAATTAACAGCATCAATTCAGAGTGAAGTTAATAGCACTGTTTGCATTAGTAATGCAAGCAGGATTTGGCCCTTAGGAAGTCATTTCATATGGCAGTTACATGTTTGTCTCTGAAGTACTAATACCAGCTGCCAGGTGGGTGGCTGGTGGTGAAAAAATGTAGGATTAGGTTATGTCAGTTAAACTTTTTTGACCTCTAGTGTAGGATATTTCTTGTAGATGACTGGAAGATTCAGTTATAGCTGGAGAATGTTTTTGCCCTCTTGACACCATGGAGAGAGGAGGTGCACCATATGGCCTTGAGCGTGGAAAAACAAGGCAAAACAGAAAGACCAAGAAGGGGAGATAAGCTCCCAGACAATAATCAAGAAAATAAGTGAGACTTGAGGGATAAGGAAGAGTCAAGCCTTTTAGATAAAAGCTAGGGCTGAAGTTACACCAGAGGACAAAGCCCAGATTAAGCCACCATTCTTCACATCCCTGCTCTCTTCCTAATAGCAATTCAAAACTAAGACCGTAATGAAGCTGATTTTCCTGTGACGCTTTATCTTCGGACACAAAGCTTTTTGGCCTGTGTTTCAGTGCATTCCCCAGCTTTTACCTATATTCTCAATTCAGTGTGATTCTTTCAGCCCACGATCCTGAGTGAGAGCTGCTTCAAAAACAAAAGCAATTATCACCTCACCAGCTTCCTTTTGTTATTGGAAACATCAGCTCCATTCATTCATTATTTAGATCAACTGTAATTTGTAACAGGGGATAAAGGGAGAAAAGGAAAAGGATTTGGTTTATATTAGGAAGATATTTTAAAGTACTGTTTCTAAAGCACAGGAGGAAAAAAATATTATTTTCACCATTCTTATTTAAGAGTCTAAATGCTGAGTTTACCCCTTGCTTTAAAGTATTACAATTATTGCCATGATTCCTCAGTGGTGCAGTAGATCTACACAGTCACAAGCATAATGTAATCTTTAAAAAACAACTATGTTCTTTATAAAGATTTTTCTTCTTTTTCCTTTTTTATACCTTCTTCATCGCGCAACACTGGAAATGCTGAATCCCAAATGGGTACTCCCAGCTGGCAAGAAATCTTTATTGAATGAAATGCGATACTTTTAGAATATTATCTAGCTAAGGATTTTGAAGTCTTTTGGTAACGTTAATTAAATAATTCTCTCAACACTTTGCTTGAGGTACTATTATCAATACTACCTTTTGTATGAGTAAACTGGGTCTGCCTTGTCCAACCTGAGATATCAAGCCAGTGAATGCAGTTAGCAAAGAATAATGCCAGCTTCTTCGTGTCTTTCAACACTTCAACTTAGTTATTTTCAACCATTCTTTTGTCACTGTGCCATACAACATTCTTCAGGCCAAGGAGGCCTGAGGGAATCTTGCTTTTAATATATTGGAAATTCCAAAAAACCCCAATGCAATTTGGACATAAATGTTTCGAGGCCAACATATGAGCACTGTCAATAAAATTGCAATTTCACAAAAAAAATGTCCATCAAGTTGTACTTCAGTAAGAGATGAAAGAGTTCTTGAGAAACTGCCTGCTCCCACGCTTTTCCTTAAGGCTTTGGACCAGAAACCATCTAGGGGCATGTTGAGAAGTGATGGACACCTCTGGCCAGTCATAAGCACTAGCAATCCTCACCTCTCAGATGAGTGGGTGACTACCTTCCTGAGTGCACACGGTTGTCCCAGCAAGTGTTTTGCAGCTGTTGGGTTTCAGAGACTGACAGCGACAGCTACTTTTCCTCAACTCCCCCACTAAAATGAAAAGCTCATAGTCCCATAGAATACTGTTTTGTCTCCTGGTTTCCTCTCAGTTTTGCTGCTTTAGGTTTTACTTTTCTCTTAATGAACCACATTCCTGAATCACCATCTGGAAGTAACTGCAAACTCTACCCATCTTTCCCCCTAAATGCTGAGAATAAAGATGTGTCCACCAACTATAGGAGATAGTCAGTGACCTACTGCATCACACAGACACACACAAGTCTGTGGGACCAGATGGGATACACCCGAGGGTGCTGAAGGAGCTGGCTGGGGTGCTCGACAAGCTGCTTTCCATCATTCACCATCAGTCCTGGCTGACCGGGGAGGTCCTGACAGATTAGAAATTGGCCAATGTGATGCCCATATATAAGAAGGGTCGGAAGGATGATCCGGGAAATTACAGGCCTGTCAGCTTGACTTCAGTGCCCGGGAAGCTGATGAAGCAGTTCATCCTGAGTACCATCATACAACACATGTGGGAGCAACCAGATGCTCAGGCCCAGCCAACATGGGTTTATGAAAGGCAGGTCCTGCTTGACAAACCTGATTTCCTTCTACAACAGGGCGACCTGCTTATTGGTTGAGGGAAAGGCTGTGGATTTTGTCTACCTTGACTTTAGCAAGGCCTTTGACACCGTTTCCCACAGCATTCTCCTGGCAAAACTGGCTGCCCAAGGCTTGGATGGGCACACACTTTGCTGGGTAAAAAACTGGTTGAATGGCCGGGCCCAAAGAGTTGTGGTGAATGGAGTTAAATCCTGTTGGCCTTTCATGAGTGGTGTCCCCCAGGGCTTGGTTTTGGGGCCACTCCTGTTTAACATCTTTATTGATGATCTGGACGAGGGGATCGAGTGCACCCTCAGTCAGTTTGCAGATGACACCCAGTTGGGTGGGAGTGTTGATCTGCTCGAGGGTAGGGAGGCTCTGCAGAGAGACCTGGACAGGCTGGAGCCATGGGCTGAGGCCAACTGCAGGAGTTTCCATAAGGCCAAATGCCGGGGGCTGCCCTTGGGCCACAACAACCCCCAGCAGCGCTACAGGCTTGGGGAGGAGTGGCTGGAGAGCTGCCAGTCAGAGAGGGACCTGGGGGTGCTGATTGACAGCCGTCTGAACAGGAGCCAGCAGTGTGCCCAGGGGGCCAAGAAGGCCAATGGCATCCTGGCTTGTGTCAGCAATAGCGTGGCCAGCAGGGACAGGGAAGGGATCTTACCCCTGTACTCGGCACTGGGGAGGCTGCACCTCGATTCCTGTGTTCAGTTTTGGGCCCCTCCCTACAAAAAGGACATTGAATGACTCGAGCGTGTCCAGAGAAGGGCAACGGAGCTGGTGCAGGGTCTGGAGCACAGGTCGTACAGGGAGCGGCTGAGGGAACTGGGGGGGTTTAGTCTGGAGAAGAGGAGGCTGAGGGGAGACCTCATCGCCCTCTACAGCTCCCTGAAAGGAGGGTGCAGAGAGCTGGGGATGAGCCTCTTTCCTGAAGTGACAAGTGATAGGGCAAGAGGGAATGGCCTTGAGTTGTGCCAGGGAAGGTTTAGGCTGAATATTAGGAAGCGTTTTTTTCCAGAAGGGGTTGTTGGGTGTTGGAATGGGCTGCCCAGGGAGGTGGTGGAGTCCCCATCCCTGGAGGTGTTTAAGAGTCGGGTTGACATAGCGCTGAGGGACATGGTGTAGTTGGGAATGGTCAGTGTTAGGTTAATGGTTGGTCTAGATGATCTTCAAGGTCATTTCCAACCTAGATGATTCTGTGATTCTGTGACTACATGAGATATGTGTGAGTTAAACTGGTTCACTCTAAGCCCCTCCAGTGTGCTACCAGCCTCCAAAGAAAAAAAACAAGAAAGAAAGAGACTGTTAAATTTTCCCAGTAATCTGATGAGCAGAGAGAGAGGCAGACAGAGAGTTCACTTGGCTAATTTTCTAGCCAGCAGCTACAACAGTGCTTCTATTAGGAGATATGAAAAGAGACAAAGAGATATAATAGCTATAGATTGGCTTTGTTGGCCAGAAGAAGTTCTAACTATGCTGAGGGGATGAAGTACAGAGGCATGCTCTCAAGGGATTTTTTTTTTTTTACTTTAATATCATCATTTTGGTGCATCTCTAGCTGCACATTCACTTAACACTGACTGAAAATAAAAGCTTTAACATATCATGCTGCCTGTCCAGATAGCTGAAATGAAAGCTGGAATAACGCTTGACCTTGTGTTCTTCTCTTTTGTGTTGACTTTTTGAGATTCAGATTCAAAATTTGTTGGCCCAGTGTTTTGGGCAGAAACCTTCCATCAACAGATTCATTTGTTTCATCTTCACTCTGTTTTTTCCCCCCCCTTATTAGAAAAGTTGGGCATGTGACATATTGCTTTATGGTCTGTCCAGTCCACTGTGAATAGATTATTCTCAAATTTATTTGTCAAATCCCATACCCAAACCTTTCTTCTTGTACTAATTCATTCTGAACAATAAACTACACATCACTTGTCTCTTTCTCTTTCATTCATTCTTAAACTGAAGCAATACTGTCTCACAAAGCTCAAGCATTTGAGAGTTACACCTTTTCACATTTCTCATCCATGTTAAATCCAAGATAATTTTGTTGCCCCTAACTGCCTCCCTCTTCTCCCGACTGTTTGCCTGTATAAAAAAATAAAAATGCCTTAAGCAAATCCTTTCATAACTTTTTATATGGGTATGGTTAGACCTGAGATCCTAACATGAGAGAATACATTTCTAAGAATGAGTGTGTGCCTGAAAGGAAGAAACTAGACAGGACCAGGTATCCTGCAAACACTGAGCTAACTAACCTTCATTTAAAACACTAAATAATATCACTTTATTTCCATGAGGATCTGACCTTTGGAGAGAGGAGCTCTTAGAAATTTATGGGACACCCAATAACCATTGTGTCAGAGACAGTTTTTTCTGGAGACATGGACATAGCAAAGAATGTGAGTTAATATAAATGAAAAACAGAGAGATGCAAATTAAAGGGGACTGGTATGCATATATAATTTTTTGAAATTTTCATGTGATTTTGTACATCAGAATTTTCCCGCGCCCCAGTTTACCCAGATAGAAAGTTTAAGTTACTGACATCTACAGTATTATATCAAGAGTGAGGCTTTGGTAATTAGGTAAGTACACTAAATTCAGTTGTCATCTAAGATTTCATTGCCACACCGCACAGCTCAGAGAGGTTCACGGTTACGGCCACTGCAGACCTTAAATCCCACTAGTTTCAGACTCCAAATGTTGCACTTTCTAAGGGTTAGATCCACAGAGAGATTTTGAGCAAATCAATCCAATTTTTAAGCATTTGCAGAGATCTTTAACCTCCTACTCATCTGCTGCCAAATTCTAAATCTTTAATTATATGTACAGTGTTTAACTTCACTAGGAGCAATTGAAAACTCCATCCAGAATGTCAGATATCCAAGTAGTTTGGGCACTGTTCTTGGAATGGGAAGAAAAAAAAAAAAAAGAAAAAAAAAAAACAAAAACAAACAAACAAACAAAAAAAACCCCAAAACCAACAAACACCACCAAAAAACAAAACCCAACCAAAAGACTTCAGTCCCTGTTCCAGATCAAAGAAGATAAAGATTTAAAAACTGTTCTCTGACTCTCTGGAGAGTGGTCTGAACACAAATGCTTAGGGTGCAGGTGTATTCATTTCTACACACATAACTTCTCACAAGCAGAGCCTAAACCAGAGCTAGGTCCCCAGTTCCACTCAGACTGGGAATCTCAAGAGGCTCTGGTCCCTGAGAGAGGAAATTAGCCTCTTCTTCTCTGGTTATGAGTTGCCTAAAGCTTCCTGGTTTTTGAGGGTCCGGTCTCTAGGTTCCTCATCCTTTGCATTTCATGTGTTGCTGGCGACACTTCTCATGGGCCTGTGAATTTCACTAAACTGCTAGACACCTAAAAATTACAAGTTGCATGACCCAGGTCCTTTTAGGGATCCAGCTCCCAGTTCACTACATATTCCCATGTTAAGACGAAGCTCATCCTCACGTACCTGGGCTCACTGCTAACAGCCTATAACACACAGCTGAGGTCATTCTAATTCCCTCTAGTACAAGGTAGGGGATACACATGCAGGAGGTAGTTCATTATGGTATTATAATTATGCCCTGCTTATACCCCAAAGTCACTGACTTCCATTAAAGGCCAGAAGAGCGACTGTGAACTGAATCCCGAAGTGAGTAAGTAGCACTGTTTGGAGAGAAGGTCGATCAGGTCATGGTGGTATTCATGGTGATGGCAGCCCTCATGAATTCACCTATTATTTTTTATTTCATTGCCTTCCCAGAAATCTTTCTGAGCTTTAAATAATTACAACCTGTGACATTATATGTTTAGAATTTTGTTTCGTTAACCAACACACATTCTTATTTATTCTTAATTTTTTTATAAATATTTGGTATTACATACAGGCTAAGCAGCTGAGCTAAGTGAGATTAACAAAACAAGTGGATCTGAGAGAATGTCACAGTTTTCATAAATCTTTTTGTACCATCAATACAGTAATGACTGCAAGGACTGTCCAGTATAATCATTAGTGTTTTCTTCTTTAGCCCAGGAAAAGATGTATATATGAGTTCTGAAGGATACTGCGTGGAGGCTATGATACCAGAAAAGACAATCACATGGACAAGGAAATATTAGCAGCATTTTGATACTTACCTGTTTATTGTGTGAGTGATTTGCACTGCACACAATTTTTGCAGGATGTGCAGGGCAGAGACAATCCTAGTGACTATATGCACCCAGTTCCTAAACCGACGACTTACCATTCACACTTCAGGTCATCAAGTGGAGAGAGCCACCAAAGAAACAGCATAGTAAATCTAAACAGCCCTTACTCATCTGCTTAGATTCAACTCGGGCTACTTGACTAGGATATAAATTTAGGTAGATCTGAATTCTTTCCTGAACTGTTTCTCAAGACCTAAAGAAAAGCAAACTGAACTTAAAATCAGATTTTCTTTTTTTCCTTTGGTGTGAAAGAGAAAGAGAAGAAGGATTTCCTAAAAGGAGATAGATACTTTTGGAAAGATAGTTCTCCTTTTTATCCTCACTCATCCTTTCTCTATGAGACATTCAGAAAAAGAGAAGAGGCATAAAGCAGATGAAGTCTTTGAAATTACTATCAAAAGTTATGCAAGTCAAGAATCAAAATGGAAAAGTAAAAACCATATACATCACTTCCTTCTTGGCAGGATACGCATTTTTGAGTCACAGATCCATTTCAAATACCCTTATATCTGCCATTCAGCATTTTCCTAAGGAAAGCCAGAAGATCAATTCCTAGCTATAAAGGCTAGAAGAACTTTGTACCGTTTAGCTTAACTGTCAGATCTGTGCATAGGAAGACAACAGTATTCACTATAAAAAAAAAACCAAACAAAAAACAGGGTGACATGCAGGATCTGTTTAGGGACACTACAGAGCAACATTGCTAAATGGTGTAATGTGCAAGCTGAAGAGGAACCTTATCCAGGGACACTAGAGAAGCAGACCTGGCAGAGACTGGTGGTCACTGAATCTGATCAATACTGACCACCAGTCAGAAGTCCTTTTGCATATTATAGTCAGCACTGCAGTCAGGCCTTGTGGTTAATATATTTGGGGTTTATGACATTTAATTTTCATGGCTGTAAGTGGTCAAGACCTCAATTTTATGTCTGATGGAACCCAGTGCAACACAATGTCCTAACACCATGCCTGGGCACTTGTTCAGTACCATCTGTTAAACAGAAGTGTTCCCTGACAGCCTGCCATTTAACTATTGGACTAGTCCAACACTGCTTAACTCATGACTGCTGACAAGATCACAGTATGAAGTGATATCATGAATTTATTATTATTAATATTATTGTTTTATTATTACTCTACCACCACCCTCCATTCCCAACCACAAATAGAGCCCCATTTTGCTGGACGTTGTAGAATTGTTACATAAAATAATGTCCATAACACAAGGGCATTGCAAATGATATAAACAGAAATTAGATAGGCATTGAAAATACTCTAATTTGTGCCAAGAAAAATGATATGGTATAGTAACTGTTATCTGCATCCTTGTTTGCCACTAAAATGTGAGCATTTGCCAACAATAATCTCACTGTATTATTCAACACCATCCTACACTGTTCTTACAGTATGAAAGTATTAGGGTTGCTGTAATTTGTGGAAGCAGGTCCAGTTATACCAACCAACTATTTCTGTTCTCCACATATAGCCCCATTCTTAGTTCAGTCTGCCCAAGTTATTTGAATTAATGGGCCAAACACTAGATACAGCAAGGATTGGCCTCACTGGGTCAAATTCACAAGCTCCGAGGAACTCTGAGGATTTTCCCCATCACAAGATCTGGTCCAGCGTGCTCCTTCTCATTTTAAATAAAAAAAAAAAATCACAAAAAGCTCCAACCTGACTTTATAAGAAAGTAATTCTGGATCATGAAACAATGCACATCAAGAAGTCCAATGTACCACCAGCCTACTATAGCAAAAGCAATGAGAACAGCAAGTCATAACAAGCAAAACTGAAGCCCTTTTCTTCTGTATGGTTTGATTCTTTGGGGGTTTTTTGGAGAGGTTTTTTTGGGTTTGGTTTAAATCCTTGCTTTGGGACACACACACACACACACACACACACAGAGTTTCACATTCTGATATCTGCTTTTCTGAAAATAACGACAGGAAAAGGGAAACCTACATCTTTAATTACTATCCTATTGTTGGTAGAATTTATAAATTATGATATTGTTACCTGAGGGCTTTCTGACAGACTGCATCAGTTCTCCTCAGTCTGGCTATAATCCCAGCTTTATTTTTTCTTTCAGATCCTGGAATGCAGACAAAAAAGGGTTTCCCTTCAATAAACCAACTGTCTGAACCCAGATTACTGTGCTGCGTCACTAAAACGAAGGATCTAGCATTAATCTCTCATCGTTTAAACAACAGTCAACATCTACAGTATTTGCTAGTCTCTTCCTCAGGTAATGGAGTTTATTTCATACATCAATCCTTATAAAACCAGAGCAGAGCTCAGACTGGGATTGAAACAATGGATTTGCCTGGATTTTGTACCCACTATTGGTTAGCTCTTCAAATCCTAGTCAGTAATTAGCCAAGCTTTGCCTGTCCAGCACTCAGTTAGATGGAAAATTAAAGACTGGATGTTTATTGCTTGAGAATGCATTCTAAAACCTACTTATCAGAAGTCACTTCCAATGTTTTGAGGTGCTTTGAGGAATGCTCAGACACCTAAGCATGAATGAATGGAACTTCTATCAGGAAAAAAAACCTGCTTTTCAGTGACAGGTGGAGAAAAAGTAAAAAGGACCCATTGTTGAGGGAATCTTTTAGTTCTTAATTTTTTGGCCTCCTGTGAAGTCATCCACCTGCATCACAGGGGAATAAATTCTTCTGATAATGCAGTTCCACTCTTACGGATAACCTAAAGGAGTCACCAGCCTATGAGCTGAAGGACTGTGCAGAGCATGCACACCTTCACAGGTAGCTCCCTGACACTTCCCAGAGTCTGACAAGACATGCTTTACTTCAGTTGCAGAGTTATTGAGTCCATGTACACACTATAAATATTATTGGATTTGGTTAGTACTGGGTTTGGTTAGTGCTTGGATGACAAAAATTGATTAAAACACATGTGCTTAAAGGTGTCCATACAAACAACTCATTTCACTCTAATTCAGTATTGTGACAATCCAGCATGAACCACCAGTTCTGTTAGAGATGTCTTCATTCAGATGAATCAAAGCCAATGACACACAGTCATTGAAGATGACATTGCTGCAAGCCTAAATGTGCTAATTCCTGGAACCAGGCCAAATTCCAGGTTGATTATTTCCATTCCTCTTGGGTGAAATGCCTGCCTGGCTTTCAACTGGAGACCGTACCCTTCATCATCTAAATCTTGGCACTACCATTCCAAGTAACATTGAGGAAAAACATTCAGACAGCTTATTTATAAGGACAAAGAACATTATCATCAGACTGAATTCAGCAAATAGTTAGGGCATAAAAAAAAGATAAATACTTCTTTCAAATACTTGCTGCAATCCTGTTCTGTACATAGAATGGAAAATATTACAACTAGAAAGCCCTTTTTTTAACTGGAAACAATTCTATGGCACAATAAAAAAACTATGCAATATTGTCCAGATTTTATGCTCTGATCTTTGCTTTCCTGTATTTAAATGATTAACCTGGATGAAATGAAACTTCTTTGATAGAGCTAAACAATGAAATCAGTTAGACAGAAACAGAATCTGAACCACACATTTACAGCATCGTTTGAAAATCAGTGCAGAGGAAATTAGCTATATGACTTTACAATTAAAAGGACCAGACAACTTCAGAAAAAGTTAGTCCCCTAGGGAAAAATGAATGTAACTGTCTCCAGCTATATAGAAGACACCAGACTCAGAAGATACAAAACATTGAGGGGTTTTATTTTTCTTCTTTTTTTATGGTCTGCACTGCTACAAGCAGAGATATGGGAATTTGGAATTCCCTGAGCCCCCGTGGAACTCAAATGTATCCATATTCCTGTAATGCAGTTTCTCTGTATAAATGTACTAACCTCCCACTAAGAAAATTAGCTCTTTAATCACTTGAATCCCAATAAAGTATTGTTATATCCTAAAGGCACTAAAGTTCTGCACTTTTAAAAGAGTGTCTGAACATTTCCCAAACACACTTAGAGTGGGGGGAAGTTCTTTTATTTAGTTTTCTGTAATTAAAGAACAAGTCAGGTAGAAACCAAAGCAGTATTTGTGATGTTGCTTGCTAAAAGCAGAAGGCCTGCCTTCCACAACTCTTATATTAAGTGTAAAAACCAACATCAAAAAGCAGGAAGGAAAGAAAACAAAAGACTGAAAACTCCCCAGTGTTATTCCTCATGAAGGAAACAGCCTAGATCGAGACAGCAAAAGAAATCTCATACTCTCTCCATGTGCAGTGATTTACGGGACTTCAGGTTACAAGTTTAGCTTTTCAGGTTTGCAATGAATGTTTGGATTTTTCCCAGAACAACCTGGAACAAGTGACTCCCTCATTCATAGTTAGAATTTGCTGACCAAAGCAATAAATTAGGCATGCAAAAGTGAGCTGTAAAGTGAATAGCTTTGGAAGTCCTTAAGTGACCTCCTTCAACACCTACAAGCACTGGAAGAACTGACCATCAAATCATCTTCCTAACATCTCTTAAAATAAGCGCCCTGCTCAGAGAAGCATACCAGAGAGAGCATCCACTGTCCTGATATATTGATATGAAACTAATAATGCAGGAATTGTCTTTTTTGATGGGTGCCTCATAAGTTTGTCATGCGACAGAATTCTTCAGACTACTGAAGAAACTTTCAGCAGTTTTTCCCCACCCTCAGTTTGACTTGATTCCCTTGGACTTTATGCTTAGGAACTCTCTCCTTGCTCCTAAAGTAGAAGCCTTCATCTTTTGAGCCTACTGGTTAAAAAAACCCCTTCCCCCTCCTCCCCTGCCAGTGGACACAAAAGATTCATGGAACTTTGCTAACTTTGAGGCAGACTGATCTCTGGCTGAATCTCTGCATGCATACTGCACGGACAACCCTACAAGTTGCCTTGGTTCTGAACAGCTTGGCAAGTTTGGTATGATTACAGTCAGGATCAACATTTCAATAAGGTATAATTAGTCTGCCAGGTGATTAATTCATTGTGCATATTAGACTATCCAAATTATCCTCATTAAAGCTGTATTCCACTAACTTGAAGCTTAATTTTTAAGTATATGAGTAGTATCCTTGAAATCTTGGGACTCTTCATATACATAATGTTAAGCACATGCATAAGTGCTGTAATGAATAGAAGCATGGGCTCTTATATGATGGGTTTTTAACTATTTCTCATCGTTACTTAAAATTTATTTGCAGAATATTTTCATTTGCCTCCCCCCCCCCCCCCCCCCCC